>NC_054743.1:10318619-10934646 GCF_018143015.1 Lytechinus variegatus
GTCCAGATTCATACTTGAGAAGACCCCCCCCCCAAAAAAAAAGAAAAAAAAGAGAGGGCAATTATGAATTAACCTTTTTGTCAACCTTCATGTTGACCTTTCACATAATGAATGTTGCCTGTAATTATTCAATTTTGGATACCACCTGTCATTCAATATCTGTTTCATACAAGTATCTTTTAATTTTGATTATTTTCATTTGGATTTTAAAATGTTCTTTTAAGGGTTGAAGGCGTTTTATTTAACTTTTTCTTTTTCAATTTTTAATTTTTGGGGGGCATATAAATTCAAAACTTTAAAAGGAGTAAGTTTGAGATCTTCTGCAACATGGTACAGCCATTATTATAACCTTCTCGCTTCTCTACACTTTTTCCCAAGTCATTGAACTGAGGTGATATGAAGACGTTTGAAATCGTATCACTTGGGTGAGATACAATGTACAGAGATGATGAGGCGTAATCAAGATACCATCCAGCTGATTGACTCATTAAATATGAATTATTTTCCTCTCCAACAAAACGAGGATACACAATCGTCAAATTGTATCCGCTCGATTGGAAGAACCCGAGCTGCTAGAGCATAAAGCCAGTGCTTGCTTTCATTTTCTAGAGTGCTTCTTGATTATGGCTGATCAAAGATTCTTGTATGACAGTATATCTCTTGGTGGGAGTTTCTAATGAGATGTGAAGCCATAGGTCCCCTGGGAATCGACTTACGGTGTATTTTTGCTCACTTTCGTGTATTGGTCGACGGTCAGGTATTTGTGTAGGAGGAGTAGATGTGAATTATTAAAGTCTAATTACCGATGGATTGTTTGAGCTCATCCCGTTGGTATCTGGATGATTGCTTCTCTGGTTGAGTGGTATCAAACTGCTTCCTCCTCATTTCACAATCAGTTCACCCATCCCAATCAACAGGGAATGATATCCTTTATTCAACATGTATCCTCCCACAGAGAAGTTTGTTTGTTACTGGGGTAAGATACATAGTGTGTCAAGAGTGCTGCAAATAAATTTTTTTAAGTTCAGTTTAAATATGCAAATCATATAAAATAATATATGAGATACAGTATGGAGGTGAGCAAACCAAAAATCCCTGAAAAATTCCATGATGATAATTTAGTAATTTACATCAATAACTGGGATATACCCATTTGATTTGCTAGTTCATTACGATGAACCTGCGTGCCGAATATAGAGTACACAACTTTTCCTGCACGCGCGCTGCATCTCCCTACCAACGCACTATCCCAAGATCGTCGCGCAATTTGGCGTCCATTTCCTCTTTTACTTTCGCCTGCGGTCGAGTGCAGTCGCAAGCTAAGTACACTCTCTAAATTGCATTTCTGTTTTCCGTTTGGATACTTTATTGTGCAATTCTTCCCTTATTTCAATCTTATTTTCTCTCATCTAAGATTGTTATAGGATTATCACGTCGCGCGGAGCTTCCGTGATATTATTTTAACGTTTCTTGTCCCTCTTCGTGAGTTTGTTTTTTAAAGATACGTTTCTCACAGGCGGGTTGTCTTCACCTCTCCGCCCCATAGCTCCGCGCCTTCCTGCTCGGGCGTTGTCTTCGCTCCTTTTTAATTCTTTTAATTCTTTTTATTCACTGACTTCTTCGTTTATACGACTCGTCGTGAATTTAATTGATTTATTTCTCCACAGATAGGTTCTGTAGAACGTTAGGAGTGTCGTATTCCAGCCTCGTTTCAAGTTCTTTGTCTCTTGTTTCGAGTTAGTTGATTGTTCTTTTGTTTCAATCAATCCTTTGTTCTTGTATTTATTAATTGAATTAATTGATTAATTAATTAATTGATTGATTCTTTTAATTCTTGACTTGCTCCTTTGCCTCGATTCAAGTTCTTTGTTTCTTGTTTCGAGTTAGTTGATTGTTCTTTTGTTTCAATCAATCCTTTGTTCTTGTGTTTATTAATTGATTAATTATTCAATTAATTAAAAAAAAAAAAAAAATTATTTTCTTTCCTTCACAAGAATACTTAGATTTTTTTTTTTTTTTTTTTTTTAGGAAGCCGTCTCCTGTCAGCGTTCGTCGCCTTTGACTCGGCCTTCCTTCTCGGGAAAGCTATCTTTGTTTTTCCCCCCTTCCTTTTCAAGTCAGCTACCGGTCTCTGGACTTATAAATTTTTTTTTCTTAAACTTCTTGTTTATAAAAAAAAAAAAAGAAAGGGAATCTTGCTCCCCTTTTTTCCTTAGCTGATCCTCACCTCAAGAAAAATTATTTTTTCTTTTGAACAGGTGGACACAAAAAAAAAAAAAAAAAACTTAGTGTTTTCTTCTTTTTAGATGCTTCCCCCCTTCCTTCTTTTCAGAATTTTGGCGGAAGCAGATTCTTGTTGTGATAATCAAATAATTAATTTTTCTAACGGACTTCAGGGACAGTGTCTCTTAATAATTCTTAATTATTACTGTTTCCTTTGTTCTGGGATTTTACCTTGTATCATCCTTGTGAGATCCGTTTTTGACTCTCAAAAGTCCGCTTTTTGAGGTCCTTGTCTTCTGGGTTGGGGTTTGTTACCCCCCCCTACCCCCTTTGCTTCTCTGTTTTTTTTATCTTACTACTAGATCACCCTACGGCAATAATGAGCCTTTCGGACTCTCTTTCTGAAGAGCCTCAGGCGACTGCTGTTTCGGGGCCCGACACCGGGGTCTTATCCCCCACCACAGGTAGTATAGATAGCGAGAACAGAGTCAGAGCCCCGTGGGCTCTCAAAGGGGTGGAACCGTGGACGCGCGTTCACGTGCCCCGCTTAATAAGGGTGGAACCGTGGATTTGCGACCACGTGCCCGCACGGTGATGGCCAAGGCTTCCGTCCCGGAACCTGAACCTTATTGGGGAGCGTCGCACTAGTACAGAAAACGGCGACTCCTCTAGGGCTGTCAGACCCACCGGCCATCGGGTCACCTAAAGTCCGGGGGAGAGCACGGGTCTCTCCACCCGGCAAAGACTAGGCTCGATGCCGTGTAAGACCCCTCTAGGGAGCGTCGGCAAAGGGCTACCAGCCCCTAGTCGGAAGAGGCACCTGAGTCCGACCGTGTCGGACTCTCAATTCAATCTGACGCCGTCAGATTCGGCCGACGCCTCCTCTCGCTCGGCTAGCTCTCCCCGTGGGAGAGCTAAGGAGAGGAAGACAGGCGCAGTCCAGTCTCTGGTCCAGCCTCTGGTCCAGCGTCTGGTCCTCGGCTGGCTCTCCCTGTGGGAGAGCTAAGGAGAGGAAGACAGGCGCAGCCCAGCCTCTTGTCCCTTCTTCTGCTCCGGCGCCGGAGCAACCGAAGAAGAAGAAAAGAAGAAGAGGAGAACCACAGACGTAAGCCCCGCTCCGTCGGGCGGTCTGTCCTCTGATTCTTTTGATGGCCAGGCCTCTCAGCTTCTCAAGCTAATCTAGAGTGCCCTCCAGCACTGCGGGTTTTTACCCCCAGGCTTGCCTGCTTCAGCCGACGGTACTACCAACCGAGCGGATCAAGCAGACACCGGCCATCCAACACACCTCGGAGAGTCACCGGCAATATCATGTTTCGCCGGCTCACGCACCTGCAAGGGAAATTCCCGCTAATACACAGGTGCTATCGACATACGGGCGTCGCCCGCCATTATGTCACCAGACTCCCGATCATTATACCCTCTTCTGCCCCCCGGCGGGGCCCCCCGGCGGGGGCCGCATAGAAGAGGAAGAAGAAGAAGAAATTCTAGGTCGCTAACCCCGCTGTGCGGGCAGACCTTCCCTTCTGATTCTTGTGCCGACGGCCAGGCGTCGTAACTTCATGTTACAACAGAACGCCCTCGAGCACCACGGATCTTCATCCTAATGCTCTCTGTCAGCTAAAACCGCCGTGTCGAGCACCAGGCAGGTCAAGCAGACAGTCGCCGTCTCGCACCTCGGAGAGTCACCGGCAATATGATTCGCCGGCCCACGCACCTGCAAGGGAAATCCCCGCTAATACACAGGTGCTATCGACATACGGGCGTCGCCCGCCACTATGTCGCCAGACTCCCGATGATTGTTCCCTCTTCTGCCCCCCGGCGGGGGCCGCACAGAAGAGGAAGAACAAGAAGAAAGTCTAGGTCGCTAATCCCACTTTGCGGGCAGACCTTTCTTTCTGATTCTTGTGCCGATGGCCAGGCGTCGTAACTTCATGTTACAACAGAACGCCCTCGAGCATCACGGATCTTTATCCTCATGCTCCCTGTCAGCTAAAACCGCCGTGTCGACAGACATTCGCCATCTTGCACCTCGGAGAGTCACCGGCGATTTCATGATTCGCCGGCTCACGCACCTGCAAGGGAAATCCCCGCTAATACACAGGTGTTATCGACATACGGGCATCGCCCTCCATTATGTCACCAGACTCCCGATATTTGTGGGTCAGGCGTCGCACATACTCCCATGAGCAGTGCGGGTAATTCACCCACGCTTCATATCAGCTTCAGCCGCCTTGCTAAGCACTGTGCGGCTCAAGCAATCACCTGTCCTCTCACACCGGGCATTTATTGAAACGCTGTTCACCTACACGGTGACCCCCGTTTCTATGCAGGTGCTTCCGACATACGGCTTTCAAGCATCAATATGTCGGCAAGCTCTCGGTGACCGACGGCTGGACGTTGCATCCGTTCAGGCTGTATCTATGTGTCCCCGAGCATTACGGGTTCTTATCCTCGTGTTCTCCGTCATTATAAGACCGCCGCGGTCTTATTGCCGGCGTCGGGTATTGAGCGGATTGAGACTTCTCTCGCCAACCCGCACTCCGGGGAGCCATCGGCGAGTTACCTGCATGGGTATTCCCCCTTTTTATGCAGGTACTCCCGAATTCGCCCTCTACGTCAAGCCCACGTACGGCGACGACTCCTTCAGCGGTAACTCTCTCCATTCTACCCCCTAAGCGGGCCCGTAGATTGGAGGTAAGAATCTCTTACATACCGCATGCCGCAATTCTCTCGTGAGAATGTTTGGCTGCTTTGAGGGGGCAACCTATCACGTCCGCGGACCGTCCGCCCAGGCGACGGGACCGTCGGTTTCTGGCCTGAACCTCACTTTCTATTCGAAAGTAAGGGTGCCCTGTCTTACTTAGCTCCTACCCTTGCAAGGCCAGAGTCAGGGCTAGTACAGACACCCGTCCTCCAGCGATCGCCGCTGAAGAGAGGGCGACTCCGATATGAGCACCATCACCGCTCAGCGGTATGTCTCACTACCTCATAGCTCTCCGAACTTATGAGTATGTATATCGGATCTGAATGTCACGGCGATTAAAAGTTCTCCTGTGCTTAGTAATCGCTACGCCTTCACCACCCGGTGCATTATGGTTATGTTAACCTATTGTCTCGTATTCGGGCGGCTCGTTCGAGCCCTGCCCGAGCTGCCATCACCGGTCGTCCAGCCGGACACCGCCGAAAGCACCCGCACCGAATACCTGGAGGGAATCAGCTTTTCATATGCTAGATATCCCTCCTGTTGACATTCACAGCTGTTCCCCGAGTCCTTCCCGGTCGGGTAAGCATCATCTCGGAGGAAAGAAACCGCCGTACATCTCATGAGATTATTGGCTATGTACGTGCGTTCAAGCTTGTTTAAAGCCCCAGACTTCTCTGTCGGCATTCTATGCCTACTTTCTGGGCACACCCACCGTACCGGGTCGGCGAGTTTACACCAAACTGTACGCCTCCAGACCATCGGTCGAGCTCTAACAGTCTATCTTATAGACTGCCCTCTATGTGGGTCAAGCTTGCGGGCGTCTCCGCCGTTTCCTCCTTGTGTGGAGTGGTCTACGGTGGATGTCTTACCGTGCCCATTTGTCGAACCGTCTTCTTATTTAGAAGCTTTTTCACTCGGCACACTCGAGTCGCCTCGCATGCTGCTTTCATCCTCCCTCCATGCAATGCATGTGGCCATGGTCACCGCATGACCGAGGATGATGTAACCGTGGATGCATGTATGCTTATGCCTACCTAACCACAATCACTACGACCCGCTTTTTCTCGGGCCGACTGTGGATGAGTCTCTCCATGTAAGTGATTTACTTCACTGGAGTTCTTCTTTTAGAAACTTAGATGCTCATCCCCCACTGCTTAGGGCGTCATTTTTGCCGCCCCCGCAGCTTTTTGGAACTCCTTATTCTCCGATATCGGACTGTTCCACGCTGCCGCAACCGGCGCCGGCGGTGCTTGCTCTTACGATCACCCGAGAGACCAGGCCTTGTGGCTGTTTTCATAAACAACTGGTTCTCACCGCAGACTGATGGAAATTTTTGTGATTATTTTCCTCAAGTCTCCCTCCTCCTTCGCTTGTTTCTTCAAGCGAGGACATCGACACTCTTAGCCAGTTTCCGTCCCTAACTTGATAGGACAGGGCCGTTGCTACCTCATTCGATTCCGTTGGGAACGTACTGTTGAGGTATCATATCTGGCGATGTCTGTTCGTTAGAACATCTCTTGATTGTCGCCTTCACGTAGGATCATGACAGAGACTTTTCGCCAGCTCCCTCTGGCGTACACTTGCTGCTGCTAGGGATTCCCCCGCCCGGCGGTCATCCATCGCAGCCTAGCCTCACGGGCTCTCTCGGCAATGGTGGCTTGAGCCAAGCCACCTCTTCCACCGCGGACACTGCACCCTCAGATGGGTGCTTCAATCAGTACGGGAGAAAGGGTATCCTGAGTTCTCGATCACTCGGTCTATCACACTTTTGTCGTGATGTGTACTGCGCTGTTTCTCTGACACGCCCGGTTGAGCTATTTTAACCAGACTGCTTTATTCTACATAGGCAGCAGGTCCGCGGCATTTCTTATTAAAAGGATGGCACTCAGTCGCTTTCTCGACCCTTGACTGCCTTACGAGTGGTTTTCTTCTTAAATCCCTACTCTCCGTCGTTCCTAGTCCCCTTCGGACCGCTAGTAACTTTCTGCCACAGCTCTCTATCAGAATTCTGCAAATGTTCTGCCCTCACGCATTTGAGACAGATATCGAATTCTGGGCGCTTTCTCCCACGCGGAGGCTTCTGAGATCTCTCGCCTTCTCAGATTGTTCGATTGATCACTTACTGAGCCTTAAAGCTTCAGTTTTCCGATCACGATTCTTGTTGAAATTTTCAACAAAGTCCGAATTTTACGCTCTAGTCAGCTGGTGATGTTGTTCTCCTGACACTAGGCCGAGGGCCCATGATACTTAGTATCATTCTTCTTGGGCTCTTTCTTGGAATCGTCGTTCACGACTTCTCGAGGTCCGCCTATTGACGCCCCTCTTTCCTTCACTCCTTGCTCTTAAGGACTTCTTCACATGAGGCTTTATCGCCTCCCCTGTCCGTAAGGCAACGGCCTTTGTGTCTTCATCTCCCTATTTTTACGCACTTCTTAGTCTAGACATGCCTCCCTTCATGTTGAATCCGTGTTGGTCTAGCAAATCAAATGGGTATATCCCAGTTATTGATGTAAATTATGAAAATACTTACCATGATTTTCTTATTTACGAGATAACTGGATATACCCATTTGAACCCTCCCTCCTACCCCTCGCCTTGTGTGACAACATGTCTTGCCCGCAGGCTCATGAGAGGAAATGGACGCCAAATTGCGCGACGATCTTGGGATAGTGCGTTGGTAGGGAGATGCAGCGCGCGCGCAGGAAAAGTTGTGTACTCTATATATTCGGCACGCAGGTTCATCGTAATGAACTAGCAAATCAAATGGGTATATCCAGTTATCTCGTAAATAAGAAAATCATGGTATTTTCATATTTAGTACTATTAAAGGTCAAGTCATTCCCAGAAAAATGTTGATTAAATAAATAGAGAAAAATCAAACTAGCATAATGCTGAAAATTTCATCAAAATCGGATGTAAAATAAGAAAGTTATGACATTTTAAATTTTTTAAACAAACCAGTGATATGCACAACTCTGTGACATATCGTATTAAACAATGCTAATTCCACATGTTCATGGAGGAAGTAATCAGTGTTTCACTTGACAAAGAGGAGAAATTAGAATATTTCATATAATAAAATACAAAAGAAATAGTGAGTGGATGATGTCATCAGTCTCCTCATTTGCATGTAGACCTGGGCTCCGTAACACAAAGATTAGCGATCAATTGCTAAATGAACTGACCAATCAATATCAATGTTACATGCGCTTTTGGTTTAAAATACTGACCAGGAATCAATAGGTGCGGTTCTTTCATATTTGTAATCCATTGCAAACCTTTGTGTTACGGAGCCAATAATGTGCATATAACTATTTTGTGAAATTAAGTGAAACTTTAACTTTCTTATTTTACATCCGATTTTGATGAAATTTTCAGTGTTATTCTTGTTGGATATTTCTCTTTTTATTCAAATCAAGTTTTTGATGTGGTGGACATGTCCTTTAATGGAATTCATACAGTGAAGAGTCTTGTAACAGATAAAACCTTGATTTCAATTGAAAATGGCAATTTTGTCTATATATTTAGTCATAAGTTGAAATTTTCTGCCATGATATTTCTTCATGTCAGTGGCATGTTTTTTTAATCAGAGAAAGTCTATGTCATCGTACGCACAAGATGAAATGTTTTTTAATGTTAGATTTATTAGGTGAAGCAGTTGGAAAACCACAGGGTCATCTTTGCGAGACATACACAATGATCTAATCCTCCCTATTCTCGGTTTTCAGGAAGATTTCTAAATATTATGATTTGTGGGAGTTTTTACGTCCTAATACCTTACGAACGAAGGCATGATTTATTATCAACAGCTGTTACAGAGCGACTCCTGATTTTTGTTAATCCTCCAGTAAGTTTAAAATCATGACCGCAGTGATCCAGTGATGGTTTAATGACTGGGATGACTCAGATATGTGGTTTTTCTTTTCTCCAAGAAATCAAGTATTTGTCAAAATTCTTTTAGGAAAGGGGTATATTTCAGGATGATTTGTAAATATATATATGTATGCACCAATGCCCCCATGATAGTGGATTCTTGATGATGATTAAGTAGAATGTGTTCAATAATAATTTCATGCTAGAATCATAAATAAGAATCATGAATGAAAAGACAGAACATTACTATTTATTTCAGGAGATTGTTTGGTGGCACTCTTTTCTTGCCTTTTTAATCCTATAAACACCACACATTTCATATCGGTGTGTTTGACTCCAAGAAGTAAAGGTCAACTGAGGAATCTATGCGGATACATGTTCAATCCAGAAGAAACCTTTTGTAGAAACATGATGGAGACCTCAGTTTTAGTTGTGTGATTATGCTGAATACCTTTCAAATGCACTGTTTTCAACATTTTATTATTTTTTTGGAAGGACATCTAATTTTACTACTGACTAAAAATTGATTAAACTAAATCATTGTTTTTATTGAATATATTTGAAGATGTATAAGCCTCTTTCTATATAGTCTAGAGAGGGCGCCTGTAATCCAGCTGCTTTGGAGGTCGCGGTTGCACTTTACCTTTAGGGATGTAGCTTTACCTTTAGGGATGATATCCTCACTTATCTCATCCCATAAATTGTTATTAATTGTCCAGTAAGAATTACCTCATCAATAGCAGATTATTGCGTTGTGTGTTGACCGTTGTTCTCCCTTTTATTTTTTTCTTTCCATATTCCTGGATTTCTTCTTCCTTGGATCATGATGAATCAGGTGAGTCATGTAGTAATAGCTTTTGTTGAAGTGGAACTACATAACCCACTACAATCGTAAATCAATACTTATGTTCCTAAAGTTGGAAAATTATTCCTTTGAGAGGAACCTACCTGTATATTGGGTGTCTGTATTTTATTTGAGTGTTTATTCTTTTTCAGCATTTAATTTGTCAAAATCTAAAACTTGAATATCAGAAAAAAGGTTCTTGTACATGTTTCTGGTTTATTTTGTGCAGATTTCTTTAAGTGCCAGTAATATGACGGAACATAGTTTATATAAGATTTTTTGGTTTGAATAAGAAACATCAAAAGCTGAATCATACTTCCTTAGAATCACATCACCACAACAAGATAACAATCTAAGATACTCAAGTCTCATTGGGATTCAAATTGAAATATACTCAAGTTAACCTTATCTACCCAGGACTAAGAGTCTATCATAAATTGGCTGAAAGGTTCAGGTGAAGTAACACACACAATACATGGTAACAATGTGGTACACTGTTAAAAAAAATGCAGAAAGCAGTAACAGAATCATTCTGTAAATTCATAAAACAGGAATTTTTCTGCAATTTAACAGAACATGCTGTTTGAAAAGGGGAAAAGGGTGTTTTATTTTAGGAAATTTGTAAGATTCCATACACCAAATACCAGTTTCCTGTAAGATTATGCAATCTGGTAAGATTACAGGTGTTCTCGAGACCCTGCTGCAGCAACTTCTTTTATTTTAAGGATAAATTTTCTGACAGTGTACATGGTAACAATGTACATGCTGACATTACAAATCACTTAAAATCTGCAAATGAGATAAAGTAGAATTGTTAGGGAAGAGGATGTGTGAAGTTCCCTCAGAAGCCTCTGAAATACTCAAGATGAGGATATATTTTTCTTGAGGATTCTGTCACATATACATCCCTCATGGATGCCTAAGTATGGAATGTTAAATGCCGATTGACCCCGTCAGATTTCTTGGTCAAGGTAAGGACTAGTCAAGATCTAAACCTTCACAATTACCCTTAATGAGCAAACCATTGTCAGGGTCTGAGCATTGATGTATCTCTTCGTCTCTTTCTCATTATTAATGCTCCTGGAAAATAGCTCAAACATCTTGTGGCGTTGTCACTGCTATTAGATATATAGTATACTACAGTCAACATAATGGATCATCTGACATTGATAGTGTAGTATGTTTTGAGGTATTAAGTAAGGTGTCATTGTTGTGGCTAAGGAGACAAGGTCTGTGGTTAAAATTCCACCACAGTACTCAAGTCCGTTGGTGAGCATTCATTTGTATTTGCTACTCTCTACCCAGGTGGAGTGAATGGTAGCCAGAACACTCTAAAAAACGAAGAGCTACTAAGAGCTAATCAAGTTCTTAAAAAGCGTGTATAGTGACTGCTCTTTGGAGTGCTGATTTTTCTCATTCAAATTTGAACAAAACAAATCAGCACTACGAAGTGCAGTCACTATACACGCTCTTTAAGAGCTTGATTAGCTCTTCGTTTTTATAGTGTATAGGGAAGGAATTGCTTGAATACACAAATTACTGTTATTGTTATCTTCTGATGTTATATCTAATACTGTGTTCAAATCTCTGAAGAAACATGGAATTGAAAGTCATGATTGAAATATTTCATTTCATGGATTATTTATTTCAAGTAATTTTATGTACACATACTGCAGCTAAATAGCTGAAATGTATGCATTTATACAAAGGTATAATGATTTGATAATGGGCCTACATTAAGCTTACATCTGACACCAATAGTATGTGAATTTGTAATAAAATAGTTGCCATGTTCAGTTTTGAAAGAGGTATTTGAATTGTTTATTTATTCTTCGAAGTTCACAGTCAGATTCCTCTGGAGTGTCTTTAAGTGTCTTTTTGAACCTCTATAGTCCATGAACCTGAGGTATCGCTAACAAGCAATGGGGTGGTTGCTTTCTAACATAAATTAAACCAGGAGCATTGAGAGCCAGAAGGCAATATAAATATTGGTGTAATAGTAGAAGGGATGGATTAACATGCGCAAGCAGACAAAGTATAGTCTCGGCTTCAGGTTCTGGATTTTTTTTGTTTTGACGTACCGTAGCAGTTATATACTGTGTACCTTGAGTACTGCCATTATTTGCATTTGTAAAATTAGTAGACTTTAAAGGATAGAAAATCTAAATGAAGAAAATGAATATTATCGAAGCAGCAAGTCATCCCCACACAAGTCTTGAACTCGGAATTTCAAAAAATGGTGCAAAATTGGAAATATATTTAACTTTTGCACTAAATAGGTTAATTAGTCCATCCAACTTTCTGGGCAAACGCCGTGGGAATCTAAAGATTGTGTTTTCCCCTCTATAAATCTACACCATTATAGATATCTATTTTTAGCATGATCTCTTAATCACTATAGATTTAGATTTTGGAGGATACAAAATAATGTAATTCCTCATCTGGAAGGAGACTGTAATAATCTCTACTTTTCATCTGCTGTGTATTGGTAGGCTGGAGGGCTTGTCATCATCAAGTTGTCTTCTAACCTTCATCTAATCTTAAAGGGTCTTTTCCCTAGAGAAAGCTACCATAAGTCACTTTCACATGCCATCGTAAGCACACACAAGTTAAAAAGTCTTGGACAAGCTACAATCACACATACCTCATACCAGAAATAGTTACTCAGTTTCACAGTAAAAATGTCATTTAAAATTTATACATTGCTGTTTAGTATATGAAACTTACTTATAAACAGATTTAATAACCATGTTTAATTTATTGAGAATACAGTATTAACAATGAAACTTTGTTGGTTAAGATTTTGAACACTTGTTTAAACAGCTTAAACAACTTCTGTAAG
Organism: Lytechinus variegatus; assembly: GCF_018143015.1. NCBI lineage: Eukaryota > Metazoa > Echinodermata > Echinoidea > Temnopleuroida > Toxopneustidae > Lytechinus > Lytechinus variegatus. The sequence goes on from NC_054743.1 coordinate 10,331,106, forward strand.
GTTCATACAGTAAACGACATTGTAAAAACATTGTCACAAGTGTTTGCTGTGTACAAGCCAATAGAAAAATTATCCTATTCCTGCACAAAGAATGCACATGTTAACTAAACAGTTGACAATTTTTTTTAAAAAAATGTTGTACTGAACAAATTTTGCAATCAAAATAGAATGTCTCCATATTCTTTTAACTTGTTCATATGGCTGAAATTTCAGGATATGATCCTTGTAGCTTTCTGATAATAAGTTTTTAAGATTGGTGTTGAACACTACACTTCCGTAAAACTGAAATGTTAGATGATACCAACTCAACATCATTGACCCTTTACCAAAGTTATTAGACGTCAAGTAATCATCATATATGATGCAGTTGACTCCCAGACCTCGAACCTCTACATATTATGCTGACCGCCCTCTTTCAATTGCCCCTTGTCTTTGGAATAAGCTACCCCCTTTCATTCATAATGCCAAGTCCGCTTGTCATGACAAAACCCTACTCTAAACCTACCTGTTTAATCATTATGAAAGATTTCTGCCTAAATGAGACAGAAAATCGTGTACAACTCTTGAACGCACACACAGGTCACGGAGTGACCCTGAGTGCAAACAGCTGACTGTGTTACAACTTAGGGGTGATACATTTTCTAAATAGGGGTGATCAAACTCACTGGAGGGACTTTAATTCACTTATAACAAAGAAATGTGTACTACAGTACTCCTGTTGAATGCTCTGATGAAAATTATATGAGTTTCACATTCATTTAAACGGGAGGACAAGATTATTGTATATATCGAGTGCATTATGCATAAATCATACTACCATTGCGACCCCTGCCCGGCCAATGGTTCAGGCATGACGATCCTGAGTGACGTCACCGATAGAGACCTCAAATGCCAGGAGAGCCTATTCGACAACTAACTTCATCTAAAAAACACGAATTGATCTAACATCCAATGGGGAAATGGCTTTCATTTTCGTGAAATATACACTCCATTCTTCAATAAATCTTTCACCCCGTCGTTAACTGCCCGTTCATTCTCGAGCAATGGGGGAATGAATACAGAGTGTCTCAAAGTTTGTGTGAAAAAAGGTGCATTTTCCATACAACTTCTGCCAAAAAGCAATGCGTAAGGGAAAGATTAGCCCCAAAACACGAATAGATGAGTTAATCAAATGGAATGAATCATAAAAATCAGTGAAATATAGTTTCTCCTGTACTCATTACTGAATACCCCGACTTGAGACGATTAATTTTTCCCCCTCTCCATCAACTTTTAAGAAAAAGGGTGCATATTTTCATAAAAATATAATGTGTTATATCGACGGACGCCCGTGCGTACGAGCAGGAGGAAGCCAAATGTCTCGTATTTTTCATAATGGATGATTACAGTTGTGGGTCGGTCAGTTGGAGGTGCGCAGTAGTTTTGACTATTAGTAGAAGTTAAGTAAGTTGTGTCCCCCAAGCATAAACCATTAACAGAATACAGTGTACTGAGAAACTGCCGTAGTAAGTGCCTTATGTTATGTATTATTATTTGATATAGCACCGGGGGGGGGGGGGGGGGGGGGACTTCCATTGACGAGTGGATGCCATGCGCGACCATGGGGTCTCGAAAAGCACCAGAAACACTATTTTCCACATTCTGAAAATGCACCCCATAAATAGTATTGGTGTGTGATACCCTACCCTTTACAAGTATTGGAAACAAAATGATACCATCGGCAAGTATTCCCTGAATTGAACCCCTAAACAAGTTCGGCGAAATTGATTCCCTGAATTGGACCCTTAAACAAGTACAGCGAAATTGTTATGTCGCGGACGTCGGTTTTACCTTTACCTACAACATTGGGTTTAGTATACTGCCCCACTCGCGCAAATCGTACTGTAAACACATTGTTTTGACTCCTGGGGCAAATAGTACATCTTTTATAAAACATTTTAGTCTTGATTTTTTATACCCTCGCAGATTGGACCCTAAACACGTAGCTTTCCTATTGAAAAGAGATAGGCCAACCCTTTTTTCTTTATTTTAGTGTTTTTGACACCCTTATTACGCTACGTACGTAATGTGTCCTATCTTGAAAAATACATCCTTTTTACATGTTTTTTGGTCGCGCATGGTATCCACTCATCAATGTAAGTGCCTCCCCCCTGGATTATAGTGCCTTTTCCATTTGGTTACAAATCGCTGCACACACTTACATATGCTTCAAGATTGTGAATGAGTTAGGTAGGTTAAGGTAACATCATGGAACCCTTAACAGTGTGCTTCTGATATCAAAGATTAAAAGAGAAGTTCAGGGGTAATGCCCTCTCCAGCTGGGGGTAGTCCTGACCCAGTTCCTTGGTATAATCACCAAAGCACACCATGAAGCACGTCCCAAAGACCACTCTCAACATATCCATGGAGAATGGCTCGAGAATAGATTGTTTACATCATCTGGGTATAGCCAGAGATGGAGCGCATGTGGAGCGCGGTATAATAGATCTTTGAGCCATACTATGTTAATAGACCTCCCTGGTATAATTTAGCATCATTTAAACCATTGTAAATATTTACATCATGTTTGATAATATTTATGTGTAAACAGTCAGTGAAGAGAGGCTGTGTAGTGATGCAATTCATGTTAGTGAGTGGATGGGCAGAGGTGGAAGGGATTAAGCAGTTTTAATTTTGTTGGATATAAATAGTAGCATGCAGTAAAATTGTATATTTTAGTGTATTGGCTGGTCTCTTTATTGAGTTAGAATTCACTAATTTGTTTACTCAATACCATTCGATATGCAAAGAATATTGTTGTGCAATAGATTTATGCTTGAAACTGCATGGTAGTTGGCCTATTCTATGACATGATTGTTAAAAAAAAACTTCTTGGGATTATGCGAGGGTAAAAATATCCAAAGTCCATTTTAAGTGCATAGAAACGTTTGTTATATGAATTGTGAAATTATTAAATGTTATTATTCTTTCTTTCAAAGACCAATAAAAACCTTGTTTATTTTTTTTATAGTATATGTGTATTGACCTACCTGTATCTGCATGAATATGATTTCATATTCGGGGTTTGACCTCCCTGTCATGTACAAATTGTTATCCAAATTCATATCCACTGATGTTTTTGTGTGTAATTGAAATAATTCACTTGTGTTTGATATCATGCACAGAGCTTGATGAAATATTTATTAACTACATTTTGAATAACAAAATGATGTGCATGTCAATTTTATAACAAATGATTCCCAAAAACTTGACAATATGAAAAAAGGGGATTCATCTACATGTAAAGACTTAAGAAAAGTACAAGACTCCCAAAATGCTTTGTCATTTGCGAAGACTTGAAGCAGTAGTTCATTTTAGAATCTCTTGCCTTGTGTATAGTCCCACCTGATTAGAATGATGTTAGGAGACTCTTGAATTGCATCACTGTATGCCAAGGGAGTTCAACTGATTTGATTTGTATGAGATGATATGGAGTCATTTATTACACCTTTCATCTGTCACACTCCAGTCTTGTTTGTCATATAAAGTCTTACCATCAGCTGCATTATCCCTGCAGATATTAGCACATGTGGGACTGAGGTGACAGCCCTATTCACATTTTATATTTGGACTAGTTCATTCCATTTTCTATATTCAGATTTAATGTATCGCAACTTAACAATAGATATCACAAAATTAACATGTGGTAGAATAATAAAGATTGGTTACTATGTACCCACTTGCGCTGTTATGAGTATTTTTTTCTCAAAAGAAAAGAAAAGATACCAACACAGTGTCAAAGATTTATAATAAATACATATTGTCAATTCATTTTTTTCACATACTAAATAAGAGTACCTTTATGTTTTTCATGAAAACTTATGAAAGCTTGATCATGAAAAATACTTTCTTATTGCAAAATTTTCAAATACATCCAGGCTTGAAGTTTCGTATTTTAGAAGCAGAATAATATTAAAAGAAATAAAGAATTTGTTTTCATTCATCCATTTTAACATAGCCCTTGTAAAAGTTTTTTCATATTTTAATGGCTAAATTATTTCAGCTCCAATGTTTTGACACCATTCACCACACCTTATATTTTGGTACATTGTACATGTTTACATTTCAGTATGTCTGCTGCATTATTTTAAACGTGTCAGTGTTTCTTTCCCAAGAGAAAATGTGACATTATGTCCTATAACCTCATCTTATAATTTCAACACAGGTGGGGCTAAATTCGGAAGCATTTTTTAGACCTGCCAACCAGTATGTTTTTAGCATATTTAGTATGTTTTTGCAACCAAAGTATGGCACAAAATCATAAGATATTGAGAAAAATCATCTCTATATGTCTCTATTTCATAAAACGTACACAAATATGGTTATTAGATGAATGTAATTTCGGGTAACTTGTTTTTTTTCAATCATTTTGTTAACACCAGGGTGAGATATACACATGTTTCAATGTTGTTTCTTGTTCATCTGCAAGAGCAGTGCACATTTTAGCTTGCATGCAGCTTGAGCGCCGCGATGAGCGAGTGCGCCATGCATTTTATTATGAAATACACTTTTTTTGGAAAAATACAGTTTGTTATCGCAGAATACAATTTTTCATTTTCAGAGGTTGTCAGGTCTGATGTTTAATGGATACAATAGGGTGAAAGGAGACCTAAACACATTGTAGCCAAAAATAAAATGAAAAAAAAGAATGTGAAGACCCTTTCAAAATATGAAAAGGTTTTGTTGACATAGATATGACATGTGGCAATACAAGCTTTTTGATAATTTGCTCTTGATAAACATAAAGATTGGGAATTAATAATAAACATATTACCAGACTTCACATACATTACGTACGAACATATAACTCGCTTCCCATTGATGTCAACAACATCTGGCTAATAACATGAAGTCCATGACATTGAAGGCAAGCATAGTTTATGTAGCTAATATTAGCAATATTAATGATATAATTACCATTGAATAGTCTCCTTGACCGTCCCTCAGAGAAGCAATAATCTAATTGTCTAGATATTGATTTGATTTTAGAAATACCAGGAAGGCAAGCTTTTCGTTTCTGATGATGTGTGCTGATTGTAAGGCCTTGATCATACTGGGATTAAATCGCCGGGGAATCTGTTTAAATAAAAACATGAATGCGCCGATAAAGTTGAATCAAGGAGGTATGCCAATCCATCAGCACTGCTTATACGTACTATGGAATCTAGCATGGAATACACAAAATATAAGAGCGATTTGCATAAACAATATTCAGAAAAGCAGATATCTGTATTAGTACTGAAAATATTGATGGGTAATATTTAAAATCGTTTTAAGATTAGTTGTTATATTCACCATTGTGTTTCCTTTTACAATCATTTATCTTTACTTTCCAAAAAAATGAACCAGTGGTAGGACATGATGATGAAAATAAGAAAATACTATTATTATAATACACTTTTCCTCATCCTGAGTAACAAAGACAGAAATCGGGGGGGGGGGGGGGGGCACTTCCATTGGTGAGTGGATAACATGCATTAACCGTTTCAAAAAGCACCCTAAACACATATTTTCCATGTTCTGAAAATGCACCCTTAACACAAAGTTTTCATGTTCTGAAAAGCACTCTAAACACATATTTTCCATGTTCTGAAAATGCACCCCGTAACAAGTACAGCCATAATGAGCCCCAGTATTGGCAGCAATCTTTTTTTCTGGTATGTGTATTAACATTTGAGTTACAATTACATCAGAGAAGCTGGGTACGTACCGCCTGGCCCATCTCCCACAGGACCCTAAACACGTAGATCTATTGTTGGTAAAAAGTAGGACCTACATCCTTTATAAAGTATATTATCATCTTGTACACCCTGGCAAATTGGACCATAAACACGTAGCTTTCCTAGCGAAATAGATACCCTTTTTTCATTATTATAGTGTTTTAACACCCTTATTACGTTATGTAGGTTTCTTGAAAAAGAGATCCTTTTTACTTGTTTCCTTGGTGGGTATGGTATCCACTGGTCAATAGAAGTGGCCCCCCGGGACAGAAACATACCATGCAGTGGCTATTATGTTTCCACCTGTTTGGAGTTTGGAGGGGGGGGGGCTGGATCTACCACTTTGTGCGGTTCCATCCTCATAACAACAATGGTATAAGAACACATCATCTACCGGAATCCAGGATAGACACCCCCTCTAACCATACCACGGGTAAATAACCCCTGACTATCCATTCATGCCTTCCTGCAGGTGGAAGCATTAGACCTTAGTTCCCTCGGGGGTTGGACTAACAAGAGATATAAACCTTAAGGTCTTATCCACTTTACAAGAGTGATTCTCCAAGGTCAATCTACCTACTTCACTCTCAATCCATGTATCTTCTAAACACACCCACGTCCATGACCAATGTGTTTATACTGTTCTCTATGGCAAGATGGAAATCCCCTTTCACTTTATTTCATGGGGTACCGTGAAAGCTGCATATTTCAAGGTCATAATATATTATCTTTGCAAGAATCATTTTCTATAAAGATGAATTTATTTATTTATTTTTATTTATAAATTTATTCATTTCAAGAAAGTAGGTACATGTATAACATGAAAAAGATAGTTCAGTATCAATATCTAAGGAACATTGTTAATTGTCTTTCCTCTCAAAATTTCTGAATCATTTAAAGAAATAATCAAAAATTGAGTTTTACAATGCACGTCAAGAAACATCTTTGCATTAACAAGGATCCTCCAATAAGCCAATACATCTGAATTCTTTATACATGAAGCAGGATTGATTGCGGTTTGTGGCCAGCCAAACAATGGATTGAATGTTAATTGTGAAGATTTATTTTAAAACCTGAAATAATTTGATTTTGATATTTAATTTAAGAATCTAAATCTAGAATTCAACTCCACACTGATCACAGCCTATTGAAATTCATTTTTAATGCCTGAAATTCAGATCGAAAGTGAATAATACTTTAATATCTTCATTAGATCTCTTAGACTCCGACTCTATATTGAATGTACCAGCTTCCTGTTCTTATTATCAACATCTTTTTTTTATAACTCTATTGGATGAAAATGTGTCTGTTTTCTCCTATAGAATTTACCTACTGCACTCTTGTCTTTTTAAACTTTGATTATTCAAGATGGTTGAAAATTAAAAGTTAAAATATTGAATTGGATTATAAAATTTTTTTCTTCATTTTATAGGCAATCCCTCCCGGGACTCATTGTTGGACATATGTACGCACTGTATGCGGCGCCAGCTGCCCATTGACCCCTGCACTATACGACGCTTGTGTAAATGCCATATTCTGAATGCCCAAATTCTGACGATTCTCTGTCCTCGTATGCTTTTGCTGCTATTCGAAGATCCTGGCGGGTTGGCTCCGCCTCCTTCTACAGTGTGAAGGGACGTCAGCAAATGTTTGGACCAGTGCATGTTGCCAAAGCAGCGCTGCTTATGTGTTTTGTGTTTGTGTGCATGTAGCTGGTGGATGATTGACAGCTGCATGCAAATCTTGGTATTAATCTTTGTTATGAAGATGACGGTGAGTACAGAAGGTAACAAAACTATCCAAAACATCCTCTTTGATTCATAGGAGGGATTACCTTGCATCAACCTTTCACTTTCTCGCTTTCTTCATCTTTCATTAACTCTTTCACTCTGTCTCTCATTGATACTATATTTCTCAGTTGGAAGAAGCCTCTAATATCTATTCGTAGGCCCGTATTCTGAAGTTAGGTTAAACTTCGACCATGGTCTAACTCTGCTAAAATCATGGGAAGCAAATAGTACAAAACTTATGTTTATGTTGTATACATTATTTCTTATGTTTACTATTTTTGTTTCCTTTTGCTTTCATAATGAAGAAAAATACTTCAGTTATCATTCCTAGACAATTATGAATGGTTTTGGTGTCATATGAGTTAATAGATTGAATGTGTACTGTTCGGAATTTATGCTCCAATTGGCTCTCCATAGTTAAACTTTAAACAAGGGTTTAATTCAAACCCGAGTTCAGAATACGAACATTAGACTATTATCTTCCTGTCTTGCCCCTTCCTCCATTCTGTCCATTCTGGTGGCCGGTAATTCCCTCTCATTTTATTATTAGACTGACATTACCTCTTTGAATGAAACACAGTGAACCCTAAATACCTGTTCTGTGATAACTTGACAAAGAAAGAAGGAATTGTATGTCGTACATGTATAACATTTTTTTCTACAAACCTTATTCATTTTGTGAAACACATTAAGATTCTCAATATCATGCGCTACATGAGTACCATATAATCATCATATAAAAGTATTTTATAATAAATCTTGTCAAAATTTTTCATTAGAAAATAAAATTCACTTGATTTTTGTTTGTCAGTGGTTGATTTATGTCATTTCTGCTTATTTTTACAGATTCGTCCATTTAAATCTATAAAATATTGCAATATAAGACATTGTGTGATACAGGTCTTTGTATATCATACTGATAGGATCAGTAGGCCTATAGCTAATCTCTTATATCTTTGAGGATATCTCTTCTAGTTCAATTGGGTGAAGATAATAAGACAGCTTTTCTCTCTTAGGACTACTTTATTCAGTCATTGAATGGATGTCGGGTCATCCCTCTAGTGGGGAGGGTGTAGGTATCAAATAGCCAGGTATAGAATCCTTTCAGAAGAGCAAAGCGTTACAATTGGACGCTGTGGCATGCCCCTGTTATCCAGCTACATGGGGAAGTTACAGATTGATGCTGAGGTTTGAGGTTCAAGCGCTGGTCACGTCTTTAAGGATAGTGATGTGAAATTGGTCCTAGGTTTAAATAATCATATCTGATTCAATACACATAGATCTGTTAACACCCATCACACACATAACGTGTCTTTCAGTTGTTCGCATACTATCACCATCACTATTTTTTCCACTTCATACTTCTTAAAGACGCAATTCAAATGCTTATCTTACTCATTCATTTATTACATAAGGGAACCGTTTGTATACTGAAATCTTTGATCCACGTCATGCTGGAGAGAGATTTTTATTGAAAAAAAAATCTTTCTAAATATGTCGAGAATCTATATACTTTTATTTTTTGTAATTTTGTGTTTTGTAGCTTCTCAGTCAAAAATGAAATCACAATATTATCAATAACAATTGGACCAAGATAAATTTTTTTCAATATGAAAATATATTTCCGATTGAATGTTTCCAACATGTTTTTTATGATAGACTCTTGAAAGAATTTAAGCTTTGACAATTAATCAGTCTATATTGGTGACTTATCATCTTAATACCTTTTCATAAATTCACTACAGGGTGTTAGCCAATGATTTATTCTTTTCTGTCCAGTTAATCATCACCCTGACATAGGCCTACATATAACTGGAAGTTGGAACAGAATTATAGTTAGTGTCCTGTAGTTAATCAATGATGTATTAGATCCTCCATGGCATAACCATACCAGGTCATGTGTGTTAGTCATGTCAATGTAATTGAATTGGAAGGGTGAGGAGTCAATGATGACCACTGGCTACTGACCACCGGCTAACAGTTGACCTAATAACATGCCTTCATGATGCAGTATACAGTCATCCAAAGTTTATTCTTGTGAGGAGTGTGGTATACTATATGGACATAAGAATTTTTGAATCTGTGATAGCAAAGTTGGTGGCAAAGTTACTATTATGGTAACTTGGCCATCCAGTTGTAACTTGTATGGAATCCTTGATTCTGATGGGCTGTTGATCATCGTTACCATCATGGTAGTTACCATTGGATGCCAAAATACAATAGTAGTAACTTTTATGCAACGGAGCCAGGTATCAAAGTGGTTTATTCTATTTATTTTATTTATTTATATCATTTCAGGCAAAAAGGAGTACAAGAAAATACAAATAACAAGAAATTTGAAAGACCCATAGACTAGTGGCCAGGGATAGCCACAAGGAAACTAGTTCCAATTAAATAATTTCCCATCACTTGCTGATGGTTTACAGACATATTACATTAAGATTGATAAAAATACACAAGTTTTTGGAATATTGGAAAAAGAAGATAATTTCAAGAAATCTTAGAATTCTTCTTGTATTTTAGAAAACAGTAATTTGATAAAAATGAGACAGTACTTTAGATGCATAGGCCCGTCTTCTGAAGTCAGGTTTTACTTAGACCTTGGTCTAACTCTGTGATAAAATTATGGGAAGCCAAAAGTGTCAATTTTTTTTATTAAGTTGTATGTTTCTTATGTTTATTGTGCCCTCTCCTGATTCTTCAATGGTAAAGACAGTCATCTATTTATACTTCCGGAACAATTATGAATGATTTGAGAGCCAAATGAGCTGAAATATGATAACTCTATTGTTAGTGATTTATGTAACAATTGGCTATCCATACTTCAACCACGACTTCAAACCTGAGTTAATGTTAAACCCGACTTCAGAATACGGGCCAGGGAATATTGATTGATACAATATCACCTTTCCTGCAGATTTCTGTATGACTGAAATGTTAACCTTCTAAAATTTGGAGGTAGGAGAAGAATATAAATAGTACATTAATGTAATCTGTGCTTATTAGATCCTGATGTTAGTGAGATGAGAGAATAATCAGATCATTAGTAATAACATGCCTTGCTCAAACATTAAATGCTCATTATTCCGTTGAACCATTAATCTTGATCGTGTACGCGTCAGCTGGAAAAGACATGATTTGAGAAAGATTTGCAAAATTATCAATAAATAATTCCAGTGCCTTGGGTTATAAATCATGCAATCAATCTTAATGTCATTTTAAAGTTTATGACATGCCATGTCTGTAGAGTTGATTGATCCTAAAATAGATTGCATCTTATATGCTTTATTTGCAATTAAAGGGAATTGGTCATACTTGAAAGTTCTCATTAGCATAATATTACGATTTATTGGAAAACCTAAAAAAAACAGTGATATTTGATTTCAATCATTTTCGTGTTTATCTATGTACTAGCCTACTATGTACTAATTACGATAACACCTGATATGATATTACTATTTCTTTCTTTAGAAGTAGCAGTATTTCATCTTTCGGTAAACAAAGTGTAGTAATTAGTTCTAATCCTCCATTAGTATTTCAGTGAGCAAGTAGAATTATATCTTTACCACTAGCCAAGCGAACATAATAAACATACGTCTTGTGATATTATTTTTGATCAGATTTGTCTGTTAAAATGACTTCCTATTTCTAGTTGACTTCCTTACCAATCAAATCTCGGTCTAATCAGGCTCGAAGGATGTATTGCCAATTTGGGTCACGGACGGCTTCCATGCATGAAATGTAAAATATGAATTGGAGATGTATATTTAGAATTCACCATGTAAAGAAAGGGCAGATACACCCTCAAATTTTCCTTTGTACGGATTTAAGATTTTTATTGCTCATTTCGTATTTATGGTCCAGTTAATTGTCGTCATGGGCACATTATTTACACTGCTTTAATGATTTGAAGTATGGAATAATTGTTATATTGACTCCTACCCTCTTGTTCCATTAACACACTTGTTCTCCACACCGTGCAATAATATCTCCCTGGGCACACTTCCGAGTAAAATAGTGCTAACCATCCTACCTTATCTAAACCTGATCTATTTATAGAAACAGGACCATCTTTATTAAAGAAAGGATGATAAAAGAAGATCTACCAGCCTACGAGATGGAGAAGTGTAATATATCACTCGTTGAGTGGCAAGGAATTAGTCGCTTACTTCAGTCTACTTCTTTCAAGGCTTAGCATGACGTCATATGGTTGAACCTTCTGTCCGTTAATAAAGCTGTCAGCAGATATTACTGCTTTGAAGCGTTTTCCTTGTACGGTCCACCTTGCACTGGACAATCAGCTACCGTGGCTTTATATGGACAAACAAGAAAGAACCTTAGATTTAAACACAAAAACAATCAATGATTGATCATACTTGTAAATTACATGTAATGAAGCAACAAATCCTGACAAGTTATAAGCTGATGAAGGTAGTTGCTTATTTAGTTTTTGTCCCTGTATCCACAATTATTTTTTTACCTTTTTTCTAAATTATGTCACCTTTAAAAAAAATGTCATGTCAGTAAAGCACCCCATCTATACAATACATGTAATACATTCTTCCAAACTGCTGTGAGATTCTTTTTGAGCATTGAGTTGAGCAAGTAATATAACTTTTCTCAAATATACAATGTAAATGAAAAATTAATTTAGATGAATACCTTAATAAGATTTTTTAAATCATAAGCTGATAATTAAACACATCAAAACCTGCTTGATCTTCAAATTATGGTGGAGACAAAAGACCAGAGCCACGTTTCTCCCAGAACATTTTTTTCCATGTTGCTTTGAATGTGGGTTTGTTTCCCATTCTCTAACCAACTTCAGGCAAACATCCTAATATTATCTGCATTTAAGCACAAAGCATATTATTACAACCTTGAAAGAAATTTATTCAATACTAGCTTTATAGATTGATTTCCATTGAAAAGTATAAAAAGATAGGAATAATAGTTGTTAAGGTCAAGTTTTTTTAAAATGCCTATTCTGTTTGGTAAGTTGACCAAATAACTTTTAAAATGACTTTCTAACATATGTTTCTTATATTTAAAATGATTCTCTTACAAATTTGGATATACATAACACATATGGATTAAATTAATGAATTTGACTTAAGTCATTTTTATGAGCTATGATATATCATTTTCAAAGTTTTTACACCACTGGGGGAAGTCAACATGTTAATGGAATGAGCAATGAGGATTAAAATAAAATTCTGATTCATAGGTCCCCATCTTAGTAATGATGTAAAAGCTTGATCTGAAACATGAGATGTCTTCAATAAACCCCAAGGTCATTTATATTCTGGGAGTAACTCTAGACCATCTCAAGAGTATTGGAATAATGCATGGAAAATGACATGGTCAAACACCTCACTACACGGCCAAGTTCACACCAAGTTTTAAATTCATTGAAATGTGTTTTTGTTTTGTTTACTGTGTTAATTTTATTATTATGAAGATAGTGATCTGTAAAATAAGTTTTATTAGGTACTGATTTAACTGAGATTGAAAGTAAAATTTGATTGAAGGAAAAGTAGGCATCAAAATTGCATAATATCACTTAAGAATAATAAACATCATAAAATAAAGGTACAATTTAATCTATTGTATGATTAATGATAATCCAAAAATACAGTTATTATAATATTGAAAAAAATAGATATCCTCAATGTTAAGACAATGAATTGTTCGAATTTGATTTTCATCTTCCTAAAAAAATCCAAACACAACAAATAACAGTGCAAGGTCTATAGAGAGAGAAAAGTCTAGAATTATTAAATTTTGTTGAAATGTGAAGAACTAAACTGCACTCTAGAATTATTTGATTTGAATACAGGGAAATAGTATTGACGTCAGCAGTACACAGGAAAGATGTCTATATATTGTTTAATCTGATACTAATGTACCACTGACCATATGAATTTTGATATCTGTAATGTTATCACCTCTCCTGATCTGTATAAGATCTTAACATAGGAGGAGAGGAAGATATAAGGGGGTGACATAATATGCACCTGTCACAGACTTACCGTGTTCAGTTATCACTCTTTTACCAATATACACATTTTTCAAAGGAGATTAGATGAAACAGTAGCTGTGTCATAAAATTACAGTGATATAACTCAGGGGTGTGAGAGTTCAGATTTTTTATCTGATTTCAGGTTATTTTGTTTTGATTTTCAGCTGAATTTCAGCTTATATTTGGCTTTCCTCTGTACAAAAAGTATGGGAGCTCTTTCTATTTCAGACTTTTTCAATACTCTTCAGCTTTTTCAGATCTTTTTATTTGTGACCACTCACACCCCTGATAACTTCAAAAGCTGAACTGCAGTGTTTTGAAAAATTGGGTGAATGTGACATAGATGTCAATCATGATTGTAAGATGTCATTGTTGTGGACTGCTAGTGGATTGTCCATTCAAAATGAACTCTGGGTCAAACTGTGATATCATTGACCTACAATGGTAAGAATGCACAGTGGTTGAACTTGAAGAGAGTTAAAATTAGTATCAGCAAAGAAAACAGAAGATGCTTGAAGGTGATTGGGATGATGCTTGAAGGTGATGATGATGATGATGGTGGTGGTGGTGAATGGTGATGGTGGTGGTGATGATGATGATGATGATGGTGGTGGTGGTGATGATGGTGATGATGATGAGGAGGAGGAGGAAGATGAGGAGGAGGACGATGATGTTGATGATGATGTTGATGGTGGTGATGATGGTGATGATGATGGTGGTGGTGGTGGTGGTGATGATGATGATGATGATGATGAGGAGGAGGAAGAGGAGGAGGAAGGTGATGATGATGATGACGACAATCATTAGGATGATGATGATGATAATGATGACAATGATGATAATGAGGAGGATGGAGATGATGATGATGATGATTCCAGTGTTGCGTCTGATGATGACAATAGCAATAATGGTGGTGATACTGATGGCACGAGCACATCAACAGTAAACCATGATTTGTCTCTGTGTTATGATTTGTATATTCACGATTCTGACTCATGTTTTATGAAAATTACCTGAACACACCCGTAGAACGAGAAGAAGTATGCTTGAGTAATAAACACACACAGATTCTCACCCAGACAGGTGGTCATCTATTCCTTGGATTATTTATAGATTAAAGTGCAAACTTGAGCACCGTTTTAAGTGTATCTTCATATGTTGAATTGAATGTATGTAATCATGGAAGCTTCTCAAACGCGTGCATTGCTCGTTTCATAGGAGGTAGCCTTCTGCTGTTTAACAGTCTTCATACACTGTGTAAAAGGAAGTGCTAATTTAGCACTTCCAGTGCTTGTATAGGGACTGCACTACCAGTGCTGATTTTCTAGTTTAAATTTGAACAGAAAATTAGCACCAGTAGTGCAGACACTATACAAGCACTTAAGTGCTAAATAAGCACTTCATTTCAGTTAGTGTATAAATGTTCACATAAATGTTATGTATTGAACTTTGAGCATGCTGGTAATAAAAATTGCATAAAAATCTAGTACTGATAGTTTGTCATCTAGCTTTACTATCGTAATTTATGTCTTACCCTTGTTTATTTTAAGATGGTTAGTCTTGTCATCCCAGTAAAAATGGAATTATGTTATCATTCACAGTATCATAAGTATGTATACCTGTCAGCTTTTTCTATCGGTACAGATTAAAGTTTTTATGAATGACATGTCTATACTTAGTGTCATGAAATTCATTGTTGTTTATGCCTAGTAACTCTGTCTAAATCTACTCATTCAAATGAATGAAGAACAATGGATTGTAAACCCAAACATGCAATATATCAATTTTAATTGTATTAATTTTTTTTAGATAAGAAGTGATTGCCAATTTCACCATGCTTCCCAATTTCACCATGCTTCATCATTGTTATCATCTCTGATGTTGATATTAATAAAAACTTGTTCTTTGGGTTGATTTCAGTAAAATTCCTGGTTCCATTAGGTTTTAAAGTTCTTGTTGATAATCTTTGCACTCGTGTGATGTTGGTAATATGGTGAAACAGGTTGTATGGTGAACTAAAAGATTAGAGAATTACTAATTGTTTGGAAACCCCTACATCATCAGTCCTTTCTCTTTTCACTTCTGAGAGAGAGGATTGATGTAGGGGTTTCTAAACAAGTAACAACTAACATCCAGATCTAGACTATCGTGCTCATCACATTGTAATGGCTAAGGTCTCACGTGCATAAAACATTCCCCATAGACTTGTGTGTTAAAATGGCACTTTGACAAATTCATGAAAATAAACATGAAACTAGAGGGTCAAATGTTTACTACCATTGGATAGGATATATATCTGACATTCCATATCTGACCAGAGAAGGGTATCGTAGCCAGCTCATTTTAAAAATAAATTGCCATTTATGAAGATAACTATGATAGGATCAAATTTATCAACTGAAACAGTATTATAGCCCTAATTCTTCTGGCAGTCAAAAAATAGTTCCAAAGTCATTTTATATCTTCCCAATTTGGGCAAAGGAAGTTCAGTAGTTACCATTTCTAGAATCAGTGTTAGATTTTCAATTATATTCATACACTTTTGTCAATCAGCAATATCAAATTAAAAAAATCGAAAGGGTTGGGTCAAACGAATATATCTTAAGCCTTCCAGTTGTAATTAGGCTCATGGAACCCTAACCAAAACCTATCTATGAGATTGCCTTGTCATTAATGTATGAGGGCAGTAGACTAGCTATTTGAACAGCTCTCATGAACAGGAAAACATGTATAATTACAGGGATATGAAGAGCTTCACAAACTGTTTGGATACAAACTCCTTTCCAAACACTTATCCCTTTCATTGAAACTTGATATATTGAATAAATTATAAGATTGTTGAATACCATTTCAACCATGAAGCGTTGCCAAGGCAACAGCCTAACTATCCCATTATTGCCTTGGATAATTTCAAGAACTGATAATGGTAGCAAAGGGTAATAACAAGAAGAGATAAAGTAGACATAAAAGGCCAGAAAATATTATGGTTGCTTTAATTGCACATGATGGTTCTTGTAACCGTTGGTAACGAGATCCTTGTTTTTCTGAACTCATCTCATCGAGGGTATCCATTAATCAGAAGGTATCATGTGAAGAACAGGTGGTGGTGATGGGAGAGATCTCTGACATAATTAAAACGAGATTATTTCTGAAAATCTGCTTAGAGAAGTGCTAATGCTACACTTGTACAATATTTACACTATTTGCAAAGTAGAGAGGCACCGAGAACCAATTTGAAAGCTGTTGTTCTGATTATTATGCATTAAAGCTCTTACAGTTTTTACTTGTTTAAAGGGAAAGTTAACCCTGACAAAAAGTTTATTGTAAAAATAGCAGAAAAAATAAAAAATAATATTGCTGAAGGTTTGAGAAAAATCCATTAAAAATAAAAGAGAGTTAATTTTGATTATTTGATTTGTGACGTCATACGCAAGCAGCATTCCTACATATTGTATGGAAAAAATCAATGGAATGTCATTTTCTCAAAAAATTAGAAGTAGTTTATACTCCACCTTCAGTATATCAATAGACAAATCTTTTGACACCCATTCCTAAAAAAGAAAATGAAAATAAGTCATCACAAACCATTGAAAAATTGAAATGTATGCATTATATACATTATTACACAACATATGTGGCAGCTGCTCATTTATGACGTCACAAATCCGAAAGGGAGAGCCTAGACCTAGTGATTGGTGAATGGGGGGATTTTAAATGAATAATTGAAAAGATATATCTATTTATTCTAATGATACCGATCCAGAGAATATAAGAGTGCAATTGTGTGATTAAAAAAATATTAAGCAATTCTCTTTTCCTCATGCTATGAAAATCCCGACTCTTTTGCTATATAGATATATTATTCAAATTCCACTCTTTTGTTTTATTTATGCAAATGAATTCTGCTCTGTGTTGAGGGGTGTTCTTCTGTCCATGTATAGGGTCAGTATAAAATTTCCAAATTCAAATTCAAGTTAATTTCCAACAGATATATAACAGGCCTAATCATGTCATTCAATGTATAAACATTCAACAATGTAAATGGTTCAAATTAACAGACTTAATTTTGTTTAGACAACTGTGATAGATAATTAGAATAGAACTATATGAGAATCTGAAAAAGCGGATTCACTCAAAAGCATAGCTCATGTAATGTGACTCTCCCCCCCCCCTTCCTCAAAGAAAAAGAGACAAAATGGACCATATTCTGGATTAGGGTTTAATTCAAACCTTGGTTTAAAGTTGTGGTTTAGCTATGGATAGCCAATAGTGGCATAAATCTCTACCAGTATAATTTCAATGTATCAGCTCATTTTTCTCTCAAATTATTCTTAACTGTTTTGGAAGGATAAATAACATTGCTTTATTCACCATTCATGAGTTAGGAAAGAACATAGTAAATATGAGCAACATTACAATGTAAATAACATTAGGAAAGAACATAGTAAATATGAGCAACATTACAATGTAAATAACATTAGGAAAGAACATAGTAAATATGAGCAACATTACAATGTAAATAACATTAGGAAAGAACATAGTAAATATGAGCAACATTACAATGTAAATAACATTAGGAAAGAACATAGTAAATATGAGCAACATTACAATGTAAGGAAAATTTCGACATTTTGGCTGTCCATAATTTTAGCATAGAGGTTCTCCATGGTCTAAGTTAAACCCGACTTCAGAGTACGGACCAAAAGCTTCTTGTGGAATACATGATAGAGGGAGGGAAAGATGGAGAGAGCATAGTGTGAGGATGGGAATTCCATTGAGAAAATCTAAAGATTGATTTTTCTTTGATAATGAGAGATTCATTGATTGGTGATAAGTGGGTTGGCTGAGGAGGGTATGCTAGGTGGTTAGGGGTTTTGAGGAGGGTGTCGAGAGCCCTTTCATTCTTTCATCTAATTCATGCTTTTATTATGCATGCATGGATGTTGCGCATTGTGATGCGGAGGGTGAGAGTGGTCTGTGCATTCATCCAGGATGTGGCTATATAGGACCGTTGAAGTGGTGTGAGTGTTCACGTTTTCTATGAAAGTATTATTCATATGATAAACTCTCATGGCATGAATATAAGAACATGAATAGTGCAATCTCTGATTAAAAAGTAAATAGATTAAACAATTTTTGAACTATGAAACTATGGTTGGTAACCTTTCTCTATTGCAAAAAAATGGATTGAACATCAAGTTTAAATTCTGTCACATACATAAAACACAATTAAAACATTAAGACTTTTCAAAACAAGGCAGCCCTTATCTATTATTGTTTTAATGCATTATCCTTTACCATCTATTATCGATTGGCAATTATTTCAATAATGATAATAGTTAGTAATATTGTCTGTAAAATTATCTTCTCGGTGTTTAGAGCTATTAAGACAAGCCAGCATATTTTGTTATGTCAAGATCGTTTAATTTGTTCCATATAAATATGTGTATTCCATTGCTGATCAAAGCTTGTTGAGATATACTGCCCTCTACCATTGGTACATAGTTATTTTATTATGTCTGGATATCACTGTATGCTATTAAGAAAAAAGCTTGTCTAAAGTTTGAAGATAAACACCAGATTCCAAACTTTGTAACAATTTTTTGAGATATTCAAGTTAAGTTAGTATCATAAAAATCAGTTTTATGAGAGCTATGGACATCTTTAAAAAGGAGAATTTGAAACAAATATTTCATGATGCAGTACTTCTTTGTTAATGTAAATGAAGGAGGTTCATCAATTTTTCCAATAAAAATGAGAGCTAGATATTTTAAGATACAATTTTTTCACATCTAGGTAATGCTCTGATGTATTTTTGTGCTGAACAATACTCCAACATCTCTCCCTCTCTCTCTCTCTTCTATTTACATCATAATCACTATCATATCTCTCTTCTAAGATTTCTAATCTATAGCACCACTTCTCCAAGTAATTCTTCAATTTTCAAAATTAAGCTGATGAAAATCAAACTTTTTAAGGACCAAGGATCGTCCAGTTGTCCGGCAGTGGGTGGAATTCATCCATGCATAACCCACCAAACCAGAGGACATCAATGTGTTCTATTCTACCAGTCACGTACACCAAAGATGCGGTCCCGTTGCATGCAAACACCATCCTCCCTAGATACTCTTCAATGCTTTCTAAGAGTAGATACCCTCTGGGTATCGCTTGTATCGTCATCCCAATGATTCATCATCGCTTTGCCGCTCGACGACACCGCGGCAACCGACCTCACAACAACGGGCTCCTCCACCGTCGCTTAAAAGTCCTCAGGAATAGCGGAGAGTAAATGTCTTGAAAATGTAGGACAGCTATTTGTTGAAATCTGTGCCAGAGTGCTAATTTTAGATGGTGAGAGTGATTGGAGATTGATGAAGAGAATGAATACTTCAAAGAGGAAAGACTTCCTTTGTGTCAATGTACTTTTTTTTATACAAAAGAGGGAAGAGCTTTTCCAGAAAAATACAGCTTAAGAGATTATACAAAAAAATGGTTCCTGGAATGTTTTGGAGGAAGGCTTAGTTTCTCTAATATGTATATTTAGTTTGAGGGTTCAGGTAAATTAAAACTGAAGAGAATAGGAATTAAAAGAATATCTGGATAAATGAATGATGAACTTTTCTTTTCTATAATAGGTATTTCTTTAAATCTTAGTCAAACATTGTCTCTTAATTTTTTTTATTGAAATATTAACTCCATTTATGTTACTTTACTTATATTCTGAATCCTTTAAAATGTTCAATGTATTTTTATTCTACATTCAGAAATTGATTTGGTCCTTGTATTTTATTTTGTATTCATGTTTGAGGAGATACAAGGAGAAGAGAAAAGGTTAAATACCTTTTGTAGGCACTTGAATGAGACAGTCTTTTTACTGAATGCCGAGGGGTGATAGAGAAAAGATTGACAGTTGGAATTGAAGGTACTTTAGGATGTATATTCATACTCCTTTCTGAAGTTTCTTTTGTAGTTTCATATTATGTAGGAGCTCTTTAAACTCCCCTTTCCTACTCTTAATTCCATAAGAGAGAGGGAGGAGAAGAGAAGAGAGTAACTTAGACACCGTTCTCATTACGCTTTCTAAAACTAGTTTACTGGAAACCAGTTTGGAAGATCACTTTGCTAGCATTCCCCCTTGATCACACAAAAGTGGTTTTCAAAATCACTTCATGTTTTTTAGGCCACATATTTCATGTTCTATATGTTCTACCTCATATGATTTATACTGGCTATTTCATTTTACAATATATAAAAAGTTTGATTTTTTTTTTAGATTCATGAAATCTTTACAATATCTTTGATTTGTATTTAAACGAGATAATGGACTATGTAATGTGACTTGCGTTGAGTAATAAGATCAATTTTCTTGTTCTTCTGATCTGGAAGAAACCATATTCAAGCAGAATAATTGTCCCCTAATGCACTATCAATTTCATAGTCGAGTGGATCATTGTTGAGCATGAAATTGTCTCGGAAATCGCCTTCAAAATGAGTGAAGGAATGAAGTCTTGCTCAAGGGAAAGCTCGGAGGAGGGGACATTGATTGAGAATTAATCATCTTTCTCAATAATCATTCCATGTAGGGGCTATAGTCTGCATTGTCATGATCTACGTCAGGGACGCTTTCTTGAAAAGTTTTGTCCAATTTGCTCTGATAAGCCAATCAAATACAAGGATCCAGTCGCTTATTACAGTAATCGGTGAAAATCACTGACTAGTGAAATGGTCACCCATGTTCGTGCTTGTGCTTTCTTGGGAATAATAATTTCAAAATTGACTCTCCATTTACATAAATAACTGAGAAGTGCAAAGAAAGAAATATTCATTACAGATGTGAGGAAATTCAAAAGAAAAATAAAGTGGATCATCTGATCTTTCACTGTATTAGATACAAGGTAATGATCGAGTGTTGTCATCCATTCAAACAAAAGTTAAACTAGTTCTTTCCATCACTCAGTCTTTATTCCTAAACTTACCTTAAACACTTCTTCTGAATGTGAGCTTGAGGCTTCTATTCACATTTTTGGAAAATGCTATAAGCCTGAAACTTAAAGGAGAAGGAAACCTTTTGAACAAGATAGCTTGTGTGAAAACAGAAAAATGATAGACACAGATCAACAAAAGTTTGAGAAAAATCGGACAAATAATGAGAAAGTTATGAGCATTGGAATAGTGCGATCACTAATGCTATGGAGATCCTCAAAGTGGCAATGCGACAAAGATGTCACTTGTGAACAACTCTCCCCATTACTTCAGTATATATTTCACTTAAATTGCCTCTTTATGTGTTCTTTCTATAGGAGGGCATGTAATACAGATTTTTAAAGTAGAAATATATTGAAAATCGTAAAACTGGAGAATCATATATCACAATAAAGGAGAAAATAAGGAGAACACGATGGTGTACATCATTTATCATGGAGACGGATGAAACTCAGTTAATTGATAGTTTAAAGTTCTCTCTCTGAATGCTTCAAACACGCAGAATTACGTCCGCGAAATTGGGGATTTTTTTATGACGTCACTGTCTGTACGAGAGGCGTGATTGGCTCTCCCACGTGAAGCTCCACTTGCATGCAAAACCTGTTGCAAGGGTACATTTTCTCCACATTGTCACTGAATACTTCGATCCCGAAATGATCGAAAGAAAACCCAGAATTTTATCTAGATTTGGATTTTCAAATTGATGATTTTGAGATGAAGAGAAGGATGATGAAGTGAAACAACACAGTGACGTAGTTGGAGGTAAATTGGGAGAATTACGCCGATGATGATGATGATGAAAATTCAACTTGCAACACAATCACAAGTAAAGTCATGTACATACCGATTCGCTACCAATTAATGCTGCTGGAAGTGCTAGCTACACCGCGCGGGCCAAATTGAATTCATGCTGAACATGAATAACCACATCCAGACAGTCTATCATAAGAAGGAAAATGATGTAACTGTACTTAGTACAAACATGTGAATAATCCGAACCTGAAGGCAAATCAACTCAACGAATAGTACCAGACGATATGGCATATACACTGACGATAAACTTCATGTGACTGGATAGATTGTCACTCGTTCTGTTAGATGTAACTTTTATCTCATTAATTTGACAAAATTACGAAACTCGGGGAATTATTATTCTATATAAAAATATAGTAACATCTCTTATCATTTTTTGAATTATGATAAAACCTGTTTGGAAGGAAAACGTTGGGGTAAATTAAAATTAGATGTAAAAGATCATCCCATCATGCGTAGCATTATCCATGTGATCGTAAACAAACCATCACAACAACACATGCCGTATTGTTTGCTCGCCTTGGCTGAGACTGAGAGAATAGATCTATGCACGTGTTGCACAGCTCTCAATCAGCAAGGAAGGAATACGTGCATGTTTGCGATGGTTTGTTTGCAATGACATACAAGCTACGCATGTTGGGGGGGGGATTTAAAAGTAATTTTAGTTTATCTCAACGTTTTCCTTCAAAAGAGGTTTTATCGTAATACAAAAAATAATAAGAGATGTTACTATATTTTTATATATATAAATAATTCCCCGAGTTTCGTAATTTTGTCAAATTAATGAGTTACAAATTACATCTAACAGAACGAGTGACAATCTATCCCAGCCACATGAAGTTTATGGTCGGTGCATATCGTCTGCTGCTATTCGTTGAGTTGATTTGCTTTCAGGTTAATTCGGATTATTCACTTGTTTGTAAGTACAGTTATATCATTATTTTCCTTCTTATGATAGACTCTCTCTGATGTGGTTATTCATTTTCATGGATTTAATTTGGCCCGCGCGGTGTACGTATAGCTACATGTACCACTTGTAGCAGCAGCTGCATGAGTTGGTAGCGAATCGGCATGTACATGACTTTACTTGTGATCGTCATGATCAGGCAAGTTGAATTTTCATCATAATCATCGGCATTGTTCCCCCATTATTTACATCCAACTACCTCACTGTGTTGTTCACTTCATCATCATTCTCTTCATCTTTAAAATCATCAATTTGAAAATCCAAATCTAGATAAAATTCTGGGTTTTCTTTCATTTCGTGATAGAAGTATTCAGTGACAGTGTGGAGAAAACGTACCCACGCAACAGGTTTTGCATGCAAGTGGAGCTTCACGTGGGAGAGCCAATCACGCCTCTCGTACAGACAGTGACGTCATCAAATTCCAGTCAATTCAGAGACCGATGCGAGGCATATTTCGGAGGGGCATTTTAGCGTTTTTTAATCGGCGATTTTCACCTTTTTGTATTATTTTCGGTATTTTTGAATGACCCACTGATGATCCCCACATCATTACCTTTCCATTGATATATAATAAGACCACATTCATAATCAATATATTTCTCCTTTAAAGAACACTTCATGGATATAAGAAAAAGCAAAAAGAGACATCTTTAGGGTATTTTATAGTCCATCAAAGGGAAAGTTGTTCACCTGTGACATCACACATCCTTGTCACATTGCCAATGGGAGGATCTCCATAACATTAGTGATTGCAATATCAAAATGCTCATAACTCTCTCATTATTTTGTCCGATTTTTCTCAAATTTTCTTTGTTCTTATTCTTTGATTTTTCTGTTTTGATACAAGCCTACTTGTTCCAAAGGTTTCATTCTTCTTTAAATAGAAGCAATAGAAAAAATAGCTCATCCATCTATAAAGTATCAAGAAATAAAAGCAAATAGCAAACAAAGTGAAAAATGAGCTAAAGAATGTATGAAAAGAAGCAAGACCCAATTTATTAATGAATCGTTAAATTATTAAATTGGTAAAGAAGAATTTTCATATAGCTTAGGTAAAATCAGAGTTTAATAGTGGAAAAGGACATAAGATAGCAAGGAAAAACTGGGGGAAAGAAGTGAGAACCCCACCCTCTCCTCAAAGACATTGTACAAGGATTGGAATGAAATAGAGTAGAAGTAATTAGAAGGATATCTGTCTCAACTGATGTAATTGAAACGAAGATGACGACTGTCAGAAGGTCGCAGGTCCTTGACATTTTATCATTTATTAAGTCATTGACTACTGCATCCTATATTCCCTGTATCAAACATATGGGACTGAGAATGTTCAGTAGGTGATGGGGTACGTCATTGATATTGGATGGGGGTAAATGGACCGTGCTTCACAAGTCATCCAACTGACATATTTAAGCTGAGCTACCTCACCCAATATGATTCATTGACTGTTAATGACATTTACATTTTGCTTTATGATAAAGAATACAGTCAGACCGCAGCTCGCGCGATAATGAGCATATTCACGAAGATTTATTCAGTGGCCCTCTAGCGGTCTCCAAAGGAAAACGTGCGATCAATTTGGCTTGATTTTCCCAGTGATTTGGATGGGCTGAAGTTATAGCTCTGTACTGGTCGCTAACTTCAGTTTACGTCGAAACGAATTGTGGTAAGTTATTCTCAAGGCCTTCATCTACATTTTGATATATAATTTTTCATATTTCGACATTTTCAAGCTACCATTTTTACCTGTTTAATTGATGCTTATTTTGCTACATAACCAAATTGTTTCGATCGGGGTTTTTTATAAAGAAGAAAAGTCACTGTTCAAAATATGTCAGAACCAATTTGATGCAATCTCACCTTATATTTTTATTTTAGAGAAAATGATACCCTAAAAATCAAGAAATTTAGTTTTACCCGGAAGTAACCTTCGCGTTCACTCTACGATGGCGCGAAATAATGCTAAATTTGCGTTCGTCGTGGGTTGGTAGGATTTCGTCTTTGGTCCCATACGTTGAAACTTATGTAAGGATGACAGATGGCTCGCATTATTTGTGACTGGACGGTGGACCTGTTTTTTTTTTGTAATTAAGACTTAATATAAACGAAGCTCAATAAGTAGATGTCTTCTAAAATTTATTTAATGATTATCAAGTTTTTATAGATTGAGATATTTCTTGATTTATGTTTAAAATAAGTTAAGGCCTAACCTTTTTCTTAATAATTAGGCCTAGTCAAAGTTGAGTCCCATGATGATTTTTGCCACAGGCTGCGGGTAATAATAAAATGATGATTATTTTAGACAGTCTACTCTATAGAATATAAACAATTTAGAGTCAACTAAAAAGTTTGGTACTACCGTACTCAGTAGTATTTATAAACCATTTTTTTCAAATAAAGAAAAATGTGGCTGTCGCAGACAGTACAGTACTACATGTACATGTAAAATAATTCATACATGTAATTTGAATGATTATTTAGTAATTTAGACTATTTATCTCTTTTTTTGTCTCTTCTACACACAGATATGCACACTTGCTGACTCTGGTCCCTGCTTGCTACTTCATTCTGGGAGATGATCCATCATGTACTTGTCGGACTGATTTGGACAAAGCCATTTTTCATTTGCAAATTTTGAAGTGATAAATGATACAACAGAAAATTGATCTTTATCGATATTGGAAACAAGAAAATTTGAGCACAGTTTTGGAGAGGACTAAGAATACTGACTTTGACAGGAATACAGCTTGACAAAAATAAGAATACACAATTTAAAACCAAAGAACAGTTTTAATGTTACTAATGGTGCATTGCAAGAAACTTTCTACTCATTCACATATTCCAAAATCAAGGTTAAGTCCTTTGCTTAAACACAAACATGTAGTTGATTTGCAATTGAACATAAGTTTCTTGCAATGCCCCATAATTATATTTTGTTCTCAAGCAACTCTGTTAATGTTATCCAATGTGCTGAAGGTTAAGTGTTTATGTATGTTCACAATTTTTTTCTCAAAAGTTATAATATATTTGTCCTTTTAAATGGTATTCGAATGTGGCTATGCTTTGTTTTTGTTTTCCACAGTAATTATTGCATGTGTGAACAGAAGTGAAATATTTGTTGCGAAGCACTGTGTGAATGTTGTGTGATCATGGAGCTATGGTGTGATGGTATTATGATTAATTCATCATTTTTGTTGTAAGACTGTGAACCTGGTGGATGTGAGGGAGTGGCCTGGATGAAAGGAAAGTGAACATGTGTCCAATTACTGATTTGCACACTTTAAGACAATTTTGTTCGTGGATAAATATTAATGTGCATTCCCTACATTCCATGCAAAGAGTAAAGGAGAAGTCCACCCCAACAAAAAAGTAATTTGAATTCAAAGAAAAATAAAGTATTGCAGAAAATTTAATAAACATTATGATTCAAAATTTAAAAAATATTATAATATTGACATTGAGAAATTTGCCTAATTTCATTAAACAATTATATGCTCATCTTGGTCAAGGTGCAAATTACAGAACTGATTATGTCACACACACTCTAATTTCTTGTGTATTTTTTTTTGTTTGATACCTGTTCATGACATGTATATTTTATTTTGATTTTCTCATTTTCTTTCACAAATTTTGAGAGATTTTAATTCCTCCATTAACATTTGTAGTTTCCATGAATGTAACCTATTGTGACTCGAAGAGTTTTTATAACAAATTTGCTAAAATTGATATAATAAAATGCAACCAAAATTTAGAAAGTAATGTGATGTGAATGACATAATCAACTCTATTTGCATACCATTGTTTTGTGTATTTAACTGTTTTGTGTTAAAAAAGGGAAATTTCTCTATTCAAAGAATTTTTTTTTGATGTGCACTTGACCTTTAACTCCCTTCCTTTCCCACCTCTGCCCAAATAAGTGTAATCAAGAACCTGAAAATAAGTGATTAAGAAGAAGTAAGATTTATTCATAGCTCCATGATTTAATAATACAGGCCTAAATAGAAATTCACATGAAAGTAAAAAAAAGAGAATAAAGCTGGGTAGGAACGGGGAGGAATATAATTTAAAGAAAAAGCCAAAATATATTCACCCCCCTCCCCGAAAAAAAAAAACACTTCATCGGGTTCGAACCAGGGTCCCTGCCAGGGGCGTCGATCCATTTTTCAGATTGGGGGGGCAAAATCATTAATGTTCCAAAGGCGCTGGATCGTACAAGACACCCACACATACACACGAACACACACACATATATGTATATATATGCACACACACACACACACACACATATATATGACATATGAGACACAGTCACGTATCTCACCAACAAATTAAGGCGAGCGCGAAGCGCGAGCTGATTTTTTTTTAGTATACTGGCAGGAAAAGGGTGCCTGTTTAGAACTGTTTGTAGTAACTCATGAGTAGGATACATCACTACACAGATAGTACGAGTGCCGAGAGTGAGCTTAAAAAAAATTATTATATCCTGACCTGAAAGCTTGATATTCTAAGCATTTTTTGTACCAATGATTAAAATTGGCATCTAAAAGAAGAATAGATGCGAGCGCGAAGCGCGAGCTGAAAATTTTGATTTTTCGATCTGAAAAAAAATGACAGTTTACTGGACGTTTTTGATAAAGAACAAGATATATATCCAAGAAAAGATGATTGCAAATCGAAGCAGGAGTTCTTTTGAAGCTTTAAAGTGAAAACGGGACATTTGCATTCACCTATTTAATCATAAAAAAGTATGGGTTTTTGCTACATAAATGATGCGAGCGCGAAGCGCGAGCTGAAAATTTTTATATTCCAATCAGAAAAGCGGGCATTTTGAGCACGATTTTAAATAAAGAACGAGTTGTGTATCTCATTCTCGCTTGCTGAACATTACAATCTTGTTTTTTTTCCATATCCGGAATTATTGGGGGGGCAAAATGATATGTTTGCCCCCCCAATATTTTCATTGGTGGGGCGATCGCCCCCCCTGCCCCCCCAGGATCGACGCCTCTGGTCCCTGCACACATCACGCACAGTGCCTACGCAAGTCGGCACAGATCGCTTCCGTACCACTTCCGGGTTTTTAATGCTATATAAACTGTTGCAAGTCTGTGCGTGTGGGTACTTTCTTGCTGAAGGGAAACACGGCATGGCTGGGAATCAAACCTATGTCACTCAGATCGAAAGACAAGAGTCATTACCACTAGACCACAATGTCCCCATTATTTCTTCTTTTCTCATCAAATGGGGTTTAAAAAGTAAATTGAGACCAAAAACGATAGGCACACATGGAGAAACAGATTCAGAGAGGGATGGGGTCAAGAGAGGGGGAGGGGGGGGGGTAAAGGGGAGGAGGAAAGAAAGAATTTGTGTCAGTCTGCATGAGTTCATTTAAGTTGTTCTCAAAATAAGTCTTCTCCCACCGGGTTTATGTAGCTCTGTGTGGCTGCCAAGTCATTGCCAAGACCAGGCCAAGTTAGAGGGGTCGTTATGGTGATTTGTTGGTATGCCGGAGGGAAAGAGACTGTGCGAGCTCTCTCTCTCTTTCGATACTTTTAGACCAACTAAACTTTCCTAAACTGAAAATATCTCGTATTCCTTGTTCCTGAAATTTACCCCAATCAGAGGAATTCCAAGTGAGTCTGCTGTGTAGTATGATATTAATACCGTGTTTACACAGTGACATGGCTCAGGGGTTCGACACGCGAGCCGTGCTCAACACGGCAATTTTATGCTGTGTAAACGCGATCAGTGTGATCCGCGAGCCGTGTCGAACACGGCTTTTTTGATCCTCCAAAATCGTAGGTTTCAACCCGCGCCGAGTCAGACTCGGCAATTTTTTCGTGTGTGAACAGAAAGCCGTGTCGAACTCTCTTGACCAGGTCACTGCGCGCGCTTTCACTTTTGGCATTGTTGTTGTTCGCACGGACAAGATTCGATTCCGGCGGTGAATTTCCCGCGTTTAATTTGCGACGTCATAATTCTTCTTCCGTTCGAGATCCGCGAACCGTGTTGAACTCGCCTTTTTATATGTACGTATAAACGCGATCTCTGATCCCTTCTTCGCAGTGTTTAACCTGGCTCGCGGATTCAACACCCGAGCCGAGTCAATGTGTAAACACGGTATAAGTGACATGTGATAATATCCTTGAAAGGAAGAAAATGCTTGCTAATAAAAGTCCTTTTCCAAATTGTGAGAAGTTTGCAGGAATTTTTCCAAGGTTAAGGATATTTTTGCATTGTAAAGGCAGATAACAAGCACTTTCCCATCCCAAGAGTACTCTGGAGTATGGTCCTGTATGTCAAATTAGTGCCCCATCTGTTGCATAGACCATTCTATGGATGCTCATTTACTTTGAAAACCTTATAATGTCCGGTTCGGGTGGGTACGAATGGGGAAGTTCATTGTTGGGTATTTTGGGTTCTGAACGGGTTCTCTTAAATCTCTGTGTATTTGGGGGATCGAGTCAGTCTGAAAGCTTCTTATGTTTCTCTGTCTCTCTCTCTCTGTCTATCTGTCTCTCTCTCTTTCTCTCTCTGCTTCTCTCTTTCTTTCATAGGTTCCAGGGTTATAGAGAGAAAGTGTACTTGCCTTCCAAACTTTCCTCGGTTGAGTGATGGAGCGGTCTTGTGAAGGTGATCCCTGGATATATTGTGTGTGCTGATTTGTATTCTTTCCCTCCTCATTGGGGAAAGTTGTAAACAAGTTCTCAACTTTTATTACATCTCGTCAAGTTGAACTACATATCCCGGGAGTGTCACCTGTGCGTCTCTGGTCCAGAACTTTGTCATGGTATAGAGGTTTTTATCAAACCCTGATGCTTATTTGCCTTCAAACTTGCATTTTGTGTATAGGCTACAGTGTCTTCAGCCAGAACTTTTGGAAGACGATTAACTTCCAATCTTGTGCTTGTAGAGTCTTTTATTGCTTTTGGATCATTGGCTACATATTTATGGATCAATTCTCTCAGAACCATCAATTCTTGACGCTTGGAGTTATAACTCAAGGATTAGCCGTATGATGTCTTTGTCTATCTTCTTATAGCAGTATCAAAACTTTAGTTCATATGGGTTTTTTTGTAACTGAAAAGCAAACCCAATGGGTATAAAGTTTTACCAATCAAACTTTTGGATGCTACTGCTAGATGAAAAGTGATTGTTCATATGTGTTCATCTTCAATACCAAGATGTTTAGAAAATTGAGACGAGCTTTCAGTGTCAAGAGCATTCTGTCACATAACATAAAGAAGAGGCAGGTAATTATTGTTTTGTATTCTTGAAGAATTTGTGGTTTCTTATTGTTCTACAGTATTGATGCATGCTCATGTGACACTCCAAATCTACTAACCTGGCTTTTGTATAGCACTTCAAGGAATGGTTACCTACCTACCCTGGCTAAATGATGATCAGTTTTTTGCCGTATAGGGAAGTTACCGAAACCAAAAAAGCTGGTCATCTTGCCAGACTTGTTGCTGATTAACTTTTCATTACACTTAATGATCACTCCATTATTCACTAGACAATGGCGCAACTTTTTCAAATGCCTAATAGAGATATCTCGGTGATATTAATGGATAAATTGTAGAGATATAAATTGATATATCATCCAAAAATTGTTATATTTTAGAAAATAAAGATTTTTTATAATATTATGTGAAATAGGTGGCATAGTGAAATATGTATGTGAGATGTGATGTGAGGATTTTAAACCACTATTATTCTGGAGTCGTACCCTTTCAGTATTTCAGGTATGAAGTATTTTTATGACTGAAAGTGAAGGCCCTTGTGACTCGTAGGTGATGGAATAGTTTGTGTTTTTTAAGAAATGATTTGTAGCATTGTGATAGTTCTTACAGGTAATGTGTTTCATATTTACAGTAAAACAAGTATTCAAGCTGTATGGTTGAAGCTCAAGGAATATTTGTCTTCTTTAGAAACAGAGGGCACTAACCCACATCACTTCCAACTGATATCTCTAATGTCTTTTTTACACCTTACAAATGATTCAATCATGGATATCACTAAGTTTGGAACCAGAATGCCTCTAATACGATGTAAAATCTCATGCGGTAACCCCTTTTCAGCTCTGAAGGTTTTTATCCTCATGTTTTCCGATGTTCATAGTGATGTTGGAAGCGTCTGCTGGCCTCTATCACACTGACTTTGTGGCTGTCATCATGAAATCCAAGTCCTTGTCCTTCCCCATGTCGTCTATACCATGGTAATTGTGTGATTAGTATTGAGTCAGTAGGGAACATGTTTTTTATCACTAGGATTGGAAGAGGGCCATCACCGTGTTCATCCTCCGCTGCACCTGTCTCACACATTTTTTAGCAACATGAAATCAGGCAATTATGTTTCCTCCTACCATGTCCGACAGAAGGTCACAAGTTCACAGTTCTACTTTTTCCAGTTTTCACATTTCACCTTTCTTTATATCTATATGGAAGGAAAAATCCTTTTCCCTGCCATGTCGGACAGAAGATTAAAAGTTCACAATTCTGCTTTTCATGTATAACATATTTTTATGTACCCTAGATGAAAAAGGGAAATCATGTTTTTCATGTCATGATGACTGAGACGAAAAGTTTGCAAATCTAGCTTTTTATCATTCTCAACAGGGATGATACTTGATAGGCCTATTCCAAGAATAAAAGCAAGTGAGTAAGATGTGGATATCTAATCACAGTATAAGGTCATCTGCTGCCCTGGTTTCTTTTTCTTTCATTTTTCTTGTTGCCTTGCTTTTGAGAGATATTGATGCCAACATGACCCCAATCCAGTAGCAAGGTCCAAAACAAGCTGACCTTTTTTAAACATACCCCCTCCCCCAAGATACATCAAATAAGTATATTGGTTTACAGATATAAGATTTTTTTTGGGAAAAAGTATTTTGTGACACCCAGTCCTTCCAAGGCTGGATTTCTTTGCCATTTGCTAGTAACATATCTTAATGTTTCAATATTGATATTTTGTTGAAAGATGGATGGTTTCACAACAACTGTTTGATGGCCCTGCTCTGGGTGTGCTAGTCTTGATCTCTAGTACCATCATGTTATACAAATCTCAATGTCACTCTGAATGTCAGGTCAAAGGTCAGCTCTCCCAGGATGCTCAGAGAATAATGATGATGTTTACTCTATGTCAAACAAATCCATGATGTGTTTATATTTGACAGTATTCCGCCCCAAGGTCATTGGTCCTATGTAACAGAACACCAGAAATAACAGAATGTCCTAAAATGGATGAGAATCCTAGTGCTTGGACTTGAAAATGAGAATATACCTAGTCTGGTATGTAAGAAGATAGTAATGGTAGCCAGTCTGTTATTTATTTAGATTTACTTCCATTAATGTATTACCAATAATGCTCCCTCCACCTCTTCCTCTCTCTTTACTCTTTCCCATCCACAAGCACCTCAAAGTTTCTATTTGTTCTTTGGCCCATTACTCCTTTTCCTCCACTTCAATATACCATCTCCCCATCCACCTCCTCATCTTCCTCTATCCATCACTTCATTCTCCTCAATCCCTTCCTCATCCTCTGCTCTCCACTTCGTCATCTTCATCCTCCCTATTCTCTTTCCTCCTTGTTTTCCCCCAACTTCTTTCTTCAATAGTATTCTGTCGTAGCAGGTATAGAATAGGCCTATCCTTAGCAACACATGTATGCTTGATGAATGATGACAGTAAATAGGTTTGATACCACTCCAGGGGAGTATTTCATCAACATTTTTGTCCGACAAGTTGTCAGATCTGACATCTTTCTCTGACTCTGATTGGCTGTAAGGCACTGTTACCATGGTAACTGTCGGATAAAATGGGACTTGTCGGATAAAACGTCCGACAAGTCCTTTCATGAAACGCTCCCCAGGCTTACATCCAAGTTTACATCAGAATGTCTCCTCCTGTAGAACTCATTACTGTCTATCAAGGCTTTATCCTGCACCATCATCTTCATTGCAAGAAGGTTTCTCAAAGACATTGTCATTACATAGATTAGTGTCCTGTTTGGGTCTCCTTGGTATTTGAAGATTTTGATTTTCTTCAGGGTCATAAGAGTATGATGAAAATTTGTGGTCTAATTATTTGGAATTGTAGTCAGGTCTACATACATGTGATAAGTTTCATTTTCTTGTAATTTATCAAATACAAAGGCCCCAACAAATCTGCATTATAAGAAGAAAAATAAAACAATATGAAAATGTGCAAGAAGCCATAACTTCCATTTTCTAAGAGAATGCAGTTTGAGATAGAGGTATCACAGAACTGATTAATTAAAGACATTAATTTAGTCATAGATATTTTGATAATCCATTTGAATAAAATCATGTGCCACCAACATAAGAATCAAATTGTCTTTGAGTATACCGAAGATGAAATATGAACCTCAAGATATTTTGTTCAGATCTGTCATCAACAAAGTAGATATAGTTGTCACCAGGTAATTGTATCAGGTTCACCATATGTAGTCCATGGTTGTACAATCCAGGAGGTTTTTTGTGTTGAAACTATGAGAGGTATGACCATGGTCATGGCCAATTGCCTGGTATACATTTCCATAGTAGATATGTTCACATGACAATATAACGGTATGTTGCTGAGCCTCAGAGTTTTGTGTACACTAAATTACTGAAGTTGATGTAATTAACCGTTGGATTAGATTTTGAAAAAAAAACAATTACACAGCTACAGTATGTATATTATACCAATGAAAAGTATTACTACAGTATTACCAGATAATAGCACATTAATGTAAAGTTTGTGTATGATTAATTACTCCAAGTAAAGAATACCTTGCAGGTATTAAATTATCTAAGTCATTCCTGTCATTTCACAGATAACTTCATTTCCTGTATGTTAAATAGAAAAGCCTTCTACACTTCTTGCCATAATGATTGACTGGTATAGCTTCAACTTAATATTTGTAGCCTTTCGGATGAACCCGATTGTGTAGTTTCTATTTATGTCTATCAGTTACCTTTGATCTGTATGTGATTTCTTCTGAGATAAGTTACAGCATTACCAACTCAAAACTGAGTAAGAAATATCTTCTTCCATGGGTGCATGGGGTTGCTGTAACTGTTTTAAAATCAACAGTTTAGCATTTTTATCAAAATTATATTTTTACTTTTTTAAACATCACTTTGTATTTTTGTTAAATCAATATTTTTTTTTTACATTTTGGTCAAATTACTACTATATGTATTCAAATGAACAATGCCACAAATTTTCTCAAATGAATGAATGATTTTGTTTTTTATTTTGTCAAGTTACTTATTTCTGGAAGGGTTTTTGCTTGCATATTACAAATATTTACATTTTTGAATGTGATGATGATCAGCACTGGTCTATGCTCCGAGAGGACCACACACACCCTCATATGTTGTACACCACATAGTTTGAAAATTAATGACAATAAAAAAGTTGATACAACACAAATAGGCATTGACCTATTAATTTAACGATGGCGTACATGGGTCTTATACACTAAATAAATATCAATATCTACGGTTATGTCATAATGCTTGATGAAGTCCTCTCTACACACTTCTAAAATCTCTGATTTTACAGTGTATGGAAGACAAGAATATAGGTTATAATAATATAGGGTATTTATATTGCGCACATATCCACCTTGTTAGGTGCTCAAGGCACTCCTATATTACCCGGCTAAGCTAGGCGTTCACAGCGGACATAGCTTCTTGAGGAATTACTTCCTACCGGTACCCATTTACCTCACCTGGGTTGAGTGTAGCACATTGTGGATCAGTTTCTTGCTGAAGGAAATAACGCAATGGCTGGGATTCGAACCCACGACCCTCGTTTTCAAAGTCCGAAGACTAATCCACTGGGCCACAACGGTTATCAATAAATTTGCAGTGTTGATGGTTCATCAGTGACATTCTGTCCAATTATGTTGCAGTACTTTGAATGTAGTGTCCTGTTCCCTATAATCATTTCAAAGATTGATTAATTCAATTATTGGAGGACATGAATCACTACCCTTACCCCGAACCAATCAGATCACATCAATCAAGGATTGGGTTATTAGATTCCAAATGCAATATAGGGGCAGGAAGCAACCAATGCAGTAGGTCATGTCCTTAATATTGGGTTTTTCTTCTAAGGGTTCCATGCTCAGGCGACAATTGCCCTGATGGAAAAGCTGCACTTTAAGCCAATTATAAAACCAAACCTCCAAAACTAAACAAACCCCAATCCTTGTCCTTACATTATTCTGAACCAACATCTCTATTTACAATCCTAACTCTAACCCTATGCCGTCTGAGATATTAACACTGGAGAAAATGTCGCAGGAGGAAATGTCACAAGAGCAAATGTCGCAGGAGCAAATGTCGCAAGAGAAAATGTCGTGTCACCCTTCTGAGACATTCTTAGAAGCCTCCAAACATGATCCTAATTTATTGAAGGATACTTTTTATTACTTCCTGATTCTATCTGAAGTGTTACGAGCATGGGCATTTCCTTCACATGTAATAATAGGTCTTGAAAAAAATGCGGTTGGCAACATTCCAAACTTTGCTGATATAACAAGTTTAGCTAGTTGAACTTCCTCAGTATGGAAACTCATACATGAATGTAGGTTATTTTAAGAGACGATTTTTTTACACCAACTGAGTAAAATCCACTTGTGTTGATAATGTGTTAACATCAGCAGTAGATAGCAATGGTTTTATATACTACATGATTAACCAATAACTCCTCTGTACAATGTTCACTAACTTTTTGTACTTTCTTGTTGTGATGTCTTAATGTGTTGTACTATCTCTAGCTCTTAATGAAATCACCCACAGAAATACCATTTTATCTTGCTGGGTGATCTGTATGTAGCCATCAGGTAATATGATGGTGGTCTTCTGTCATCCTCTGAGGGATTATGTCTTGGAATCTCTGGTAGGGGGACAGGGAGGGCTCCCGGTGCCATCTTTAATGATAAAGGAATATATAGGAGTATGTACTATCAAAAGAATTCAAGATAAACCTTAATGCTCTGTCATGAAAAACAGAGATGGACCAGTTTTTAAATGTATTATAATTGAAATGATATTTCACTGATGCTTCATCATTATCTCTATTATTACAATCACCTTCATCACCATCACCACCATCATCATCATTGACATCACTATCATCATCATCATCATCATCACCATCCTGGTCAGCATTGTGCAGTGACTGCATCATCGTCGTCATACATGTCTTAATTCTTTTGGAAGATCTTATTAATCTTTAGTTTTTGTTTTCTTTTCAGAATTCAGCCTTTGAGGAGGTAGATAAAGGGCAGCCATGTTTGAGCTGTGGTGATAAGTGCCTAGGATTTGTGCCCCATAAATGGAGGTAAGACTTCTAGCAATATCAATGAATTTAATTAGTAACTTCTACAGATTGCAAAATAATGCTAGAATGACACCAACAACTCTGACTTCATACCAACCAAAGACTAATGCTATTTTCAATGACATATCATCTGTCCATTTGGAGTTGGTTATGTCAGTATGACTGTAACATAACTTAAGTCAAAGGAGAGACTTAACGACATAATATCTTGTTAAATTTACAAACAATGTGATATGAAATACCAAATGCTCCTTTGAGTGTAACACCACTCAAAGCCTTCAATATAACTCAAGACTATAGAGCCATGTTATCTTCATTCACTCAGTCATGTCCACCCATCAACATGAATGATTCAAAAGAATTGAACCAACAGGTTCACTCTAAACTTCACAGCTTTAAAATGAATTCAGATCGTCTGAGAATAGTTACCAGCTGTAAATTGGATTTATTTTTAAAGCGAAGGATTTATTTTTTAAATCTCGAATGATAAAGATTCAAAACGTTTAGCTTTGAATTTGAATTACACTAGAGTATAGCAAATGGGAGAAACAGTTTTCAGTTTTTTGTCCTTCCATGCCATATTCTCAAATTTCAAACCACAAGACATAACAAATATCTGCATAAATTCCTTGAGTTGTATATTTGTTTTTTATTATTTTGTACATCTTGTTTTGAACAAAATATTGGCGAATGCCAGTTACATTCTAATAAATTCAGTTCAATTCATATAAAATTTTGAAAGTCCTACATGTACAAGAGACAATTTGCTCACATATCTGTTATGGAATGGATATGAATGATTATATACCTGTCTAGAGTTTAACGTGTTCTAGACCCTCTAGGTTACATTCCTTTCTCAGATGGGTTCTTATAAGTACAGGGACACCAGGTGAGATGCTCAGGTCAAAGGTCATCATATCCGTCTGTAGACCTGGAAGGGGGGGGTGTTTCACAAAGATTTAAGTATGACTTAGGTCGCACTTAAATGTCGACGCATACATGATATGCAACGCGCAATCTTATTGATCAATACGCAGTAGTGCGCGTCCTCTTGGCATGATCTGACCAATGCTGTCATGCCTTTTATACTGCGCGCAACTAGACATTTAAGTGCGACTCTAAGTCATACTTAAATCTTTGTGAAACACCCCCCAGTTCTACAAAACATGGAATGCTAATAAAGCAGATCAAGATTATAAGCTTAGAATAAATTCTTTACATTATTTGGAAAAAGGATAGACCATGTAACTAAATTTTGTTTCGAGCTTAGAATAAAGTCTCTAGATGTATTTAGAAAAAAAACATGTACTTTAAACAGTATTTGGTATAAAGCCAACCAACAACATGCATTTTTCGTATACGTGTTACTCTCTTTCAATATCATTGCTTTATAATCCAGGGGGTGTTTCACAAAGATTTATGTATGACTTAGAGTTGCACTTAAATACCGAGTTGCGTACGGTATGAAAGCTTTGACCACATTGGTCAGATCGTGTCATGTGGACGCGCACTACTGCGTATGTATCTATAAGATCGCGCGTTGCATATCACGTATGCGTTGACATTTAAGTGCGACTTAAGTCATACTTAAATCTTTGTGAAACACCCCCAGCTTGGTGTTTCATAAAGCTGTTCTTATCGTTTGAGCGACTTTATGAATGACTGGTGATCTTTTCTCCTGGTAAATGATACACACAAGATTTTCATTGATGTTGATTTAGTTCCTAAAAAGGCTCACCATTTATTTGTAAAGTCACTTGTAATTTATGAACACCTTTTTATAACACCCACCTGACATTGTAAAAACACAATACCTCAATTGTTAAAAAAAACACAAAGATTGTGTTTGGTCTGTGATTGCATTGAAAAGTAATATTCCCTTCCAAGCAATTTGTCTTAATAATAGCGTTTTCTGTCCGCCCACCATGTTTATTTTATGTTGTTACTTTCTATATTGAGTGATATTAAAGTGTAGAATATTAAATAGCTCTTTAGCTCATGTAGAGAAACTGTTAACATTTTTTTTCCCTTCTTCCTGAAGTCATTGTTGATTATCACGTTTCTATTGATCCTAAACATATTTAATCTGATTTTGTTGTAATTTATTCAATATTGTGGATTCACTTTCATGCATTCTTTCTTGATGTCGGCCCAGTGTACATGTAAGGTACATGCTGGCTATCCTTCTACATAATGATAAAAATATACAATGTTTATAAAGTGCTTATTTCTCAAAGTCATTCTATTTCTTTTTGGCAGAGAAGGGGCAGGTTCACAAGATGCTACTTAATATGGTCTCTAACTTTCATGAATTTGAAATCATTCAGGATTGGTTGAAAGTATCGACCAGTCGAACTCTTCAATTTAGATTGGGATCTACATGTAAATCTTTAAAAAATAATTTTAATTTTGATGATAAATCCTCAGGAATTTAGTTTAATTCGAGAGTTAAATTTATTGTAACTTCAATGGGAAGATGATGTAGATAGTTTGAAATTTACAAAAATGAAAAAGAAATGATTAAAGCAATGAAGAAAGATTTATCTTTTTTCAGAATGTTTACCATGTTAATCAAGTTTGAATTGAAAAGAGAAATTATGTATTTTTCATATTTTAAAGATAATTGCCATTGGCCATTCAGTACTTCTAATTTCATCTCATATTAACATTATTCACATCCTTGAAAAAAACATCCTGTATATACATCATCATAAAACATTAAATTAAATATTAATGGTATTTCGATTTTAGACTTAAAAAAAGGGAGAAATATGTTTCAAAGTTGCGGAAAGTGAAACCTTTTGAGTTCATTGGTCTAAGCTTTAGGATAAGCATCAATCTTCGTAGAGACCTTTCTTGTTGACGCCCATGTAGAGAGGAAGAACGCTTCTCTCCCAATCAAAATTGATGTCTGTTTCACCAATGTGATGTGACAACTCATTTTGGCGGGTCATGCCGCTGCAAATATTTACCCAATTATGGGATAAACGATGAGATTTTTATTGAATTCTCAAAATGCTCTCTAGATCCTGTAATATTGAAATGTGAGACTTTGGGGGAAGTAATGAGAATTTGATGAGACTCGTGAAATCAATAGACTCTTGAAAATTCACTTGTTGCAGATCAAGTGGAGTCACCAGCCCTAGCTCTCTCGAGTGAATATTTGCTTGTTTTATTTATCAAACTCAGCATCTCAACTTACATGATCTTTAATAGTGAAATGAAAAAATAAATAGAATTCATAGTTAAAATTATTCAAATTTTATATTTCTAATTTACATCTTTGTAAAGAAATTTCTTTCATAGTATTTAATTCTTCTCTAATATTAATGAGCTGGCTATTTGTCATTTTTATCAAATGGAACTTGAATGAAATATATGTATATCAATCTATCTTTATCTGTTCACAGCCAACCACCCTCCCCCCCCCTCTCTTCTCTCTGTCTCGCTTTCTTTCTGACTATGCTAGAATGAAATGTTGAAGAGGGAATGAACTACAAGCAGATATTTTCTAGAAAGGCAATGCCTGATATAATATTTCACCTTCATTGAAATACAAACTGTCTTTGACAACACATAACTGTACTTTATACTTCTTAACATCTATAACAATTATATTTCACATGTTGTATGGATTTATTGAGATAACCTTCAGAGTAGGATGGTATTTCTGTGTCAATATTTATTTGTGAGTTAAACAGAAATGGCGTAGATTTCAGTCTGCATTTTATATCAATAATTGTCTCTCCTTTATTCCTGTATGTAAATTGATCAGGGCAGTAACAAGAGTAGAGTCTGAAGAAAAATACGGGAAGGTTAATTTAGAGAGAGATGAAGCAAAGAGAGTGAAGAGGGGGAACGAAAGAGAAAGGGAGAAGTGGAACAGAGCAGGAGGGTGTATGTGTGATAGAGGGAGAGATAGAGAGAGTGAAAGAAAGAAGGAAAGAAAAGACAGGGGACTGTTGGTGCAAAGAGAGATCTTTTACTTATAACCAGTCCCTCTCACGTCGCTATTATAAATGAGATGGAGTAAGACAGAAATAGAGGGAGAAAGTTTGTAACATTGAAAAAATATATATTCTTTTTTCATAAAATTGTCTTACAGTTTGAGCAGCAATCTCATATCTACTCTAGATTAACTTTTAGGGGGTTGAGTAACTCTTTGTATCTATACTAGTAATGTCCACATGAATTGAAATATCACTGCAAGAAGTTACATATTTTCGCCAAACAAAGTCATTTATGGTGACTACACTAAAACCTTTTGTCACTCAAACTATCAAAGGTGTTTCATGCAAGGGGTGTAGTACACTTTAATCCCTTTTCATTTAATTACTTCAATAAAGACAAGTATTTCCTTTTAATCTATACCCAGGCATAAAGCAATGATTATGAACATACATCACAAAGTGTGTTTTCCTTTGTAAACTGGATTGGTGTTCTACCATTAAAATTGCCCCATGTTGGTTAGAAAAACCAAATACCAGTACAGTTTTTGAGTTGAATTAACAGCAGTACAAGTTCAAAATATCAGATACGCGAGGCAAATTAACATTTTTGACATCTTAAGTGCTAGAGTAAATTGTTACTTAGGCCTATAATATAACACCATCACAGTACAGTTTCAACACCACTTTGTGCTTGTTGTCAGGTGTCAAAACTAGTGTCTGTGGCGTTACATCTTGCACCATTTTTTTTGGGGGGGGGGGTTGCAGTTACAGGAGCATAATCATAATCGTGATTATCAGAAAATTTGCAAAATTCAGCCACCTAATGACCATATTGATATACTTGGGTGAATATTAATGTCATATCAAAGGTCTTCCATGGTATGCACGTAATTTGAAAATAGAGTTCTAAGAGGGGAATTTACTTCTTTCCGGAAGATGAAGTTCAAAATACATCATTACCTTCAAAGGCCACCGCACACCTTACGACTGCTTGCGTTCCGATTTTGGAAATTATTTTCTGAAAATGTGAATGGAACATATCATTTTATTTGAGGTTAAAATTAATTGAAAGAATACTAATACAACCATTTTTAAAGATTGCAAGCCTTTATTTTGGAGTAAAGGCCAAATTAGTTTCAAATCGTAGCCAATCGTACAACTGCTATGACGTCATTACGCCTAGATATTAAATTTGCTTTTATTCAGAGAAGGATGATAGCATAGTCACAGATTTGAACATAGGTATTGGTACAATAATTTTGAACATTACACAGTAAGATATTCCAAGTCTCAATATTGGTATCAAATTCTACTACATTTTATTCTGAAATCAGGTCGCAGACCAATCGTAAGGTGTGCGGTCGCCTTCAGACGCTCAACCACATCACCTCATGTTTGACATCATTAACCCATTTTATCCTCCTAAGAAATCATAGCTGGTGACCTGATTGTGATCCCAGAGGGGATTCATCCAGGAGATGTCCTGCTCCTTGTAATTTGTTGAGATTGGATGACGGTGATGACGCTCCTCCCATCTTGGTCATCTCATCACCATGGTAACGGACCACCCGGTCACTGCGAAGAGTCATGTGATAGGAATCCAATCAATCAAATTGAAGTTAAATGGATGCAAACATGAAAGATCATTGACATGAATATTCATGAACCTGCGAAGACTGTTTAATGAAGAAGGAAGTTATTTCGAATAACAAAAAGTCATGAATGTAGGTTGCAGTACCCATCAGTAGAGATATTTTTACTCTTTAGTTGTTACGAAGAGAGCAAAGAACATTTGACTTGCAACTTCTAAAAACCTTTGCCGTGTACTGAAATTGTGTATTCCTCTATCAAAAAGCAACCGAGCATGCTGAAGCTGTAAATATTAAATTGAAAGGAATGCATTCTTATAACTCAGGACTGGTCCGGTTGGACAGTGCAGCATGGATTGGTTCAGCATGGCTCAGATCGGGAAAATGAATGTGAAAGGGGTCCTATGAATGCTCAGGATATATACATTAGTTCCATTCTACAATTTCATTCACATTGTTACAGAGGCTGTCTCCTAACAAATTCTGTCTCGTTTCATTTGAAAGCAGTGAAGATGATTGAGTACCTCTCTTTGATCTCACCCAGCCGGTGGTTAATACTTCCTTCCTCTGCTGTCGTCGTTCTCTCATAGTCCCATATGTACACTAATCAAGCTAATTTGAACCAAGTTGCAGTTGTTGTAACTCCTCACTGGTAGATGGGAGCTTTGGAGGGAAGTGATTTCCAGGGGGACCTAGAAAAGAATTAGGTCGGTGTTACCCACTTCGTTTGAGGTTTGCCGAATCTCACAAGTTTGTTGGCTTTTCAACTGGACGCTAGTAGAATATGTGTCATGAAATTTTTTTATTCTTTAATGTAATAATTTTCAGGGTTGGTTTCGAATTGAATCAACTTGTCAAATTGATTAACAATGACCCATACAAGTACATTACTGAATGCAAAAATATCAACTTGAGCTTCAAAACATAAGGAGAAAACAAAGTTTAAAATTCAGGACTAACTCTCAATGAAAATATCACTCATTCCACAAAACCTGATTCAGAAAGAAGAGGAATTACCATTTTAGATAAGCCTGTAACAGAGATGCCAACCCTCCCGATGAAATCGGGAGGCTCCCGAAAATTCATCCCAACTCCCGCCCTTACGATTACCATCCTTATCCTCCCGAAATTACGATTTTTTTGCATTGATCAAATTGGATTGGAAGGACATGTATCGTCTGCTAACTTTAGCATGTAGTAACTCCATTACGTTCGCTGCTACTAAATTCTGTGTGAAAAGTAGACAAATAAGGAGCAGCAAAAAGCTGGTGCATGTGATATGCCCTACGGGAATCCACTGTGCACCAGGCCGGTAGGCCCGGCTAGCTTCGCGAGGCGTGTGCGCTCGCGGCCACTGGATTTGTCGAGTCGTGCGGTGGAATATCGGTGTGTGATTTCGGCGTATTGATGGGTTGATATTGACACGAAATGGTGGAAAATCAACAAAAGAAGACCAAGAAATGGTCTCAGAAGTATAAGACTGAATACAGTCTCCAGTACCTGTGTGTTCGGAAGTCGGAAAGAGGAATTTACCATGCATTTTGCGCAATTTGCAGCGTGGACATTTCAGTTTAGCAGGGAGGTCGTGATGATAATTCAGAAGCACTTTCGTTCGGGAGCAAACGGCATAGGCCTACGGACATTGCGATGACAAGATCTTCGAGCTCCACTAGTACCCTGTTGTCTTTATTTCACCAAGCAAGGGACCAGCGCTGAGCTTTTCTTTACTGGATTTATAGTGGAACATAACCTGCCTATAGCCGATAGTGATAATTCATCCTTATTATTGTTGTTGAACAGGTACTTCTTTTGTCCCCTCATTTTTTATTTACAATGTGAAAATGCATATTTGATATTTTTAATGTTAAAAAGTGGGAACAATGTTTATTTCAAAACATGTGAAATGCCCCCAAATAAGGGTCAGATTGAACCAGAGAGCATCTAGAAACCTAGAGCTTGCATTGCCCTAAGGCGGGCCCTGGACCCCGGCCGCAAGGGTCGAGTGCTCCGCGCTCGAGATGCCTATACGCTCACATAATTTGGTGGCGGTTGCAAATCCTCCCTAATTCTGATTTCCAAAAGTTGGCATCTCTGAAGCAATTTTGTCTCACTTTTGCATTTTGCAGACCAAATAATTATTTTGGCTATTTAATGAGAACCTTCACTGGTGATTTATTTTTGGTTTTGGCGTGGCTTATAACAATTTGTAAGGTTTACTGAGAATGTGATAGAATAGACAGTTTTTTTATGAGCCACCCTGTATATTAATATATGGAGGATGAAGCTGCCTTATTTTTATTCCTTAGAGATTTTAGGGATGTTATATTGGATTAACTTCTTCTAGATACTATTTTCACTGTCATCAGAATCAACCCACCTTGCTAACGGAGCAATCTTGAGATATTTATTTTGAAATTCATCTTCTTTTCATGCCATCATTGGGGTTGATGAGATGACAGATACAGTATATGTGTTG
Organism: Lytechinus variegatus; assembly: GCF_018143015.1. Classification (NCBI taxonomy): domain Eukaryota; kingdom Metazoa; phylum Echinodermata; class Echinoidea; order Temnopleuroida; family Toxopneustidae; genus Lytechinus; species Lytechinus variegatus. The sequence continues at coordinate 10,375,807 of NC_054743.1, forward strand.
TATTGCATCTTTGTACCAGACTTTATTTGTGAATCTGTTAGAATTCACATTGTAGATTGTATGCTTTCATAAAAAAATTCTTTTCATAATCATTAAAAGTGATAATTGATTATACATCTTTTTTAAAGTCGTGTAATAATGTTAAATCAAAATGCAATACATTACTTTGGCATGATGATAATCTTAATACTGTTCAGAAATTTATTACCAACATAAAACATTTCAATGGTATTGAGATAACAGTGCATTAACAAATATCAAATATAATATTTCACTGTCACATCTTAGTTTTCGGCCCACAACCAAAGAAATAACTTCCTTTTTTTTGACAAATCTTAGGTGAACTAAAGGTATAAAAAACTGATATGGTAATACAACCATGCCCAGAATGCTCCTCACACAAAAAGTTAGGGTAATATACAGTTTGAAAAAGTACACAACACTGAATAATTGAATGTAAACTTAAGTTTTTTATTGCCATCATGAAGACAAATGTAGATGAATGTGTTCAATGTTCTAGTTGCCAGCTTTGAAATGAATAGTGTAAATATTGGTTTGAACCGGTAGGATATTGAAATTGATAGATGTGATGAATTGATTTAATCAGAGTTCTGAGAAAGAGAGAATGATGGATCATGGTCAATTAGCAACCCATGTATTTCAATTCAGGCGACACTAGTAAGTGTATTGTGTACCATCAATGAATCTTGTTTGCAATGATTCTCTATTACTCTAATGTGCTTCGGAACTGGGTTGGTTGGCTCTCTGATGTGCAGATTCTCATCATGAACCAGTTGGTAATTGTTATGTTTTTACATTATTTAAATGTCTAAAGGCCATCGCAAACCTTACGACTGTTCGCGATCCAATTTTGGAACAAATCGCATTTTGTTTATTTTCTTAAAATGTGAATGGAACATATCATTTTGTTTGAGGTTAAAATTAATTGAAATAATACTAATATAACCAGTTTGAAAGATTGCAAGCCTTTATTTTGGAGTAAAGGCCAAATTAGTTTCAAATCGTAGCCAATCGTATGACTGCTATGACGTCATTATGACTGGATATTAAATTGGCTTTTATTTTAAGAAAGATGATAGCATAGTCACAGATTTGAACATAGGTATTCGTACAATGATTTCGAACCCTTACACAGTAAGATATTCCAAGTCTCAATATTAGCATCAAATTCTACTGAAGTTTTTTCCAAAATTGAGTCGCAGACCAATCGTAAGGCGTGCGTCGCCTTAAAACTAAAAAAGTAAAATAGATAGCTATCACAGGCTTATCTCTAAGATATATAAAAAGATAAGTACACAAAAAATAAGAAAATAGCATATGAAACCAGATAAATTATTTCTATGTTTTGTTTCTTTTTTATTTATTTAAAGAGAATTAAAAGAATCATTTTAGACTCAAGATACCTCCCTGACCAATAATTTGAGATTTGTACTTAAAATTTTTCTGTAAATTACAGGATGTCAACCTTACTGTCAATAGGTGGTTTCAGACCGCCTCGAAGTTCGCCAGTTCCAGGTATTCTCTGATCGGGAAATTTACCCCGATCAGAAAATACCAGGTATTTTGGTAATGTGAAAGCAAACTACGCGTAATTTCCCCGAAAGAAAATACCCGCTAAATAGTAGGTACTTGGCGAAATTACGAGAACTTTCGTGGGGATTTTTCCAAGGTCGCAGGTATTTTGGCGATGTGAAAGCAAATTACGGGAACTTTTAGCCCAGCGTGTCATTGGGCGCGGCGGCGTGGGTGGCTGCTGGGCTAGTGATTTTGAATCTCGCGCCTTGCCTGCTTATCAGACCATACTGCGCATGCTCGTAACTTCGGGAACTTATCCCGAAGGATGTGTTTCGGGGCGGTGTGAATGCAGGAATAATTAACAGGTATTTTGTAGCCTTAAAAAGTTCTCGTAATTTAACGGGGATTCTTGTGATCGAGGCGGTTTGAAACCACCTAATTATAGTAATTTTGAAGAGTGATCCATGTATGAAATGATATCCATGCATCTTTCATGTAGGAGAAATTCATTCAGGTTTTAAATTTACTGTGGCATATGTCTGATTCTGTAGAGTCAACTAATTTGTCAATTATTATCATACTACAGAATACATCAAGGATGTTAAAAACCATGATGATAAAAATTAAAAGCTTGGTTTATTTATGAAAAAAAGAAGAAATATCTGAAGGTGAAATCCAAATTTATTGCCTATTATTTTGTTGTATGTATTTCTTATAGAGCAGACTGACAAGTGTCATTTGAGCAAGTTGCTTACTAGATATTCAAATTTTAATTGGTTGAATAGAAAGGCAGGCATAGGTTCAAAGATATTTCTATCTCCTAGGACTGACAAGTAAAATCCCTTGTAAAACCCAACTATTGCCTGTACGTGCCTGATGGTGTAAGAGTATTATATATTAATGGATAGTGTTTTTATAGACACAAGCTCATCAAGTCCTCCGCGGGATGTTTCCCGCCTCCCACTTATTATTTACTCTCCGGGGCTGTGATGTCATAATGATGTCACAAGTACCATAAATGTGTGTTTTGTGAGGATTTAGTGTCGGCTGTGCATGATGTTTCAGTCGTTTTTGAAGCTGTCTTTCGTGACGTGACATGGATGGATATTAAGTCTTGTAAATGTGTTTTAATACATTCATTGTTTATCCAGGGGTGCATCCAAACTATTTTCTAATGCTGGAATTGTGTGTTCAAATCCCAGCTCAACCTTGCATCCTTTGTCAAGGTATCAGTTGACATTCGCCGCTCTCCTTCCAGGAATGAGGTGTTGAATCCTATCTGCGTGCAAAAGCCAATGAGTACTTAAAATAAAGTTTAGAAACCTCTTGTTTAAAATGTTCCCCAGGGAGTGGAGAAAGGCTTACATTTTTCTGATGAAATATGCCCTATATGAAAGCAGAATATTTTCATTGTGATTATTGTTTACACAAATCACAAAAATGAAAATAAAGACAAAACATTATGACTACAGGAGAGCATTAAATTGGGCTATTCATTTCAAGATCAACAGAACACGAAACTCTTCTATCAATGTCAATAGTACAACTATGCATAGATTCTATGTAGGTTAATAAATCCTTGATGATATTTCATAAAAGGTAGAATAATTCAGTTAGCCATTTGACAAATCATTCACATTTTCAGAATAGATCTAGATAGGAGTATGCATTCAGTCATGAAGGGTCACTAGATTTAGTGTTTAACCATGATTGATTGGTTATACAATAAATATAACTGAAAATTATGCACTACATGTAATAACTTTTCACCACAAATATTTGAATTGAAATTATGAAAACCCAAGAAAAAGAAAATCCCCAAAGCGTGCTATTGCAGAATGTTTGAATGTGGCATGGATCTGAGGATACGCCATGTGACTGTACAAGTTTCAATTATAGAGGGCAGTGTTGAAATTTAGCTGAAAGATACTTGAAGTTAATCACATTCATCATGATGTGCTGTCTCCATTCATCTTAAGTTCCAGGAAGGAAATGAAATTATATTCTCTAAAGATGTTATAATTAGTATTATTGATGTTATAATTGTTATGATATATTTTTCATGTTTGTTTTGTTTTCATTGTTGTTTTGTTTTCATTGTATATTATAGATGTGGATAAAAAATACACAAGGACAAATTTAAGTGTGAAATGAATCAATTGAACTGGAAATGAAATAAATCCTATCAATCAATCAATTTGTTCATCGATAACTTTGTATTCATATTCACTCTTTTCAATCCCCCTCTGAAATAAAAGGTATGCCAAGTACCTTTTAATCTGTTCTTCCTCCTCTCTCTTTCTTCTGTTTTGTTTTAATAAAAAAAATGCATTTTAATTTTTTTTTCTTCAACAAGGAGATTATGTATTTTGTTAATGGTGATATCATTTCAATAACATAACATACTTTTTAATGCTCTGGTTTGGTGTCATTTTACATATTAATTTTTCACCAGTTTTAATTCATCATCTTTGAATTTCTTTCCTCACCCCATCCAGGAGTACATGTGCATCATGTCATTGTGGTAGAGAAGATCATGACATCATCCATGATAATCTTGTAACGGTTTTTGAGAGATTAAATCTTCCAATTGAGGACCATGCCCAGCTACAAAGGACAAAAGAGAAGGCCCTTGCTCTGGGATACTCATGGGTACCGCAAGGTCTATCTGTTACTAAAGTAAGTAGCCATCTTCTCCCACTCCCCCCCCCATATCATATTGTTGCCTGGTTTTCAGAAGGGTAGTAGGTTTCCCATGCATGGTTTTTTACAGTTCCTGTGTAGCCGGCATAAGGGCATAAGCTCATTTGTGCACTACGCAAACTACAGAGCATGTGATAGAACGTCCTTCTGCCTAATCAATAGGAGCGGGTAATGATGTATGTTGTAAATCCTAATGCCCTCCTGACCAACCAGGTGATGATTTTTCTGATTTCTTATCCCCCTGTCTCCTTACCTTTCCTTTCCACGTCTTCCGCAAACTCTTTGCCATTGCTACCCCCAATTTCTTGATCTCTTATAACTTCATTTTGCTCTTTACATTACATTTTAATGCAAAACACAAACCCACATTGTATCTTTCAGTCATTTTTTGGGGGGAGGGGGTTAAACACCGATGTTTGACAGGACTATGAATGGGATGTGGTGCTTTGCCAATGGATTTAGGTTTCCTTCATCTACCAACACAATTCTTCATAAAATTATGTTATCAAAAGAACATATTCATGTTGAAACCTTTATTTTCATTTACAAATTTTAGAGTAACTTGTTCCAGGCACAATTGACTAGGCACAAATACCCCCCCCCCCATGCCTGTGTGATTGACTGTGTGGTGTGGATGTGTTTGTTTTTGTTTTTGCTTTTGCCTTGTTACTCTGTTTAAACGCTTTTTATCATCTTCTTTGTGTACACAATCTACTAATTTTTTGTTCCTGGGGGGAACATTTAACCCACAAGGTTCGCTTTTTAGTTCCCCCCTTTTTCCTCATTTACTATATTATTGTACATGAATTATGAAATGCATTTTTTTCTGCTCTCTTTATGTATGTAAATATTTAATGACTAGAAATGCATTTATTATGTAATGTGTTGTAAATATCAATTTGATTTTTTACTGATATGGAAATAAAGACATAGAACTGAACTGACCTGAACTGAACTAATTTGTCTGGTTTTATTTTGTTTATTCAACCATAGATTGAGGAATTTATGAACTCGTTACCCAATAATCAAATTCCAAGACTACATACCCCGGGTGAGAAATACCGTGATCGGCAGCTGATTATACAAATACCTAAACAAGATGTCTCGGAGGAGTTCTGTCACTTCCTGGGCGATGCTGCAACCAATGAAAGCTACACTCAATTCCTAGAACTACGAGACGAGACGGCGTTTGGGGTCGGCAGAGTTAAAGACTATTTACCTCAAGATATGGTGAGTCATATTTCTAAGGCACTACCAATATTTAGAGATTTATAACACCAATTATCATCAATTATGATATTGTTAACCATTGAAGATTGCTTTGTCATGAAATCCAGGAATTCTTGCTGATCATAAAAAGAAACAAAATTAATGAATAAAGGTTCTGTTTCTACAAACTTGCTGTATAAAATTATGCAAGACCAGTAAGGGAGAAAAACGGTTAGTTTTTCATATCAAGTTTGTCATATCTTTTTTCACAAAGTGGTCTCGAATTGGGTGGGACTATAATAACTCCTGGAGAGAATTTCAGTAGCATAATGATTTCTAACAAGTTCTCAAAGTTGATAAACTTACTTTGGTATTGTCATAGAAGCACTGTTATTCTGGTAACTGTTGGATACAACAGAATTCTTACAACTGCCAGAAAATATATATCAGTTAAAGTATCTTAATATCATTAGTTTGTAAAATGGTATTTCTTTAAGTACTTGTTACTTTCTAGATTCTAATGTCAAATTCCTTTCTTTTCAGGAATGTTTTAAATGTGGAGGAGAGATCGAAGCCGGTGAAATTGGTATCTTTGTAGATAAGATGGAAGAAGAAGGTTCATGTTGGCATCCATTCTGTTTCACTTGTAATACATGTGAAGAACTGCTCGTTGATACTGGATACTTCTTTAGGGATGGACAGATCCACTGTGAACGGCACTACGCAGAACTCATAATGCCCCGCTGTGCCTCATGTGATGAGGTAAGTTCACACAACCACTTGTGTCTTGGTGTGAAGAGCTTCTAAAAAGAGCAGATAATAGTGGTGGTGTGGTGGTAGTAGTGTTGACGATGATGGTGATGAATAAGATGGTGATCATGATGATGATCATGATGATGATAATGGTAATGATGGTGATGATGGTGGTGGTGATGATGTTGATGATGATGGTGATGATCATGATGAAGATGATGATGGTGATGATGATGCTGATGATGATGATAATGATGATAATGATGATGATAATGGTAATGATGGTGATGATAAATAAGATGGTGATGATGGTGGTGGTGATGATGTTGATGATGATGGTGATGATCATGATGAAGATGATGATGATGATGATGGTGATGATGATGCTGATGATGATAATGATGATGATAATGATGATATTGACAAGAGGGAGGAGGAGGATGACAACGACGATGGTAGCTACATTTGTGGTAATGATGGGGTAATGGTGGTGAGTTGTAAGAAGAGACGGAGGATTATGAGTTAGTCACCCTGGCAAACTGGATGCTACTGAATCAGTAAAGTTCATGTAGATGATTGGCTATTCTGCAATGCTGCCCTCTACAGTCAGCAAAGTCCTACTTCAAGAAGTTTAGCTGAACATACATATTAGAGAGCCGAGGGTCTCATCACTTCAAAGTTATAAGAAACGTAATAAAGGTTTCATGAACTATTAACCAAGGGTTAACCTTTCCAGGTCAATTTAGTGAGGATCTTTTGCACTTTCTCATATTCTTTGTTGTTTACACTTCCTCCCACCAGTCTCCTGGGAAACCCAACGTGTCATCTGCTATAAGAATGTTGTTGTTGAATCTGTTAATTAGAGCGTTGAGTCTCGATGGTATGATGACGATGAGTGCAGAGGTGTTTGGGGAGGAACCAATCACGCCATCCCGACAGACGATGCGGTCTTCTAAATCGATGTATTCCCCTGCTCTCTGACATTTCTTCATTTTCATCATATTACAAATTGTCTGGAGTTCCCTCACCTCGACACTGATTTTATATATACATTAATAAGAAGTTTTTAGCCGGATCTTGTTTTACCCTTCGAATTTGAGTATAATATTTTCATGGTCAGTTCCACATTGTGGGGGAAGGGGGCAACTTAACGAGGTTTATATATGAAAAATAAAAACAAATGTTGAATGTCTACCACTCACAAAAATATTTTTCTCAATCTGGTAATTCTGTGTGAAAGTAATGTTACAAGAATCAACATGATTCATGAATTAAATGAGTTGATTGCTCTCTTGACAGAAACAGACTTTAATGCCTTTCTACCCAAAGCTATAGAGGTGTGGTATAGTAAATGGCGAAACCTGCTCCTGAGGTTGATATAAACAGTGCAATAGCAATAATAACCACCGCATCATGACCATAGATCAATTAGCCTGTTTATTTAGGAGGCCAAACATTTAGATGTTAATTAGTATTCAGTCTGTTGATGAGGATATGATGATGTCGGAATGGGAACCTTTGTGGGCTTATAATTGCTACCACCCACACAACCCTGTACTGCAGCAGTAAACAACCATAAACAACATGCTCCCCCTCTATATCTCTCTCTTTCAAACCCCCTTGAATTTAATGAATGAAAATTATTGTAAACAAGTGAACCTTTAAAAACAAGAGAGCCCTTTAAAAATGTCCCTTTTCTTTAAAAAATTCTTTGAGCCACTCTAATTTCACTATATTTTCAAAAAATCGTTTGGATGTAGTCATTATTAGATATTCTGTAGATTTTATGAAAATTAATTTGTCCTCTGCTGTTACTTTTTGATATTGACGATTTGGTCATCTACTGAAGATGTTGAAATAGAAAATAAGTTATGTTTGTTATTTTTCTTTTTTTATTTGTAAAATCATTCACCAACTTTGAGTACATTCATACAGAGAATCTAGGAATGATTTTTTAATCCTGTCTGTCTGGCACCCTAATCAGTAGACAAGGTTAGCCTGGGTAATATAGGAGCGCCTTGAGAACATAGAGTGGTGGATATGTGCCCTAAACAAATACCCTGTAATACTTTCTTTTTAGGATGTTGAATTCCAAAGCAATTAACATAATCAATGTAATGTATAATCATTATGTTTGATCAGTTACTTAAATATTTTGCCTATAATATTGATTATAAAGAATGTTAGCTATCATTTCTATCTATATAGAGGTGTTGTGGCTCAGTGGATAAGTCTCCGGACTGTGAACCACAAGGACCGGGGTTCAAATCCCACCGCAGCACTAGCGTCCTTTGGCAAGGCGTTTATCTACATTTGCCACTCTCGACCCAGGTGTAGTAAATGGGTACGCGGTAGGAAGAAATTCCTTGGAATGCTTGATGCGCCCGATAAGGGTAGCCGTGCTAAAGCCGGGGTAATAGTATGCAGCGCTTAACATTTGCATTAAGCGCTATATAAATGTTGCATATTATTATTATTATTATCTTCTAAAGATGCAGAGTTATTATTTTATTTCATGTACTTCATACTAAAGCTGCAATTTTCACAACACAAATCATTTAATTTGACCTATTATATTTCATCTGATAATGTAAATTGATCCACTTGAAACACAGCTTCCCTATCATACTAAGTAGAGACCCTTCCCATTGTCCATCATTTCTTGAAGATACCTGTCATCACTCATAAATAGGGATATTACTTGATAGTGTGAACAAGATATATACAGTCCCACAGGGAAGGTTTGGTGTCTTGTCTATTCCAAGCCGTCATCTCTTACTTTGGAGCATCTCTATCATCCATAAATAGCGTCAGTCAAAATGTCACAGGAGAATGATACGTCACTAATGGCCAAATACATGTAGAAAGATAATAAATGGGTCAATTGTGTTATATTTTAGAGTTTAATTGCCCATTAACAATTGAAGTATGCAGAAAGTATTTTATTTTATTCATTCATTTCATGTCCATTTTGAACGTACCTGTAGATCAACAAACAATTAAGAATATTCAAAATAGAAATAATATAGGTCAAGATTAGATATACATATATGTAGAAATATGGATAGATGAATGAACGAATTATAAGTAATTTGAAGTTCAAAATGTGATTAGCTAGCATTCCATCATGTGCTTGTCAACAGTGAATTTATTTGGTCTTATCATTGGACCAACCATCAATTTGTCTAATACTTAATTGGTCTAATTACTAGTTGGTCCAATGCCAGATGACTTGATTTCAACTTTGTTAACACTTTTACCTCGGTCAAATGTCAAATTAAATATGGGTTCCTAAACAGTTCATGTAATTATGCAGACTAAATGGTGCTAGACAAGTATGTATTAAACAATAAGGATTTGGTCTAAATGGGCTAAGATGGCAATTAGACCAAATAGTTGTGCACTTGATTTAGATTAACTTGGATTAGCCAATGTGTGATATGATGGAAAGTAGACAAAGTGGGTGTAGTCCAAATGGCAATTTATCAACCAGACAGCCTCTCCTTGGGTGCTGTTAAAACATATTTTGATTATTTATGTTTGATGACCATCAAGCATGGTGATATTCATCTCTCTTGTCTGTCTCCTCACGTGTTTTGACCTTGACCCCTATTAGAAAGCTGTGATGTCATGCCTGGTCAAATACTAGGTAAATTGATCTCTAAGGATGGCAGGGGGCTAATTGGTCATTGGTCAGTCATCTCTTCACCTTACATATCTCAGTCCCTCCCTTCACAAACTGGTAGATAGGTTAACTGCTGAAATTGAAAAGTGTAAATCTGATGTAACTTCTTAATGTTTATGCTATGATTTCGCATACTTATAAGGAAGGGGAATAATTTACCCCTACTGAAATATCAAATGGGTTCTCAAGTTTCTTGTATTTACAACAAAGAACAATTCTCCATCAAGATGTTTAGATAGTATACGTATGGTCATACTTGCTTGAACCTCTAGATCATTTAATTCTGTTTTATTTTCTTATTGTCTGGGTCTTCATTTGATTGTCTTTGTGGGTAATCTAATTTTTGGATGAAGTAATTGCTATATAACTGGTGTCTTATTTAAAAAATCAAGTTACTCACAATGAGTCATAAGGGTTGATGTACCTGCATCACCCCCGTCCCCCTGTCTCTGTGTCTTTCTTTCTTTCCTTTTTCTTTCTTTCTTTCTTCCTTTCTCTTTCATTCCTTTCCTTCTCCATCTCTCCTCATCTGTCATCTTCTACCTGTTATTTCTTTCTTGTTTCTCTTTTCTTTTTTTACATCCAGCACTTCTCCCCTTATCTCTCTATCTATCCATCTCTTCTTTCCTTCTCCCCTCCTTCCACCTTTCTTCCTTCCACCCCTGTTCTACCATCCCTCTTTTGATACCCCCACCACTTCTCCACTCCTCCCCTCCCTTCCCTCTCAACGCCATGTTCATTTTTCTTTCCCTTTCTTTTACCCCCAGTCTTAAGGATACCATACATGTATCACATTCCCTCATTGTTATAAGCCTAAAGCCAATCTTCTCATGTAGTGCACTTATTAGCAAATCAAACCTGATTAACTCGAGATAGAACAGACTTATTCTAGGCGAGCCGCTGCTCTCAACCAGGCCTTTGAACTGGAGCACCTCGGTGGATGTGTGAGGCAACCAACTTTGCACACCACCCTCCAGAATCATTTTCTCTGCTATCATAATCATTATAGTCTCATCGTTATAACACTATCCCAATCCCATGCTTGTGTACTACACTGCATGTAGGAGCAGAAATTGACAGATTTAGCATGAATCCACAACTCTTGGCATTGGTTTCAATTATCCATTATCAAAACCAATCATTCGAACGGATCCCAGCATTCATGATGCATAGTAACAGAGTCTAGAAAGCAGGACTATGGGACCTTGCACTTCCCTCCTCTCAAGCAAAAGGTCCCCGTTTTGCACCCGACACCAAAGGGTATGCAATGGTATCCAATCCCCCTAACCACCACTGCAAGATAAATCACTCTCAATACTCCCACGTGTGTTAAAAGGATACTCTGAGGAGTGTGTGATAGGAGAGTCATCCCTCTCTTACACCTGCTAAAAAACAAAAGAAAAGAAGAGAGAGAGTTGCGGTGTGCAAAGAATCTGATGATAAAGTCATCCCTTGGAGGTAGTGATAGGACTGGAAACCAGGAAAGACCGGTGTCCCTATCTATCTACCAACGATCTACCAACCATCTCTCCTTCACGTCCTACTATCCATCCACAGACAGTGGAAAGTTCAGAAAACGCCTTGATATCCTCTTTCCTGAATACCAGCCAAGTTTGTGAGTTGTCTTCGCTGGCAATCCTAACTTTCCTTGGACTAATTTTTTGGGTCATATTCAGACCACAGGGATCAATACCAGACTCTTGTGATTTCTGGTGAGTGCAATCTCAGCAAATCATTTTATTTGCGTACATCGCGCTATCATCGGCTACAAAAGTTTCTGTATATTTGTATTATTATAATATTATATCATTTATACTGATATTATCATATCTTGTTCGTTTCAATGCTTTGAACTCATAAATTTACTACCCGATTCTTATCTGCCTCGTCCGGCGAGGATTAATATAGCTCCAAGGGTGCAATTGATCTAATTGATACTAGTTCATGTCTTAGTCTTAAAAGACATTACAACCACTTCAATAATAATCAATCAACTACACAGTTTCATTTGACTGGGATGAAGGTGTAACCTCTATTATTTCAGATAAATAACCCTAATACATATAAGGCCTATCTCAATATTCTCTTTCTACTGTGGTGATATCATACTTGCTCAACAAGGTATGTCCATGTTGATTTTATTTTCTGTATGATACGAGCATAGAGCTATTAACAGATAGCCCCATGATACAAGCATACCTGCTAGGTTATATTGGTAATTGTCTGACTACACGAATGTGTTGTTGAATTGTGAGAAAAATCCCCCATTAACATCTCATGGTGTGAATACTCTAAACGACCCAGCATGATGGTAATGAATATTAGCCACATTGGGTTTGACTCCACCGGTCCTCACCACATATATAGGCACTCCCCCCTCCTCCTCCTCCTCATTCCTATAGTTGACTGAATTGAGGTACATTATTATTGGACTGAACCAAACATACCAAACATTCTTGAAAATCTATGCCATGAATGTTTGTGATGTGTACACTAATTTTTGTATCTGAGAGTTTTTTCTTTCTTCCCCCCCCCCCTTTACCCCATCTAAAGGGCATGAATTCATGTATATTTCCCATGCAGTAGAAGACTTTTGTTTCTTTAGCTGGGATGGGTCACCAGCCAGCTGACATATCAGGCGAACAAATTTCCAATTTATCCTGGTCTTGTTACTTTGTATATTGCTATGTGTATGAAAAAGTTGTGTAATATTAGCCACACCCCCCCCCCTCACACACACTCCACCACTTTAGAGAAAAATTTAAACCTTCAATTTATTCCGTTACCCTCTTTGATTATCAGAATATTGATGTAGAGTAATACAGTGTCCCTGTTTTCTCTGTGTATGTCAGTCCAACCATGGATAGACCATGGCGCTACTAACGTATTAGCTCCATGGTATTGACAACTACATGTAGAACCCATTGCCTAACTGTGTCTTGGGTCGTTCAATATAGAGGTGTTGACCTTTATAATAGATTCTGCGTGATCTTATACCAGACACCAAAGGTAATTACAATCCTCTATATCAAACACATGCCTGGCTCATCGTTTCCAGTTAATTAACTACAACAATTAGTGCGTTGAGAATTGCTTTTGGAGCACTTAGCCCACTTCAGCAACTTAAAGGGGAAGTTCACTCTGACATAAAGTTAATGGCAAAAGATACTAGAAAAAATAGCAAAATATTTTGCAGAAGGTTTGAGAAAAATCCATTTAAGAATAGCAAGTTATTAGAATTTCAATTATTGAATTTATGACGTCATATGCGAGCAGCTTTCCTTTATATCACATGGCAAAAAAAATCAATGAAATGTCACTTTCCAAGAAAATTATGAATGGTTTTTACTGTACCTTGAGTATATCAATAGACAAATCATTTCACACCTGTTTCTAAAAAGAAAACAAAAATATGTCATCACAAGCCATAAAAGAATTAAATTTATGCATTTTACATTACGTAACATATTGGGAAGCTGCTCGTTTGTGACACTACATATCCAAAACTTAAAATTCTCATAACTTTCTTAATCTGCAATGGATTTTCCTCAAACCTTCACCAATATTTTTTAATCATTTTTTCTGCTAGTTTTACAACAAAATTTTCTTCAGGGTGAACTTTCCCTTTAACAAAATAGACTGCCTCTTGGGAACATACAGTTTCCATTTCACTATCACATAGTTGGTGTTTTTTTCAATCATCTAGTTGGTTTTATCAATTTAAATTCAATAACATATTGGGAAGCTGCTCGTTTGTGACACCACATATCCAAAACTTAAAATTCTCATAACTTTCTTAATCTGCAATGGATTTTCCTCAAACCTTCACCAATATTTTTTAATCATTTTTTTCTGCTAGTTTTACAACAAAATTTTCTTCAGGGTGAACTTTCCCTTTAACAAAATAGACGGCCTCTTGGGAACATACAGTTTCCATTTCACTATCACAAAGACACATAGTTGGTGTATTTTTATCATCTCGTTGGTTTTATCAATTTAAATTCAATTCAAACTGATTTATTTAAAGATTAAATGTCCTTAGTGAGGCGTTGCCCTATTAAATGGGTATTGCCTACCAGTGGTATTTATATGACAGGTATGAATGATAATGTGCCATTGTGGTCTGATTGATGATAGAGGATGGTCTGGAGACAATAGTTGATAGTAACACTCTGATATGTAATGAGAGTATGTGGAGTCTGAAGTAGGCCTACATGCATCTTTGCTGATGTGATGGTGAAACGAGACCTGTAAAGGTGACCTTAAAGAATTAGAAGATGACCCATCTCACGTACCACATCCCCTTGTAGCTTGAAGTCATATCAATCAGAATAGCAGACAGTGTGTGTGAGAAATGCCTGTACCAGTGAAGTGAGGGTTACTCTTCCCCGGAGGGGGGGGGGGGCACTCAAATTATTTTTTTGGATGGATGTGCCTCATGAAACTCTGAAATGGGGGTCTAAGGAACTGACTAAAAGGGTAAAGTACGGGGTCTTGGGAACTAAATATATACCACGCGGTGTGAAAAACAGGGTCTACGGAACATGATCACTGCACTATAGGTATAAACGGTGCACCATAGCTCTGTGCATGCGCTAGCCATTCATGGAGCGGATACTAGTTATATGTAGGGAGTTACAAAGCTGAAGTGCATCTCTCGCTTGCGGTGCTTGCACTTGACAATTTTGGCAGGGCAGGGGAACTGAGATGTCTCGTAATGGGGTCTTGCGAGCGGGGTTCGGCGGCTTCTGAACTGAACTTTTGTCATTCGGAGTATCTAGAGAACTGAAGATTAGATCTGAAAAAGGGGGTCATCAAAGTGGCACGTCCCCGTACCCCCAATACATGTGAGCCCCCCCCCCCCCCGACTCTTCCCTGGTGATACTACTACAATACTGACATTGCAACCTTTGTCATACCCCTTTCAGTAATTTGCTGGTCCGCACTTGGCGCGTACCAAGTCATAAATTAGTCTGCAGTATTATATCGCTGCTGTGAGAAGCACCAGGCATGGGTTTGGTTCAGACCAGGCGCTAGCTGACAAGAGATTACTGAAAGGGGCCTTTCTTAAAGTGGGGTTGTCGTGGTCTGGTGGTTAACACTCTCTTCTTTGAATCTGAGGGACGTGGGTTCGATTCCCAACCATGGCGTGTTTTCCTTCAACAAGAAATTTACCAACATTGTGCTGCACTCAACCCAGGTGAGGTAAATGGGTACTGGCATGAAGTAATTCCTCAAAAAGCTGTGAGCACCAGAAGAGGTGGTAGTAGTAGGTCCATGGTCTAAGCTTAGCCAGGTTATAGCGCCTTGAGAACCTAACAAGGTGAATAAGTGCGCTATGTAAATCCTATAGCATTATCATTTATTAATCTGTGCTTTCAATTACCTTGATAGTTGGCTTCCTTTCAAACTGGTAATGCTGTGAAGATGACATGGCATTTCTTCCTGTGACATTTGTTCTGGTCTTAATATCTCAGAGGCCATAAGGTTAGAGTTCTTAGGATATTAATAGAATGTTTGGTTGAGAATAATGTAAAGATAATGATTAGCTAGGGTTTATTTAGTTTTGGAAGTTAGATTTTATCAGAGCAATGCCATAGAACCACTGTGAATTACTGAAAACAAAAATTTCAATGTTTGGTTCAGACTATTTTTAGTGAGACCAGGGGCCTGTAACACAAACTTAGCAATGATCGTAGAACAATTTTTCTACGATTGATTGCATCGACTACTATGTACAATCAATCGTGAAAATCAAGCGTAGGATTAATCGCTAGCATTTGTGCAATAGGACCCAGGACTCAAAGGTTGCAATCAATCGCTAAATGTCAATGACCAATCAAGATCATTGTTGAATGTGTAAATTGTTCAAAACATTTACCGGGAACCAATCAGAGCGGTTCTTTCATACTTGCAATTCATTGCAAACCTTTATCCTGAGCCCAGAAGTAAATTAATTACTGAAAGGAGAATCAGACTGTACAAAATTGAAATCAGAGAAGAATCAAGTTTTCTTCCCACCAGTGGTGGTCATTGTCGCATGCATCTTGGCATTGCTAACTTGGCATTGTTACATGAACATGCAATGTTTGTGTAACATTATAACAAAGCTTTTGTGGCAGTGTCTAGTTTCATTGTTGTTCATGTGTCAATGAATGTCAAAGCTACAGTGTAGAGTTTGAAGAATTCATTATTACTAAGAATTTAGGCCCACATTGAAACATTTTTTTATTACTGAAGGATGACATTTTTTAAAGATGTACGTGCGAGTAGATTGATTATATTTTAAAATAAGAATGTCGAATAACACATAAAGTTATCTTCGAATGAATGAAATAGGCCTTTATATGTTACATAGGATATTTTCCGCAAATTTTGTAGGCTAAGTGATGTATACTTTAGAAGTTTAGATGAAATAATTTCAATAGATACAATTGTCTGAAAACAGGGAATTGAATCCTACAGTGATGTAGTACAGGCACTTCTACATATTATTCAGAAAGAAAGTGACTATAAAATCAATATAATGATTAATTTAATTGCATTGAAGATTGTTTCACATCAAACTCTTGTAAAGTGAAGTCATGTTGACATGTTCAGGAAATACTCCCATTCTATTCTTGGAGACATAATGATTTAAAGGCCTAATCAGTTTAAACGCATATCAAGGAAAAGGAATATTGTGACTTCAATACCCATTATATAATGTAAAGCTGGCTTTATCAGGATTATAGTTAATACTAGAAATTCCCTGTCAAAATGAATACACAGCCAGAAATAGAAACACCTAAGGTATCTCCAGTATAGGCCAACTAGCCAGATGATCTAAGAAAATAGGCTAAGGACGGTGTTATGACGGAATGGGGGTATTCGTTTCCGAGCAGGAGCTTTAATGCAGAATCTGATCTATTTCTGGAAGGTGTTCGAACCCAAACAAATGGAAATAGATATAGGTCTTCGCCATGTGGATGTAACCTTCAGAATAGTTCTTTTGCTAAGTAGCCTGGATGTAAGAGAGATGGCACCAATAGTGTAAGACACCTCCAAAGTACAGGTGCACTTTACTCCGTACTCAGCAGTCACTTCGCTATAACGTGTTGTAAAACGCATCATCCCACAGCTTTCGTACGGCTGCATACATGCATTGGTAGACTATATTCATGATATCTGTAGGAATGTATGATATCCAGCGATATTAGTTCCACTGGATCTTATGGATTGATCCCTATCCGAGACGTAACGTTCAAATTGGCAAGACATTGTCTGTGGTGAGAGAGACAAGCTATCGTCTTGGAGGGCAATGGAAATTTGCCTGTGAATGTCATATAGTTCAATCAATAGAGAATAGTCTGCCTTACAAGGATGTAAACTGTCTCCATTGCCATTGTTAATGTACAGAGAATTGGCGGGTATTGCTTTTGTTTGGTAATTATTGAAGTGTCATTGCTGTTGAGGGTAAGTCGGAGTCTCATCATTGATCTATTTGGGCCTATTTTTCATTGATGATTAATTTTTTATGATTAACTCAGTAATCCATTCAGTTTTCATGAAGTAGTTCATTTAAAATGAATAATACTGTTATCATAAATTACAACGGGCAGTTTTATTCAGTATCAATGTAACTAAAAATTCTGATATTATTTAATAATATGCCTTTTTTAAAAATCTAATCTGTAATACTGGAAGAGTTGGATTTGGAAGGCCTTCAGGTTAATGGAAATTGTTGATGTTCTTTTTCCAAGAGTATTTTCACTATACGATACACTTCATTCAGTATGTAGAGGTGTTGTGATTCAGTGGATGAGTCTCCGGACTTTGAACCACAAGGTTCGGGGTTCAAATCCCACCGAGGCACTCACGTCCTTTGGTAAGGCATTTATCTACATTTGCCACTCTCCACCCAGGTGTAGTAAATGGGTACACAGTAGGAAGGAATGAATTGAATGCTCGAACGTCTGATCAGGATAGCCATGCTAAAGCCGGGGTAATAGTATGCAGCAATTAGAAAGATGTGTATAATATTCTTTAAGTGCAAAATATACATATGCAAAGCAAGATTAGTTTATATTACATTCTTTATTATTAACAAATGTAAATTTTAGCTATCCCACCATTTGAAGATTATGCTTGTTTACTTGCCCTAATATTTTTTTCCTCCAGGCTTTGGTCTTAGAAACTAACTTGACTTGCATCATCAGAGAAAAAATAGTGGCATCATTTTATAGGTTATCGTCCTATCCTGTCTGTCAGCTTGCACCGTGTGGGTGTGCACGCGTGAATGAAAGAAAGAGATATGTCTACCATCACATTCTTTACCATGTGAATCACATAACTTCCTAGAAACTTTGCAAAGGTTCAAAGTCTATGAAATTGATATCAAAGGAAGAATTTCCTTCCCGTGCTTTGTTACAAGAACTTAATAAAAAAAATCTTTCTCTTTCTCTCTCTCTGACTCTCACCCTACCTCCATGTCTCAATTTCTCCCACTCTCTTCCCCTCTCTTACTCACTCTCTCACGTTATATACTCTATCATTTTTATCCCTGCAAGTCCTGTTTTGTTTATTAATCATCAGTCCCCCAATACAACCAGTTTGCTTGAGAAACCACAACCAGTCATTGATATTTGTGAGAAGGACTTTTTATTTGTTGCTCTGATTGTCCTTAATCTGCATTCACAAATAAGGCAGATGATTGTTGTTCTTTGCCATCAATGAAGAGTATTTGTCACTGCTTCCATTCATGTGTTTTGTGATACCAAGGAAGACTGGTCATTGCAGTGTTTGTAACAACTGTGGAGATTTTAACTGCAGGATTTTGGACAGATAATTTGAGTAAGATTTGCTTTATATTTTTGTTGTGTAAATCATCCTGTCTTTGATCTTAAGTTGATTTCTTTCTAAATCTAGTAGGGTCTTCCACTGGATGGAGTTTTTTTTTTTAAATAAAGGAGTATAAATCTTTATTTTTTCCTATTATTTTAACCTTATTATTCAAAATGAGGATTCAGTAATTGATGTTTCCTTTAATACATGACCTGTCATAAAGGAGTATAAATCTTTATTTTTCTGATTATTTTAACCTTATTATTCAAAATGAGGATTCAGTAATTGATGTTTCCTTTAATACATGACCTGTCATAAAGGAGTATAAATCTTTATTTTTTCTGATTATTTTAACCTTATTCAAAATGAGGATTCAATCAATGATGTTTCCTTTGTTACATGACCTGTCAAACAATGTTTTATTTTTAATGTCTTTCTTTTTATCCTATGATTACTAATCAAGGCTGGGGATTTTGTTTCTTATATGTTGTTTATTTGGGTTTGTTATGCACATATCATTCAGATGTTAATATTTACACCTATTTTTATATGCAAAGATCCTATTAGTTTCTTATAACTCTGTGAACATGATATGAAGAATACTTATTTTTTACTGGACCATATCCCAAGTTACATGTGACATTATAAGACTCAATGCATCAACCCCTATCATCTTGCATTACACAACCCTGTTATATGTCTCTGTAGACCAACTTTGTTTGATCATACAGAGTTATAAATAGATAACCCATCTCATATGATGCCTTTCCAAAGGATCAGGTGGCAGGGATAATGGGGGTTCTATTCTCATACACAGGCCCTTCGTACCTGACTCCAAACCTGTGTGATGTTTTGTAGCCTTCAAGTGTTGGGAACTTTGTCATAAATCTTGGATTAAAAGAGATGTTGAAAGTTGTGGCAGTTGGCCTATTTATATCAAACATCTCTAAATTTGTTATGAGTTGAAAAAAAAAGATGTCAGACGTGATATAGGCCTAGTTAGAATGAATATGAAGGTAATAAAAACACCTCCATGGAATAAGAAAGAAAGATTGAAGATATTCATAGAGATAAAACGGACAGATAGACATTCACACAGGCATCTTGTCAGGGAAAAACTTGAGAGATTAATATAGAAAGGGGGGGGGGAGATAAAGAGGGGTGAAATTGAGAGAGGCTGCATGGGACAGACAAAGAATGAATGGAGGAATGGAAGTCAGAAGTAAGAGGAGAGATTGACTGTTGTTTGGAAAAGGGTTGACAATAGAAATGGATCTTAGATAAGATGCAAATGAATTTTAGAAATTGATCTTTGGATAAAAGTTTTTGTGGAGTCTGGATGAATCAGACTAGGGATCACCCTGCCTGTAGACCCAGACAGGTCCTGTGTCTCTCAAGGTCATAGAAGGTCAAACAAGGTCATGGGATTGTGAGTCATGGGTAGAGGTTCTGTTTACAAACAAAGAGTGACCTTAGATGACCTCCCAGTGTCAACATCTCCTGTTTCTCAGCTTGCTGTGTGTAATGATAGACTGATGTGATTCTCCAAAACAGTGTAGTAGAAGATGGAGAGATATGATGATCAGATGCATATCATGCGAAAGTTAATAGGTATGCCTAGATTGGGAATGCTCCCCAGGGAGTAGAGAAAGTACATAGGCCTCTGTTTGTGCTCATGCAAACCAGGGACCTGTTTCATGAAAGATATATAATTATATAATATTGACTGGCCTTGAGGGAGATACCAAATATATTTCCCAAACTAGTCTCATATGACGAGGGCAATATGGGTCTATTGAGGGAAATATTTTTGGTATCTTCCGAAAGTAACGCCGGTCAATATTATTATTGTTACCTGTTCAACTCTTTCTGGTACATTGAATTAACGTATTGATAGATTATATAACTAAATTGTTGGACTTGCCTTGGTCAAGCCTCTAGTGTCAATTCTGCACTTTACCATTATGACGTACTTACAAGCGCTCGGATCCAGCGTTGTCTTTATTATGACATATATATATTGTTGGTGCGCTGATCCTTATGAAGCATATCTCTTTATACGCATCCACAAATGCGCTTGGGATTGATGAGCTTGGAATACGGATATTATGGACCGCTAATTATTGTACGTTGGTGCAGTAGGAAAATTACTCTTTTCGGGGAGGAGGGTGTACGAATATTATGGTCACTCGTCATTCAGCTGATCGCTGGCCGAGCCATTGTGACGTAGTTTATGTTGAGTTAATCAGTTAGACAGACAAAATACGTGTTTATATCATGTCTCCAAAATGCCTCATTTAGGTAATAATAACAAATATTCAATAACAGTTTCAAGCTACTGAAATCCTTCTATGTGATTGGCTGATGGTAAATTTGTAATAGACATTTTGTAATTGTTACTAAAACAAACCTGAAATGAGACCTAGATGCTGTTGACTAGGGAAAATGTATATAGGGCCTACATAATATAAAGTGATTTATGGATTATTCTAATGCTTTAAGCACTTGTGTTAGTCCTCCGCCTAATTAGGTGGTCTGTCTACGACAGATCACCTATTGATTTCGTCAGAATTTTCTTTATTTCTTTCTTTCTTTATTTCTTTATTCATTGTACCTATTTTTTGTCGCCAACTTTTCTCGAAATTGGCTGAATCAATTTTGCTGATTTTTTCGTCATATATAGAATCTATCATAGGGACGGCAAAATAAGCTTTTCAAGGTCATATGGTCATGATGACGTCATCTACGCGCCATTTTGTAAAATTCTTCATTTGATCATATCTTCATTATCAATTGTCAAAAATTAACAATATTTACATGACATTAACTTCATGTCAAGGGTCAAATGTCAATGTCATCAAAGGTCATGTAGAGGTCATGACGCGCGCGTACGCGCGCGTCAAAGGTGAAAAAATCGTCGAAATGACCTATAAATTTTTTTGGGTACGTTTCAGGTCATTTTAGGCATTTCAAAAATTTGCGCGCGCGCACATATGCGCGCGCGTTTCCGCGCGTTACACCTTAACGCAACGCAAAAAAATCGTTTCTTTAATATCATTGCATTGCTAATAAAATTCTGAGCAATTTGATACCTTGATCAACCTTCTACAACCATTAATAACGAAATTAACACCCGTTAAACTTTGCAGCACGTGTGCGCGCGAGCTCTCACTATAGGCCATATATGGGCAAAAACATGCCTATTGTAAATTCACTGTAGCTCTTTAAAAAATCCGTTGACCCCCAATTTTTTTTTATATATCGATAGAGTATTAGTTGTAGATTTTATTTCATGTCACCATTGTCCCTAAATTATATCGTGACGTCATCAAATAGGCGCCCAAACTAAAAATTTCATTTTTTCCAAAAATGACGTCATCAAATTTATGCAAATTTGACTGTAACTTCTCGAATATAGATCATTTTTCGCCCAGATTTCAATATGTTGTAGTTTATAATGTACTCTTTCTCCTTAGTTAAGATGAATATTCGTTTTGAGAAACGCATCATTGCGTAAAACAGCGATGAAAAGAGGCATGTCATTTTTCCTCATTTTGCGTGTAATCTCTATGGGACATGACTTTTTCCCAAAACTAGATTCGACATTCCTCTATTTCGTGAGCCATATCTCCATTTTTTCTTGTCAGCTTTCCTTGAGCTCTTAACATGTTGTAGCTGAGATTCTGGGCTATCGGGAGTGTGCCCTTCATTTTTTGATCAGATGCCGGGATCATGCCCGTATTTCACTTGCAAAATTGGAATTGTAATTCTCAAAATTGCTTACGTGTAATCTCTATGGGGAATATCGTGGCTCAATGGATAACGCATTTGACTTGCTTTCTCGAGGGCGGAGGTTCGATTCCTGGGGTAGAAAAGATGATTTTTTTTTCATTAGGTGGTCTGTCTATGACAGATCACCTATTGTTTTCGTCAGAATTTTCTTTCTTTATTTCTTTATTTCTTTCTTTATTCTTGGCACCTATGTTTGTCGCCAACTTTTCTCGAAATTGGCTGAATCAATTTTGCTGATTTTTTCGTCATATATAGAATCTATCATAGAGACCTCAAAATAAGCTTTTCAAGGTCATATGGTCATGATGACGTCATCTACGCGCCATTTTGTAAAATTCTTCATTTGATCATATCTTCATTATCAATTATCAAAACTTAACAATATTTACATGACATTAACTTCATGTCAAGGGTCAAATATCAATGTCATCAAAGGTCATGTAGAGGTCATGACGCGCGCGTACGCGTGCGTCAAAGGTAAAAAAATTCTCCAAATGGCCTATAAAAATTTTTGGGTACGTTTCAGGTCATTTTAAGCATTTCAAAAATTTGCGCGCGCGCACGTACGCGCGCGCGTTTCCGCGCGTAACGCCTGAACGCAACACATAAACACCGTTTTTTTTACATCATTGCATTGATAATAAAATTTTGAACAATTTGATACCTTGATCAACCTTCTACGACCATTAATAACGAAATTAACACCCGTTAAACTTTGCAGCACGTGTGCGCGCGAGCTCTCACTATAGGCCATATATGGGCAAAAACATGCCTTTTGAAAATTCACTGTAGCTCTTTAAATAGTCCGTTGACGCCAATTTTTTTTTCATATATCGATAGAGTATGAGTTGTAGATTTGATTTCATGTCACCAATGTCCCTCAATTATATCGTGACGTCATCAAAATGGCGCCTAAACTAAAAATTTTTATTTTTTTAAAATGACGTCATCAAATTTATGCAAATTTGGTTGTAACTTCTTGAATATAGATCGTTTTTCACCCAGATTTTCATATATTGTAGTTTAGAAGCTACTCTTTCTCGTCAGTTGACATGAATTTTCGTTTTGAGAAACGCATCATTGCGTAAAATAGCAATGAAAAGAGGCATGTCATTTTTCCTCATTTTGCGTGTAATCTCTATGGGACATGACTTTTTCTCAAAACTAGATTCGACATTCCTCTATTTCGTGAGCCATATCTCCATTTTTTCTTGTCGGTTTTCCCTGAGCTTTTACTATGTAGTAGCTGAGATCCTACGCTTTCGGAATGTGCCCTCCATTTTTTGATCAGATGCCGGGATCATGCCCGTTTTTCACTTGCAAAATTGGTATTGTAATTCTCAGAATTGCTTACGTGTAATCTCTATGGGGAATATCGTAGCTCAATGGATAACGCATTTGACTTGCTTTCTCGAGGGCGGAGGTTCGAGTCCTGGGGTGAACAAGATGATTTTTTTTTTCAATTTTTTTTTCTTTTTGCCACCTCTTACATGATCCTTTATGATAATTAAAAGGCATAAAAGTTTAAATTTAGCAAGATAAAACAGATTATAATTACTTTTTTCATATCACATGTATTTTGCGTGTAATCTCTATGGGACATGACCTTTTCTCAAAACTAGATTCGACATTCCTCTATTTTGTGAGCTATATCTCCATTGTTTCTTGTCAGTTTTCCCTGAGCTTTTAGTATGTTGTAGCCGAGATTCTAAGCTTTCGAAAATATGCCCTCCATTTTTTGATCAGATGCCGGGATCATGCCCGTATTTCGCTTGCAAAATTGGAATTGTAATTCTCAAATTTGCTTACGTGTAATCTCTATGTGGAATATCCTGGCTCAATGGATAACGCATTTGACTTGCTTTCTCGGGGGCGCAGGTTCGAATCCTGGGGTAAACAAGATGATTTTTTCCATTTTTTTTTCTTTTTACCATCTCGTACAAGATCCTTTATGATAATTTAAAGGTACGAAAGTTAAAATTTAGCAAGATAAAACAGATTATAATTACTTTTTTTCATATCACATGTATTGTCATACATCAAAGAGACCCTTTTACAGTGCTTTATAATCTCCCGTCTTTCACAAGCATTCTATCCATAATCAACATTCAGTTGTCATCATGAAGATCACATTGATCTGCATGAACATGGTAATAGTGATCATGATGGCAATAATAAAGACAGACCACCTAATTCGTCCGCATGACGAATTAAATTCTAGTATTATCTCTTGTTTCTTTACATGACTGGCATGCTCACTTGTCCATTTGCTTTCCGATGTTCCTACTTTGTTTATTCTTCTTCTTTTTTCAAGTAGTATAGGTTTTGAAAGGAAAGGTTTCTTCTATATTACAACTAAGTTACTTATTTTACCATTTATGTGACTTGCATACAGAATCTCAGCCCTAGAAGTCTAAATGCCATATTTTCTTCTACTCTTACTATATTATCAGAAAAGTAACAAAACAAACAAGTGAATTAGTGTCATTTGACAAGAGTAATCACATTTACTGTTTATTCCTGATTATCTCTCATTTTACAAACTTACGACAATAATTCTTTAATAAGTATCTCTTCACACTAGCTGTTGTTTTTCACTTTCCTTGTGCTGTCATGAAATCTCTTAGAAGATTTGAAAAAGAAACATAAAAGTTTTAAAAAACTATCACATAATATTTTTTGCTTTTTGTAACAACATGGAGTCAGTGCAATGCATGAAAAAGACTGGCACTAGTTTGAAACAATATATTTATGTGAATTTAATCATTTGAACTAAACAAAGAGAATTGATAAGGATATTGTTTCTATATCCAGGGAACCTCATGATCATTTTACGACTTGGTAAATATTCAACGGAAAACATCACTTTTGGTTTCAGGTTTTGAAGTTATCTAGTATTTTGCGAGCATATAGCATTTCTATTATGGTCCTAGGATGGAAGTATGTACAGAGTTAAACAATAGCAAGTAGGAAGCGTCATTTATTGCAGTTCAGTTTGCATTTTAGGGCTGAACTAATTCTTTACAAGAAAATTCTTTTAAAAAACTTTTCAAAGTTTTCTCATTTCTTCATTCTTTTTTTGTAATTCATGTTTTATTGACCCTTTTCATCAAAATATACATAACAAAACATTCATGATATAATTTCTTTGATCTTAATATCAGTATTGGGGATCATTATATTGAAATCTTGTCAGTACTCTCTAGGTACAATATTTCTCACTTCCTCTGGTGTAAGAAACAGAAATGAAAACAAGTTATTTAATTTGTTCCTATTTGTTTTATTCATTGCTAAGAGATAATATATGTTGATGTTTTTTTTTGTAAAAGTTAAGACTGTGGCATACTCCCACATTACTTTCCTCTTGTATAACCCACATTCCTATATTTTTCTTAGACACCCTATAGTCTGACTAGGCCATATCCTGTACATCATATCTTTCATGTTCCACCCACTCTATAGATCATAAATCTATCTTCATAAAACTGCTATCTGCATGGGGCAGTTGAATTAAAGGAACTGATGTAACTTTGTCAAAATCATATTTCGCTGATGAGTGTAAGAACTGTTGATGAAGGAATATCTATCAGTGGCAGATCCAGGATTTTAATTAGGGGGGGGGGGGTGCGAAGAGCAAATTGGAATAAGAGGGGGGTGTATATGACAATTTTCTTAGATTGAGCTGTATTGATATGTATGTTTAATGGGTGGTTCTTAAAAATATGGAGGGGGTGCACATTGCTTGGCATCCCTCACTTTTAAAAGATGATCTCTAAATATAGTTAACCACTGTTCATCAATTATTAGACATATTATTTGTTGCAGTAATCCTGAAAAAGAAGGCAGCTCCCTGGATGCATTAAACATCATTAGGGTCATCTGCACCAGCCCGAGTTTTCAAATTAGCGCGCAATTTCTGATCGGGCAAATTATCCCGATCTGAACAATCTCGAGATTAGTTGTAATGGAGACACAATTATTGGGATAGTTCGCAGGATTTATCTCGAGATTGCAATCCCAAGTCAACTTTGGATTATTTCCAAAACACTGCGCTATTTATGAATTATCCCGCTAATTTGCAGGTGCAGACGCACTCAGGATTATCTATCTATTCATGGCATCACACCATAATGCATCAATGCCTCGCTCTTCTTGCGCTGGTTTAGATGGGGTTTCTTGAAGCTCAAGATTAATCGTGAAGATCAGGCTAAAATCTTGAGATTGAGCAAACTTGGGCTGGTGCAGCACCGCCTATTGACAGTTAGCTCTTCCTGGAAGATTTGTCGGTGCAGGATGAATGCAGATCAGATCCTGTGCAGTGACTGTATACAATAAAGTTTAACGGTCCATTTGGTGATGATGATATATGAATTGAAATCTAGTTGTGAGATGTAGTATGTCAGATATGTCACTACGCTAGTATTAGGGTATCATCTAGTCTATGATGTGCCCGGTATTCAAATCACTCTCATGTGCATGTTTCTGACAAAATCAGGTTGAGCTTGACGGACAATGAAATATAATGAAATAAAAGTATGCATTCTGTACACATAGTCTCCTCATATTAAATTCAAATAGGTCTATTGCACAACGAAATAGAAATAATTTTCAGTCAAGATAAACATCCCTATTTTTGTCACCCCTCCCCTCCATTACTATCAAATACTTGTTCCATTGCTGATATTTCTTGTCACCCACCCCCCCCCCACACACACACACACACACACTTCCATGTAGCAAGAACATTTTGGTTTTTACTGTTTATTTTTGTTTCCAACATTCTAAAATATTAAGTGATGTATTCAGATATATGAAGTAATGGAAAATGGCAAAGCTTCTTACCTGGAATTTATATGTATACCCATCCTTTATTCAATGAATTCATATATCGTCACTCATCACATTCACCTGTCATTGCTCTATCATTAGATAAATCTACCTGTACATCATTCTAACCTTCTATCCATCTCTATCTCCATCATCTTATCTACCTTAGGTTCAGTTATCTCACATATCTTTTCATTGATAGTCCGTTCAATCATTTGTCCTTTCATTTTTTCCTTCCATCCATTCATCCATGTCCTTGTTTATTCATCTATCAATCCTCCTTTCTGTTCTATCTGGTCTATCTTTTCATTCACCATCAATCCATCCATCCTTTTTCATTCATCAATCAATTCTTCTATTCATCCACCATGCTATGCATCCATAGTCCATTCATCCATCTCTCTGCCCATTTGGGCATCTCTATTCTTCTATACAGTATCAGTCAATATTTCCATCTATCTGTCCATCCATCGTTCTCTCATCTGCCACTCATTCATCTGGTCAACCTTTCCCTCTGCTAATCTATCATCTTTCCTACTCTTCATTCTCCCAGCTCTCCGTTTGTGTCTCCGTCCACCTACCCACCTGCCTTCTGACACAAATCCGTCCATCCTCGTATCTCTATCTGCCCTTTATTCATCTGTTAATCAACTCTTCCTTCTGCTAATCAATCCATACGTTCACGTTCATCTACCCACCATTGATCTACATGTACATGACCCCCTTAGCTAAGTAGTCTACCAGTCTGTTGTCTGCCTATATATGGTCTTTGGCCTCCCAGGGATGTCTCCTCTCTCGGTGACTGGGGTAACAAGTCTAGCTGGCATTGCTTACATCCGTACACTCCCAATGTATAAATGGAAATGATTGTAACGTTAAATCCCACAAGGTGGCTGGGGCAGGAGTCTAGGCAACAATGTCATTAAACCATCTCAATAAATGACTGCTGACAAAAAAGTTATTGAATTGCATGATTATCATTGAATAAACTTGTCAAAATATCTGAGCATTCTCAAAAGTTTCACTTTTTTTCTGTCTCTATCATAAATATTTATCTCTTCTTTCACTTTCATTTGTTTGTAATTCGATAGACACAAATAAAAAGGATCAACTATAAGAAGAATGCCCCCAAAATGAAATATCTACACTGTTTGCACTGGATTGCAAGATTAAATTAGGGCCTATCCCCTGAAGTTACGTTTTTTGAATAAAAAATATTACAAAATGAATTTGCACTCAATTATTAAGCCCCTGACAGTGCAAGTAATATATAATTCATTAAAACTGCTGGTTAGAGAGTCTAGTAGACATAGTTGGCATGGTATTGAGATGAGAGGATGATGGGAAGGAATGGGTCGTCTGTAGGATGAACCAGTGTCAGATGAAATCAATTGAGAGAAATCAGGGCACCATCACATCACTCATACAAAGTGGGTTCTCTATTCTGTCATCCGCATCTGTAATATTGATTTGAAGTTAGCAGGCTTACCTTGCCAATAAAAATGTCTTTCTAATTTCTGTCAAACAGTGACTGTTTAAGAAAACCTTGGGCAAAAACAATGCAAAAGTTGCCCCCATCCCTACTTCCTGCATTATGATACCAGGGAACACCCCCCCCCCCCCACATATGAAAGGGCTAAAAGTGACACCCTTCCATCTATTGTGGTCTTTGGTTGTTCCTTCAACAAGATATTGCTCCACATTGTGCTACACTCAACCCAGGTGAGGTAAATGGGTACCTTCAAACACTGAGCATTTAACAGGAGCTTGGCTCAAGCTAGGGTATTTATGCTGCATTTATTATAGAGCCCTTTGGAGAGACTTTTGATAAAGAGGGATTTGATGCTATATTATAAGCAAGTATAATTAACAAGCCAAACTTATTAACCTACAAATTATCTTTATTTCAGGATGATATTTTAATAATAATGATCATTGATCAATGTGAATAGCAAAAGTCCAATGACATGCTTATACCTATGAACAATAGTGGATCAAAGACATTGTGTAGAACATACCTGATATAGCAGCAGCATTATAGGCCTAATCCCTACAGTAGTCTCTAAGTGACCATTTTGCAACAAGGACAAAATCCGTCTGTCAACATCAATAATAGGATGTGTACGTCTAGTGGGAGCGCTTTCAAATATGGCTTATCAAATATCAAAGAGATGCATGTCATCCAAATAAATATTAATAGCAGATGATAATAGAAAGGTGAGATGTTCAGAGACAAGTGTCTCAAATTTAAATTCTATATTTACCTTCATGAATTCTGTTCAGATGCAGTTGGTCGTTTCATTTGAAGAAGTATGGAGACTCCATGGATTAAAGTAGTTCCTAACCCTTAGCCGCTAATGGTTTATCAATTTTTATTCTATGTCAGCAGTCCTCTCACAAGCAAGGCAATGTGTTAGCAGAGAAATGTTACAAAGCGATGTGCTAGTAGTATTATGATGATGAGAAGTTTCTGATCTCTTGAAGGTATTCCTTTGCCATAGTGAACTTTGCTATGGGTGAAAAGGTGTGGGGGGGGTGGGCTCCGATGACTTTCATCATATCCCTTATATCACTTAGCAGGTAAATTAGAATGTATTTTAGAATGTAGGAAGGGATTTTCCAAAGGTACTTGACCCTTCCTGCAATCATCCCACCATCATCCTCTATTAAGATTGTGACATTAAGAGTAATAGAGAGAGGAAGAAGGGAACAGAACGCATGGGGGGGGGTTAGGGTGAATCACCCCCCTGAATGTGGTAAAAGGGCCTATTAAATTGCAAAAAGTGCCCCCGTAAATTGATCAACATTCAATGTAAATGAAATTTGGTGTGAATTATGAACAGAAATAGAAAATTGTCTCCATTATAGGGAATGATAGTAATTTGTCCCCCTCAAGGGGGATGGGACCGATTCTGATTCTTCCACCTCTACTCATGAAGACGTTGGTATGTAGCAGGCCTTTCCCTCCATGACATGTTTTGCTCACGTCTGTTGTCAAAGTAATTAGTGAGAGCGGGAGAGAACCTTGATGAGTAGTTGGATATAAATTTGCTTTCAGCATGCCCTCTATAGGGCCGTCTGCACCATCCAGATTTTTCAAATTAGTGTGCTATTTCTGATCCGGAAAATTATCCCGATCTGAACAATCTCGAGATTATATGTAATGGAGACGCAATTATCGCGCTAGTTCGTAGGATTAATCTCAAGATTGCAATCCCTAGTCAATTTTGGATTATTTGCAAAATAGCACGCTATTTTATGAACTATCGCGCTAATTCGCAGGTGCAGACCTACTCAGGATGATTTATTCACAGCATCAGACCATCATACATCGATGCCTCGGTCGAGCAGGAATCGCTCTTCTTGCGATGGTGGAGACAGGGTTTCTTGAATCTCGAGATTAATCGCGAAGAGGGCCGATCGGGCTAAAATCTCGAGATTGAGCAAACTCGGGATGGTGCAGCACCGCCTCTTTAGGGTTGTATCATCTTCCCTTTTATTAGTCTTTATGAGCTTTTTTTTGAATAATTGATTCATAATTCTTATATATACACAACAAAAAAATAAGTCCCCCCTTAAACAAACATCAATAATTTCCAAACCAATTCGAGTTTTTAATATATTTTTACATCAGCGTGTAGGTAATTTTATAAGCTACCCTCGGAGTAAATGTTATGGACGTATTTTACGTCATGCTTCAATGAGCACCGTCAGAAGGCAAAAATGTCACTTTTCAAAAGTCACAAGCAAAATATCATGACTTTGATTCCATTTTATTGGAACTAATTCCACATTCTGAAAAATAGTCAGAAGGCTTATAAAAGGCACTTTCTAAAAGACGATACAACTTTTTTGGCTAAATTTCACGGTTGAATAAACACCAGTCCGAATTTGCTATAATTGGATATTTTACAGGTTTCTATCAATAAAAATGATTGAATATGATGACAGTTATCTTTGGGAAGAGTTTCTTCAACAGTATTCATCGTTTCACGGTTCAATGAACATTTATTGAAAACAAATAATACGATTTTCAAATATCATAGGCAAGTATTGTTTCATTTTGGTAACTGAATATGATCTTTTCTCAACTTTTTCGTTGTGTTCATGATCAATTAACATGCTTCAATGATTCAAAGGCGTTTAATTAAACATTCACGCTTGAATGAACATGTGGAATGTGTTTAGCTCTTTTACGTTATTGGAAAAAATGCAATTTGTAACTATGGATATCTGTCACAAACCTCCTTGCATAAGTTCATTTGATTTAATTTTTGTGAAAATCCCGATGTTTAATGCATCAGTGAGCACACAATACTCGAAAATTATGCAAATGAGAAGAAAGTTCAAGGCCTTGGCCCCACTCTGTTCCGCATCGAATGGTTATTTTGGTGTGATAGCGTTACTCTGAAGCCATGTGCGAAGTTTCATGAAATAGCTGTTGGCAGAAGTAACAAAAACTGTCCTTGAAACAAACCCTCATTTCAAAATTTTAACTTCCTCTCTCATAGACTTGTGTACATTATGGGTGCATATGTTTACGAATAAGTAACCCCTTATTCAATATGGTGGAAATTTTTTTCAAGGCTGTCTTTAGCAATGTCGTTTGGCAGTAATGTTTATCAACATATGGGCAAAATGCTGTGCAAAAATGAAATCGATTTGTTTATTTATGGATGAGTGAGCACGCATCAAAGTGGAAAATTGGTATTTTCAATGTCACAGACGCATTTTAAGGGATAATAAAGTGATTATTGGGGGCAAATTCGGTTTCAAATGTGACTTTAATTGCTGTTGTTTTTATCATCCATCATTTCTATCACCACATACTTTCCGAATTTTAAACATTTTCATGGGTGAGCGAGCACAATCGAAAACTTAGGAGTTAATACTCTTTATACTGCATAAATGTATTCTTTTCCTAACGATTTCTCAGGATCAGTTGAATGTTTGGACAGATCAGTGGTGGATCCAGAATTTTAGATGGGGAGGGGCCTATAATCGGGGAAGCCACCAACATTTTCAAATTTTAACATGATTTTACAAGTTGTAGAGGATACTACCACGACTACCATAAACCCCTATGATGATACGTCACAATTCAGGGGCCGCTGAAAGGTTTTCAAAGTGGGGGGAGACTGGGCCAAAAGTGGGGGGGGGGGGGGGCTGATCAAGCAAAAAATCAAAATCGTGTGGTCATTTTTACATTTTTGTACATGCTTTGGAAAAAAGTTGGGGCTGAAACCCACCCCGCTTCCGCAGCCCCTGCAATACATTGTGTTCACTCAACTATGAACATACGATATCAAAATCTGGTCTGAAGTGGTTGAATGATGGATAGTAAAACAGCATAACACAATAAAATTCACCTGAAAACAAATTTTGCCCAACTTTGTATTTGAACAAACTGAAAAACGACTCTTGTGACTTTTAAAAATGGTCATTTTTAAATCAATCTTTAATTACTCATGCATGACTCAACCGATCGATCTCATTTTTCCTCAGGGTTTGCTTAATGATTGCAGAAAACCACCTATGAAATATCATATCTCAAACTTATTCAGTTCAAAAGTTACAGCAATTTGATTTAGGGGGGACTTACTTTTTTTGTTGTGTATATATTACTCTGCCCATTTTATTTTTTTGCCAGGTTTTTAGTTATAAACAGAAATGTGTGCACAGAAACACCTTATTAAGCACCCAATATATATTTCTTATTATTTCATTGTAGGTGATAGCTTGTTTTGAAGTAATATTGATCGATGATTATTTTGTGCTTGTCTCAAATTATATTCCATTGTTTACATTATGAAGATAACAATTACTTTCATTTGAAAATTGCGTATTAGAGGTGTTGTGGTTCAGACTTTGAAACTAAGGCATTGTACCAATTCCCTGCCACAGAACTGTCCTTTGGCAAGGTATTCTACATTTTCCACACTTGACCCAGGTGAGGTTAAGGGGTACCTGACACAAATTCATTTCTTGAAGTGCTTCAGCGCCGAAAAAAACGCTGCTAGGCTAATGCCAGGGTAATAATACCCTATGGAAGCGCATAGAGCCATTATTACATTGTAATGTGATATGGCACTATACAAGAACATTCTCTCATTATCATATCAATTGCAATTTCTAAGTGTTAGCAACATCATTACCCTAGCTTTATTACAACAACAGGAAGGATTTTTTTTCGTACCAAGTACCGTATTTTTCTCCAGGATGGGGAAAAGGTGTAGATAAACCTCGTATGACCTTAACCAATATGTTTCAGGGAGCTTTAAGGTCATGTTGTCATCACGTTTCATAACATACATGAATGTATACACGCTGGGCCCGTATTGTAAGCTAACAGACATATTCGTATTTGATTGGGGTTTTAATGAGTGTGTGGGATATTTTGAAGGAGAAGCATGGTGCTGAATTCCAAACATTCATAACATAACTTCATGAAGCGTAACTCAACTTAAATCTATATCTCAACATACCATTGTGTGTGGGTATGTGTTTAGGCTGATCAAGTTTTTACAACTGTTATTCATATAACTCTATGATTGTTTGTTGATATGCACGCTGCACAGCAGTATCTGGCAGCATATATACATTTCTAGTGAATCATTAATTTTCAGAATATCTTTGTGCTTGTTTTAGTCTTTCAATCTACAGCGATATACTAGTATGCTGCCAGATGGTGATGTGCAAGATGATAGCCTGGTGATGTGCAAGATGTTAGCCTGGTGATGATGATGGTGGTGTTGGTGGTGGTGTCTGTGGTGATGGTGATGATGATGATGATGATGGTGATGATGATGATGATGATGATGATGATGATGATGATGATGGTGGTGGTGGTGGTGGTGATGATGATGATGATGGTGATGATGATGATGATGATGATGGTGATGGTGTTGGTGGTAGTGGTGATGATGGTGATGATGATGGTGATGGTTGTGGTGGTGGTGGTGTCTGTGGTGATGGTGATGATGATGATGGTGGTGATGATGATGATGATGATGATGATGATGATGGTGGTGGTGGTGGTGGTGGTGGTGATGATGATGATGATGGTGATGATGATGATGATGATGGTGATGGTGTTGGTGGTAGTGGTGATGATGGTGATGATGATAATGATTATGGTAATGGTGGTGGTGGTGGTGGTAGTGATGATGATGGTGATGATGATGATGATGGTGATGGTGTTGGTTGTAGTGGTGATGATGGTGATGATGATAATGATTATGGTGATGATAGTGGTTGTGGTGATGTTGATAGTGATGATGATGGTGGTGATGATGATGGTGGTGATGATGATGATGATAGTGGTGATGATGGTGGTGATAATGGTGGTGGTGGTGGTGGTGATGATGGTGGTGGTGATGTTGGTGATGGTGATGAAGGTGGTGGTGGTGGTGGTAATGGTACTGTAGGTAGTAGTGGTTGTGGAGGTGACAGATATGGTACTGCTGGTGGTGGTATTGATAATTGATAAAATCAAAATAAACTCCAAAGTACATTAAATTTTACTTAAACCTTTTCCTTTTAGTATGCGTTTTCACTCATTAGCCTATATTTACTTGCAATATATTAGTTATTTCATGTTTGATATTTTTAGCCACTATGAGTGGCCTGAAAATCATGTACAATTCAGCCTCTTGGCTGCAAAGTGCAATCATCAATAAACCTTTTCCATTCAATTAAATTCAATTTTACATACATTTGTTTAGAGTTTAACACTGTTAAGATACCACTCGTTTATTTATGTTTGCCAAAATAATGACTTGAATTTCTTTCTTCTTTCGTTGTAGCTGATTTTCACCGGAGAATACGTAAGAGCCATGAACGAAAACTTCCATAGTGGTCATTTCTGCTGTGAGCAGTGTGACAAAGCACTGAGTGGCCAGAGTTACATCTTAAAAGAAGAGAAACCATTCTGTGTGGCTTGCTACGATAACTGCTTTGCTAATGAATGCGCTGAATGTAACCAGAAGATTGGACACGATAGTAAGGTAAGAATATCTCTGATTCAAATTACGTTTTATACCCCTTTCATAAACCCAATAATGCGGAGAATATCTGGTCATAAAATCGGAGCGGGACCAGATTTGCCTTTTTGAACGCATTTCCAAAATAATGCGGATAATTGCCATGGTGCGGTCACAAGGTCACCCTTTTCCAACACAACCCCATCGGAGGGGATGTGTGCAGTTGCCATGACAATTATCTGCCTTTTTCTGGTTGGGCGCTCGTAAAATATAGTGCAGATTATTTTAGGAGTTTGTGAATGCAATTTTTATTGAATTATCCGCATTACTCTTAGGCGGATAATTGGAGGATGGGTTTGTGAAAGGGGTATTATAAGATAAAAATGAAGAAATTCTGATTAGCCTAGGGATGTCCTCAGCCACATCCATTCAGTGCTGTGTTTTACTTTTAAAATTCTTTAAACCATTTACTTTCGGACCCTGTTCCTTCCTGTATTATGATAGAAATTTGATAAATCAGTAATTATTTAGATAAAAAAGACATGTTTTAATTGGATAAAATGAGAATTGAAAGTTGATGAAGTCCATCTAATGATTATATCCCCAATTGTTTATGTTATTAATCGTATATTCATTTAATAGTTTTGATGGCTTTTGTTCATTACATTTTTTACCATAGGATCTCATTTTCAAGTCGAAGCACTATCACGAGACATGCTTTGAAGCCCGCTACACGTGTTCTATGTGTAAGGCATCTCTTGCAGACAAGGCCTTTGGTAACTGGGATGGACAACTCTGTTGCCTCCAATGTTACGAGAAGAACTTGGCAAAGAACTGTCAAGCATGTGGAGAATTAATAAAGCCTGGTATGTCCAAGAAGGTTCTGGTATATTGTTTAAGATATTTTATAGATTGCCAGAGGATCATCTACTGACATTGATGAATGCAGTCTACATAATCATGTTGCTGTAAACAAGACCAGTGTAATATTAAGGGCCTATAAACTGACTAATTCTTTCCTAAACTTGTGTCAGTATAAATGTCATTGCCTAATCTTTAATCTACCAATGCACCCATCTATATTTTAATCCCAACCCATACATATTACCTATCAACTCCCTACCAATCCTCTACTGACCCTCCATCAATCTCCTACCAATCCCCTACTCCACCAATCCTCTACCAACCCTCTACCAACCCACTAACAATCCTCTACCAACCTTCTACCAACCCTCTACCAATCCCCTACCAATCCTCTACCA
Source organism: Lytechinus variegatus (assembly GCF_018143015.1). Classification (NCBI taxonomy): domain Eukaryota; kingdom Metazoa; phylum Echinodermata; class Echinoidea; order Temnopleuroida; family Toxopneustidae; genus Lytechinus; species Lytechinus variegatus. Next base: position 10,412,379 of record NC_054743.1, read on the forward strand.
ACCCTCTACCAACCCTCTACCAAACCTCTACCAATCCTCTACCAATCCTCTACCAACCCTCTACCAACCCTCTACCAATCCTCTACCAACCCTCTACCAACCCTTTACCAATCCTCTATCAACCCTCTACCAACCCTATACCAATTCTCTACCAATCCCCTACCAACCCTCTACAAAACCTCTACCAATCCTATACCAATCCTCTATCAACCCTCTACCAACCCTCTGCCAACCCTCTACCAACCCTATACCAATCCTCTACCAACCCTCTACCAACCCTCTACCAATCCCCTACCAACCCTCTACCAACCCTCTACCAACCCTCTACTAATCCTCTACCAACCCTCTACCAACCCTCTACCAATCCCCTACCAATCCCCTACCAATCCTCTACCAACCCTCTACCACCCCTCTACCATTCCTCTACCAACCCTCTACCAACCCTCTGCCAACCCTCTACCAACCCTCTACCAACCCTATACAATCCTCTATCAACCCTCTGCCAAACCTCTGCCAACCCTCTACCAATCCTCTACCAACCCTCTACCAACCCTCTACCAACCCTATACCAATCCTCTACCAATCCTCTACCAACCCTCTACCAAACCTCTACCAACCCTCTACCAACCCTCTATCAACCCTCTACCAACCCTCTACCAGTCCTCTACCAACCCTCTACCAACCCTCTACCAATCCTCTACCAAACCTCTACCAACCCTCTACCAATCCCCTACCAACCCTCTACCAACCCTCTACCAATCCCCTACCAATCCTCTACCAACCCTCTACCAACCCTCTACCAACCCTCTACCAGTCCTCTACCAATCCTCTACCAACCCTCTACCAAACCTCTACCAGCCCTCTACCAATCCCCTACCAATCCCCTACCAACCCTCTACCAACCCTCTACCAATCCTTTATCAGTCCTCTACCGATCCTCTACCATTTCCTATACCAATCCTCAACTAATAATTTGTCATTCTCTACCCAAATATGTAGATCTTGTACCATGAATAACATCTTTGAAATATTTATTTAGGATTCCTGTGGGATAATAATGTTTGTAATTTAAAATCTTAGCTGCCATAACAGCAATAAATGTTTCAAATTTTCCCAATCCCATTGAGTTAAAGGACTGAATTCTAATGATGAAAAAATATGCATCCCCATAAAACCCCCCCCAAAAAAAAAAAATCCATGATATGATAATACCTGATCATTTGTTCAAGACAAAACAGAGTATGTGATCGGATTTAAAGTGACAAACTAATGCTCCTCATAGATAACGTAATTCACGTGCTAGTATTCTCCTCAAGTTACTTATAATTTTATCTTCAAATTTATTCAATTTGAATTGCTATCAGACATGCCTCTTTCTTTCATTTTCAAAGATAGGAAATATTTTTCTGTCAATACAATACAGAAATCTGTTTCAAGTCTAGCATTCTTGGAAGTCAATATACAAACAAATCAGTTGAAATGTGGATGATGTATCGTGATAGTAATAGAAGGTAATATCATCACAGATGGTATGTCAGTATGTGTTTAGGGTTCAACAACATTCTTACCAGATGAGGGAAAGACTAAAGAAACTTGGTGAGAATGCAAGGAATTCCTTGAATCACGCGAAGCCAGACGACTCCCTCCATCCCACGCACACACTGAGGGATAGGGATGACATGTGGGCATATGACTGTTAGAGGGAGTTGTTGAGATCATAGCGGGGTATATCCTCCATTTTAAATTGGTTATATTATCCTCTCAGGTGAAAGCCAAAATTCAAAGGTAGTGAAGCGCGAGGTATGGAGGCATCTTCCACCTTGTCTGGTGCTTCACAGAAGATTGTTAACAGACAAAATATATCTCAACATGTCTGCTGTGAAGTGAGAGGGTTTATAATGATAGAATTCCAACAATATAAATTCCTTGATTGACCAGTTGTAATTTTCCCTTGCAGTGAATAAATGTGGCACCTAGGCAGTATTTAGGTATCATTAGCGAGATACATACCGTGTTTACACAGTAACACGGCTCGGGGGTTCGACACGCGAGCCGTGCTCAACACGGCAATTTTATGCTGTGTAAACGCGATCAGTGTGATCCGCGAGCCGTGTCGAACACGGCTTTTTTGATCCGCCAAAATCGTAGGTTTCAACCCGCGAGCCGAGTCAGACTCGGCAATTTTTTCGTGTGTAAACAGAAAGCCGTGTCGAACTCTCTTGACCAGGTCACTGCGCGCACTTTCACTTTTGGCATTGTTGTTGTTCGCACGGACAAGATTCGATTCCGGCGGTGAATTTCCCGCGTTTAATTTGCGACGTCATAATTCTTCTTCCGTTCGAGATCCGCGAGCCGTGTTGAACTCGCCTTTTTATATGTACGTATAAACGCGATCACAGCATGCCCTCTTCGCAGCGTTCGACCCTGCTTGAGGATTCAACACTAGAGCCGAGTCATGTGTAAACACGGTAACAGTTGTGAGAAGCTTGCCTCAAGAAGATTTTGATTTACACAATTTCTATCACCTTTTATATTGTCCATCAATCTGTAATTTAAAAAAAGAAGCGATAGCTCAGTTGGTAGAGAGGGGGTTTCGGATTCCGGAGACTCGGGTTCGATTCCCCCGTGGTGCGCTAGTGCCCAGGTCCCTCAGAGAGGACCTTAAGCCATTGGTCCCCTGGTTGCTTGCTCACAGGCATTTGTGCTTTCTTAACAGTCAGGTTAAAAAACATTGGTATTACAAAAGATATATATGTGTATATTTCCAACCATTTTTTCTCTCCGGATGCCTCATTACTTACTTCTGCATTTCTTAAACTATACACTTAACTGGCTATGATATTTAATGGATGTATTGGTTTGATAATACCATTTCACAAGATCATTGTAGCAAATAGAAAAAATACTTTTTTATTCTTAACACAGTAAGCACATTTAGTATATATGTTTTTTGTCTAACAGTTACTGAACCTTTTCCCCTGCAATTGATACTACAGCTTGCAATATTTTAGCTTACCACTCAGTTTTTTAATTACAATGTTATATAGCAGAGTGATCTAGTAATATTCATGGATTGATAATCACAAATAATGACATCATGTAATCTGATAATGTATCAATTTATATCAGAAAGTATCATCATCATTTACCCTCACTGATTTGCCTCAGTCACATCTGTGAAACTGACTCCAGTCCGATCAAAGTTATTGCATTATTCTCAATGACATATCATAGGTCGTTTTGGAGTCGGTTCTGTAGGTGTGACTGTAGCAACACCAATGTTTCTTAATGCACTTACTACCAACTGAGTATGATTTACCCAGTAGGATGAAATTCTGACATGATTAATTGATTGACTCATTGATACATTGTATAATGATCTATATTTAGAGATCTTTATGCAATAATGATAATAATAGAAGTGATTGTGGCTCGGTACAGGGTTCAAATCCCACTGCAGCACTAGCGTCCTTTGGCAGTTATATACATTTGCCACTCTCTACCCAGGTGTAGTAAATGAGTACCTATTAGGAAGAAATTCCTTTAATGCTTGTGCTTCCGATCAGGGTAGCTATGCTAAAAGTATGATATTATGCAGCGGTTAGAAACCTGTTAAGCGCTTAGAAACCTGTTAAGCACTATATAAATGTTGCATATTATTATTATGACAAAAATGCAATAATATATAACCATTGCTTTTTATAGTCCTGCACATTCACTTTGTCACAATGTTATTGTTTATGCACTTACTAGAAAATGTCATTGTTACATGTCTGTGTGACTAGATTACCTGTCATTTTTGTTCGTATAGGTCAGGCTGGCGAAGGTAACACGATTTTTCACTATTTTTGCATTGCGCCTTGCGAAACTCATGGGAAAGCACTAACTTTTGCGTGTGTTTTAATCCCCTTTGTTATCTTTTTTTTTCATTTTAAATTTTGTAATAGAATTTAAAGAAAAGTTTATCAATTCAATTTCCAGACCCTTTTCCAAAATAGAGATAAAGACTGGAGCATGTATTTAATTATTTTGATAAACTATCATCACCAATATGTGAAATATATGTGACAGTCAGTTCTTAAATGATTTCAAATGATGTAATCACACTTTTCATCAAAACATGTTAAAGTATTTTTTTTAATGCATGAGTAGACATCTTTTTAAAATTAATTCATCCAATATTTCATATTTTAAAATGACTTTTAAAAATATCTGACTGCTGCTAAACACAACTGCCAAATCATCTTCTGTCAAGGAAAAACATTTACATCATCTTGCTTGGCAATATGTGAAGTAAATCAGATAATGCTATTAAAGAAGTAAACTATCCAGTTCTTTACAAATTAATGTTTAGGGGATGTTTTATATATATATATATACCCTCCTATCTTCCTATCCAAATTATCAGAGTAATAATAACTAAAAACATACAATATAATATTAGCATGTATAGTTCAATTATAATTCCCCTCCAACCTATTTTATTGACTATAAAACAATTTCTGGGTGGTTTTGTAGGCATGTTGATACCTCATTTTTGTTTTGTGTTTAGTGTGTTAAAACTTACACATTACAATTTATCTTTTTTTCTCTCTCATTTTTTAAACATGAAGAGATGTTTGTCTTCATACATTCCATACATTGTCATTCCAATCTTTGAATACTCCATTTTCAGATTTTGGTCAAGTTCGTCACTCAGAGTACTTTGCCATTCTTGAAAAGTTCTTGATTTCATACAAGTATGAAAAGTCGTTCATGAAAATTCATTCCAAGTTTTGTGCTTTACACTTGTTATCAATCAAAACCATGATTATATCTCATGCAGAACAATTAATCATTTATTGGATACTTCATACCATTCTTACTGGCTTTTGGAATTATGATATATCATTTTCATGTCCCCTTACTAAAATCATAAATATTTAAGTGAAAAATGTTAAGTTTAGAAGGGTATTGGGTCTGTTTTTCTAATATTCGTACACTAATGATTTTTGGCCTTTTTATATTCAGATTCTAATCAAGGATTGTTATTAGTACAACATTAAGGTTTTTTCATATTCTTATCTCTGATATACCTCACTATTGGGTTACAGACATCTCTTGAATAATACCAAATCTGATTTGATCATTTTACATTCTCTCAAAGGAAATTACGTGTAGACAAAATTGACATGAATGTAATTTTGGCCTGGTTTTGCTGGGTAGACATCCAATTTCTCTTTAGGGGTATTACAACTAGGAAATAAATCAAATGATAATATTTATGTTCATTCTTTATCTTGAATAGATTGATTCAGTTGTTACCCAAAACTTTTTAGTGGTGATTTTTTTTTAGGAGGGGGAGGTGGGGTGGCTGACAAGTTACTGGAGTTGAAGGGATTCCAACGCTAGTGAGTTTTCATGGCTTAAACATAAAAATTATCATTGTCATATCACTTTCGTTATCAGTGGTAAAATTAGTGCCTGATGGGCAGGTGTAATATTGCATCAATATCCCATGGTGGACAGTTCATACTAGCACCAACCACCACCATGAAAACACTTATGATGTCAATGATGATGACAATAATGATGATGGTGGTGCTTTTCCTTGGATTATGGGGATAATTGGCGCTGTATTATGCTTATGGGATGTATTTTAATGAGTAGTGAATTGAAAATTATTGAATACATCAAAGAGGTTTTTTTTCTTCTTTGTTTCATTATCAATTTCACTCATAGATTTGCTTGCCGCAGCACCATGCACATGCACACTTACATTCATATAATGACTAAGTTGTATTACATTCCCTATGGATTAATTGTTATTTACAAATTATATATTTCCTTTTCCTTTGAATATTAAACACACCCTCACCTCCCTCCTCTCCAGAAAAAATATCATAACAGAACCCATTGTCCTGATTTAGTTTTTATTTTTGTTTTCCTTTTCACTCCTCTCCCGTCCCTTCTCTTTATCTCTATTTTTCTCTCTAGTTTTTTTCTCCCTCTATATCTATTTATCTATCTAATTTATTTATCTGTCTAATGTCAATAGGTTTCGCCTGCTTTGTTGCATCCACGTACTTGAAGGTCATCATGTGCGATGCTCGCGAGGTGTGCGCTGGGATAATCCACATGTAGATTGGTATTTTTCTAAATTTCAAGGAATAAATCATGTACTGATTAATAATATTATTTCAGAATTTTTCATTTAAGTAGTAAAACGGTCATGAAAAACATATCAAAAGTACTGTATATAGCATATGTATGAAGATATTGAACAATTTCTTTTTGCAATTAATTGTTCATTATTTTGAAACATTTGCATGAAATTCAAATTGGCATCAAGGAGAGGTTCTCTTTCTCGGCTGCTCTTAGACAGATGTATAACAAACTACATTGAGGATATTGGCCAGAATTATGTGGAGCCAATGAAAAGCCGGGATAGAAAGTTCCAAACTAGAAATTGTATTCTATTAAGAAATGTTTTAAGTGGTTAGTATTCGATTTCAGAAACACTTCCCACCAATCACAACCAAACCCCTTATCTTTGATCATTGATAAATTTATAGAAATGTGTGTTTAGGGAGGGTGTTTTGGCTTGCGTTAACATCGATAAAAAGGTCATTTCAAACAAAATTGGCCAGTAAGCTTGAAAACAAACAGTTCATGTACAGCAGTTTTACACTTAGTTTCAAAGTTAGTTTTAAAGTTAAACTGAAAAAGATATAAGTGTTTTAAAAGCTGAGAATTATGGGTTTTTTGTGATTAATTTACATGGTTATATTGTAGAGGCTGCGGATGATAAGTGCATGCGCAGATAGTTGAGTTGGACTCGCGGTACACTCACCCGATGCAACACACTTTTTGGTATGCCCATCTCTCTCTCTCTATCGATCTACTTATCTATCATTCAATCCGTCAGTCCATTCGTCCTTCTGTCTGGTTATGTATCCTTACTTTGAAGTCCTACTTGAAATTTTCTTTGCACACAGATCAATAGACAAAATGTTGGCCTACTATAAAGTCTTCCCATGTAATAACCAATAAGGATGAAGACAATCGTGAAGAAGATATACATATGAATATTTGAAATTTTTAGTGATTTTTTTTTTTAAGACAGGTGAATTAAATTTTGCAAGATGTCTAGATATGTTTCTCATTATACAGGTGCCATAAGTTGTTACTTGATAGATGTCTGTTTGTGATTGCATTGGTTTTAATAATTGTAGAGATACTATATCTACATTTCACTATTTCATTTTCCTTTTAGTATTTTCAATTGTATTTTCATAGCAAGAGATTCAATCTATATTTGAGAATCATGTGAGAAATCAAGGGGTCTGTTTCATGTAGACTAATGACAAAGGTAAATTTGCTGCTCAGTAATTACCATGGAAACTTATTTTGACTGGCTGCTGAGCCGCTTTTAAAAAGTATGACTTAGAGTCTGATTAATACGCTGTAGCGAGTGCGCGTCTTTTTAGCATGACTTGATCAATACGATGATGCCTACTATTCCGCGTGTTTCTAGACATTTAAGTGTGACTCAATGTCACACTTAACTCATTGTGGAAGACCCCCTTCCCCCCTCTAAGTAGTAACCAAAATTGCAAGTTCTTCTGATGCAGGCCCCTTGCTCCCATGAAATTCATTAATAGGAATATGAGTAAAATGAGCTACCCACACATGCAAGTGATTCACATCAATCTCTGACTTGCTCATTGATTTTGAAGCACAATTATGGATGAAATACATGTTAAAATAGTCATGTGCTATGCCGACTAAGGCTGCGTTTATGCGACCTCGACCCAGAATCATGATTTGAATCACAATTTGAATCATGATTCAAAACAGCAGCATGAATCACGATCCGACAGAATCAGCGTTTATACGACCATCTTTCTAACGCTGTTTCTCCCTGAATTCGGGCCGATCCAGTGCGCATCACAGTGCGCAGTTTGACCCAGGAAGTATAGGTCAACATTTTCGCACGTGTTTCTAACTTCATGTCGGCTGCTAGATTTTTGCTGCCGCCGGAGCTAACGAGCAAACGTTTGTGCAAGTGCAACGCTTACTCGGCTTCCGAAAAATAAATCTTTTACTTCCAGAATTCAGTGTATTGTACCTCATATTGTTTTTGATCGGGAACTAGAAGGGGTCATTATCCTCCCTCCCACCTCCCGATCGATTTTTCTTGTCTATGATGGTCCTGTACTGGGCACGAATTCTGTTAATTTTGTCTCGACAGGCGGTGCCACATCTCCGTTGAAATCCCTCCCTCGCAAGCGCCGCTGAAAGGGATCGTCTTGCTTATTTCTGTGAATCCCGGTAAGGGATGCTTGTGCTTCAGGCTGAGCCCAAAGCACAAGCAAAGCCCTGAGTTAATTCATCGTCGATCGGTCCAATTTGTGCCTTTGGAACTTGAAGAAATGATTGATGAAAACAATGAAATATACAAATGACGCTACAGTACAACCCCGGGGGTACAATACACAGAATGATAATTCCTAAATGCTGGCAATACTGCTACATGAAAATTAACCTGCACGAAACACAGCGCGCGCCTTTGAGTCGAACCCGGAAGAAGCACGACACAATGACGTCATAGAATCATGATTCAAATCACGATATCGTTTATACGACCTTTTTCGTTCGTGATTCTACAGAAACGTCTTTCCAAACGCCCCTTTTTTCGTGTTTCATGTTTGTGATTCTAATCATGATTATATTCAATTTCGACTAAACGCAATCGTGATTCTGCAGAATCGTGATTTGAATCATGATTCTAATCATGATTCTAGGGTAAAAAAGTGTCGAATAAACGCACCCTATGAGAAAAAGAGAGTTATTTGACTGTTCATTTCATCACCGCATCGTCCGTATTGATATAACATCTCCATTTCTCAGATCAGCTTCTGGATTTTCTTGTATTTCAATTCTATTTGTAGTCCAAACCATGACAATTTGAGAGACCTATTAACGTCACCTGATAGAATGAGAGGGTTTATCTTCATTTCAATTGGTCTAATGCCAATTCTTCCAATTACCAACTCATCTACTATCATTTGGTCTACCATCTGTTCATCTACTATTCACATGGTCTAAATGCCATTTGGTCCACTCACCATTTTGTCTAATAACCAGTTGGTCCGATAGCCATTTAGTCCATATACCATTTGGTCTACTTGGCCGGACTAAATGTTATTTGGGTGAAATGATGAAAATAAAATTTGTATTAGACCAACTCGTTATGATACGAAATAGTCATAGACTAAATAAAGTGATGATTGGACCAAATGGTTATTGGACTAACTGGTTGCTCGAAGAAACGTTGATGGATGGAATGCATTAGACTAAATGAAGGTAGACCATGTGATGAGTGGACAAGTTGGTAGTAGACGAATTGGCAATTTACCAAATGAGAGCATCTCTTTGGATTTCTCCCTTTTTTATTGAAATTTCAAATCTAATATTCAATGGAAGCCATATACTTTTTCGCTAAATACCATCCAATTTTATTGTTTTTTTGCTAGGAATGAAACGTCTTGGTTTCCAGGGCAAGGAATGGCATGACAAGTGTTTCCGATGCAAGGTTTGTGATAAACACATCGGAGGAGGGAGCTTCGTACCCAAGGAAGACAACATCTACTGCAGTTCATGCTACGAGGAGACCTTCGGTACCAAGTGCGCTGGATGTGGCAAGGTACGTGAGGGTGATCCTTAGCTTTATTCACTTCATTTTATTTTTATGTATAAAAACACAAAAATTTTCCTAAGACTCTTAACAAAAAGTGCATTTAAAAAAAATGATAATAATCATTCACAAACTTTAAATACATCAAAATAATACATAAATGTAGTACATACTTCAATAAAATAAATATACCCTGTCTGCATGCTTGAGCACCCACAATCCTACACCAACCACTGACCTACTGTATGAAACAAAGTGCCACCCCCGGAAGTATACGCACTCACACGCTGGCAATCCGTTCCAAGGACCCCCATTTTCACAAACATTTGCAGTTCCGAAGTCCGTTCTGAGGGCCCTCATTTTTACAATAAGCCCGCTCCAAGGCCCCCGTTTTTTGTCTCGCCTGCGGCACACCCCCACCACTTTTTGGGTCGAGTGACCCCCCTCCCCCGGTGCCACCACAATGGAACAATACAATCTAGGGTGGGTACTCAAGCATGCAGACAGGTATATACCAGGAGCTATTAAGTGGATACATGAATACATTAAGTGAATATATTCGATTGACTCCACCTGTCTTCCTTGCCCTCAACTACATTCTGCTACTGGTATACAAATAGCTATGGCGTGACTTTAAAAATGCCAAATTCACTCTGTAGACTGGGGCAAAGAGAATCAAGAATTAGAAAGAAGGGTGTTGATTAGATTTTTAAACTTCTCAACAGAAATATAATTTGAATGTGATTAATACAAATGTTAGAGAACAGAGCTTGAAGCGTTATCTTGTGCATTAATTGCCTTGCTGTTCATCATAGAGAATAGGGGCATTGTCATGAACTTTAGTATCTGATTCTTTTGTTTTAAATTATTAGTGTTATTGATTTTTCCCAAGTTCTCAGAAAGCATAATAGAGATAATGAACCAGCAGACTGACAGATCTACAGAGGGATCTTTAATTGAGGGGCAATGCCTTACTAAAGAGCAAATAAATTCCCCATCATCTAGTAGTTGAACAGGAAGGGTGTATTCTTCTTCTTTCAAATCAACACGAATTTGGAACAGATTATTGACCCATCTCAAATTGTTTAAGATTTTGAAGTGAGGACCAAGGGTTTCACTGTAACAAAAACAAGAATTCAACATATATATTAGCTTGGTGTTTCATGTATGGAACACCTAATTATTAGCAGTGTATCCAAGGTCTGATCTTGGTATTATCATCCCATTTTGTATTTTTCTTCTCATAGATCATCTCTACCGGTGGACTTCAGTACAAGAATGAGCCTTGGCACAGAGAATGCTTTGGTTGCGCCGAGTGTGGCAAGTCTCTGTACAATACTCGCTTCACTGTCAGAGATGATAAGAGACTCTGCGCTGATTGCTTCGGAGAGAGGTACGCCAGGAAGTGTTCGGAGTGCAAGCAACCCATTGTTGGTAAGTACCTACAGGGGTGGGAGAGTTAAGATTTTTGTCGGATTTCAGATTTTTTTGTTTTGATTTTCAGCTTAATTTTAGCTTTTTTGGCTTTCCTCCGTACAAAAAGAATGGGAGCTCGTTCTATTGCAGACTTTTTCACCACTCCTCAGCTTTTTTCAGATCTTTTTATTTGTGACCACTCACACCCCTAGTACCTTGGCTTGGTTTCACTGAAGAATCAGAGATACCCATTGATTGTTGGATATTGGATGAACCCAATATTTAGTTAGTTTTAATTGTGACAGTTATTACTCAAAGGGTTCAAAGGCTACTTAATTAGAAGTGTGAGCTAAGTATTGACACTAGTAACATGTCTGGGGTTTTAATTACCCCTCCCCCCCGGAATGTTAACATTATCACTAATAATAGGATACTTTCATCTTATTCAGGTGGATTGAAAGAGGGAGATACAGACAGATATACATTAACACATAGACAGAAGGGGATAAAGACAAGCAAATATTTTAAAAAAAATCATGCTCTTTATGTTTTTCTTCATTATCCCAGCTTGATCGAGGCATTCTACACACAAGCAAATGTAATATTGATTTTTTGTTTCATTTCCCCCCCCCCCAGGTCAAGGCGGAACTAAATACGTCTGTTTTGAGCAGAGAAATTGGCACAACAAATGCTTCAACTGCAAACGTTGTCAAGTCTCACTGGTGAACGAGTGCTTTGTGACGGAAGGCGAAGATATTATTTGCCCTAACTGTGCACAAGGCTAAAGAAGTACTACTTCTTAAAAACCCTGCCCACCTTACCCCCCTCCCCTACCCCTTTGCCGTACAATCCCTCCCACCCACACCCAACCTCTAGGCCCCACCCTTATTACGTAGCAAGTCAATCAGAATATTAATTGCTAGTTTATCATTTCTGCCACGATTTTCATCGTCTTTTGTTTGGACCATATATCAGACAAGAATTTAATGACTGGCAGTGGATTGAATTCTGTTGTAATCATTGAAGTTTGTGATAAAAAAAATTTCCACCCAAAGTGTTGAAACATGAATTGGTTTTAAACCAGCTATCCAATTTACTCTAACAATGCATGTACATGCTTAATATACATTTGAAGAATACTCAGTTTGAATGAGCAGTGAATATATACATAACTGCTTTATTGATCTGTAGAATTTTCAGATGTTTTTGTCAAACATCACCAGACACTGAAAAAATACAACAAGAAGCAATACATGCATTCTGCCCCAACAAAAGTTTTTGTATGGTTTGAAAATTAAATGAATGAAATTCTTACTGAGTTGCTTTACCTCTAAAGTGATGAAAATTTGGTTGATTCCTTTTTAATAATTCAATTATGTCAACAAAATACGAGAGATGGATATGAAAAGTAATGCATGGAGATAAGGTAGGCGGTGGCTGATGCATTATTGGATTTGAAATTTCTTTTCAATTGAGCTGATGTTTGCATGCTTATGATTTATGATACACATCTTGTTTTTAGGTAGGAATGATAAACTAGCATACCTGACAAAAATATATATATTGAAATATTGACTCTATCTATAGTACTATCAAACTTAATATTGTAGTTATTACTGACAGTCTCTTTATCTTGGACAAAATTGAAACAATTCATCTTTAAATCTATTTATTTATTATTTAATCAATTGAACTTATGTGACTGTGTCTGTAATAGAGCAAAGAAAAAATGAAAACATGCCTTGGCAGTACTGTCTTGTTGGACTTTTTTATGTCAATAACACAAGTACTATTTACTAGATTGTTGTATTTATAAAAAAAATAAATAAATCATGAAAAAATAGAATAAAGTATGCATATGATTTGAAAGAAAATACTTTTAAATATAGTATTTATTACCGTTAATTCATTGCATAATATCTGCTTAATGTAGGGGTACAATAAATTTTTGATAACGCACCCAGTGAAGTGATTTTTCTTTTTGAATGAAAAATGCAAAGGGGAATGCAGAGAACAAATCATGTATTCTGATATATCTGGCTAAAAATATGCAGTGATTTTTGTTGATAGTGTATGTTGAATGAAGGAAATGTACATTTTGATTAATTTATTATGACTATTGCTTACTAAATGTTGCAATTTAGTTTGTAGTATGTTTATGTTTTTATGAATTAAACCTTTTTTTGTTTTGATCGTGAAGTGCAAAAACCATTATTGTAGATAACTAGTCTTTGTATGATATTATATTTCATTTTAATGTTGTCAGTTATTATACTGACACTCTGCTTAGCAGCATTATAATGGATGCATAAGACTTGCATTTAGTGGCAAAGAATAAGCCAAGTTTTGCCTGACATTACAGCAAGCTTTTCTTTCAAAACTTCTTGCCTGACACTATCAATTACATAACAGGCATTGTAATAAACTTATTGTTGTCATCTTTTTATCTAATTTAAAACTGATAAAATGAACTTCTTCATGTACAGAGAAATATCTGAATCTTCAACTCTTTGATATTTCAATTAGATTTTTATATACTTTTAGATAAAATCATACATTTTTTCTTTCCATCAATGAAATTGTAAATAAGATATGTTTAGGTTATTAGACCAGTAATGTCACTCACACCACTGGTAAAGAACAAGTCATCTGATTTTGGGTGATCTCTTACAATTTATGTAGCTATATACAAATCAACACTTCACAGTAAATTGTGCAAAGGAATTTTATTTGTCCACTTGCTTATTTTCAAGAGTTTTTTTTTCTTCATTAAAAATAAAACTATAATTTTACGTTTTATTCTTATATTTTATTTCTGAAGAATAAAATTGTGCAGCAAGGAATATCACTGAACCAAGTCTCGCTGCAGTCTCACCAATAATTCTGACTCCAAACCGCTCGATGGTATGCCATTTAAAATAATGTAATTACTTTGATCGGTCTGGAGTCAGTTTTGTTGGTATGACTGAAGTACTTGTGTTATCAGAAGTGGGTTTTATGATGTTACAGTATTTATTACAGTAATGCAACATCATTGTATCAAATGTTACAGTAACAGAATTTGTTTTTATAGCGATAGATATGATCATTTCTGATTCCTGATAGTGTATAATGAAGCAATAATATCAATATTCTGGAAGACGATATGAGTGGAGAATGTAGATTGATTGTTGCTTGTAATATAGGCAAAGGTACAATAATCAGCGAGTTTTATCAGAAATACATGTATGTCAAAAGTCTGGGAAAAGAAAATTGTGATAATAGGAGAGTGAATATCTGGTAAGAATGATATGCTTGTCATTGTATTTTTTATTAGGAATGTCAATGATGGTTTAACTTAAGATTCTGAATACTGTTAAAGGATCTTATTGAAAGTAGATTAAGTCAGGAGAGATAATAGTCATTTCTTTCAAAAAGGCATACAGCCAATTGACACTGTCAACTTTTAGTCATTTTCTCAATGTTGCAGTTATAATCTTCCTTCTGAAATACTCTGAAAAAAAAGTTTTTCTCATTGTGAAATCATACTTGGTGTAAATGTATACAATTTGACTTAATTTTGAGAAGGTAAAATAAATTTTGTCTTTTCTACATATCTGGTCTTCATTGCATAACTTCATAGCAATATTCAAGTCTTATGATTATAAATGAAAATTTATATACAACCTTCATTGTGATGGAAATGAAATCATGTATTAAACATCAGACTATTCAAGAGAGTAAGGCTTGACAATCAAAAGTAGATTTACTTTTTTTTCATTTTAATAAATTATTTCAAGTTTATTCTGATTCAATTTTCCAATACAATTATGTAGTGTGGTATTAATTTAGTAGTCTTTCATTAGCTATTGTGGATATGACCAATCATTTCTTGTAAAATAAGATGTTCCCTTCTTCTAAATTACCTTTGTATTTGTATAATAATGGTCATATACTTTCCAACTGATGTACTCCTGCAGCTTTAAATGGAGTAGAAAATTACAACATCTCATGAAAATTACCTGATAAAATAATAGAATCTCTGTGATCCTTTCTGTCATTTAAAACTTTCTAAGAGATCAACATTTCAGTTTATAATTAACAAATTGATATTTTCTTTCAAATAACTCGCATACAAATGAATCTCATTATTTGCTAGATAGTATGAAACAAGTTAGTAGTGTAAACTTAGCAATATTGCATGAATGAGCAGTTTCATGTATCTTGTAAGTTCAGATGATATATCAATGAAAAAACTCTTGTTGAATTATTTATTATCGATATCATTTTCCTTCTCTAAATCAATGTTGGGCTCGTAAATAAGATACATACATTGATGAGTTAGTTTCTGATAAATTAAAATGACTGGTATTGTTTAGGTAAACTATGAGTTTTATTCTTCCTAGATATGTATAGTGTGCATTAAAATTCTCTTCCAGACAGTTTTAATCTAATCAATAGGTGTTGTCATGGTTATTGTGTATCGTTCTAGTTTTACTTTCGTGACTGTGTGAGCGATATATGCTGGCATGTGCATTCTACTGGAGATCATCTGCTGAAAGCTATGTCTATTGACAAGTATAATTTTAAAATGGCCAATTAATTAATTTGGAATCCTTTTCCAAACAGAAAATAAAGATTTTTGTGTGAAGGCAAAGTAATCTTGATATCCCCAGGAGAAAGTACAATGTACAATGAAAGTATAATGATGATGATGGTGATGATGGTGATGATGGTGATGATGGTGAGATGGTGATGATGATGATGATGGTGATGGTGATGATGGTGATGATGATGGTGATGATGGTGATGATGATGGTGATGGTGAGATGATGATGATGGTGATGATGGTGATGATGGTGATGATGATGATGATGGTGATGATGGTGATCGTGATGGTAATGATGGTGAAGGTGATGGTGATGATGATGATGGTGCTGATGAGCTAAAGCCGAGGTAATAATAATAACGCGCCTCGGAATTGAACATTTCTAGATAGATGGCGCTATATAAGTGCCTATTATTATTATTATGATGGTGATGATGATGATAGTGGTGATAGAAATTATACCATGGTGTGATGATGAAGTCCCTGTTCAGATGTTTCCATTTAAATCCAATGACCTGTAATCCAAAAACCAATTAAAGTTTAAGACTGCTAAAACTATGGGAAACAAAAAATGTAAAGACTTGTTCACACTTGCATATTTCCTCAATTTATACTGTTATTTCTTCACTCTTCAGCAGGTGGATTTTTTGTTCCTAAATGTGCTGATTACAGTTCGACAGTCTTAGATTGTGTTATACTTAACTACGCATAAACACAGCTTTAAACGATAGATTAAATTAAATGGGAGTTCATATTATGGGTCAATCAAACTTATTACAAGGTAGACTCGCCATTCTAACATAAGACAAGATTATTCTGATGTTTTACATGTAAATATTTATTTCATCACTATGTACAAACTATAATCAATATTACTTAAATTACATAGTAGCATATCATGGCTGGACTGGCAAGGCCTCATATGTCATATATCAAATTTTGATTGATGATCGGATAATAAAGTTATGTTTACAGGTCCACTTAAAACCAAGCCTTATACAGTCAAACCGGCTTTAATAGGGGCCGATTTTCAATAATCACAATTTGTCTTGCAATAATTACTGTATTTCGTATTTAAACATATTCATGGAACCTGCACATAAAGACCATATAAAGTCCGCATCTCTTATCCCCCTTATTAGTATTAGGTAGTATTATATAAGTTAGTATTATATACAAGTTTAACTGTATTATGGAAATCTGTCTATGGAGGCCACCAGGTGGGCGTTTCATAAAGCAGTTTGTAAGATACAAATGACTACGCGAGACTGGTGATCCTTTCTTGTGCTATGCAATATCCATACAGAATTGAATTATGACCCAAGAACATGTTCCAGTCCTGTGTAATTTTACGAACAGCTTTATGAAACACCCACCAGGTTATGGAGACTGTTTTTCTTATCTCTCTTCCATTGTCTGGTCTGTATCTACATAAACGATTACACTAGGATTCCCCAGGAAGGCAAAGACTCTCTCATTGGATAAATTAAACATGGCAGGCATGTTTCATACTTTTCCCTAACATTTGACCTTCTTTTGTTGAGATATAAGGCTCCGTTCCCCTCCAGGGACATTTCTTTTTTATTATAACTTACAAACGAGTTTACAAACACAAATATATTATATAATATCAAAAAACATACATATACAGTACATCTATTGCTAGAAACCTGCTGATAAGAAAATACATAACCCATTGAAGACTGGGCCTGCATACGTGCATGCAGGGATAGAAGAAAAATGAATGTTTCAGCAAAACCAGCCAGACTCCAATGGTTAAGATTGAACACATTCATACTCAAAGGGTTATAGGAATATATGTTAAGCATCTGCAAAGTATATAAATATAATCACTTGTAGAATTTAGAATTATCACATTTATCACAAAAATAATGTGCTGCACAATTGATATTCTAACAACTGAAACAGCCATGATACACTTGAAAATATTCACAAGATTACTTAAAGGTATTGTTTAACTTTGCACATGTGTACAAGTGCATGTATTAGAACTAATAAACCCTGAAAACAACCATTATTGAGAATGAAAAGCTAAAACTACAAGGCAAACCCCGATTTTGTAGGCGTCTTATAGACGCCTAAATAGTATACATAAGTGTATGGGATGAAATTAAGATGGTGTTTCCGGTCACTTTATATTTCGATTTTGAAGCACTAAATAATTATTTTCGAATGCAATTTTTTCTGGGCTTCATTTTAGTAACATATCACAGACACAGGTGACAAGTGTGACCTTCCAGCTCAGATTTTTTAAAAGTCAAACCAATGTTAACCAATCATTTTAAACCTACATGTAAAGCTCTTGTCTCTGTTTTGTTGACTGTCCCAAAAGAACACATCTGGCTTCATTACACCCTCTCTTAAAACAAATGTTTAGAAACTCCTCTAAACTGATGTATTTCTGCTGTCTAGAGACTGATAAGCTTTCAAAATTATAATCTTTATATCACAGACATAAATATATCTATACATACACATAAGGAAACAAGAACACTGAAATACCTCTTAAATTGTTGCTTATATAATAATAAACATCTACACACTGGTTTTCCGACATTAATGTCATTATAATTTTTTTTTTTTTTGGGGGGGGAAGGCGTTATTTTCAAATGAAAATTCATGCAAATATCAATGTGGATTTGCCTTTTCAGCATTCCAGATCTAATCGAATGAAAGTATCCACATTGTATCTTAAGAATACCATATTATTCAGTTATATTTAAATCTAAATATAAATATATCTTGAAAAATATATACTATATATACTAAAGAAAAAAAAAACAATTAACAGGAGAACTACATGTAGTATATTTGTTAGTAACCATATCTAGTTGCTATAGTTTCCTTAGAATGAGAAACTGTCTAGAGTACTAAGCAATGATGTCACAAAAGAACATAATTTATATTAACTTTTTTTAAATCAATTTTTCTACACTTCTGTGTATTTGGAACCATGTCTCATTGGAACACAATGAAAACATAACATATCCCCCCCCACCCACCCGCTCAAATTCTGTTGGGGTCAGATCATTGGGGGTCTGAGAATAAAGCTAGTTGAATATCAATACCCTCGACCACTTCGCGTTTTACCATTGTATACCAAAATATGCTCCTGAGAATACTGAAACACAAAATTAAAAAAGAGGACATTGCATTTCAGCACTCTATACTTGCAACTTCACATTTTTTTTAAAAAATTCCAAAAAAGCTGAGTTAATATGAGACAAACATTTACAAGCATTCTAGAAAAGAAAACTCGCAAAAATATGTTGTATTTATAAAAACAATATATATGTTCATTCATCTAAATGAAAGTTTTAAAAAAAATATTAAAAAAAACTCAAGCAACTATGGTTAGAGCCTACCTGAAATTCGGAGGAAATGTTCATTCTATACTCTTCAGGAGCAGTCTTTTGTCTATGGTGCATTTTGTGATATCCAGGAAGGGATATCATATATTCGAAAACCAACAATAAGTCACCCAAAAATGAATTTTTAGATTAACATTGAGTTTGAAAAGACACATTCTAAGCTTTAACATGATAAATATTACTTGTCAGAATTGATTAACAATAATCCATACAAGTATTTGATTAAATGTAGATGAAATTCACTTAAGGAAAAAACGAGCATGAGATGTATACACTGTGCAATTTCAGTGAAACTTCCAGGCAGTCCAAAAAAAATGTGTCAAAGAAACCCTTCTGTCTTTGTTTCTATTCAACTTTACAACATGAACTTTTGACACAGTCCGAAAATAAAAAAATGTATCAAAGAAACCCTTGAGTTTCTGTCTTTGTTTCTATTCAACTTTACAACTTGAACTTTTGACAAAAAAATGAAGAGGAATTACTCTTTCGGGTAGGCTAACTCTTTGCTTTTTTAAGACCAAATGAATATTTTGGCCATTTATAGAGAACCTTCCCTGGAGACTCATTGTTGGTTTATTTTTTGGGGTGGCTGCTCACATATATTTGGTGGTCACATATATTTGGTGGTGAGAACAAATTGTCCTAAAAGTTCCTGTGCATATCAGATGTAGATTGAGACATTCTTAGCTAACTTCAAACAGGTCTTTCTATTTTCAGATTCAGTTCATACACATACCGATAATTATTATTGAGAGGGAAATTATCATTTTGTTAAAAGCTATTAAAATCATTGAATCCAATTGGCCGGGAGCAAACAATCATTGAAACAACTTATGATTCATACAATACTCTGTGGTAGTCAAATGGTTAATGGCCAATTAAATCATGTATCTTTTTTAATACACGCAAAGAGTTCATGGATGATGATTATTATACATGACACTGCTCTCAGTTACATGTACATGTATATAACCCTAAAGCCCATCGTACATTAAACCATCTGAATGCAGTCTGATTAATTCTTAAAACTTACTAAATATGAACATAAAAAAATATATAACATTCCAAGTTATCAAGTTAAAATCCACGAATAATATGAGCAATTATCAAGTTAAATCAAGTTAATTTCTACTTTGAAAGTCTGAGTAGCCACCTGTGATCAGCTTTGATTTATAGTTAAAGGACAAGTCTACCCCAACAAAAACTTGATTTGAATAAAAAGAAAATTCAACTTGTTGAATTTTCTTTTTATGTAAGCATAACACTGAAAATTTCATCAAAATCAGATGTAAAATAAGAAAGTTATGGCATTTTAAAGTTTCGCTTATTTTCAACAAAATATATGAACGAGCCAGTTACATCCAAATGAGAGAGTTGATGACATCCACTCACTCACTATTTCTTTTGTAATTTATTATATGAAATATTTATATTTTCTCGTCATTGTCATGTGAAATGAAGTTTCATTCCTCCCTGAACATATGGAATTCCATTATTTTCACATTTTGTGCTTCAGGCAAGGAGGTCTTAATCGTCAAATTCGTAAAAATTGAAATATTGTATAATTTAAACAATAAAAAACAAAAGAAATAGTGAGTGAATGACATCATCGACTCTCTCATTTGGATGTAACTGGCTTGTTCATATAACTATTTTGTTGAAAATAAAAAAAATTTGAAATGTCATAACTTTCATATTTTACATCCGATTTTGATGAAATTTTCAGCATTGTGCTTTTCTGATTTTTCTCTATTGATTCAAATCAACATTTTTCTGGGGTGGACTTGACCTTTAAATCAAAACACAATACTTCCTTTGATTGGACATAGACATTTGAAGTTAAGATGGTCATTATGCATACATAAGGATTGCAGCTCAAACAAAGCTATGTTTCAGTTTATAATATATTATTATAGAACCTCACATTACAGATAATTTTTTAAACATCCAAAATTAGCTGTACTGCAAATTGCATTTTGATCCTCAAACAATAAGTGACAGCCGTAACATTAAGTGTGCAGCGGGCTTCACTTACTCTGCCTATTACCAAATCCCCATAATTCTTTCTAGAAAAAGATGGTCACATCTAGAATGATTCTCAAAATAATTACATTTCACAGGAATGGAGTAGAATTTCCTGTACGATCATCACGCTTTCCTGAGCTCCGCTAACCTTGCTGACAATTCATCTTGTTCTGAGGCCGCTGTTGACTGACCAATACTTGCTGTCTGACCAGAGGGAAGTTCCATGTTTAACTCCAATCTAATACATGAAGAAAAGATATGGAAGAGAGAGGAAAAACAGAGGCAGGATAGATGGTGAAGAAAAAGAGAAATCAAGAAGATTGTTAACTGGGTCATCACAGACAGAGTGACTTTATTGTTTTATTTGGACAGATTTTCCTATCAAGTCTCAATCACTGGATTTAATTGCACACGGTTAACTTCTTTAGACTTACTTTATTTTCTTCATAGTAATTCAGTTCGCTTTTCGACTCTCAGGCAAAGGTGATGCCAAACAAATAATAATAATAATCATTCTATTTGCCAATGGAATTGGACAGTATATTCTCAATGATTTTTTTTCTATGAGGGCTAGCATGCCTCTGGGCAACAGTAAAGACATTGTGTATTCTTCACCTTGTTTAATGAAAATCAGTAATAAAAATTCTTATGAACAATATTCTTCTAATTCATATCAGGATACTACATCCTTATTAAATTGAGGATTATAGATCAAGGCAAAAAAAAGGTTGATTTGTCATACCTTGACCTAGTGCTGCAAGTCAGGCGGCATGTTCGGGTTCGGTTCGGTTCGGCAGGGTTCGGCAATTTTTTTCCGAACTTTGGTTCGGTTCGGGGTTCGGCAATAAATGCCAAATTAAATTTAACATAGATAGTAAAGATCGCCGACCTACAAACAAGTACAATTTGGGGATGAACTGTCATGTATTAATAATAAATTTTGTTTCTAAAAAGAATAGTTAAGATAATTGTTGAACTTTCTTTTGTTTTAATAAACAAAAAATAAGTCATTTCTACTTTCATTTTTCAAATGAAAATAAAAAAAATCAAAAGAAAAAAATAGTGATAACGAGAGAATCAGGACAGAAATAGAATTACAAAGATCAGAATATTTTTTTCACGATTATTTCATGTAGCTATAATCATGATCGATTACGATGTCATTGCCAACGCAGCTTCTCAAATTGGAAATTGTTGATCGGGAATGTCGAAATAGTAGACAAACAACCTCCACTCAACTGTTATTATACCGGTAAAATTCACATTCCAAAGAATATGAGTGTTTTAGAAAGTCCCTATTTCCTGAAAAGTGGTAAAATCTGGTCAATGAATTACTTTAAAAAGATAAAATATCAGTCCATTCTTGGTCCAGAAAGATCGACGCTACGTGACTTCAAACATATTTCTAACACGAAAATGAGTACATGGGACTGTACTGGGTATTTTAGTGTTGTGAAATCACTCGGTGTTGATCGTCAGAACTAAGACGGAACTGATAATTTATCATTTCATTTTCAGTAATTGGCCAGATTAAACCACTTTTAAGAAAATACTGACAATGGAAAAACGTTTCAAGTTTGGAATACGAATTTTACCTGTATAATAGCAACCGAGAGCAGGTTGTTTGGACTTCCTGTTTCAACTTTCCTTACCAACCATTTCTGGAACATCGATCAGGGAACATGCGTTCATTGCGTTGATTTTGTTTAAATTTTTATCTTTTTTGTTTTTTTCACCCTCATTCCTTCATCTCTT
The DNA here is from genome assembly GCF_018143015.1 of Lytechinus variegatus. NCBI lineage: Eukaryota > Metazoa > Echinodermata > Echinoidea > Temnopleuroida > Toxopneustidae > Lytechinus > Lytechinus variegatus. Next base: position 10,435,234 of record NC_054743.1, read on the forward strand.
ATTTATTTATCTTTTATGTTAATATGGAAATTTCAGAAGGTGGAATATATATACTTTACCATTACTTTGTCAGTCACAAGGAATTAATTTCTGTCTTTTCAATTAAATGTACATCCGATTACAGCAATACGTAATTCAACTACACTTTTTAACTGAGTTAAGCTTAAAATGTCCCCACATTTTATAAGGAAAAAATATATTCATGTTTAGGCCTGGGACGATTGTTATTATTACCATTCGATTATTTCCTGGAAAAATAATTGAATGATTCGATTGTTCGTCGGGAATCACGTCTTTTAAGTCACAATAGTTGACCTACTTTATGGTGACCCCCCCCCCATGAAGAAATCTCCATCAAAGTCACATGTTTAGCATAAATGAGGCCCTTTTCCCCCTTCTCCATGATTTTTTATATCAAAAGAAACTTCATGAAATGAGATTAAATCTTTCAGTTTATTGTTCCAATGAAAATCTTTCCTAAATCAATACTGGTACCCTGGTATTATGCATGCATCCCTCCAAGTGCCACACCCCTGCATATAAATGAATCAGCCCCGCCGAGTCCAAAGACGTAAACAACTCATTCATGAAGTATATTCTTTGAGACTGAGCCCAGGTGGAGCATTTCACTTGAAAAATTTCATCCCTTGCCCACACCATGTCCCCGCCTCCACTTGTGGCACTGCCCACGATGCTACACATGTATTTAAACAAATATTTCATTTGAAATACCTTTCAAAATTACGATTTTTTATCATTTGAACCCACATGTATAACTGGGTCTATTTTTGGAGACTAGTCGAGAAAGTACTGGTGAAGGCGGGCGCGTGTTGGAATGTTGTTTTCATTGTGTGAGGGGGATATAAAAAAGGTTGCATTGTTCTGAAACATGAAAGAAATTCTCCGGCTCCCACCCCCTATCCTTCCCTCTCTCTTTCCCTCACACGCACACACACACACAGATGGGGGAGGGGTCAATTTCTGAAGTCATGACCTTTCCTGATAATAAAGGGAACCACATGCCTTCCGCTTCATTGTTTCCCAAAGTTTCATTGGCTATCCGAAGGTCCAATCAGCTCAAGTGAGCTGGTTATGTGTTTACTTATTATTGTGCACGCACACAATGACTTATTTTGTGTATGAGGGCAAGGTCGGGTGGGATTAACATTTTCGGAGCGCTATCATGTTGGTATGTAACTGTGAATGTGATACAATCATTGATAATTTTTGAAACATTACCTCGGTAACATAATTTTAAACCTGTAAAAAACAGCTGTCATCTTTGTTTTCTTGTCATTTTATTATTATTATTTGGGTATTAGAGTTATGCCAACGTCATAATCGGGATCTGCCGAACATTCGATTAGTGTATATTTTGCTAATAGATTGGTGATTGGCGGCATGCCAATCGAACCATTCGATCAATCGATGTTTACTCCCAGGCCTATTCATGTTTATAAAAAAAATGAAAATGATAAAAAATTTAATCAAACACGAGACCGAAACTGTCATACTTGTCATTTACGAGGAATGAATTTATGTCTGGTTCTTTTTCTTTATTAAATACAAAATGATTATGTCCGATTACGATCACGATCGATTACGGCAATACGTAAATACACCACACTTTTATACCGAGTTTAGCTTCAAAATGCCCCCTCATTTTATCAAGAAAAAATATATTTATGTTAATAAAATATTCTTAAGTTGATAACAGTTCAATCAAAGACGAGATGGAAGCTATCAGTGGATTTTAAAAATATATTGAGTGGAATTCTCTTTGTGCACAATCACTAACCAATATATATTTTGTTTATTTTATAATTAAATCTATGTAGTCATCGCATTCACGCATTGCATACAAACATACTTTTTTTTGACCGAACTTCCGAACCAGGCCTTTGAGTTCGGTTCGGTTCGGTCCGGTTCGGAAGTGCCAAGTTCGGTGAACTTCCGTTCGGTTCGGCGGTTCGGCTGCAGCACTACCTTGACCAACCCTAATATTAACCTGTTATTTTCATCCAAATTTGACCCAAAAAAATTATAATTGTCATCCCTATTTCTTGATTTCTATTTCTGTTTTAATAAAAATGGCAGGGTAGAATATTACCCATCTCATGACAAGAGGACACTTGTGTATGACTGACCATCATTCTCAATTTTACATCATTTTCTGCACAATTGGCTCTATGATAAGTCCCCACCACATACAAAAGACAAAATACTGTAGACTCTGCAATATAGTTGACCTTCTATAAGTTGAATATTATCAACCATGTCAACACATTTTTTTTCGGATCAGAATAGGCAAAACATGTGTTATTTGCATCTTCTATTGCATTGCATCCAAACTGAACAGATTCCTTTAGTTCCAATAGATTCCACTTGGGCAAGTTCACTGGTAGATTTATTTTTTATATCTCACCAACACTGCTTCATTTTTGGGGGGAGCCTAAAGAGGGATAAGAGGAGGTCTGTACAATAAGGATTAATATCACATAGGTTATGTAGATTCGAATCAGTGATAGGTCAATACGCCATCACGTGACCGTAGCTGCAAGGATCAAATTTGTTATATTCTGGGTTTTGACGTCACCTCAGTGAATATAACTGCGTTGTATTGTCAATTGCGGCATTATATTCACTAAGGTGACATCACTCACATGCTTGCAAGTTGCGTAATCAGGTAGTCTATTTGATGTACGCGCTAGTGTTAACACGTCGATTGCATTAAGAACGCGCTTGATGTATTTAAAAAAAATTATATTAGGACGTACATGTAGATGGATCAGAGCTGTAGCAATACTTTCAGGTTGGAGCCAGGTTGGCGAATCCACATGGACTATATAATATAACAGATATTGCCTGGTCTATCATTTTGATAAATAACATTTCAACTCCCCTCCGAAGCTATATTTGCCCCTCCGGATTATATTTTGCCCGAAGCGCGCAACTCTAGGTAGGTAATATCTGTTATATTATACACTACTCACCCGTGTTCATCTGCTACCTGTGCCATAAGACTATCTACATCAGCCTGGGGGACATTGAGAGTTGTACTACCAGCCATAGATTCATCCATAACTTGTGTCTGCACGTCCAGGTCTTCAAACTGCTTTTCAAACTTCTCCATCAACGCACTGACCTACAACACACAGACAAGAAATTCTACATCAATGAAAAAGTTTAGAGTTTTCAAGAGTCACGCATGTACAGGGAGCTTTAAATTCAAGGAGGACATAGAAAAACCAAGACTGGGGGAGGAGAGTATGAGGCTTGGGTGGAGGATGGATGATGAGGATGGATAATCATGCGAAGTTGAGGGATAAGGGTAATTGCAACGTGTCTGAGCTGAATCCGGCCATCCTGTTCAATAATGACAAAAATAGAAATAAACTACTAATTACCGACTTCACTAACATGTGACTTATTGTGTGCGATACAGACAGGAAAGTAATAAACATGACCCCGGGAACCATAAAGCTTTGAAAAAGCACTTAAAACATATATTTTGAATGGTCTGAAAATGCATTCCTTAACAAGTAGCATGAAACCCTACCCTTAGCAAGTAATAGCTACAGAATCAACCCTCAACAACTATTGGGTATGAAACATAACTCCAATAATGAGTTTCATTTCATTATTTCCACTTCAACATAAAAGCTTTTCAAACATAACCATTGTCATAGTAATATTAATAACTTTGGTGAGAGGATTTTAAAAAGCACATAAATGGCTTGTTGGAAATAACCCTCACAAAGGTACGATAATCCTAACAAACAAACAGTAAAACTGCTGTGAAACTCTGCAATTTAGGAGGCTGGAAAAAAAGGGATAAACTTTTATATATCTCCCTGATAAGCCACAGCGTACAAGGGTATAATATAATTGAATCTAGAGATATATAACAAACATACCATAATTTTAAAATGGTAAAAAGTTAATTATCTACAGTACAGAGTAACTGTAACAGTTTTAAACTCATTTGATTAGTTTACCCTTCAAAATCCCTTAGGCTGAACCTTGGATATATGCAATCCACTTCAAAATTCAGGTACACTTTAACAAAATATGTTTTAATGGTAATATATTCAGCAAGTCAGATGTAAAGGAGAACCACACTAAGATGTTTTCTTTTTCTTCCACGTCAAAATCAAATTCAAGCAAGTGGGAGATAAAATGGGCCAATCATTGTTGATTCTATAAAATAGAACTTAAAGGAGAATGAAACCATTGGAACAAGATAGCTTGTGTGAAAACAGAAAAATCAAAGAAACAGATCAACAAAAATTTGAGAAAAATCAGAAAAATAATTAGAAAGTTATGAACATTTGAATATTGCGATCACAAATGCTATGGCGATAGCAAATTGGCAATGTGACAAACATGTGTGATGTCACTTGTGAACAACTCTCCCCATTACTTTAGTATATATTTCACTTGAATTGCCTCTTTTATCACATCTATCCATAGATCATGTGTTCTTTCTACATGAGGGCATGTAATACATATTTTTTAAGAATACATCATGGATAAAGAGTTTGTATCATCATAAGAAAAAGCAAAAAGAGACATGTTGAGGGTATTTTATAGTCCACCAAAGGGAAAGTTGTTCATCAGTGACATCACACATCCTTGTGACCTTGTCGCATTTCCAATGGGAGGATCTCCATAGCATTTAAGTGATTGCAATATTCAAATGCTCATGACTTTCTCATTATTTGTCCGATTTTTCTCAAACTTCCTTTATTCTTATTCTTAGATTTTTCTGTTTCTACACAAGCCTCTTTATTCCAAAGGATTCATTCTACTTTAATCTGAGTCAGTTTTGGTATGAGTAAAATTACCTGATTGGGCTGGAGGGACTCATAATTTATTACCTTTTCAAGATTCATTGACTTCAATGCAGAATCCATAGACTTGACCACCCCTGACATTGATGAAGTGACCTGTTTCATAGTAACGGCTGTCTGGACCCTCTGAGATACTGCATCAACTCTTGAAGACATCCTAAGGAAGTTCAAGGCCTGATTCTTTTGTCTGATTGCGTTCTCAGCGTGTATCCTGGCGCCGTCAACATTGCCCTTCTGTATAGCCTATCAACGATTGAAATCAATTTTTCAAAATCTGATTTTAGAAATAATTCAAATACTGCATGTTTTCCTTGAGTATCTTATGAAGAGATTGCATGCACACTTCCAAAAGGCTTGGATACCTTGTCAAAAGTCAGCACTACATGTACATCTTTCCCGCAGGGAACCTGCAAGTGGTGTGTACATGTAATTACTATTTCTCACATTTAATCACAGACATGGGAGAAAGAGATGCACAGCTCCCTTATTCTTGCGAAAAACATGGCACAGACTTTTGACAAGGTTCATAATATTGTTACACCTACAAAGGCTTTTGTTTATAAAAGTAACTGTTACGTTTCATGTATACAATGAATAAAGTTTACCAAAGGACTGTTTCACTACAGAGCATTATAAAGCGATGACACAGATTCATGGTTAAGAGGTCATGTGCAGAGGAGATATTTGAATCAATTGGTGAATACAATCCCTGTGCATCTCACTATTAAGTAATATGTACATGTAATAAATGGGCAATTCCAAGCAAAAGTGGACATTTTCCTAAAATTTATATTGGCTCTACAGTGTATTTCAAATCTGGATCAAATTTTTCTATCAATACTCATATGGAATTTCATAAATACAAAAGGGGAACATAATTAGTCACATTTTTTTCCCTTAGGGGAAGGCGGGGTAAGTTGTGACAGTTTTTGCTTTTTGCATGTTAGAATTGATATGATTAATAATCTTGTCGAAATAAGTACCTTGCCTTGAAATTTGATTCTTCTGAAATATTTTCCACCTACATGTATATATAACTTTCTATCCCCACACTGAAAGTCATCGTGACCTTTGAAAAAAACGATGTCAAATGGCTCAACTTGCCCCATATATGGGGTAAGTTTGAGCCACCTTCTGGGGTAAGTTGAGACACAAAAACTATGTACAAAATGTATGAGGGGAGAACCAGCATGTCAATTTTTTGTTTAAAGTCTTTTCACTTGCTAATTCTCTATAAATACTAATATCCTTTAAAAGGAAAAGAGCAGTCATGTAAATTTGCTCCTTTCAGCCAGCATTTCAATCGATTTTTATGGTTTGTTTGTTTTTCAAGATACATTACCATAAGAATTACCATGGCTCAACTTGCCCCATGCTGTTTGGCTCAACTTACCCCAGTCCGAACTTAGTGCGATAATTTTGTATCCACACATTTATTATGCATCCATCATATAAAAGACTATGACAAGAATGAAGATCCATACCTGGACTAATAATGTTGTTATCATGTCTTTATTATATTCAAAGACGTGTGTGTTTATAAAGCACTTATCTATTTCACACTCTTTTTTACTTTTTTGGCTGAAATTCATATTTTTCCCTCTAAAAAACTACTTTTTGTTTCAAAGTTGAAAACAATGTGGTGGGGTTAGAGGTTATGCTATGGGTCTTCAATACATGACACCACCACAATTTCTGACTCATTATTGGCCTGGGGCTGGTGGCTCAACTTGCCCCTATGCTCAACTTACCCCGCCTTCCCCTATGCATCTCCTTATAGGAGAATCCGAACTATACAAGAAATTCTATACATGGGACTACATATATTGTTTTTTACTTAATTTCAATTTAACAGAAATCTATTGCTTGTTTTGTAAAATTTTCTTTTGGATAATCTGAAGGTCATCATTTTACATCATATCAAACAAAAGTTTTAAAATATAAGTTCATTTTATGTTGCCAGTGAGTGAATATTTCTCATGTCACTCCGTAACCGTCACTCCGTGACCGGGTATGGGTTTACATTTTAAGTTGTAATTAATGAAATAATACACCAATTTTTTAATGTAATGCAGCATATTAAAGCTAGAACAACATAGAATCCAATCAATAAATCAAAAGTATGATAGCAATTCAAAATTCAGAGTTTGAGCAATATGTTTTCTCCTCAAATATGCATGTCCATTTTGCGTCACTCCGTAACCATGATTTATGAATATTCATATCTCATTAATTCAGTGGATCAAAATAATGAATTTTATCATTTTGAAAAGTGGGTTTCAGCAACTACTGTCAGATACCATTTCTTTCCAAATAACTATTCAAATATGGTTGATATCTTTGTTTGAATGCAAAAAAGTTGTTTCTGAATGTCACTCCGTAAACGTGGAACTGCCCAAATGCACTAGCATATCCAGTATCAACTACATGTATGACAAAACAAGTGGAACGCCTCTGGCAGTGTCGCCTGCATTACGCGATTCAATATAGCAACAGTGCTGACTTTTATTAAATCAGCTATTGCATAATTATTCACAAAAGAAAACACTCATATGATGATAAAGTACTGTCCATTGACCCAACATGACCATAATCATATGACCTAAGACATGTGCAAAACATACTTGATATTGACCCTCATGTCTTTTTCATGAACTATCGTCGCACACACCACGAACCGTCCTCTCTGCGCACTTCAATGCGAAAGTTACTTTTGCAGAAAACGCATTTACAGAAAAGTTTTTTTAAAACCAGCAATAAGTGCACCTACACGTACAAGGAGAGCAAATTATTTACCAGTGTTTTCGTTAAAAAGTTTCATCCCGTATCTTTATATTTTCTTGCAGTTAATTATTTACGCCACAGTGGGCAACGTAACAGAGAGGACGGTTCGTGGAATAGATACAGTGCGCTTAACTTTCGCATCGAAGTGCGCAGAGAGGACGGTTCGTGGTGCGTGTGACGGTATGTGCACTCATTACTTGACGCTCTCAGAATACAGTGTGCTGAAATGAGCACAATAAAGTGCAAGTCTGTACAAATCATGGTGTGAAAACACAGATTCAAACCACCACCTTTGAACTCGGGCCATAGTTTCAGCATAATGCCCCATGATGCACTGCAAAGTCAAGTAAACCTTTATATCTAGCCATCTTGCAATGGCTATTGGAAAGTGGACCAAAGGAAAAAAAATTGCAGGCATTGATGTATCATTGATTTAATTCAATAATCTGTCTTGTACTTCTTCTGAACATATTACGCATTTTCCTCTGGATGTACATGTATAATACAGGCATAGACGGAAGAGAAAAATGCCCCCATATTGTAATTTTTCCACAAATTTGACGATCACCTTGTCATGGCTTTGTTTCTACCCCGGGGGGGGGGGGGCACTTCCATTGACGAGTGGATATCGTGCGCGACCATGGGGTCTCGAAGAGCACCCTAAACACTTATGTTCCATATTCTGAAAATGCACCCCTTAACAAGATTGGAAACAAAACGATACTCTTGGCAAGTATTCTCTGAAATGAACCCCTAAACAAGTACAGCGATATTTTATTGTTATGTCACCGGTCCTAGATCTGTTTTACCTTTACACATCATTTTGGTTTAATACAGTCAGCCCCACCTTCCACACCTCGCGCAAATCGGACTCTAAACACGTAGTGTAAGGGCAAAAAGGACATCCTTTATAAAACATTTTAATTTTGTTTTATCATCCCCACAAATTTGATCCTAAACACGTAGCTTTCCTTGCGAAATAAATACCCTTTTTTCATTATTTTTGTGTTTTTGACACCCTTATCACGTTACGTACGTAACATGCCCTATCTTGAAAATGACATCCTTTTTACATGTAAATGTTTTTGGGGTCGCGCATGGTATCCACTCGTCAATGTAAGTGGCCCCCCCCCCCCCCGTTTCGACTCCTGTCTACATGCACACCTCCTGCTTAATTTACAAATTACAACTTACCTTTTTTAATTTCAGCTTCTCGGCTTTCTCTTCTTTCTCACATTTCTTAGATGATCTCTCCATCTGCTTGGCTGCAAACTTCAAATTGAAGAGTTGTTCTGAAAACAAGTTCTGGTTAAGAAAACCATTCATATCTGTATCACATGTACTCTAAAATCTCATTGATTATCATTGTTTGGCAACACCTGTGCTTGGAAGGCTAAAAGAGCTGAATAAATGTGACCCGAGAGTCTCTCCTCCTGATATGATTGTGAAGGTTTCCAGGCCATCACATCGAACTTTTAAAGGGGAAGTTCACCCTGAAGAAAACTTTGTTGTAAAAATAGCAGAAAAAATAGTAAAAAAATATTGGTGAAGGTTTGAGGAATATCCGCTAAAGAGTAAAAAAGTTATTAGAGTTCAAAGTTTTGGATTTGTGACGTCATAAACGAGCAGCTGCCCCATGTGCATGAATTTCAATTTTTTTATGGTTCCTGATAACTTAATTTTGTTTTCTATTCATGATCGCGTGTGAAATGATTTGTCTATTGATATACAAAAGGTACAGTGAAAACCATTCTCAATTTTCTGAAAAAATGACATCTCATCGATTTTTTACCATTTGCTATGTAGGAATGCTGCTCGCATATGACGTCACAAATCAAATAATTGATATTCTAATAACTTTTTAATTATTTGATGAATTTATCTCAAACCTTCGGCAATATTTTTTATTATTTTTTCTGCTATTTTTACAATAAACTTTTTCTCAGGGTGAACTTCCCCTTTAATCTGACTTCCACTTTTTAAAGTAAATCTTCAGGTGGAAACATTATGATACTTATTCTATTGACCTACATAACAGTGAAAACTACAAATAAAGTTAAAAATAATGAGTAGCATTTGCATGCCTACATGAAAATATGTCTGTATAGTCAGGGCTCCACACTAACCCTTTTTTTTCTACTGGTCCAACCTGTTCATGTCGGACCAGTAGATACCCAATTTTTAAATTTTTTTACTGGTCCAAACCTAGATTTACTGGCCCCCCAAAATAAAGAAAACCATAAAAAAGATAGATAGATAGATAAAATGGTTTATTAAAAGATCATCGCAGCCATAGGCCGAATTGTGATCAATTTTACAAACATGCAAGTTACATATAAAGTTCTCATACAAAGTATCGTAATATTTTCTTAAAATGATACACGAACCTATTATGTATACTATGTGATCTTAGAGAAGAAAAAAAGTCAGTGGAGAAAAAAGAAAAATGCAGTGGTAGGTGAGCGAAAAGAAAGAAGGAAACTAGAAAAATGTAAATGGAAGTTGTGAAGGTGTAAGGGAATAAATGGAGAGAATGGAAAAGAGAGGAGACAGAAAAAGGAGGAGAAACCAGGAGGAAAAGAGGAGAAAAGATTAGATCACGTTCATCACATCTTGACATGTACACACCATATCCTATCGCAGATGGTATACAGTAAGAAAATTGTAGTGAGATTTAAATAAAAAATAAACGATAAAAACGTTCAATATATTAACATAGTAAAAAGGTAACATGATAACAAACGATGTAATTGAACTGTGGAATCGTCAAAATACAAAGTAAAACAAAATTAGATTGATTACATGTTATTTAAAAGATTAACAAAGTATGGAAGAGAACTACATTGGAAACGTTTAGTTTTGCATTTATATTGTTGATATTTCAATTGTGATCTTAAAAAATAATTACATTGCTGCCTAAGAGGTAAACTATTTGTAAATTGTGGATGTTTGGCAAGAGAACTGGCAAAGTCAAAACATAACTGTTTTCGTCTTGCCTCTAACGAAGAAATATTGCACGTTTCCAATGCGTTAGCATAGTCTTCATACTGGAATCCAAGCATTATCTTGCAAGCACGTTTCTGGATATTTTCCAAGGCAAGTATATGGCTTTTAGATAGGTTGCCATTAGGCCCGTTTCGGGTACACGTGTACACGCACGGTCAAGTCAGTGCACGTGTACTAAATTCCATCACCGTGTACACGGTAGCATCTACATAAAGCTTGCATGGGACTACAAAGTCAGTGAACAAGCTCACAGCCTCACATTAAATATTAGTTCTCAGACACTGCACATATTTTAATTACTAATATGTCAATATATTTCAATTAATCTAGAGTGAGCTCACTTCAAAAATCGCCGATTTAATCCACATTCATTCTGGAGACTCAAGTTTTTGTACCACGAAATGGCCCGAAAACGCTGCTCAATCACACTCAGAGCCAATTTGAGAATCACCAATTGCGACAGCGATCATTGCTACAACTTACGTGTTATACGCTCGTACACTTGTGCTATAAGCCTATAAACAAACGCTCCTCAAATTGGCAACAAAATAATGAAAATCAATCGATAACTTCAGTTACACTTAATTCTGCAGCGATCTGTGCATGCATGTACAGTACAGTATACAAAATGCGCATCCAATGAGCGTCGGCGCTGGCTAGGGCCCTGCACTGATTTTCTTTTGCATTCTTTATTAATTTAATGCGCTGCTAAGCTAAGTAAACTTTTAATTTGCACCAATTTTTGTGGATTGATACTTCAAACTTCTAAGGTAAGATTTAGAACCGTGACTAAGGTTATATAGACCCCCTTTTATGACATGTTGATGCGGGTCTGTGTCGACATGAAAACATAACTCGCTCTCACCGTGTTTACAACGTGTACACGACCGAAAAACACGCCGTGTACACGTGCATCAAAAATGGACTTTCAAAACGGGCCTAGTTGCCATTGTAAACCGGTACTCCGTAGTCTAAAATTGGGCGAATGTATCCTTTATATATTAAAATAAGGTCATCCAAAGGGAGTCTATACTTTTTAAGGCAACGAAGCATGTACAATTTTCTATTACATCTTTTTATAAGATCTGATACCTGGCTATCCCACTTAAGATTAGATTGTATAAGAATACCTAGTATTTTTGCTTCGTGAACAAAATTTAAATTATTATTTCCAATGAAAAATTGACTTTCTTCAACATAATTTTTCATAAATGTTATAACCATAGAAAAACATTTAGATGGGTTTAAGGTCATGTTATTTTTCAAAGACCATTGATACAAGTCGTTGATTGCATTTTGTATATTAGACTGAGATGAAACTTTACGGCTTTCAACAATAGTCAGATCATCAACATATTTATAATAAGGTAATTCAAAATTTTTGCAAGCATCGTTAATCATGACGACAAAAAGGATCGGGCCAAGTCTGGTCCCTTGAGGGACTCCTGCATTGACAACTTTAGTGTTTGAGATTTGGCCAATATATTTAACCTTTTGCTGACGACACTCAAGGAAACTCACAATCCACGATATAACACAGGGTCTCACATGAATGTCAATCAATTTATTGATAACAATGTTGTGGTCGATGCGATCAAACGCTTTTGAAAAATCGGTGAGTATAACAGTGGATAGAGTCTTGGGCTCGTCAGCATTGGCAAATATCTGATGAAGAAATTGTATCAAATAGTGATTCGTACTTAATCCAGGTCGATTTCCGTACTGGTTTGGATCAATACACTCTACAATATCTTGAAGTAGCCATTTACATATAAAATATTCAGCAAGTTTGGCAAAGTAGGAAGTTAATGAAATGGGACGCAAGTTCTGCACTGTATGTGGTTTAGATTTTGGAATAGGTACTATTTCAGCTGTTTTCCAAATTGAGGGTACAACAGAGTTCTGAAATGAAGCATTTAAAATATGAGCTAAAGGAAAACACAACTCATAGGCAAATTCCTTTATTATTCTTACAGGCAGATCACCAGATATCCCAGCTTTGCGTTGATTAAGAGACTGTAGTTGTTTATAAACTTCATAAGGTTGAACAGTTGGACATGTATATTGTGATGGTAGAAATGCAGGTAATTTGCTTCTATCCAAACAAGGGAGATCTGCTGCTACGAGAGAAAAGTGATCGTTTATATAATCAGCAATAATCTTAAAGTTAGAAGGGTTGTTATCGATGTTTGGAATATCAACCGGTAAATATTGTTGCCTATTGTTCGTAAGAATCTTGATTTGCTTATACCAAGCAGCAGGATTTGTTGTTTTTAAGTTTTTTACTCTAGTGTTATAATATCTAATTTTTTGCTTCTTAATCAAACGCTTAGCTTTGTTTCTAAGTAAACGCCATAGAGATTCATCATTTCTGTGAAATGCCAGTTGTCTTTGACGAATAATGGATTTAACTTTTCCTGTTACCCATGGTTTATCAGATTTGTGGATTCGAACGTCCTTAACTGGTAAAAACAAATCTAAATGATACCGCAATGTATCCATCAATATATTACACTTATTGTCAATATCACTTTCATAGTAAATATTATTCCAGTCATTATGAACAATCCAATCTCCAAAGCTTTGAATTCCACTGCTTTTCAATGGACGGACGGTTTTCCTCTGATTAAACATTTCTCTTTTGAATTGGGATCTATTACGAGGCAACCATAAAACACAATTATGATCACTGGTACTGATCGGTGACAAAATTTTAACTTCTTTATACAAAAAACTATTATTAGTTATTATTTTGTCTAGAATGTTGTTTCCTCTAGTGGGTTGGGTAACTATTTGTTTAAAGCCATCAATGCTCAAAATCTGCCGAGTGTCAAAATCGTTAAAATCGCCTAAAATTGAGATGCCCGCTTCAGGGTATTGAACGAGCATGCTATCGATAGCTGTAAATAGATGGTCAGAATAAAGCTGTGCATGTTGGCTCTTCGGTGGAATGTAGATAACGCACAAAATCAGGCTCGATACAAATCGCGGTAAACGAGGTGGTCTCATTTGAATCCATAATGCTTCAACTCCATCAGGAACCTGAACATTAAGGACTCTTGCCTGAAGATATGATTTGACATAAAGGGCCACTCCTCCTCCTGAACGCCCTTCTCTCGGTTTAGAAAAAGTTGAAAAATCGGGTAATGAAAATAATTCTAAAGGGGTATCGTTTTGGAGCCATGTTTCGGTGATAGCTACAACATCAACATTATTAATATCTGTTACGATAGCTAAATCATCATGTTTGTTTCTTAATGATCTGCAATTAGATAAAAGGACTACCGGGGTATCATATTCTTTAGAATTGGGGCAAAACTGCAACGATACTCGATCAATCCTATGTAGGTACGATGATGATGACGATTCCTTCCTATCATGCCTTTTGCGTCGATGTGATGCACGAGGTCTAATAATAACCGGTATCGGATTTGACAAGAGGCGTTGTTTCCGGATACCTCCCCGTTTTCCTCGTTTACGTATGTGTTTCAAAGAAATACCAAGATCTTTAATAAGCTTCCAGGTTTGAGGAATAACTCTGGTATTACAAGACGGCCGGAGATTATAAAGTTCTTTTACAGAATATTTAATAACAGGATCATCATTGGAGTGGTTATCATGTAATGGGGGACCCGGGTTAGGATGGATGTCACCACATGAAAGAAGATCAATCTGAAATGTAGACACTCCATTAGGATAGTAAAGTATGCGGTGTTTTAGATATTTAACATGATTCAAGCGGCATACTTTGATCAGATTGTTATTAGTTGAATTGTTCTGTATAACAAACTTCTGTTGATATGAGACATGATAGAGAACGAGGCAAGCACACACAATCAACATGCGAAGAAAACTTGTATTCAACATAGTCAAGTTTACACATATTCTGGCTTGTCACAATCATGTCCATTGTCTGTTCAAGGTTGAGTGATCAGCGGGAAATTCAAATGCACATAGCTATGCAAATCAACTGTGGAGATGGTGCACGATATGCACCTATATGCGATGTGTACAACGTCAGTTAGCAAAGTTACTATAGGCCTATATCGGCTCAAAAATCACTCATAAAATGATGAAAAACACGGTAATACACATACCTCAATGGTCCAAAGATATCACAACATATAGCACAATCAAATAAGCATCATCCAAAACTCAGCAAAATTGTACAATCAATGAAAAAATGAGCAAAATCAAGGCAAAAAATGAGAGCTCAAAATAAAGGACGTGCTGCCAGTAGGGCGCCATTCATCTCATAAAAGACCATAACACCATAAAAAAATATTATTTTGCTGTCATTTATTGTTTTTATTGCCCCCAACAAAAAAAAACAACAGGTATACAAACAGTAGCCTACACACACAAAACATGCATGTAATTCATGCGAGTCATTTTTATAATTTACAAAAGACAAGAAAATATTTGTATCAGCTTGATATATTTTTTACTAGTCATGTTGGACCAGTAAACCTTGTTATTTCTGAAAAGTTACTGGCACGACAGCAATTTTTACTGGTCTGGGACTGTCGGACCAGTCCAGTGCCAGTGTCGTGCCCCGTATAGTACATGTATACATGTCATTATAAATCGCAATGTACACACTGCTTGTTCACAATCTCCCTTCTTTATCTTATGAATTTCATTAGAGATGAGAGTACGGTGAGTATAAGAAATTACGATCATTCAAGACGAACAGAGACTGTTTGCTTTTCATCTATTTTTTCTCATCATTATTTAATGCACGTTTTCTAACGGCAGATTTCAAAACGACCTCTGCAGCAATGCCACTGAAATTCGGACATGCATGACTCAGTATAAGTGTAGGTTAGACATTTAACTCGTAGAGGTAGAATAATATGTCCAAAACAAGAGAAATGCAAAATTGCAACAAACTCCCGCAAATTTCATAACAGGATTTATAGAATCAAGTCCTACGAAACTTACCGAACGATGTGAAGTCAATTCCCCCTACGATGAATAACCCTCAAATAACCTCATTTAAGCGTTTATTTTTTTTCTTGTTGACAAACTACGGAGCGAGCTTACGATTTCCCAAATGAGCTAAAGAGGGTGCGCGATTTTATCTTCATATTAAAGACACAAGGGAAAGACTAGGCACTAAAACTATTTTACACGTAAATTGATGCAGAGCGTTACACGAAGTCGGCAAAGTGTCCAATCTTTTTACTTGGTGGAACGTTAATTGACAAACGAACGGTAGCACTTGCGGCGCTTCATTTAAGGTACATAGAATTTTCTATATTCTTTGTTTAATTTGTCATTGCTTTGAATGTTTTCAAAAAAGTATTGTCATCATCAGCAAAACTAATACAAAAGGTACTTTTTAAGTTATTGCATTTATTGGTGTCTATATCTTATCAAACAATCATTGGAATTGCGCATACAATGAATCAAGAATCTAGTTTTAAAAATTATGACAAGCTGAATTAAGGTTGTGAATTATATTAGCGCCATTAATGACCTTTTATTTTTGTGGAAGAGACATGCGAAGCAATTTTCCAGGCTAAGGTTAGCAATTTGTCTCTTTTTTTATATGCTTTATACATAGAACATATTTGTAAAATTGAAAATGGAACGCTTTTGACCAGAAAAGACCCTGGTGAGTAGCGGAATGAGTTTCGGCTAACATTATTCGCGTCATGAAGCGAAGTTATCCGACAACTCTAAAATCTGTTGCGTAAGCACATTCGTAGTCGTAGTGCAAGGCACTCATTCAATGAACAAGGTTATTATATAACCTTGTTCTCAGTTATATCTCCATGTGTGGCAAAATAATGGTGGCAGTGTTTGGCTTAATTTCTCTTTTTATATGGGACAAATTTTGGATTTTCTTACACTGTCAGTTTTCATTTACAGGTATTCATCATATAACTTGGCTCTTACATGTATGTAAATTTAATTCTTTAAATTATTTTTTTCTTCATGAAATATAGAGATTAAAAAATGAAAATTTTCTTGCCATATTACTTTCCACCAATAGAGGGCGTACACAAAAATATGCCCAAAATTCAAGTTTTTTGAGCGTTCTGGTGAATACAAAAATTATTCCCAAATTACTAATGAAAAATAAATTGAAACTGTATGGAAATCAGTCATTTTTGGTCACAAAAGTGATATTTTAATGATTTTTCAAAGTGTGTGCTATGTACAGCATTGCCATTGGCATACAATAGTCCTACCTGTAGATTCCCCACAGGCAGGATGGTTGCAGTGAACAAGTGGTGCAAGGTTAGTATAGTATACTAACCTCGCAATATGTGTGAGTGGGCCCTGCCCTGCTGCCTGGCCTGGGCCGGGGCCTTGCAATTGTGAATATTCCTCACCTGTTTCTGAATCTGAATTTCTGCCAACAAGCCGAAGACTAGTCAAAACATGGAACAGCTGTCAACATTTATATTTAAACAGAGATGCCAAGTTAAAAAAAATGTAATGCGTGAGATTTTCATGACTCGACGTCTCTGTGCGCGCGCGGCCAGTACTTACACTCGTACGTTGCGAAAAGGTGCACGCGTAACGCGCGCGCGCATGAGATATGGGCTTCAAAACCATGCGATGCACGCACGCTATTCATCGTATCACGTACTAGCTGTGCGCTGACTGCACTTTTGATTCGTCTCGCATGCTGGGCTAGACGCGAAGGCGGTCGGCCAGTCGTATAATCTGGCGAATAATGCTACTTTTTCTCTTTTTTTTTCTGTCGGGTCCCGATGCGTGAGAAAAATGGGTGCCATGCGTGAGATCGTGAGACGGACCCTGAATGCGTATGGTAGTGGATCGTATTACCGAACACTTTTCATGAATTTGATCATATCAACACATTATTCCAATAAAATTCACCAAACTTTCACCATAAATACACAAATACCTACAAAATATAAACATGCAGAAATTTTGCCGAAATTGTTTTTCATTTTTACGACATCAGCTTCCAATCGGACCCCTCTTCGCAAGTGAAATATTTTGGTCACTTGAAAAGGTATCGTATTACCGAACGTGTGTTTTCTATGGGAAAAGTTGGGAAAACAACAAAGTCACTGATGAGCTATTTTGACCATATTTTATTGTTTTGAGGATATAAAGACTTCGAAATTGTGTTTTTGATAATTTTTCATCATTTTTCTATTTAAGTTCCCTTTGGAAGGAAGTTGCAAAGGTTTGAGCGTATTTGATTATTTTCTGACGCATATGATGCGCGCGTTCGGTAATACAAGGCCGGTCGGTAATACAATCACTCACTATACTGCGTGAGTCCACTCACACAACATGCGAGGTTAGTAATACTAACCTCGCACAACGCATGTGGTTTCATAGTGGACTTTGACATTTTCATTCATCATACGAATGTGAGGGAATAAAAAACGCCAAACATTTTGAGTATTTCTCCACTAATGGAAATTTGTTTTTATGATTTAACTTTTTTTTTTAATGAATTGGAAATTATTTATAAAAGTGTTTTTATCGCTTACCTCCAAGTCTCAACCAGGATACTCCGTTCGATCCGTCCTTAATACTGCGGTGGAAAGTACGCAAACAACAATCGAAAAGCAATTTTTCGTATCGAACATTCTCAATTCAAGTCGTCAGCGCATAATAGGAAATTGTACCAAAAATCAACAGGTTGCATCTCATGTATATACTTATTGGTAAAGTACGCCATCTTTTGACAAGATGATGATGAAAGTGGATTGAACGAGCAAGAAAATAATGCTGATCGCCTAGAATGCAGCTAGCTTGCAACACCGTAAACAAAAGGTACGGTAGGCACTTAAGAACCAAGTTTGAAAGGACACTCGTAAAATTACGTCACTCTCGCGATGAATAATCATTAGATCGTGGTCGTGCGTGTTCAATAAAAACTCTCTGCATGCATGCACTCAGTGTGTATTGAACACGCACGACCACGATCTAATGAATATTCATCGGCGAGAGTGACATAATTTTACGAGTATCCTTTCAAACTTGGTTCTTAAGTGCCTACCGACTTTGAAATAATATCGCGCGCCCTCTTTAGGCAAAAGTTGATATCAACGCTGATCAAGAGGCATCTACGTGAAGATCACGAAAAATGCTCTTTATTAAAAACCACACCAAACAGAATTCAACAAACGATCCATATGGTTCGGGAAGTGTCATAGAATAAATATAATGCTTAGCTACGATGTAAAGTCATAGTTATTTTAGTAAAAAGGGTGTGAAAGATTCGCGTGCACCAGGTGCATATGAATCCTTCACACACGAGACGATTTGAAACCATGAGTGAGTGGCGTGAGTATAACGCACAATGCGTGAGACTTGGTAGCTCTGTTTAAATACCACAGACCATCCATCCTTCACTCTTCTCTCGCAATACTTATTGTAATAATGCAGCTCCCTTGCGATTCCATTGACATTTACTCGAATAAAGCTCAAGCCTCAGTCAAGGTAGGCAAACATCTAAACGTGAAAACCTACATTCGTCTGCACGTATACTTAATTGCACACACCGATGATAGTAGGCGGCAAGTAGTAAGAATTCCAAAAATTTTCTGTAGAATCTGATTTTTTGTGCTATTTCTCCTATTTTTAGGGTGCTGAATACGAATCTGCTTGTTGCCAAATTTATAAATGCCGTCTTCGACCGTTGCCATGGCAACCGATTAATTTCTCAAAAATAGCATGTATTCCCATGTAAATGGTAGATAAACATGATATAAATTAGCCAAGAGATTGAATTCAAGGTTCCGTTTAAATACAAATTAAATTTAGAAATATTTAAGATCATCAAAATAGTTCCAATTAGCCCGTTGCCATGGTAACGGCTCATTTTTCCTCCAGAAAAGTAAAAAAAAAAATTTAAAGTTGTATAATCTGTTTTTTGTTTCATTTTCCCTGCAATTAGGATGTTAAACATAGGGAGTGATTTTGCTAAATGTATAAATACACTCTCATTCCGTTGCCATGGCAACCAAATAATAACTAATTTAGTAAAAAAAGATAATAACATGGAATTAAAGATAATGGCAGGAAAGACAATAAAAGCTACTTAATCTACAAGTGTTGGGTTTTTCCCACTCATTTAGAACAAAAATACATAAGTGTTATGCATGAGATTATTGGTCAATGATAGGAATTGATGTTGCCTTGGCAATGCTTGAATTTAAAATTATATATCAATGTTGCAAATGGCCCGTTGCCATGGTAACATCTTATTTTTATCAGAAAAGTACAAATTTTGATAAAATCATGTAGAGTCACGTTTTTTTTTCCTTTCATTTCCACTAAGTTTAGGTTTCTAAAATTAATATGGTTGTTGGTAATTGTGTAAGCACCATCTCAGACCATTGCCATGGCAACCAAATACCAACTTATTTGGTAAAAAATAACCTGTTGAAAAAGGTAATGGTGGGATGTACAGTAAAAACAAACTAATCTACATGCGAAAGGCTTGACCCATTAATTTAATTTTTAAAGCAAAATTCCGGTAAGTATTCTGCATTAATTAATTAGAATGATAAAATGGATATTTCCTTGGCAACGCTTGATTTTATAAATAAATATCAATGATGCAAATTGCCTATTGTCATGGTAACGGTTCCATTTACACCAGAAAATAACAAATTTTAATAAAAATATGTCCGATTATTCTTTCATTTCCGCCAAAGTATACTTGTAGGTTGCTAGACATTGATATGCTTGTTGCTGTTGCTTTGATAGTGGTTAATCAATTTAATTTCATATGATAAATATCAATGTTGCGAATTGCCTGATGTCATGGTAAACATCACTCGCAAAGTTCCCTCCTGCAGACTTTTCAACCTGAAGAAAGTAAACTGTGAGCAGTTTTCCATAGATCTGGATACATATCTTCAGAACCTCCCTGCACTCCCTACTCATTACGACACATTTTTAGAGCTGCTGAAGAAATCATCAAGGAAGAATATTCCACAAGGATGCCATACAAGCTATACTCAGGGCCAGCAGAAACACCAGATTCGGATCCTTGGGAATGACTCTACAAAGTCCCAATCTACATGTAGGTCCCAAGTTACCGCCGGCCAAGTGGCCAGCCAGCTTCTAGTGAACAGCCAAGGTAACCCGCGAAGTTCCAACCTCAAAGGTTGGGAATAGCCTGCCAAGAGTCATCTGGATTCACGAAAACTTTCAGCATGAACGACTTGTGCAATGCTATAAAAGCAATGAAGATCAGCAAGGCAGCTGGATTGGACGATGTCCTCGATCTGTGAACAGATGAAACATCTTGGACCTGTTGCACTCCAACGGCGGCTTGACATGCTAAACTACTGTCTTGAGTGAAAGCACAATGCCAAACTTATGGAGGAAATCAAGGGTAGTTGCCTAAAGCCCCTTTCACAATTGACGTACGACCATTTGCGACCTTTTGGTCGTGCGACAGGCTGCAACAGG
This sequence comes from Lytechinus variegatus, assembly GCF_018143015.1. Taxonomy (NCBI): domain Eukaryota; kingdom Metazoa; phylum Echinodermata; class Echinoidea; order Temnopleuroida; family Toxopneustidae; genus Lytechinus; species Lytechinus variegatus. The sequence continues at coordinate 10,456,302 of NC_054743.1, forward strand.
GATCAATCGCCAGTTATCTCATAAGATCGCACAGAGGCTTTCACAGTTGCAACAGCTGTCGTATAACAAAACAACCAGTAAAACCCGTTGCACAAGTAAGTCGCTTATGATCCTATTGTGCTCGTGCGATCACATGCGAGTGTTGCACGAGGGATTGCGAGGGGAACGGTCGCATACATGCGAATGAAACGGTAGTGCAATGTTGTAAGCCCATATATTATAGCACCCAGTCGCAAGACAGGTCTCTGTACATGTAGGTCGCTAGCACATGTGCAAGTGCTGTACGACCCCCAGTCGAGTAAATTTAGTTGTGCCACCTCTCGCCCAAAGTCGTGCAACGTTGCACAACACTCGCACGATGATCGCCCGATCGATGGTACGAACCCGGATACGACCTGATGCGAGTGAATCGATTGTATTTGATCGCGTTCGGATTTTGAACATGTTCAAAGTTCAGAAGTGACCAGTCACGACTACCTCGAGTTCGTGCGACTGTCTACAACGACTGCGAGTGCTCGCAAGACACCTAGAGATCGATCGTGCAACAGCAAGAAAAAACTGTTGCAGCCGGTCGTAAACTGGTCGGACATCAATTGTGAAAGGGGCTGAACGGTCGCATACATGCGAATGCAACGGTAGTGGAATGTTGTAAGCCGTTATTTTGATCGGTCTTGCAACAGTCTTATATAACCGCACCCAGTCGCAAGACTGGTCTCTGTAGGTCTCTAGCACATGTGCAGGTTTTGTACGACCTCCAGTCGACTACATGCGACTATACGTAGTTGTGCCACCTCTCGCACCAAGTCGTACAACGTTGAACAACACTCACACGATGATCGCCCGACCGATGGTACGACCTGACGCGAGTAAATCAATCGTATTTGATCGCGTTTGGATTTTGAACATGTTCAAATTCAGATGCGACCAGTCACAACCACCTTAAATTCGTGCATTCGAACGACTGCGAGAGCTCGTGCAACAACAAGAAAAAACTGCTGCAGGCGGTCGTAAACAGGTCGTACGTCAATTGTGAAAGGGGCTTGACTCAAGCCAGGCAAAACACCAGCCAGCCCAAAGAGCTACAGGCCAATATCTCTGCTTTGTCATACAAGATCTTTGAAAGGCTCCTACTCCACCACATTGCTCCCTTGGTGGATGAGCTCCTCATTCCAGAACAAGCAGAATTTAGGCCTGGAAAGTCTTGTACTAGTTAACTGCTGAATCTGACACAGTACATTGAAGATTGCTTCGAGGAAGGGTTGATAAAAAGAACAGCCTTAGTTGACCTCATTGAAGCTTACGACACAATCATTGAATACTCACAAGGAAAGTCTTTGAGATGACAAAGGACCTTAGCCTGACACAGACGATTCAGAACATGCTCTCAAATCAACGGTTTTGTGAATCTCAGTGGTTCCAGTAGCAGATGGCTGACACACAAAAGGTCTCCCACAAGGAAGCATCATCGTCCTACTCTTTATCATCTACACAAATGACCAACCAATCCACCAAATAATGAGAGCTACCTGTCCGCTGATGATATTTCCATTGCTTCACACAAACAGTCCTTTGAAGAGATGAAAAAGCACTCAGCGATGCTCTGGTAGGCCTGACTCCTTACTACGCTGCAAATCATCTCTGGGCAAATCCAGAGAAAACCCAACTCAGTGATTTCCACCTAAAAAACAGAGATGCAGATCAGCAGCTAAGGGTCAGATGGTATAGAAAATGGTTGGAACACACCAGTAAGCCAATCTACCTTGACGTCACCCCAGACAGTTCCCTTACCTACAAAGAACATGTTGCCAAGACAAAGGCTAAAGTTGGAGCAAGGAACAGCATCCTGAAGAAGCTTTCCAACACAAAATGGGAACAGGTGCAAAACCATCCATGCGACAGCTCCTGCTCTTTGCTACTTGACTGCTGAGTATGCAGTCCTCATCCGTTTTAGGTCATCACATGCTGCCACGATTGATACAGCCCTGAATGCTGCTTGCAGAGCAATTACTGGCTGCGACAAAAACAAGAGCAGATGATCTCTAGCTACAATGTGGTATTGCCCATCCACACATCAGAAGAGAGGTATCAGCATAGGTGGAAAAAACAAGCAAGAAGATAACCATCTTCATCTACTCTTAAGTATGAACCTGACAAAAACAGACTCAAATCAAGATGTAGCTTCCTTCACTTGAATGAATCCCTTGATGGCTCTGCTCATAATCAAAGGGTCACCCTATTGTCCAACCACCTACAGTCTGTGGTCAACGCTCAATCTTTCCAGTGGACCTAGCGAATCGCTTCCCAGGTTCAAGTGAGGAATGTGTAGTGTATAGATTTTTTTTGACCATTTGTGCTCTAATAAATTTTATAACGAAAAAATAGCCAGTATGCCAATTTTTCTAAGGGTTTGTGAAATGTGGGAGAATTCAGCTAGAGACAATTTTGAGAATATTTTGGGCAATTTGACCTAGAAATCTGACAACATAATGATTTAGGGGTAAAGTTTTTAAGAACTTGACATGCAACATCTGTTTGCTGAATTGAATTACCCCCAACTTCTAACTCCAAGGTGGCTGCCAATTTAAGGGTCACAAATGATTCCATTTTGATAGAGAGTTGTTCAAAATATTTATTTGGGGGTTTTAAAGTCAACAAATCAAAATTGGGGCCCTGTTGTACAAAGAGTTGCGATTGATCTGCACTATGGAAAGCCAGCAAAATCAGCATATGAAATGTATGTTTGTTCAAAAAGATTTCTAGATATGAATGTATATCTGTAAAGTCATAAATTTCTTAACAATTTTGTGTGATTTCCTTTGTTTACAAAGGACATTGTGCAAATTTTTCATAGAAAAAAATTATGACACTGATGAATTTCCATAGAGTTACTATTGACTGGATCAATCGTAACTCTTTGTACAACAGGGCCCATTTACATTTGACACACTGACCTTGCCTTTAAAACGAATGGCGGTCAGTAGTAATTAAAAATGGGTGATGGGTTTGAATATGGCGTTCCTCAGGGTTTTGTACTGGGACCTATACTTTTTTCTCGGTATTTATTACCACTAGGGGACACTTTGAGGCAGAATAGTGTTGAATTTGATTTCTTTAGTTCCCAAATCTCCAACTAGTTTTCACAATGCTATTGTATTCAGGAAATTAATGTATCAATGATAAGAAATAAAGTTAAGCCTGCTCTTGAATGAACAAAAAGTCCTAGACATAGACACTATTTACCTGCCCATGTTCATTTGTTAATTGGTAATTCTGAACCTGCTGAATCTGTTAGAATTATTCTAGGTGTTGAACTTAATTCGTCATTAACGAGTAAGCAAGTAAATTCGCTTTGTAAAACCCAAAACTCCCATTTATACAAACATGGAGCTACCATGATACAATAATGGTCGGAAAGATATTGACGGATGATGCTTGCCATAATGCTGTTCAATCACTGGTGTTCAGGCGCCTAGATATAGTCAAAACATCACATTCAGAATCGAGCAGTCGGTACCATTACAACAGCAAGAAAGTATGATCATATTTCCTTTGTTCAAAGAGCTTCACTTGCTACTGGTCAAAAACAGAATCATAGAAAAATTGCTTTGTTTACTTGTCTATTAATAACTTGACACCACAATACATTTCATCCTATTCTATCCCCAACTTGGGTAAACAGTGCACAAGTTTCACTGGTCCCAGTATTCAAAATCAGTTCATGTCCTTCTGTACAATTATTTTTTGAATTTTATATATAACACCCACTTTATATATTGTAAGCACTTGAAGAGTAGAATTATTCATTTTTATAACAATAAATGAAATAATATAGCCTAGGACTTGTATAGTGCTCCTGTATTACCCTGGCTAAGCTAGTCTACCTCATCCGCTGCTCACAACTTCCTTCAAGTATCCATTTACCTCACCTGGGTTGCAGTACAATATGGATAATTTTCTTGTTTTTAAAAGGAAAACACACCCCGGCTGGGAATCGAACCCATGTCCCTCAGATTGAAAGAAAGAGGCTTAACCACTAGACCACGACGCCCCCACAATGTTAAGCTATATTGGAAAGTGCTTTGAGCATGTTTACATGAAGAACTTGCTATAAATGTTCAAATGTATGTATTTATGTTAAAGGACAAGTCCACCCCAACACAAAATTAAGTTTAATAAAAAGAGAAAAATCCAATATCGTCAAAATCGGATGTAAAACATGAAAGTTATATTTTCGCTTAATTTCACAGAAAAGATACTGGCATTTTCTGGTCGGTATGTAAATTAGAAGTCTTATGATGTTATCTACTCACTATGTCTTTTGCATTTTATTATGTGAAATATGATTTTTGATCCTATTTTCTCCTCATTCTCATGTCTAATACAAAGTTTTATTCCTCCATGAACACATGTAATTAGCATTGTTTAATACTATATGGTTCAGTCAAGTTGGCCCTTATTGTCAAATCTGTATAAAATGAAATATTGTATATTAAAACAATAAAAAACAAAAGAAATAGTGAGAGACATCATCGACTGTCTCATTTGCTTATTACTGAGTTGTGCATATCACTGTTATGTGAAAAATAAGCAAAATTTAAAATGCCACAACTTTCTTCTTTTACATGAAATTTTCAGCGTTATGCTAGTATGATTTTTCTTTATTCAAATCAACATTTATCGGGGTTGGACTTGACCTTTAATATAAAGCTGTTAAAGATAATAAATATAACTCTAAAGTTTATTTGGCAAATTGACATAATCCTGGCCTTCTATTAGATACAACTGACCTTTTGAGGATACAAGGTAAAATTCTTCCATGTGTTAATGTAGACTGAATGTGGGACTTTCATGAAAAACCCATTCATTTAATAATAGAATCCTGAGGGGTTTTTTTATTACCTCAAAAGACCCTTAACCTTCACCTTGTGACATGATATATAATTAACTTGAAAATTAATAAACCTAAGTAAAGTTTTTGATGTTGATACCACAGTACAGTCAAAGTTCATTGACCAGAACTTTAACCTGAAACTCCTGCACAATGATCAGTGATGGTTGAATACCAATATGCACTCTCAAAGTTTTGCCTTATCAGAAACTTGATGAGATTCAATGATGATAATACAACATGGCCAAATATTGGCGATCGTAAAAGACCTACGACCTTGATCATATGACCTGAAACTTGAACTTTATGATTAATGATAAGGATTATGTCAATTGGATTATAAATTGAAAATGGCCCGAGGGAGTATTTTTACATTAACAAGCATATGGATGTTCACCCTAACATTATGGGAAATGAAAGGGAAATCAGAAGTTTTTATCAACTTTGTGATTTTTGAGAAAAATCAGCTGTTTGGGGGGGTTGCAACATTCATATTTATATTTATATTAAATGCAAGTTTTACCAAGGCAACAGTAATTATTTTCTTTCAAATGAACTCATGCAGACCACTTACCGTATGTTTTGTTCAATATTAAACGAATGGTTCAAAATTTACGCAAGTAGATTGTGATTTTTATGGTATTTTCCATTATTATCTCCCCCATGTTATTCGGTTGCCATGGCAATGGCTTAAGATGGTATTTATACATTTAGCAACAAGCATATATAGATATAGCATCTTGTAATTAGAGGAAACGAAAGAAAATTCAGATTCTGTATTATTTTTTAAAAAAATATATACTTTTCTGAGAAAAATAAACTGTTACCATGGCAACGGCCATTTGCAATATTCTAATTTATCTTTTAATTCAAACATTGTCAAGACAACATCAATTCCTATCATTCCAATAAACTCCTGCAGAATAGTTTTGTGTAGTTTTTGTTCTAAATGAGTGGGAAAAACCCAACGCATGTAGATTAGGTCGCTTTTATTGTATTTCTCGCCATTATCTTTTTTACCATGTTATTACTTTTTTTTACCAAATAAGGTATTATTTGGTTGCCATGGCAATGTAATGAGAGTGTATTTATACATTTAGCAAAAATCACTCCTATGTTTATACACCGTAAACGCATGGAAAATGAAACAAAAAAAAACAGATTCTACAACTTTAAATCAATTTTTGTTTTACTTTTCTGGAGGAAAAATGAGCCGTTACCATGGCAACGGGCCAGTTGGAACTATTTTGATGATCTTAAATATTTCTGAATTTCATTTGTATTTAATTGGAACCTTGATTTCAATCTATTTTCTAATTTTTATCATGTTTATCTACCATTTACAGGGGTATACATGCTATTTTTGAGAAATTAATCCGTTGCCATGGCAACGGTCAAAGACGGCATTTATAAATTTGGCAACAAGCAGATTCATGTTCAGCACCCTCAAAATAGGGGAAATAGCACAAAAAATCAGATTCTACAGAAAATTTGTGGTAACCTTTAATATTATGACGAGGAGCTGTGTACTATGATCGTATGGAGCTGAGTTTGCCTTTTTCGTAAACTCGACGGTAGACAGGATCTGAAAAGGATACTTTCTAAATTGTTCATCTTTGCGATCTCGTGGAACTTGAAGGCAAGAATACAGTAAACGTCTAATCTCCTTGACCTGATGAAATGAAAGGTATAACTTTTGTCCAAAGTCTCAGTCAAGAAGTGAAAAAACAACGAAGACTATGTAGTAAGATCACATGAAAATGATTCCTCGCTGCGGGCTGGGCTGGCTCTCGCGCGTTCTATCGATGTTTACGACTTTTTTCACTTCCTAGTGTAGTGTGGCCAGAGCGGTAAAGGGCGTGGTTCTAGCTAAGAACTTACAGAGACAACCTCACTCAGTGATTGCCTGTGATGAACTGCCCTGGGCTGAGTTACTTTAAACCTCAGGGGTTTATTAGGCATAACATATTAACATGCATGATTTATATATAACAAAGGACAAAAATGAATATTCAAATATCAAAGATCGCAAATAAAAGAAATACATGAATATACATGGTGAATAGCTGCTAATGAATATTAATGAACTTAAGTCAGAGGGAGAGAACCAATCAGAGAATAAGAACTAATAGCAAGAGTGAAGTATGAGTGAACATGAGCATGAACAAAAGAAATGGATGGAAGAGTGAATCTGGTATGTTGAAAGGAATGTAAAGAAGGTGATGGAAGAAAGGACGGAATTTTGATGACTAACAGAGAAGAGAGGATGATCAAGAATAATGCAGAAGACATCTATTAAAGTAACATAACTATTCTAACTTAAAACCCTGTTCACACAACAACTCTACACTAGTGTAGGCTTGTTCTATTCGTTTAAATAAAAAAGGTGATAGATAAGAAACCTCACTCCAGCTTAACTCTTCGAATTTCAATTTTTTTTTAAATCTATACACTCATAAACAGTGAAGATAAATATAGATGTAGATTATTCAGTCATACAAAAATATATGTACGTGAAAAACCAATTTTTGACTTTTTATTCAGACATTTACAATAAATAACAACAGCTTGGTAATATTTTATAACCAGTGAACAAATTGCTAAAAATGAATATGACTGCCAAACACAACTACCAACTTTGTTTATTTTTCCCCACAACTCATCTGTTAAAATGAGATTTGATAAAAAATTTCTTTCCCCCCCCTCCCTACGTTCCTCTTTCTTTTTTTTATCCCCCCCCCCCCGTTGTTTTTTTTTGCAAGGTGGATTGCAGGGGGCACATGCCCCTGCATGCATGCCTCCCCGGCGTAGTTACGCCACTGCCACTGCCTTTGAAGGCCATGTCACATGGCCTTCAACAGTGTTATGTGTAGCCAGTTTCAAGGTTAAAATGAAACGTGATTTGTGCCGAAAATTGATCATTGCCATTGGGAATATTTCAAATTTCATTTTATCACAAAATAATTTGGATTACATGAAGCACATGACGAAATGTATTTCAAAGCCGTATCATGTCACGAAGGGGCAAAATAATGCATGAGCTATACTTAAATTTGAAAAACTCTAGGAATTTGACAAGTTTACGTCATCATTTTATAAATTTGGCACACACTTCCACATTACAAAAAAAAAATGAAAATGAGTTTGAGGAAATTTATCAGTTAGTGGTGTTATGTGACAGATGTGGCCGCTTCCGGCCAGTCTAGTAATTTCAAATAATATTGTAATACTTAAAAAATCTGTCATAATAATACCCGACCAGAGACAAGGAAAGTAATATATCATTACAAAAGTATACTGTTGTATCAAACCAGATAGGGTAGTATTCTTTTGGCTACAATCTGCAAGAAATATTAAATGAAACCTATGTCTGACACACGGGTCCCTGTGGCATCAAACTGAGCCTGCAGCCTTTCTTTCTTCTTTGATCCGTGTCTGTCGGTACTGAGTGTAAATACAAAGGAATACGCGCACTGCATGGCGTAAGGGTTGAGACAAGAAAGTGACCATTTTGATTAAAACAAAACATAATTGTGGTAAATTCAGTGGCGTACCTAGGATTTTCCACGGGGGGGGGGGGCCGTCGCCAAAAAATTTGACAAGCTTGGGTTACTTTGTTTTTTTTTTTCATTTTAAACTTCTTTTAACTTAGAATTTCCCTTCATAAGTAAGAAAAGAAGACTTTTTGTCAACCTATAAAGCCGACGTTTTTGTTTCCAATACTCAAGGGTACGCGGTTTCACACGTTAATAGCCTACTTATTAAAGGGTGCAATTTTAGATCGAAAATACTTGTTTAGGGTCACTGGCGTAAATCCCGGGGGGATGGAGGATATATCCCCCACTTTTCGAGGAGGGGGGATGACCTGTACAAACACCCCTCACACTTTTTACGAAAGAAATGAAAAAAAAATCACAAGAGATAGTTGCTTTATTAATAAAAATTCTTCCTAAAATACCGCTTAACTAAAACAATATTATTGAATCATAAAATGCAAATAAAGAGCCAGTTCACCATTTCCAAATGAAATACTTATTTATTATAACATTGAAGAGAAACCCTCGTTTCTTCCAATTCATCAATGTTGGGGTCCTTGGGAAGGGATTCAGATGGAAAGTCAATGTAATCTCTTAATATAAAACCATTGAACCATCATGGGGTAAGAAAAATAATAATATTGGAGGGGCATTTGCCATATGGACATACAGTGTCGTAACTACGGGGGCACATACCCCCCCCCCTCTCCATCGGCTGACCCAAAAAGGGGGAAAAGGAGAAAAGAGGGAGAAAGGAAGAGAAACGTAGTGGGAAAGAAGAAAATATTATTCACTACTATGTTATATTATATTATAATTATGTTACATTACATAAGAAACATTTTTATCATAACTTCATGAAACATAATTTGCCCAGGGCCTACGTCTTCATTGTTCCTAGTGCTCGCATTGTCTATTTAACGAGATACATAATACTGAAGTACTAAAACATCCCGTTTTCAAGTCAATACAAACCAAATATATTTCCTAGCACTTGAGTTATCATTGTTATATGTAGTGACAGACTTATGCTTCTTTTATACAGTGCGTATCAAAAAAAGTTTACACTTTGAAAAAGCCCTGGGAATTAAAAATATACAACATGTGGGTATTTTTTTCACATGTAATCTTAGGTTTGGGTCTCATCTATCCAATGAAAGTAAAAGTTTTGACAGAATGTTACACTTGAGTGAGCACTGTCCATTTTTGTAAAGCTCGCAGAAATCTGTTTGCGCAGAAATGCTAGTTTTCACGCTGTGTCTTGGGGAAAGGGCGAAATCAAATTTACCCTGCGAAACATTTCTCATACATTTCCCTTGCAGTTTTAATCAATTGAAATAAAACAGATATATTCAAGCATTTTGTAACAATTTTGCCACCAGAATTGAAATTTCAACTCTTAGTAAGCACAACCTTTACCCTTTTTGTGCTAGCTGGATCTGAGGACTTAATTTAATGTGAATAAAAGTTTATATCAGACATCTCCAGCATTTTTTCAATAAAGTTTTCTCATTTAAAGTGGGTTTACATTTATTTGTTATTAATACTTGTTTCTCCACGACTTTTCCAGGCTTGACAAAGATTAACAAAATTAAAATCAAGCCTAAGGCATTTCATGTAAATCGCAGCTCAGTGTAAAGCAAATATCGTCACGATGGCCTCGGTGTGTGGGGGAGTGGGGTAGAGCGCAATGCACTCTTCGAAGTGTTTTGGGCAAAGAAACAAGTTAAAAAAGGTAAAAGATATCTTCAAATCAATTTTACTAGCTAAATTCAACGTGTAATTCATGATTAAGGTCTACTTTTATTCGCTTAACTATTTCAAAGTTCTGCGCAAATCATTTTTGACTAACTTTTCAAAAGTAAGTGGTGCTCACTCAAGCGGAAATATTTTTCGAAAGTTTTATGGTCATTTGCTTAAATGGACCTGTACCAATGTTAAAATGTGGTAAAATCTTCAGGATATTACAAATGTATAATTTTACAGGACTTTTTCTAAGTGTAAACTTTTTTTTGATACGCACTGTATATATGACTCAAGTGATTGCCCCATGTTTAGGTCTTCGTATATATGAAACATTTCCTGTCCGTGATTACGTTCGCATTAGTGGATTGGTGAGATATGTCTGCTCTTCATGAATTCCTAAAATCAGTCCTTAAAATGTCCCTTCTTCTGATCTGAATATCAAAAATTTTCAGCTCGCGCTTCGCGCTCGCATCATTTGACTAATGAAACTCGTATGGTCCCAGTTACTTCCTACAAAGAAACCTTAGAATGCCACACTTCAAGTCTAAATTGTCTAAATTTTCAGCTCGCGCTTCGCGCTCGCAATATTTGATTAGTGAGATGCGTATGATAATCATGATTGTAATGACTACAAAAAGTGTTTCATGTGTTCAGATGTAATTCTAATAAAATCAGCAAGCGCTTGGCACTCGCATTAGATGACTATGGTGAGATATGCATACTCTTAATGGATTCCTAAATATATTCCTTATAATCTCTGTGTTTGGGGTCGAAATTTCAGCTCGCGCTTCGCGCTCGCTTTATTTAGCAAGACAGGTACCTATCGTGATTACACAAATTTGATTATAATGTCCATTTTTAGGTGTGAATATAAAAAAATTCAGCTCGCGCTTCGCGCTCGCATTGTTTGATCAGTGAGATACATATCCGTTTAATGAAATTGTCCTTAAAATTTCTCAATTAGGTAAATATAACTGTCAAATGAGCGCCCTTCGCGCGCTCACTCAGTGATTAAAACATTTTGCTGGTGCCCCCATAATGCCGTGACCCACGGTACACCACTGTGGACATATCAATGACAATTCCTTGCATATCTAAATACATGATTGCAAAAAGTGTCAAAATATTTCAGTCATCCCCCCGACCCATCATTGTTAGTTCAGTATTAACATGGGCCTAGGTTGTTTATTGTCTTAAGTGCCCTTTAAAAAAAGGCACTTTTCCCTATGCCCCCAGCATATTTAGCACATTGAAATAAGGTACAAAGAGAATTCATCGATGGTAGGTCTGTAATAATACTTTCAGAGTTTTTCCATGATCCATTTTCTGTTAAATGGCGTACTTTCACTATTCTTTTACCGTACCATTTTCTGAAATACAATAACATGTTTTATGTTTCAATTATTCCTTATTGTTTCATTTTCGAATTGAGCAACTTCGAATATATCAAGATAATGAAGTTCAGCCCATGAAGTGGGTATACGGGTAATTAATATTTTTTACATGATATAATCATGTCTACTTGAGAACAGTTGAATTGAATGGGCCATGATATACCGCCTAATTCATGGAACCAAAACAAACAAATGGGTGGTTCATCAACTCTTACAATTTGGGGAACCGGGAAATTGTGAGTGATTTAAAACGATTACACTTCGTAATTCCGAATTAGGTTCGCAATTCCGAATGTTCGTAATTCCGAAACACGTAAATTGCCTATACCTCGATGCTTGTTAATCCGAAAACGTAAAAGGGTTTGTTAATCCGAACATTTGTGGCGTTATTCCGAAGGTTCGTTAGTCCGGAAACGAAATAAGGTTCGTTATTCATTTCATTTTCGAAATAACGAACCTTCGGAATTACGAGCCTCACATCGTTTTCAGACTAATGAACATTCAGAATTACGAACCTCATTATGTTTTCGGACTGACATACCTTCGGAATTACAAACCTTCGGAATATCCGAACCTTCGGAATTTATTTATTTATTTATTAAACAATATTTCAATAGGGTGCCCTTTCAGCAAAAGCTGGTATCAAAAGGGGCCCTAAAAGCATAAAAACAGTACATGTATATACAAGTGGTAAAACATACAATGTAAAACAAGGTAAAAACATATAAATCATACATAATTATTAGAAGACAGAAAGGCATGAAAAATTAAATCACTAAATATTTGTGGTACAAGAATCATTGACATTTTAACATTTGCTGGACATTATATATGATTTCAGTTCTTTTTTAAAACTAGAGAGTGTGGATAGGGTTTTTAAATGAAGGGGCAAGGAATTGAACATTGATATTGAGGAAATAATGAATGAGCATTTATAGTATTCAGTATTGCATTTTGGGACATCGAGTAGTAGATTGGAGGCGGATCTTGTGTTTACGTTATGTTTTTCGGATACTAATTTAAAATTTTCATTAAAAAAGTCGGAAGATAAATTATTTAAGCTCTTAAATATAAATATACATCGAAAATACATTACTCTTTGGGGATAGGAGAACCATTCAAGTGTTTTAAATAACTGATCAGAAGGGGTGAGGACGTTTGCTTTGAGTATTATTCTGGCAGCACGTTTCTGAAGTTTTATTATTTGATTTGTTTGTGTGATAAATCTTAAACCCCATACCTCACAACAATAGTCAATTTGACTTTGGATTAAACAGTTATAGATTAGTTTAGCAGTGGTAACATCAATGAATGGATTAGCCCTTTTCAGTATGGCGAGAGCAGCACATACTTTTTTACTAACGTGTTCTACATGATCATGCCAAAGAAGTTTATCGTCTATTATGACACCTAAACACTTAGTGGAGTGAACCTTATTTATTACTTTACCATCAAACGTGATAGAGATATCTGAATTATTATATTTGTTCATTCTTTGTCTTGATCCCAGAATCATCATATTTGTCTTTTCAACATTGAGAATCAATTTATTTAATTTTAACCATTGGTTTAAAGCATTTACATCTTCTTGTAAAGCCAATTTCATACTTTCTATATCACATCCTGATAAAAATAATGTTGTGTCGTCGGCATACATTGTAACTTGACCATTTTTTATTACATTCGGCAGGTCGTTTATAAGTACTAGAAAGAGTAGCGGACCTAATATGGATCCTTGTGGTACTCCGATAGACACACTTTCTTTCTCAGAAATAGATTTGTTATATTGAACACATTGCAATCTCATGTTGAGATAAGAGTTAAACCATCTAAGTGTTTTATCGGAACAGCCAATACGCTGGAGCTTATTTAGCAGTACATTCGTGTTGACAGAGTCAAACGCACGTCTAAGATCAATGAAAACAGCACACACAAGCTGACCATTGTCTATTGCTTTAGACCAGTGATCCGTCATTGAAGCTAAAGCGGCTGCGGTTGAGTGACCCGGTCGGAAACCGAATTGTACTTTACTCAAGATTGACTTTTTGGTGAGATAATCGTAGAATTGTTGATGGGCAAGTCTTTCAATTATTTTGCTTATCGTGGGGAGAATTGAAATTGGGCGATAGTTACTTAAATTTGAAGTGTCACCTTTTTTATAAATGGGTAAGACTTTTGCGCATTTCCATTCATCAGGGTAGGTGCTCTCCAAAAAGGATTGATTGATGAAATTTGTAATGTAAGGTAGAACAGTTTGAATTGAAATCTTTAACGGTTTCGCTCCGATGCCATCCAAACCGCACGCTTTAGATTCTTTTAACAAATTGAAAACCTTTTTTACCATATCTTCATTTACGGGTGAGAAATTAAACGTATCTTCTGGTGGTATTGAATTACACGCTGTGTTATCATTCTGGTTATTACAGTGTATATCATTACTAGTTGTATTTATATTGATAAAATAATTATTAAAAGCACAAGCAATTTCCATTTCGTCTTCAACCATCTCGCCTTCTATATTAAACTGGTTTGGTAATTTCTGTTGACTTTTTGGAATTAGGTTTCTGAGACATTTCCACATATTTTTTGGATTATTTCTGTTCAATTTGATTTCATTCATAATGTACGAACGCTTTTCATTTCTTATCAATGTATTAACTTCGTTTCTTACTTTTTTTAATTCAGTCCAAGTACTCTCCGTTTTGGTTTTAATTGCTTTGACATGAAGGAGATCCCTTTTTGTCATAATTCTTCTGATGTCAGATGTTATCCATGGCAGGCTTTCATTACGTACTCTTATTAACTTGATAGGTGCAATTTTATCTATGATGTTTTGGTATAATTCTTTCCAGGCATTCCAACTGCGATTCACATTCGTTGGATCTAAACAATCATCAAAGTTTACATTAAGAAATTCTTCATTAAAATTGCTTGGAGTAACATTTTTGAAAGACCGTATTTGTAATGTTCTCCCAGCTTTTCTGACCTTTATATGCTTGCGTCTTATAGCAAATACCATAAAGTGATCACTTATAGAGGTGATAATTGTACCTTTACATAATATATTATCATGGTTTGTAGTAAATATCTGATCAATTATTGTGCTAGACGTATTTGTAACCCGGGTCGGTGAGTTTATTATCTGTTTTAGATTGTATGGATCCATGACCCTTTTAATTTTATTTCTGAAGCTGTTCCTAGCGTTAATTGAGTAATCACAGTTTGTGTCACCAAGAATAAACACTTCTCGATTGTTGTTCACTGGGGAACATTGCAATCTTTCTAATACGTCAGAGAGTTTGTCAAAGAATTCGACTCCCGTAGATGGCGGCCTGTATAAGCCAATTACATACACGTCTTTTTGGAACTGTAAATGTACCTGTAGACAAATTATTTCTAAATTACTATCTTCAAATTCAATACGTCTGGTGTATCTATGACGATTTGATATGTAAGCCACAATGCCACCGCCAGAGCGGGTTCGGTCATTTCGTTCAACATTAAACCCTTCAAGGGATATTTCATCATTACATATAGTTTGATCACAAAATGACTCATTTATACATAGAAAATCAATATCATTTATGGCATCTGAAAGTAAATACCTGAGGTTGTCTATTTTGTTGATTAGACCACGAATATTTAGTGACGCAAAAACCAATCCCTTTTTAAATCGTGGGATTTTGCCATCAGATAATTGAATGCAACTATCTTTAGTTAAAATTTTGTCAGTTTCAAAATTATCGTTCACATGAAAATTGGTGTCAACCTTCGGAATATCCGAACCTTCGGAATAACGAAGCTTCGGAATTACGAATATATGCGGGTGTAACATGTGCTTTAAATCGATCAATTGTGATATTATACATTTTGATGATAATTATTCTCCCATAATACGTCAGAGCCTTCCAAAGATTAATACGTTAAATTTTATCTATTTTGACAGACCAAATAAGGGCATTAAAGCCCTTTACATATTTGCATAATACAACCCCACGATATTTAATTGCTTCATCAGACCATTCCAAGCTGCATATACCATTTGTTTCATTATAATTAATATTAAGTGGCATAAATGTGGTTTTGTCTGAATTAAGTTTTAAGCCAGAATATTCCCCGAACTTAATAACATCTTGAAATACGACATTTCCTGCCTGGACGAAAATAACAAAAAGCAGGGGCCGCAGAAGGTTCCCCCCCACTTTGAAAACCGTTCCGCGGCCCTAAGAGCGGTGTCATCTGCTAACTGTGGGATTATTCTTTAGAAAATGGCTCTTTGTGGAATGGAATCTTAATACAACTGACTTTGTTGTTTGACCTTATCTGTGACGCCATGTATAGACCGGGGGCTGGGATACTATTCAGCTGATCGGGTACACTATATGGTTTTCATGTTGGCATGAGTGGTCAACATGGTCAAGAAATGTGTAATGCATATCAGGGGACCGTTTCATCAACATTTTGTCTGACAAGTTGTCAGATCTGACATCTTTCCTTGATTCTGATTGGCTGAGAGGCTATGTTACTATAGTAACTGTCGGATAAAATGGGACTTGTCTGATAAAACGTCCGACAAGTCCTTTCATGAAACGCTCCCCTGATCTACCGCCCCCACCCCTATACACTATTTCTATCTCATCTATTTTCATTCAAACTCTCACCCTCTCTTCATAATTGCTTTCACCATTTCTCCTTTTTCACTTTTATCCCGCTTTGCTTTCTTTCCTCTCATTGTTTTCTCCTTTTCGTCCTCCCTTTTTCTTTCTTTCTTTCTTTCTTTCTTTCCTTCCTTCTTTCTTTCTTTCTTTCTTTCCTTCCTTTTTTCTTTCTTTCTTTCTTTCTTTCGTTCTTCCTTTCTTTCTTTTTTAAAGTTCTTTCTTTCCTGCACTAGCAAATTATGTCTTCAACTGTCATTTTTATTTGTTAAACTGTATTTTAATGTTAGTGTTCTTTTTAGCACCAGCCAATGGGAGTCTTTTAACAGAAACTTGATTTCTTTTTATAATCCCCAGGCATTAACCGGTGTTCTTTCCTTTTTTTGTGTGTTTTTTTTTCTTTATTTGATATTTTATATTGGATGTTGTATGATGATTGTTTTCAGTGTAATGAATTTGACTATTGTCATGAGTATGTGTACCTGGAAATGGAATAAAATAAACAAAATCCCGAGGTGATTTTCAGGCCATAAAATCACCAAAATTGGATGCTGTGACCGCCATTCTGCATACCGATCGATAGCAGAGATACATGTAAGTTCGTTTTCATGCACATGATTTCAAGAAAGTATTATTGATATAGGCCTATGTTTTAGAAATCACCGAACTTTATTTTTTTAATACTGGTTGCGTTTATAAATTATATACAGTAACTTAATCTTCCTTTGAATCCTTTTCATTATTAGAATAATGTGATATAACTTAAATTTCACTCCAGAAATTTCTCAAAACAATTTGTAATGATTGCAGATAATATAAATAATTTTATTCAAAGTTAAAATGCTTTATGTGTAATTGAATTGTCAGTCTTTGTCCGGTATTCTGGGCCTATATTATCTCGATCTGCGATAGTCACATTTAAAACGTGTTCATATCTTTGTTATTACGTGAACATGTTCATTTCTTTTGATTTATGAACAAAATGCATAACAATGTAAAACTGATGTGCGAATAATACAGTGCTTTTACGTATAGTGATTGCACCGTACGAGTGCTGATTTTCTGCAGATTACGTTTATTTGATAGCACGAGTTTGTAAAAAAAAAAAATGCAGGATTCTTTTCCCCCTTTTCACTCCAGGCGGCACGTTACAGAGACCATCAAGGCCAACGTCAAATAACGTCTTATTAAGGAGTCCTCTTTTTGTCCAAAATTTTCCACAAAACATCGGAGTTATTGCGCACAGCACTTTGCTGTTCTGACTCTAAAGTCAGCTTTTTCTTATTTCTTCCTTTTTCTTTTCTTTAGAATATTTTGAGTATACTCACTAATCTTTAATTTAATAAAACCCCCAATAAAAGCAATAAGTAATTAAATTGCTTTTTTCAACTAATTTTCCATATACTAGTAGCAGAAACATTTTCTTAATCATACCAGGGACGGATCCAGCCTAGCCAATAGGGGGGGGGGGGGGGGGGAGGCTGGAGATGGAATTTTTTCAACCATATTTTCCCCGATCGGCTGCTTGAAGTTTCTTTGAAGGGGTAGTCGGAGTAGTCACTTCTCAGCTTTATTCTTGTAATTTAACACAAAACACAAATATATGGTAATCTCATAGTTCTTATCATTTAAATAGTGCGAGCTATTTTTTTTTATTTATGTATTTTGTCCTAAAATATGAACATTCTGGTCAATATTGGTGATCCTGATGTGAATGCAACTATATGGAATTTGCAATATACTTTTGAACTGATCAAAAAGGTACCTGTTGAACTGCTTGCAGTTGGCCATGACGACGTTACTATTTCAACAATCAAAATAATAATGCGAGAATGAAGCGCGAGCTGAAAATTTTTGACATTTCTACCTAAAGATTGAAAATTCTTAACACTTTTTGTTATGATTGGTATATAACTAAACAATATTGATGGGAGCGCGAAAGTTTGATAGTTAGGTTTAAACAATGTGACACTCTTTTCATAAATCATGAAAAGGATGGGTATAATTAGGGATCTTCCTACAGTAGTAATGCGAGCACAAAGCAAGAGCAGATTTTTTTTTTGATATTCTAATCTTAAACTGGATGTTTTAAATAGATCAAGGGCGGATCCAGGATTTTTAAATAGGGGGGGCGCCAGCGGCGAGGGAGCGAAGCGACCGAGCGGGGGAGGGTGTGGGAGGGGGGTTCCCCCCTCCCACGGCAAGGACTTTTTCAAAAAATCATGTCCAAAAGTCGTATTTTGAGAGCACCTTTAGAAGAAAAATGCACACTTAAATCACTGTAACTTCATGAATAAAAGACACATACTGACTCATTTAGGAGCTGGTTTCCAGTCACACGCCGTATAAGCGGTCATTCAACACATACATTTGGCAAAGGCTCTTCACTTGCTTGCATCGTGTGATTGAAACGTCAAATTTAAATGATACGAAACTGAGACTTGTAATCGATAAGTTCCGAATAATCCATTCTGTTTATTGTCATTTGTGTATTTACATTGTGTGTTTCAAACGAGAATTGTTTAGTCGTATGGCAACATGCATAAAATTTGTATTTTTTTTATTCACTTGGGTCCAATCTATCACAAAATGATAGGGTTCCAATTTTCCCCACCCTCACCCACTGCCTGAGGGGGGGGGGGGGTCACCTATATCGAGACCCACTAAAATCAGGAGTATTAGTAATTTTGCGCCCGGTTAAACAATGAATTATTTTATGGTATTTTATCATCCCTAGACAGCTAAAATGCCTATATCTGAAGGCTTCAAGTTGGACGAGCATCCTACCAACCATATCCCCTACTCCCCCCCCCCCAACTGACTGGCATACAACTTTCACCATTCGGCCACTCGTTCTAGAGTACAATTTACGATTAAAGGACTTCTATTCGAATTGTCAATTATGTACTTCTCGGCTAATTTCCAATTACTGATAGACAGAAAAAACACATAAAATATAATTTTAGCCCCCCCCCACACACACACACGCACATATTCATTATTGAAATAACATGTGATGTTTAGAGAACTTCCGAACTTACATTGTTTTTCACCAGTTGTTAGTACTAATTGACCTCAGGAATAATATACTAAAAATCTGCATCAGGGAAAGTGGTTATTTTCAAGATAGTATCCAAGATGGCCACCATTCACTTAAAATTAATGAATACGACTCACTCATTATCCACCCTAGAATCCTAATTAGTTTCATACTCCATGGTCTAGGAGTTAAAATAATTTGTTGACACAGGGTAGAGTGAATATAAGGACCCAAGGATACCTGGAAAATATAAGATGGCATCAAAAAAGCCTGCCGTGTGCTAAAAATCCGCAATTTGGTTTTGATTCAATGATTTTAAGGGTGAAGTAGTAAATTGGAAAAAAAGTTCAAGGACAGTGAGTGGTCTGGTGGGTCCAAAAATCCATGATGGCTTCAAAGATGGCTTCATTTATTCTGAAATGGCTGCTAAAATTAAAGCAGACATAGCTGATTTCATATCGTCCATGGAAATGTGATTTCGATGTTTAATTTTAAACCACTGGTTTGGGTTAAGTAATATATAAGGATAAGTTACAAGGACAGACAGTGGTCTGGTATGTTAAAAAATCAAAGATGAATTCCAAAAAATGATCTTAAAATGGCTGCTTGATACTTAAAGCGGACAAAGTTCATTTCATATTGGCCTGGGAGATATCAGGTAGGTGTTTCATAAAGCTGTTCGTAAGATAACACGACTTTAAGAACGACTGGTGATCCTTTCTTTTGGTAAATGGTATACACCATAGGGGATGGTTTAGCGCGTAAGAAAGGATCACCAGTCGTTCTTAAAGTCACTCTTAACTTACGAACAGCTTAATGAAACGGCCCCAGTTTGGTGTCTAAACCAATGGTTTCAAGGGTCAAATAAGACATTTGGATAAGTAAATAAGGGCTGTCAGTGGTCTGCTATGTCAAAAAATGCGATATGGCCTCCAAAATGCAGGGTCTAAATTGACTGTGCTTCTTAAAAGTAGACATAGTTCATTAGAAATGCACATTGTGGATTTGATTTTGGTGTCTACACTAGAGTTTAAAGGATCAAGTATTGTTTCAAGTTGAAAGAACAGTCGGATGTCAAGTTTATCAAAAATCCAAGATTGCTTAAATGACTGCTATTACTTTAAAAGTGGATATAGAACATTAAACATACACCTGGGGATATTATTTTGGTGTCTACACTAGTATTTCAAGAGTTGAAATTAAAAATACATATTAAGGACTGGCTACAATGACTATGCAGTTATCCATTTTGCCTTAAAATCCAAGTGGGCTTTAAAAAAATGGGTACCAAAATAACTACTGTTAATACTTAAAAGTGGAGACATTATTCAAACAATACCAACCTGTGAGAAATGTTTTGGTGCCTACACTTATATGTATGGGATAAGTTATCATATTGATTCGTGAGTTTGTAATAGCGCCCACTTGATGATTTTTTTTTTAATCTACCATGGATTTTAGACAAAATGGAAAACTAAATATCCTTGTTATTTGTTGAATGTATTATCTAACCCTTTATACCACCATGTAGACATCCAAATTATTCCTCACATATTAATATTGTATAAACTCTGACCATTATTAATGAGTTTTAGGAATCATTTTAGATGCCATTTTGAAAACTTTCTTGGATTTTTAGGCAAAATGGACAAGTGCATATCTTTGTAACTAATCGAAAGTACTATTATAATCATGAATCCATTCAGTGGACACCAAAATCATATGTCCTTGGTGAATTTTAAATGAACGATGTCCATTTTTAAGTAACAGCATTCACTTTAGACTCAGATTTCTTCACGACATCTTGGATTTTCCGACATAGACCAATGACTGTCCTTGTTATGATATGGTAATATTAATAATATAGGTATATTTACCTAGGGAAGCCACTTCAGTTCTAAAAACTGTTCTCCCAGCGGGCCTTGCCATTATTATTACCCCTGCCTTAGATGGGCTGCCTATGCGCTTTAGCATTCAAGGAATTCCTTCGCGCATTCAGGGAATTTCTACCGGGTACCCATTTACCTCACCTGGGTTGAGAGCATTACAATGTTGATAAATTTCTTGCAGAATGAAACTATGCCATGGCTGGGATTCGAACCCACGACCCTTTCAAAGTCAAAAGACCAATCCACTGGGCCACAACACTCGAACGGTTGTAACTAATTTTCTGACTTTAAAAATCATGGTTTAAACATGAAACCATATTCTTGATGGATATTACATGTCCACTTGTAAATAACAGTGGCTATTTTATACTCTATTGTTTAACATACTCGACCAACGACTCTCCTTGTAACTTATTCTAATGTATTATTAGACTCACTTTTCCATGGTAGTCACACACATTCATATTCCCGGATATTGAACAAACTATATCGGTTTTTCAAGCAGCAACAGCAATTTCAAACTCCATTTTTGGAAGCCATCTTGGATTTTTTAACATACCGGACCACCGACTGTCCCGGTATGTTGAGTCCAAGATGGCCTCCAAAAGTTAAATAAATAAAGAAAGGAAACGGTATTCTTGTCCCAATTATGATCGTTGAAACCATGGTCTAGACACCGATTCCATCTATCTCAGGTATATAAAATGTGCTATGTCCATTTAAAGTATCAACAGCCATTTTAAACTCCATTTTTGGAAGCCATCTTGGATTTCTGGGTCCTTGTAACTTTTCCCGATATACTTCTTCACCCTTAAAAATCTTTGAATAGAAACCAAATTAAGGTCACTTAAGTAACAAAATAAAAAATCCAGGATTTTTTTATTTTAGCCCAAGGTAGCCATTTTGCCCCCCCGGGGGGGGGGGGGGGCGAGAATCAAAACAAATTAGATGCCCATACTATGAATCGGCATTGGAAATAATTGCTCTTGAAATGTGTCAGCTTTCAAATTTATTGATAAAATTACAGTGCCTAGAATTTGATTTTTTTAGGGAAGTGCTTATCATAAGTTATGGCGCCCTCTAGTGTTGTAGTAAGGTTTTCACTGCATAAAATCCTGAAATGGGGATGATTTTTACATCAATTGACCAAAAATAATGATATACATTACATGTGATATATTCCTCTGTTGTTGGATTGTATGACAAGACATATTCATTTCATTTTGGAATCCTTTTGTCCAAATTTTAGTGCCAAAAAAAGGGAAAAATATTTTGGGGGCAATATTTTACAATTTTGGGGCATTTTTCGTAAAGTCCGCCCCCGTATGGTAAAAGTTAAAAAACATTGACATCACAACATCATCAAATATTCATTCTCATACACCTCAGACAACTTAAAAATATAATTGGCAAAGAAAAGTGAGAAATAAGGTTGAAAACAATGGATTATCCTATTGGGCTTTGTACAGGCCAATATGGCGCCAAAAAGGACCCCCCACAAAGGGAAGGAGGGGTCTGAAAATTTGACCCCCATCGTTTTTGGTCTAAGGGGACCCTATTGAAGCCAAAACAACCAAAAAATCAATTTTGGCACGCTAGTCCTACGGGAGCTGTGTCAGTGACATACCGTACCACACTATAGATGACAGATTTCTCAATCCAGTGAATTTTTGTATCAATAAATCCGGTCCAAGGTATGCAATTACTTAACTTATTTGTATTTCCCTGAATTTCATAATTAAATTTCGCCCAAAAAACAGTTTTAAATCGCGATCTATAAAACGCTAGTTACCTTGTCTGTAGCCACGGACCCCCAACCACTTGAGTCTATGGATGGTGAGTGGAGCCAACGCAGTTCAGCGGAACAACCAAAATACAGAGACTGAAGCTTTTGGTCTAATCATGCACATGCAATGAATAGTCTCATAGAAAGATTTTCATTAAAAAATCCGACTCGAAATGCTGGAAAAATGGCCTTATCCTGAAATAAGTCCTCTCTTCTCGTGTGTGTCGGTGTGTGTGCGCTCGTGTACTATCACTTGTTCACTGCTACCACCCTGCCTGTGGGGAATCTACAGGTAGGACTATCATGGTATGCCAATGTTGCCGGGGGGGGGGCCACTTACATTGACGAGTGGATACCATGCGCGACCAAAAAAACACGTAAAAAGGATGTCTTTTTCACGATAGGGCACGTTACGTACGTAACGTGATAAGGGTGTCAAAAACAAAAAAATAATGAAAAAAGGGTATCTATTTCGCTAGGAAAATTACGTGTTTAGGGTCGAATTTGCGGGGATGATAAAACAAAATTAAATGTCTTGTAAAGGATGTCCTTTTTGCCCCAACACTACGTGTTTAGAGTCCGATTTACGCGAGGTGTAGAAGGTGGGGTCGTACTTAACCAAATAAGGTAAAGCCGATGACCGAAGGACCCGTAACAATAAAACATTCCTGTACTTGTTTAGGGGCTCATTTCAGGGAATATTTGCCAAGAGTATCGTTTTGTTTCCAATACTTGTTAAGGGTAGGGTTTCACACGCCAATACTCGTTAAGGGGTGCATTTTCAGAATATGGAAATAACGTGTTTAGGGTGCTTTTCGAGACCCCATGGTCGCGCATGGTATCCACTCGTGAATGGAAGTGGCCCCTCCGGGCAATGTTGTACAGAGCACACACTTTAAAAAATCATTAAAATATCACTTTTGTGACCAAAATTACTAATTTCCATACAGTTGCAATTTATTTTTCATTAGTAACTTTGGAATAATTTTTGTATTCACCAGAGCGCTCAAAAACTTGAATTTGGGGCATATTTTTTGTATGCCCTCTATTGGTGGAAAGAAATAAGGCAAGAAAATTTTCATTTTTTGATCTCTATTTTTAATCAAGAAAAAAATGATTTAAAGAATCAAATTTAAATAAGAGTCAAGTTGTATGAATAATAAGTGTAGTGGAAATTGTCAGTGCAAAAAAAATCAAGCATTTGCCCCAAAGAAAAAGAGAAAATAAGCCAAACATTGCCACCCTTATTTTGCCACACATGGAGATATAAGTGAGAACAAGGTTATATCATAACCTTGTTCATTGAATGAGTGTACTATTAGACAGCTGGCAGCCGTCTGTTTCGAGGAGTTTTTTAACATTTAAAAAAAAAATTCTCCTCGTACACAGACGGCTCGCTATCGTGCAGCCACCATTAGGGGACTTGCAATGCAAAATCCCAACGTCGGGGCTCTTCAATTTTTGTTTTTAAAGGAGAAATGTATTGATTATGAATGTGGTCTTATTATATATCAATGGAAAGGTAATGATGTGGGGATTATCAGTGGGTCATTCAAAAATACCGAAAATAATACAAGAGGTGAAAATCGCCGATTAAAAACGCTAAAATGCCTCTCCGAAATATGCCTCGCATCGGTCTCTGAATTGACTGGAATTTGATGACGTCACTGCCTGTACGAGAGGCGTGATTGGCTCTCCCACGTGAAGCTCCACTTGCATGCAAAAACCTGTCGCGTTGGTACGTTTCCTCCACACTGTCACTGAATACTAATTTTATCTAGATTTGGATTTAAAAGTTGATGATTTTAAAAATGAAGAGAATGATGATGAAGTGAACAACAAAGTGACGTAGTTGGAGGTAAATTGGGGGAATTACGCCGATGATGATGATCATGAAAATTCAACTTGCATGACGATCACAAGTCATGTACATGCGGATTCGCTACCAACTCATGCAGCTGCTGCTACAAGTGCTAGCCACACTGCGCGGGCCAAATTAAATCCATGAAAATGAATAACCACATCCAGACAGAGTCTATCATAAGAAGAAAAATAATGATATAACTGTACTTACAAACAAGTGAATAATCCGAACCTGAAGGCAAATCAACTCAACGAATAGCAGCAGACGATATGCACCGACGATAAACTTCATGTGGCTGGGATAGATTGTCACTCGTTCTGTTAGATGTAATTTTTATCTCATTAATTTGACAAAATTACGAAACTCGGGGAATTATTTATCTATATAAAAATATAGTAACATCTCTTATTATTTTTTGAATTACGAAAAAACCTTTTTGAAGGAAAACGTTGAGGTAAACTAAAATTACATGTAAAACATGTGTAGCTTGTATGTCATTGCCATAGAGATGTATATTATTGACACTAGAGGGCGGACTTCATCAAATTGCTGTGAATCCATGTTCGGGGCGGCCGCCATCTTAAAGAGGGCAAGAGCGCGGATTTATAACACACGGCTCTATGGGAGAATATCACATATTTCACTTTTTTACATTATATTTTCAATTTAATGCTGTATGCAACGTTAAAATCACAAGGTAAAACATTTTTATGTTAAAATATATGATAACCATGCATATTTTATAAAGGAGATGGACTGAACATCCAGAAAACGGGGGAAAAATAGGTTGCATTACCTGATGTAGATCAGGGCTTGGTCTGAAGTTTCCCCTCCTTTCAGTTAATTTTGAGGAAATCAAAGTAGAAATCATATGGTGAATCACTGATAATCCCATTAAATATAATATTGGAGACTATGCGACGTTATAGCTATATTTAACACCACGGGTGTTAAATCTAGCAGCCCAATCAATAAAGGACCACACCATCTGGTGTTGGAGTTACACTGCCACTGGTGTTAAGATTACCAACATTTAGGATGTTAAAATATATCAACACCAGTCTTGGTGTTCGATTTGAACACGAGTCGGAGAATGTTATGAAGTTGACACCATTTGGTGTTCATTTGACACCCTCGAACACCTGCAGAAACGAACATTTAAACGAAAGTTTAAATCACCCATTGGTGTAAAAAAAATACCAACACCAGCTTTGGTGTTGTTTCACGGTTCGGATTCACACCATTTGGTGTCCGATTTCAAGTTCTTCAACACCTGCAGCCTGACGGTGTAACTTAACACTAGGGTATTTTTTTTTAAATACCCCAACAACAGACAGTGTTGAGTTACTCCAGTGAAGTGTAACTTCAACAATAATTTTTGTTAAAATATTTCTATCCAACACCTGTCACGGTGTTGTTTCAACACTTCTGAGTATTTGGTGTTTATTTTACACTCTAAGTGTTGTTTCAACACAGTATATTGCTTGAACACTGCCGGAGTGTCAAATGAGCACCAAGTTGTTTCAACACTTCTGAGTATTTGGTGTTTATTTTACACTCTAAGTGTTGTTTCAATACAGTATATTGCTTGAACACTGAGTGTCAAATGAGCACCAAATCAAGAGAACATATGAACACTCTAAAGTGTTAAGTTGACCTTATCTTACACCCTTGTCACGGTATATGCTATATGATGGCTTATATACTCAGTCGACCTCGTCGTTTTCCCCCGTTTTCTGGATGTTCAGTCCGTCTCCTTTATCAAATATGCATGGTTATCATATATTTTAATATAAAAATGTTTTACCTTGTGATTTTAACGTTGCATACAGCATTAAATTGAAAATATAATGTAAAAAAGTGAAATGTGTGATATTCTCCCATAGAGCCGTGTGTTATAAATCCGCGCTCTTGCCCTCTTTAAGATGGCGGCTGCGCAATACATGGAATCACAGCCGCATAACGCGCGCGTCAATGCGAGCGATTACTCTAGTGTCGATATACATCTCAATGGTCATTGCAAACAAACCATCTCAAACATGCACAGTACCGGTATTCCTTCCTTGCTCGCCTTGCTGATTGAGAGCTGTGCAACACGTGCACAGATCTATTTTCTCAGTCAAGGCGAGCAAACAATACGGCATGTGTTGTTGTGATAGTTTGTTTACGATCACATATGCTACACAATGTTGGGGATGATCTTTTACATCTAATTTTTATTTACCTCAACGTTTTCCTTCAAAAAAGGTTTTATCGTAATTTAAAAAATGATAAGAGATGTTACTATATTTTTATATAGATAAATAATTCCCCGAGTTTCGTAATTTTGTCAAATTAATGAGATAAAAATTACATCTAATAGAACAAGTGACGATCTATCCCAGCCACATGAACTTTATCGTCGGTGCATATGCCATATCGTCTGCTGCTATTCGATCGTTGAGTTGATTTGCCTTCAGGTTCGGATTATTCACCTGTTTGTAAGTACAGTTATATCATTATTTTTCTTCTTATGATAGACTCTGTCTTTATGTGGTTATTCATTTTCATGAATTCAATTTTGCCCGCGCTGTGTAGCTAGCACTTCCAGCTGCATGAATTGGTAGCGAATCGGCATGTACATGACTTGTGATCGTGTTGCAAGTTGAATTTTCATCATCATCATCATCGGCGTAATTCCCCCAATTTACCTCCAACTACGTCACTTTGTTGTTCACTTCATCATCATTCTGTTCATCTCAAAATCATCAATTTGAAAATCCAAATCTAGATAAAATTCTGGGTTTTCTTTCATTTCGGGATCGCCAGGTATTCAGTGACAATGTGGAGAAAACGTACCCTCGCGACAGGTTTTGCATGCAAGTGGAGCTTCACGTGGGAGAGCCAATCACGCCTCTCGTACAGTGACATCATAAAAAATCCCCAATTTCGCGGACTTAATTCTGCGTGTTTGGATCAGAGAGAGAACTTTAAACTATCAATTAACTGAGTTTCATCGGTCTCCATGATAAATGATGTACACCATCGTGTTCTCCTTATTTTCTCCTTTATTTTGATATATGATTCTCCATTTTTACGATTTTCAATATATTTCTACTTTAATGAATAAAAAAATTGCCAATTATTGCGACCAAAATGCAAATTGATATTCCCTCTTGGCATTAATTGCCAAAAAACAGAGAAAAATCAAGTTAAAAGGAACAAAAACAGTGACTTACCTCGGCTGTCACGCAAATTCACTTCCCCGTTTTTTCCGATCTTAAGTACATAAACATATGGCCATTGAGTCCCCTGTACAGATCACACTAGAACTTCGGTCTCTGTATTTGGTGAGTGAAGCCAACGGAGTTCAGCTGAACAACCAACATAACAGAGACCAAAGCTTTTGGTCTAGTTGTGTATATACAAAGCCCGGGGGGAGGCATTCGACCCCAAAAATGGTGAGGGTGTGCGCCGGGCGCGCGTTTCCGTTTTACACCCTGGCGAAGGCATTTTCCGGAAAAGTAGCCAAAAAGCGACTAGTGAAGAGTCTACACACGTCGCTGGTTGCATGCAGCGTGCGACACAGGCGAGTCCACCACCGCATGTTACTGATCAGAGCACAGAGTTCCTCGGCACTTCATGTACAGAGAGAGCGGCAGTCAGGAGTGAAATCCGAACATGCTTTTGCAGTCGCGTTGTTTATGATAGTTTTTTTTCTAAAAATAAATTATTAACTAAATGAATAGAATGACAGACAAAATCAAAATAAACAGATACTTATAATGGAAAGACAAATTGAAGTTTGATGGATTGATACACTTAGAAGCTGCCGAAAGATAGATATAGAAGACTGATAAATAGATAGAGACAAGATAGACAGATAGATAGATAGAAATAGAGAGGGAGAGAGAGAGAGAGGTGGATAGATAGAGAGAGAGAGAAAGAGGGAGAGATGGATGGATAGATAGAGAGAGGGGGAGAGACAGAGAGGTCGATATATAGAGGGAGAGGGGGAGAGAGAGAAAGGGAGAGAGAAGGATAGATAGATAGATAGAGAGAGATAGAGAATTTGAGAGACAGATAGATGTTAGATAGCCTGATAGAAAGATAAAGAATGAGAGAGACAGAGAAGATAGACAAATTAACAGATAGATAGATACATAGATAGATATATAGATAGAGAGAAATAGAGAAAGACAGACAGATGGATAGATAGAGATAGATAGATGAGAGATAGATAGATGTTAGATAGATAAAGAGGGAGAGAGACAAAGAATATTAACAAATTAACAGATAGATAAGTTAAAAAAATAGAGAGAATAAGAGAAAGACAGACAGATTGATAGATAGATAGATAGAGATATTAAATAGATAATTAAAGAATGAGAGAGACAGAGAAGATTATTAACAAATTAACAGATAGATAGATACTCTAGTTAAAAAATAGATAAATAGATAGAGAGAAATAGAGAAAGACAGACAGATGGATAGATAGATGGATAGAGAGATAGATAGATGTCAGATAGATCAAGAATGAGAGAGTAGAGCGACAAATTAACAGATACTGTAGTTACATAGGTAGGTAGAGAGAGAGAAATAGAGAAAGACAGACAGATGGATGGATAGATAGAGAGAGATAGAGAATTTGAGATAGATAGATGTTAGATAAAGAATGAGAGAGACAGAGAAGATTATTAGATAGATACTGCAGTTACATAGATAGATAGAGATAGAATTTGAGAGATAGATATATAGACAGATATAGAGAGAAAGACAGACATCAGCAAATCGGCAAAGGCAAATGATCTAGGCAAACATTCGGTGCGGACTTTGGATCGCGCGCCAGCTGATAATGTAAACAAACGTAGACGTAGACTCTTCACTAGTCGCTTTTTGGCTACTTTTCCGGAAAATGCCTTCGCCAGGGTGTAAAACGGAAACGCGCGTCCCGGGCGAGACAAAAACTTGGAACGGATCGCCAGCGTGTGAGTGCGTACACATCCCTATGCCTATGGAATGGTCATACGTGCATGATGCAGCTAGCGCGGCCTTCGTCAGTCAGGATGAGCTCTGCGGCCGCTTTTCACCAAAATTGCAGCTCATTGTAGCCGCTTTTCACCCAAATTGCAGCTCATTATAGCAGACCAATGCGATCAGAACTGCGTAACGAAAAAAATGCGAAGCTTTGGAGCAGATTTCTTTTTTCTCGATAAGAAGAAAAAGCTATGCCTTGGAGCGGCTTTCTTTGTTCTTTTTCTCAATAAGACAAAAATGCTATGCCTTGGAACGGAAATTTGAGTGTAAAAATGGGGGTCCCCTCCGCGGCACATACCCACTATGCACTATATACTGAGTGCCCCCCCCCCCCCCGGGTTACAAAGTCAATGCCAATGGGAGTTGAAAGAAATCACTGCCGCTGATAAAATAAACGACAGTAAATGGAGTGTTGACTTCAACCAGGATAATGCTGGAAAAATGATGAAATTTTGGCATTTCATGTGACAGCCTCAAATGCAGCCTTTCGAAAATCCCAGAATTGTGTGCAAAGTGAATGGGTTGGCAGACATGGGGTACCTATAACTTTGAGGACTTCATGATGATATTTTTTAATATTTTGACATATACTTCTTCATTACGAAGTTTTGAAACCCTTGCCATCGACATTAAAGCAGGCCTTGTCAACAAGGATTGATTTCCTTAGGAAATCCATTGTTGAAGATAGAAATCACATAAATTTGTTTTATTTCATTTATCTATACACCTTAATATGATTAATGCGCATGAAGGTGCAAAAAATAGTTGATAAAAATGTGAAAAATGAAAAGTTTCTTTTCCGACAGATCTCCTGTAGATCCCTCGATCCATTCCGTAAACACCGCACATAGTAGGCTTGACCCTTAAACCGCTTTGTTTTGACGTAGCTTCGATAAGCAATGTTACAAAATGCCATTTTGAAGAACAATTTATAGTTAAAAATTATTATTTAACAAAATAATTAAATTTGAAACTTGATTACAAATATTGAAAATTTCTATTATTACAATAGTAATTATTTATAATCAAGTTTTAAATTATTAGATTAAAAATTGAAATTTTTAGTCTTTTATGTCACCTTGATATCGTGAGAGTAACCCTCTTTTCTCAAAATAAAGGGCTCCCAGATGTATATTCCTGGTGTCATGGGTCACTTGTAATATAAAGGTTTCCTTCTACTTTCTTCCAGACCAAAGTTACTCTAAGCTCATGCAGCATCCACCAGACAAGCAAAGCTTGACAGAAGCCTCCACTAAACTAATACAGCTGGAGGATTATTCTTCTCTCCAACCTGATGCCTCGTCAACACATCAAGGTAAATCATTGTTGCATGACAATTGATTACATATGACAATTTCTCCTACTTAAGAGAGTACGTGCAGGAAGCCCACCTAGTATTAAATCTACCTGTAATCTATTAATCCTCACCCTATTCCTTATCCTAATCCAGGGCTCCACACGAACACTTTTTTTTTCTAAGGATGACTTATTAGGAGGAATTGGGGATGAGCAAAAAGCATAGGGGCAAATGTTTGGTTCATTCAGATTATATGTTGGTAATCTCATAATCTTCAATATGGATTAAAATTTGGCTATGCTTTTATAAAGTATGAAGTACCAAATACTATCTATTCACAAGGACAAAATACTTCTGTCTGCCAGTGAAAATGCTGCAAGGCATTGTTCACGTCTTCCATTATAAAATAAGGATGCTGTTGGCTACAATTGCTCCTGGGTATTACATGTAAATAACAAATTCTGCCTTCAAAGTGGCAATATAATCTGAAATTACAAAGTTTTGATAATTTGGATCTGTTTGTTTGTTGTTTTTTTTGCTATGTGACATTTTGAAATTGATCAGTATGCCATATTTCATTTATTTCTTTTTCTGCAAAATATAAACAAAGTAAATACAATCATAAGAAGCAAGTGCCACAAACAATATGCCAGATCATTAAATCGACTTAAAAGAGACATAAGAAAATTACATACAAAATATGTGAAAAAGGATCATATGGTATATAAAATTTATTCATTTGCTAAAATGCAGGATGCCTCTCAAAGGCAAACCTTGTATATATTGTGAGCCCCTCAAATTATGACAGATTAGAAAAGAAATTAAATAAAAGTAATAATAAATATCAAGATTGCCAACAGGAGAAATCATGAAAATAAAACATAAAACATTCAAGATATACAAAAGTTATGTGACAAATCAAGACCAAGAGAAACTGGGAGGAGAGATAGAGAGGGGGGAGATGAGAAATGAATGATAGTACTGCGTATGGATTACAGAAAGAAGAATGTATACAAAATATGCAGAGGATCGAGGGCTTACAGTCCTCTCCAAGCCACCTGGTAATGAGGATTGCTGCCTTACCAAAGGGCACTAGCACACCGATTGGGATTGAACCTGGTTCACTGGAATATAAAACCCCTGCTCTTTTGCACCTCAGAAGAAAAGTAAAATGCATTTATTGACTTTGGTATTTTGTTTATTTTGTTTTTCTAGATCAAAGTTCTAAGAGCATCTTGGAAAAACTCTCACTGTCAAGCAAGAATGGACCACAAATATTCTTCATCAAGCAAGAAGAAACAGATGAAGGTAGATAAAACAACAAAATGTCTTACAAAGCACAAATTCTTCAAGCCACACTGCCTCTGAATTTTGAGAGCTCTTGCACTTCAGTACAGTAGCATTAGGGAATTGGCTGGTGCAATACATGGGTGAACACTTGACTCTCTGAAGAATAGCACATTTAGTTTTAGGATGAATAGATTGGAATTTCCTATACACATACAGGACCAACATGGCATCCTCTCCGATCAACAGAGTGTTTTGCAAACTTTTACGACACATGCATTGATTTGCAGGGGTGAGACATGCTTATGCACAAAGCAATCATCAGTGGCGAATCTAGCTTTTTGCTACACGGGTGGGGGGGGGGGGTGTCAAGTTGGTTTAACCCATTATAGATGAGCTGTGAAGTTATGTGTCAACAGATTTTTTTTATACTCCTTCCATTTAAAGTCATTCATTTTTTCCCAAAGATTTTGCTCTGGCAAAGTTATGTGTAGTTTAAATGATACTGATCTTGAATTAATAGTATCAGACATCCAAGTATAGTTCTCCCTTGTTTCCAATTCCTTAGAACAATGTGAAGTGAGCAGAGATGCATGTAGTGAGCTTCTACTGGGGAGTATTTTCAATACCTTGTCCAACTTCATCGAAAAAGACTCGGAAGAAACGCCTCCCTGCCATACTACAATACTATCAACAGATCAAGGTAAGGAGTATTTCTGTAGCACACAAGTTAGATATTGAATAAACATTCATCTCCTTCCTCTTCCATGCGATATGGAGCAAGTCCCATAAAAAAATTAATATCACAATTATTGAAAATTTATCATAAATTAAATCACAAATACAATAGACAATTACCTGTCATTGTAATGTATAGAGTCTTCTCTTTCAGCTGGTATGACACAGGAGATTCCTCATTCGTTAACCAGTGTGTTGGCTCAGTTGGTAGAGTGTCCGTCCCACTACTGGGAGGTTGGGAGTTCAAACCCTGAACACTTCAGACCAAAAGACATTAGAAGATTGGAAATACTGCTACCCTTTTTGGCGTTCAACAATTGAAGGGATAGAGCCTCGTTGATCTGGCATGGCACGGTGGCTGCCGGGCCTATGATTGATTGGGCAAAGCAAATTTTCAGAGTATTTCATGTCTGATTCGAACAATAAAATATAAATTTTCTTTTTCATGCATGAGAGAGTAAAAGCAATGTGAAGAAAGGATACCCCAAAAGTCATTTTGTCAGGACGGTGGGCATCTGAATTTCAAAAAGAAAATCACAAGTCTTAAGAAAAAATTAAATAGGAACCTCAATCTCAGAAAATGGTAATGAAATTAATAGATTTGTGTATATGAAATAATGCTTAACTTTAAATGATTTTATGAGATGAAGAATTTTAACAGGCTATCTGTCAGATCCCATTTAGTTAAAGGTCAATCATATTTCTTGACCAATTTCTGTAATATTGAGACTAGAATCCTATTAAAGAGCAAATACTGAAATTTTTAGACATGGTGATTTTCTTTTTTAGAATCCGGATTACTGTAATGTTCTATTCTTCAGGTATTCTAATAAAGGTGCAAAACATTTCTGGCTGAAAAAGTCATGTTTGAAATTACTTTTCGAAATCTGAAAGTATGTGAAAATTTTGCAAATCATTTTATTGTTTGTATGAAATATACATTCATTTATGTATTATTTTCTAGTAGGATACTTGATAAGTTTTGAATACAATTTGTTTTTTGTATTTTTTGTGTGTCCATATGTAGATTTTAGCTGCAGTTCCAGTAACATGCCTCAAAGTTTGGATGATATGGCCCAGGGTTCCAGTCCTCTCACAGATATGGAAAACAAGATAACCACTTACACCCTTGGGAAAAGTAGATATGAATCCAAGGGTGACAATGTCCTGGAAAGCATTCAAAGTAAGAAAGGACCCATGGGAATTGATGCAGAAACGGTTACAGATTTTGAGAAGTCAATTTCTTGTGATGAAACATATAATGTAAAACCTTATGTGTGTAATGTGTGTAATAAAGGTTTTCCCAATTCAAGGAAACTTGATGTTCATATGCATACGCATTCAGGTGAAAAACCTTATCCTTGTACATTGTGTGACAAAAAATTTGCAACAAAAACTCAACTAAATAGACATATACAAACACACTCTGGTGAAAAACCTTATGTGTGTAGTGTGTGTAAGAAAGGTTTTCCCAATTCAAGGAATCTTGATGTTCATATGCATACGCATTCAGGTGAAAAATCTTATCCTTGTACATTGTGTGACAAAAAATTTGCAACACATTATCAACTGATGCATCACATGAAAACGCACTCGAATGAAAAACAATATTCATGTCAAAAGTGTAGTAAACACTTTGCTTCAAAACATGGCCTTGAGTATCATATGATGTCACACTCTGGTTTAAAGCCTTACTTATGTTCATTCTGTGGCAAGAGATTTAGAGCAAACAGTCAGCTGAAAAGTCACATAATGACTCATAAAGGTGAAAAGCCTTATTGTTGTTCTTTGTGCAATGCAAGATTTTCTTGCAAACTTTCCTTGGAAGAACACATGCTTGTTCACACAGGAGAAAAACCATTTCAGTGTGAAGAGTGTAAGAAAGTGTTTGCCGTTGCTGACAATTACAAAAGGCATATTCGTCTACATGCCGAAAAAAAGCCCTATAAGTGCTCCAAGTGTGATAAACAATTTGACATGAAGTCTTCTCTTATAAAGCATTTCCAAAGGCACACTGGTCAAAAGGGTTTCTTATGTCCTGAATGTGGTAAGAGATTTTATACCAATGACTACCTTACTCAGCACATGTTTGTGCACTCTGGGGAGAAACCTTATCCTTGTACATTGTGTGACAAAAAATTTCCAACCAAAGCTCGACTAAATAGACATTTACAAACACACTCGGGTAAAAAACCTTATGTGTGTAGTTTGTGTAAGAAAGGTTTTGCCAATTCAAGGAATCTCAATGTTCATATGCATATGCATTCAGATGAAAAACCTTATCTTTGTACATTGTGTGACAAAAAATTTGCAACACAGTATCAACTGACGCGTCACGTGAAAACGCACTCGGGTGAAAAACCTTATGTGTGTAATGTGTGTAAGAAAAGTTTTCCCAATTCAAGGAATCTCAATGTTCATATGCATGTGCATTCAGGTGAAAAACATTATCCTTGTACATTGTGTGACAAAAAATTTGCGACACAGTATCAACTGATGCGTCACATGAAAACGCACTCAAATGAAAAACAATATTCATGTCAAAAGTGTAGTAAACACTTTGCTTCAAAACATGGCCTTGAGTATCATATGATGTCACACTCTGGTTTAAAGCCTTACTTATGTTCATTCTGTGGCAAGAGATTTAGAGCAAACAGCTGAAAAGTCACATAATGACTCATAAAGGTGAAAAGCCCTATTGTTGTTCTTTGTGCAATGCAAGATTTTCTTGCAAACTTTCCTTTGAAGAACACATGCTTGTTCACACAGGAGAAAAACCGTTTCAGTGTGAAGAATGTAAGAAAGTGTTTGCCGATGCAGGTAATTACAAAAGGCATATTCAACTACACTCCAAAGAAAAGCCTTATAAGTGCTCCAAGTGTGATAAACAATTTCCGATTAAGTCTTATCTTGTGAGGCATTTCCAAAGGCACACTGGTCAAAAGGGTTTCTTATGTCCTGATTGTGGTAAGAGATTTTATACCAAGGACTACCTTACTCAGCACATGGTTGTGCACTCCGGGGAGAAACCTTATCCTTGCTCAAAATGTGATCAGAGATTTTCATTTAAATCAAGCCTTGCTAAACACCTGCGACGGCACACTAAACACTGATAGACTGATCAATAGTAGAACTTGGTAATGTGGAATATTGAAAAGGGAATTATTCATGAAAAAAAATACATAGTCCATTATTCCAATCAATATTTATATTAAAAAAAGATGTTAATTCCATTTTATTTCATTGGCGTACTACCCTGATATGCATTTTTGTTTTTGTTGCAGTATTCCTCAATTGCACAAATACAAAATCTATCCTATCTACTATCATACCACCAATCCTGTGTTACCTACATATCATCCATAATTTTGAAAATTGCAGAAAATAGAATAACATATTTTTTGTGACTTCAGTTTTTTTCTTAAGACCAAATGTGACCATGTTCCTGATTTCAATGGCCTGATTTTGAAAATATGCTATTGTAAGGCTTCTATCGACTATATCAATAGCCCTTGCACAGGTGCAAATGTGATTGGTATTGGTAGATATTTTAAAGAAATTTATGAATAAATTTAAAAGAATTAATTGAAAGTGTGGTCCTGTAACTATTTCATTATATCCTCACAAAAGTTATTCTAGATTATTTTTCAATACATAAAATTGCACTCCTACTTCTCTGACTATTGTCAGATCATTTTTAGCTTATCCAGCCCGAAGAGCAAGATGAGCTTATGCCATGGCATGTCGTCTTTCGTCCGTCCACAATTTCAAAATGCTACTACTACGCCATTTCAAGTCCGATTTTAATTCTGTTTGCTTTGTATGATATCACTAGGTGGGGATTCAAAACTTTTAAACAGAAGTTTGAAAGTCATTGAATTTGCCAATTTATGCTCAACTTTCAATATTCACAAGAAATGCTTCCTCTTGTTTATTTGTTGGCCGATTTGGATTTATTTTTACTACCATCTGGTAGAGCTTCATGAGGTTCACCAAACTTTTACACTGAATTTTGACATTTTTCTAGAACAATTTGATGCTAATTTATGCTTATTTTAAAAAATTGACATAAAATGATTCTTCTTCTATATTTGTTGACTGATTTTTATCTTTTTTATCTTCCATCTGGTAGATCTTCATGAGGTCCACCAAGTTTGTACACAGAATTTTGAACTTTTGAGTAGAAAATTAGTTATGCTAATTTATGCAAAATTCATAAATCACATCTTCTTTATATGTTCACTGAATTTAAAACTGCTTATTCTTTATCATTTCAAGTCTGATTTTAATTCTGTTTGCTTTTTTAGCATTAGGCAGAGGATTCAAAACTTCTATACTGAATTTTGAAACTCATTAAACATGCTAATTTATGCACATTTTTCAAAAAAAAAATGCTTTTTTTTGCACCCATTTGGTAGAGCCTCATGTGGTTCACCAAACTTCTGCACAGAATTTTGAAAGTTTGTCTAGAAACAATTTTTATGCTAATTAATTTGTGCGTATTTTAAAAATTCACGTAAGTTGCTTCTTTATTTGTTGACCGATTTTTTTTTTTCTCTCTTTTATCTGGTAGAGCTTCATGAGGTTAACCTAACTTCTGCACAGAGTTTTGAAATTTTGAGTAGAAATTTATGCTAGTCTATGCAAAACTGTTCATTATCACAAAAATGCTTCTTTATTTGTTGACTTTTTTTCATCCATGTGGTAGAGCTACACTAGGTTCCCCAAATTTTCACACAGAATTTTGAAATTTTGACTAGAAAATTATTTATGCAAAATGTATTGATAATTAAAAATCCCCCCCAAAAATACCTTTTCTCCTTCATTTGTTGATGAATATAATTTTGTTCCCTTTATTTGAAAGCTCTTTGTGGGGATACGAAATTTTAGCACAGACTTTGAAACTAATTAAATATGCCAATTTATGCATACATTTCAAATTTCACTTAAATACTTATTTGTTGACTGATTTTTACTTTATTTGGTTCCACCTGAGAGCTACATGAGCCAAGGTTCTACACAGAATTGAGAAATTTTGACCAGAAAATCATGCTTATTTATACCAAATTTATTCATAAATCACAAAAATACTTGTTCTATGTCATTTCTTCATCAATATCAATTCTGTTTCCTCAATTTATGTCACCAATATAATTCATTACAGTGTCAACTGGGCTGATATTAAAATTGTGTTAAATATAGTTGCGAGATGCCAGATGAGCTCCACATCATTGATGTGCAAATTATCCCACTTCAGTTATTTATTGTTACATTATGAAAAAAAAAACCTTTTAATTTTTCTTTTATAATTTGTATTTAACTACCATTGGTTTTCTCTTTAAATAAATTACTTAGTTGATCCACAGCAAGATCTAGAACCTTGAATTCCTTTTCAATTTGTTGCATTCCCTCAGTGTGTTGTGTTTCTGTGCTGCATGTATTAGAAGGACTGAAATATTTATTTTGGGAGGGGATGTGAATTTCCTAACAACTAGTAGGTTTAAACTTTACCATAGCCTTTAAAATCAAATTATCATTTCTAAGAGGAACATCATTAAAGGACAAGTCCACCCCCAACAAAGAATCATTTGAATAAAAATGGAAAAATCCAACAAACATACACTGAAAATTTCATCAAAATCGGATATAAAGTAAGACTGTCATTTGAAATTTTCGCTTAATTTTACAAAACAGTTATATGCACATCCTGATTGGGATGCGAATGGGGAGACTGATGGCGTCATCCACTCTATTTCTTTTGAATTTTATTATATGAAATATGATATTCAAATTTTCTCATTGTCAAGTGAAAAAAGTTAACTCCTCCCTGATCATGCTGATGTTATGGAATTAGCATTGTTTAATACTATATGGTTCTGTCAAGTTGGTCCTTATTGTCAAATCTGTAAAAACAGCAACGAAATATTGTACAATTCAAACAATAAAAAACAAAAGAAATAGTGAGTGAGGGGCATCATCGACTTTCTTATATGCTATTTCACTGTTTTGTGAAAAATAAGCGAAACTTTAAATGTCATGTCTTTCTTATTTTACATCCGATTTTGATAAAATTTTCAGTGTTATGCTTGCTTGATATTTTGCTACCTATTCAATCAACATTTTTCTGGGGTGGACTTGACCTTTAAGTTTATTTACTGACAGGAAGCCATCATTCTGCATACAACCTTCTTGGTCATCGTTGATTGAATATCACTCTCAAAATCAATGTTTTTTGTCATCGAAGCCTTCTGTTTATCAACCATCGATGCGTTTTGTGAGCCATGTGAATAGATACGGTAATGCCGCATTTGGGTTTGCTTTATTTGATGAGTGACATTTCAATTCGAATGTTATATTATTGTTATCTAATTTTTAAGACCAGAATTGGGCTGAAAGATGTATTTGGGTGATTCAGTACAAGGTTAGTGATATTTTTTGTGTGGGAGGGTGGGTGGAGTGTATGTGTGGGAGGATGGGTGAAGTGTGTGTGTGGAGGGTGGGTTAAGTGTATGTGTGGGGGTTACTGTTTGGGAGGGTGGGTGAAGTGTGTGTGTGGGTTAATGTGTGGGAGGGTGGATGAAGTGTCTGTGTGGGGCACGATGGGTTGATGTGTGAAGTTTATGTGTGGAGGGTGTGTGAAGTGTATGTGTGGAAGGGTGGGTTAAGTGTATGTGTGGGGGTTAATGTGTGTGAGGGTGGGTGAAGTTTATGTGGGGATAATGTTTGGAGGGTGTGTAAAATGTACGTGTGAGTTAAAGTGTGGGAGGATGGATGAAGTGCCTGTGGGGCACGGTGGGTTGATGTGTGGGTGAAGTGTATGTGTGGAGGGTGGGTTAAGTGTATGTGTGGGGTTTTCTGTGTGGGAAGTGGGTAAAGTTTATGCATGGGTTATTATGTGGGAGGGTGGGTGGAGTTTATGTGTGGGAGAATGTGTGAAGTGTACGTGTGGAAGGGTGGGTGAAGTGAATGTGTGGAGGGTGGGTTAACCGTATGTGTGGGGGTTACTGTGTGGGAGGGTGGGTGGAGTTTATGTGTGGGTTATTATGTGGGAAGGTTGGAGGAGTTTATGTGTGAAGTGTTTGTGTGGTGAGGGTGGGTGAAGTTTATGTGGGGGATAATGTGTGGAGGGTGGGTGAAGTGTATGTGTGAGTTTAAGTGTGGGAGGACGGGTGAAGAAGTGTCTGTGGGGCACGGTGGGTTGATGTGTGGGAGTGTGGGTGAAGTGTTTGTATGGAGGGTGGGTGAAGTGTATGTGTGGGTTAGAACAGAATAGAAATGGTTTATTTGAACAAAAAAAAATCATTCGTGGCCCAAGTGTATGTGTGAGTTAAAGTGTGAGAATATGGAAGATAGGTGGGAGGGTGGGTGGAGTGTATGTGTGTGTTATTATGTGGGTGGGTGGAGTGTATGTGTGGGTTATTATGTGGATGGGTGGAGTGTATGTGTGTTGGAGAATGTGTGAAGTGTACGTGTGGAAGGGTGGGTGAAGTGAATGTGTGGGAGGATGGAAGAAGTGTCTTTGTGGGGCACGGTGGGTTTATGTGTGGGAGTGTAGGTGCAGTGTATGTGTGGAGGGTGGGTTAACTGTATGTGTGGGGGTTACTGTGTGGGAAGGTGGGTGAAGTTTATGTGTGGGTTAATGTGTGGGAGGATGGAAGAAGTGTCTGTGCGGGGCATGGTGGGTTGATGTGTGGGAGTGTGGGTGAAGTGTATGTGTGGGGGTTAATGTGTGGTGAGGGTGGGCGAAGTTTATGTGGGGGATAATGTGTGGAGGGTGGGTGAAGTGTATGTGTGAGTTTAAGTGTGGGAGGACGGGTGAAGAAGTGTCTGTGGGGCACGGTGGGTTGATGTGTGGGTGATGTGTTTGTGTGGAGGGTGGGTGAAGTGTATGTGTGGGTTAGAATAGAATAAAAATGGTTTATTTGAAAAAAAATAATTCGCGGCCCAAGTGTATGTGTGAGTTAAAGTGTGGGAGTATGGAAGAAGTGTCTGTGGGGCACGGTGTTTTTTTTGTGGAAGTGTGGGTGAAGTGTATGTGTGGGAGAATGTGTGAAGTGTATGTGTGGACGGGTGGGTGAAGTGTATCTGTGGTTTGGGATATGAGAGGTTGAGTAGAGTTTTTGAATGGTTTAACGTTTTTTTTTTAGATAATAAAAAGTTGGAGCGGATTTAAGTACACTCTAAAAAATGAAGTGCTAATTTAGCTCTTAAAGAGCGTGTATAGTGACTGCACTTCGGAGTGCTGATTTGTCTAGTTCAAATTTCATTCATCAATCAATTCTTCTATTCATCCACCATGCTATGCATCCATAGTCCATTCATCCATCTCTCTGCCCATTTGGGCATCTCTATTCTATACATTATCAATCAATCTTTCCATCTATCTGTCCATCCATCGTTCTCTCATCTGCCACTCATTCATCTGGTCACCCTTTCCCTCTGCTAATCTATCATCTTTCCTACTCTTCATTCTCCCAGCTCTCCATTTGTGTCTCCGTCAACCTACCCACCTGCCTTCATTCTCACACAAATCCATCCATCCTTGTATCCCTATCTGTCCTTTATTCATCTGTTCATCGATCTTTCCTTCTGCTAATCAATCCATACGTTCACGTTCATCTACCCACCATTGATTTACATGTACATGACCCCCTTAGCTAAGTAGTCTACCAGTCTGTTGTCTGCCTATATATGGTCTGTGGCCTCCCAGGGATGTCTCCTCTCTCGGTGACTGGGGTAACAAGTCTAGCTGGCATTGCTTACATCTGTATGTCCCAATGTAATGGAAACGATTGTAACGTTAAATCCGACAAGGTGGCTGGGGCAGGAGTCTAGGCAACAATGCCATTAAACCATATCAATAAATGACTGCTGACTAAAAAGTTATTGAATTGCATGATTATCATTGAATAAACTTGTCAAAATATCTGAGCATTCTCAAAAGTTTCACTTACATTTCTGTCTCTACCATAAATATTTTATCTCTTCTTTCACTTTCATTCGTTTGTAATTTGATAGACACAAACAAATCGAATCAACTGCAAGAAGAATGCCCCCAAAATGAAATATCTACACTATTTGCACAGGAATGCAAGATTGAATTAGGCCTATCACCTGAAGTTACGTTTATCAAATAAAAAATATTACAAATGAATTTGCACTCAATTATTAAGCCCCTGACAGTGCAAGTAATACATAATTCATTAAAACTGCTGGTTAGAGAGTCTAGTAGACATAGTTGGCATGGTATTGAGATGAGAGGATGATGGGAAGGAATGGGTCGTCGGTAGGATGAACCAGTGTCAGATGAAATCAATTGAGAGAAATCAGGACACCATCACATCACTCATACAAAGTGGGTTCTCTATTCTGTCATCTGCATCTGTAATATTGATTTGAAGTTAGTAGGCTTACCTTACCAATATAAATGTCTCACCAATTTCTGTCATACAGTGACTGTTTAAGAAAACCTAGGGCAAAAGCAATGCAAAAATTGCCCCCATCCCCACTTCCTGCATTATGATACCAGTGAACACCCCCCCCCCACATATGAAAGGGCTAAAAGTGACACCCTTCCATCTATTGTGGTCTTTGGTTGTTCCTTCAGCAAGATATTGCTCCACATTGTGCTGCACTCAACCCAGGTAAGGTGAATGGGTACCTTCAAACACTGAGCATTTAACAGGAGCTTGGCTCAAGCTAGGGTATTTATGCTGCATTTATTATGGAGCCCTTTGGAGAGACTTCTGATAAAGAGGGATTTGATGCTGATGCTATATAAGCAAGTATAATTAAGAAGCCAAACTTATTAACCTACAAATTATCTTTATTTCAGGATGATATTATAATAATAATAATAGGCATTTATATAGCGCCATCTATCTAGATATATTCTATTCCGAGGCACATTGTTGTTATTACTATTAACCTGGCTTTAGCTCAAGCTGCCTTTCAGCGCTCATGCATTCAAGAAATTAATCCTGCCGGGTACCCATTTACCTCACCTAGGTTGAGTGCAGCACAATGTGGATAAATTTCTTGCTGAAGGAAATTATGCCATGGCTGGGATGATATTATAATAATAATGATCATTGATCAATGTGAATATGAAAAGCCCAATGACATGCTTATACCAATAAACGATCGTGGATCAAAGACATTGTGTAGTACCTACCTGATATAGCAGCAGCTTTATAATTTATGCAGTAGTCTCTAAGTGACCATTTTGCAACAAGGACAAAATCTGTCTGTCAACATCATTAATAGGATGTGTACGTCTAGCAGGAGCTCTTTCGAAAATGGCTTATCAAAGAGATGCTTGTCATCCAAATAGATATTAACAGCAGATGATAATAGAAAGGTGAGATGTTCAGAGACAAGTGTCTCAAGTTTAAATTCTGTATTGACCTTCATGAATGCCGTTCAGATGCAGTTGGTTGTATCATTTGAAGAAGAATGGAGATTTCATGGATTAAAGTTTTTCCTCACCCTCAGCCGCTAATGGTTTATCTTTTTTTTCTATGTCAGCAGTCCTCTCACAAGCAAGGCAATGTTTTAGCAGAGATATGTTACAAACCATTGTGCTAGTAGTATAATGATGATGAGAAGTTAGTGATCTCTTGAAGATATTCCTTTGCAAAAGTGAACTTTGCTAT
Source organism: Lytechinus variegatus (assembly GCF_018143015.1). Taxonomy (NCBI): domain Eukaryota; kingdom Metazoa; phylum Echinodermata; class Echinoidea; order Temnopleuroida; family Toxopneustidae; genus Lytechinus; species Lytechinus variegatus. The sequence continues at coordinate 10,500,093 of NC_054743.1, forward strand.
GGGTGAAAAGGTGTGGAGGGGGGGGAGGGGGTGGGCTCCGATGACTTTCATCATATCCTTTATATCACTTAGCAGGTAAATTAGAATGTATTTTAGAATGTAGGAAGGGATTTTCCAAAGGTACTTGACCCTTCCTGCAACCATCCCACCATCATCCTCTATTAAGATTGTGACATTCAGAGTAATGGAGGAGAGGGAGAAGGGAACCGAAAGCACGGGGGGGGGGGGGAGTTGGGTGAATCACCCCCCTGAATGTGAAAAAGGGCCCATTAAATTGCAAAAAGTGCCCCTGTAAATTGATCAACATTCAATGTAAATGAAATTTGGTGTGAATTATGAACAGAAGTAGAAAATTGTCTCCATTATAGGGAATGATAGTAATTTGTCCCCCTCAAGGGGGATGGGACTGTTTCATCCGCCTCGACTCTTGAAGACGTTGGTATGTACCAGACCTTTCCCTCCATGACATGTTTTGCTCACGTCTGTTGTCAAAGTAATTAGTGAGAGCGAGAACCTTGATGAGTAGTTGGATATAAATTTGCTTTCAGCATGCCCTCTATAGGGCCGTCTGCACCATCCACAGTTTTCAAATTTCTATTTTTTAGATCCGGAAAATTATCCCGATCTGAACAATCTCGAGATTATTTGTAATGGAGATGCAATTATTGCGCTAGTTCGTAGGATTAATCTCAAGATTGCAATCCCAAGTCAACTTGGGATTATTTGCAAAATAGTGCGCTATTTTATGAACTATCGCGCTAATTCGCAGGTGCAGACCCACCCAGGATTATTTATTCATGGCGTCAAACCATAATACATCGATGCCTCGCTCTTCTTGCGATGGTGGAGATGGGGTTTCTTGAATCGCGAAGAGGGCCGATCGGGCTAAAATCTCGAGATTGAGCAAACTCGGGATGGTGCAGCACCGCCTCTTTAGGGTTGAATCATCTTCCCTTTTATTAGTCTTTATGAGCTTCTTTTGAATAATTGATTCATAATTCCTATATATTATACAATTAATGCACATTTATGAGTGTGTTATGACGATGCAGCACACTCGAGGGTATTTACAATTATGCGAAAGCAAGAGGCGCTTGCGCTGAGTACGTGCTTTTGCATAATATTGTGAATGCCCGAGAGTTGCTCGCATCGTCACTAACATCACGAATCTTAAAATGTGCATTAATTGTTTTATAAAACGGGTCGGCAAAATGAATTTTTCATGGAAATCTTGTTCAAATCCCTCCAACTTGTGTACGATCGCACAGACGAAGAGATCACAAGACTGTCAATTATGACATCACAGGCGTATCTACTATGCGCGCCTAAGTAAGCGCGTCAAAATCCTAGCCAGCCTCTTTTACTGAAGGCGTATCAGTTTTTACGTGCTATATTGGAACTAATGCTGCACAAAAATTGCACAGTGCTGCACAAAAAATGTACAGTGCTGCACGAAAAATGCACGACTGGAAGGTTGCGCGTAATTAAAGCATGAACACGTGACTTGAATACGCACTCACCATTGGCTACATCCTTGAACCCGTTTTATAAATTGTTATATTTACTCTGCCCATTTTATTTTTTTGCCAATTTTTTTTAACAGGAATGAGTGCACAGAAACACCTCATTAAGCACCCAATATATATTTGTTATTACCCGTATCAGACATCTGAGCTGGTCATTTACAAAACCGTATTGCCCTACATTTTCTGAATATCGGGAAGGGTAGGTATATTGTTTGTATTTTCCTCGGCCTCAATGCGCGTATTCACTTTGCATGCAGAGATGACGCAAAATATACCTTTGTATTTTCCCTGGTCTCACATCCGGGCATTTGAGGATGCGTATAAACAGATACGCTTCATAAGGATCTGCGCACCAACAATATACGTCATAATAAAGACATCACTGGATCCGAGCGCTTGCAAGTACGTCATAATGGAAAAGTGCAGAGCCTAGACCCTTATATTAACATGACACAATAGAACTATTTTAAAAAGAAATATCACCATTATCATGATTTTTGCTCTAGATATCTGATTTGGATGATAATGAAAATATTGCCTGGCTTTTCTTTCGGGGAACATCAAATATATTGCCCTTAAAAGACCCATATTGCCCTCGTCTAAAGACTCGTGCCAATATGACTCTTTTGCTGGCAATATATTTGATGTTCCCCTCAAGGCCAGTCAATATTATATAATTATTTCATTGCAGGTAATAGCTTATTTTGAATATTGATCGATAATTATTTTGTGCTTGTCTCAAATTATATTCCATTGTTTTCATTATGAAGATAACAATTACTTTCATTTGAAAATTGCATAATAGAGGTGTTGTGGTTCAGACTTTGAAACTAAGGCATTGTACCAATTCCCTGCCACAGAACTGTCCTTTGGCAAGGTATTCTACATTTTCCACACTTGCCCCAAGTGAGGTTAAGGGTTACCTAACACAAATTCATTTCTTGAAGTGCTTCTGCGCCGAAAAAAACGCTGCTAGGCTAATGCCAGGGTAATAATACCCTATGGAAGCGCATAGAGCCATTATTACATTGTAATGTGATATGGCACTATACAAGAACATACTCTCATTATCATATCAGTTGCAATTTCTAAGTGTTAGCAACATCATTACCCTAGCTTTATAGTACAACAACTGTAATAACAGGAAGGATTTTTTTCGTACCAAGTACCCTATTTTTCTCCAAGATGGGAAAAAGGTGTAGATAAACTTTGTATGACCTTAACCAATATGTATCAGGGAGCTTTAAGGTCATGTTGTCATCACGTTTCATAACATACATGAATGTATACATGCTGGGCCCGTATTGTAAGCTAACAGACATATTCGTATTTGATTGGGGTTTTAATGAGTGTGTGGGATATTTTGAAGGAGAAGCATGCTGCTGAATTCCAAACATTCATAACATAACTTCATGAAGCGTAACTCAACTTAAATCTATATCTCAACATACCATTGTGTGTGGGTATGTGTTTAGGCTGATCAAGTTTTTACAACTGTTATTCATATAACTCTATGATTGTTTGTTGATATGCACGCTGCACAGCAGTATCTAGCAACATATATATATTCATTTCTAGTGAATCATTAACTTTCAGAATATCTTTGTGCTTGTTTTAGTCTTTCAATCTACAGCGATATACTAGTATGCTGCCAGATGGTGATGTGCAAGATGATAGCCTGGTGATGTGCAAGATGTTAGCCTGGTGATGATGATGGTGGTGTTGGTGGTGGTGATGGTGGTGGTGATGATGATGATGATGATGATGGTGGTGGTGGTGGTGGTGGTGGTGATGATGATGATGATAGTGATGATGATGGTGGTGATGATGGTGGTGTTGGCGGTGGTGGTGATGGTGGTGGTAGTGTTGGTGGTGATGATGATGGTGGTGGATGGGATTGTGGAAGTAGAGGGGTGTTGATGGTTGTAATGTGGTGGAGGTCATGGTGGTAATGGTATTGTAGGTAGTAGTGGTTGTGGAGGTGACAGATATGGTACTGCTGGTGGTGGTATTGATAATGGATAAAATCAAAATAAACTCCAAAGTACTTTCAATTTTACTTAAACCTTTTCCTTTTAGTATGCATTATCACTCATTAGGCTATATTTACTTGCAATATATTAGTTATTTCATGTTTGATGTTTTTAGCCACTATGAGTGGCCTGAAAATCATATACAATTCAGCCTCTTGGCTGCAAAGTGCAATCATCAATAAACCTTTTCCATTCAATTCAATTCGATTTTACATACATTTGTTGAGAGTTTAACACTGTTAAGATATCACTCGTTTATTTATGTTTGCCAAAATAATGACTTGAATTTCTTTCTTCTTTCGTTGTAGCTGATTTTCACTGGAGAATACGTAAGAGCCATGAACGAAAACTTCCATAGTGGTCATTTCTGCTGTGAGCAGTGTAACAAAGCACTGAGTGGCCAGAGTTACATCTTAAAAGAAGAGAAACCATTCTGTGTGGCTTGCTACGATAACTGCTTTGCTAATGAATGCGCTGAATGTAACCAGAAGATTGGACACGATAGTAAGGTAAGAATATCTCCGATTCAAATTACGTTTTATACCCCTTTCATAAACCCAATTATGCGGAGAATATCCACATAATTTTGTCGTAAACTCGGAGCGGGACCAGAGTTATCCGCATTATTTCGATGCTGCAATTATCCGCATAATAGCGGCATCAGGACCAGATTTTGCCTTTTTGAACGCATTTCCAAAGTAATGCGGATAATTGCCATGGTCGGTCACAAGGTCACCCTTTTCCAACACAACCCATTCGGAGGGGTTGTGTGCAGTTGCCATGACAATTATCCGCCTTTTTCAGGTTGGGCGCTCGTAAAATATAGTGCGGATTATTTTCGGAGTTTGTGAATGCAATTTTTATTGAATTATCTGCATTACTCTTAGGCGGATAATTGGAGGATGGGTTTGTAAAAGGGGTATTATAAGATCATAATAAAAGAAATTCTGATTAGACTAGGAATGTCCTCAGCCACATCCATTCAGTGCTATTTTTAACTATTGAAATTCTTCAAACCATTTACTATCGGACCCTGTTCCTTCCTCTATTATTATAATAGAAATTTTGAAATCAGTCATTATTGAGATAAAAAAAGACATGTTTTTAATTGGATAAGATGAGAATGTAAAGTTGATGAAGTCCATCTAATGATTATATCCCCAATTGTTTATGTTATTAATCGTATATTCATTTAATAGTTTTGATGGCTTTTGTTCATTACATTTTTTACCATAGGATCTCATTTTCAAGTCGAAGCACTATCATGAGACATGCTTTGAAGCCCGCTACACATGTTCTATGTGTAAGGCATCTCTTGCAGACAAGGCCTTTGGTAACTGGGATGGACAACTCTGCTGCCTCCAATGTTATGAGAAGAACTTGGCAAAGAACTGTCAAGCATGTGGAGAATTAATAAAGCCTGGTATGTCCAAGAAGGTTCTGGTATATTGTTTATGATATTTTATAGATTACCAAAGGATCATCTACTGACATTGATGAATGCAGTCTGCATATGTTACTGTAAACAAGACCAATGTAATATTAATGACTACTAGCTGACTAATTCTTTCATAAACTTGTGTCAGAATAAATGTCATTGACTAATCTTTAAATGCACCCATCTATATTTCAATCCCAACCCTTTACATATTACATATCAACTCCCTACCAATCCTCGACTAACCCTTACCAACCCTTTACCAATCTTCTACCAACCTTCCATCAATCTTCTACCAACCTTCCATCAATCTTCTACCAATCCTCTACCAACCCTCTACCACAAACTTCCACCAATCTCCTACCAATCCCCTACTCCACCAATCCTCTACCAATTCTCTACCAATCCTCTACCAACCCTCTACCAACCCTCTACCAGCCCTCTACCAATCCCCTACCAATCCCCTACCAACCCTCTACCAACCTGCTACCAACACTCTACCAATCCTCTACCAAACCTCTACCAACCTTCTACCAGCCCTCTACCAATCCCCTACCAATCCCCTACCAATACTCAACCAACCCTCTACCAACCCTCTACCAATCCTCTACCAACCCTCTACCAACCCTCTACCAATCCTCACCCAATCCTCCACCAATCCCCTACCAACCCTCAACCAACCCTCTAACAACTCTCTACCAATCCTCTACCAACCCTCTACCAATCTGCTACCAATCCCCTACCAACCCTCTACCAACTCTCTACCAATCCTCTACCAACCCTCTACTAACCCTCTACCAATCCGCTACCAATCTGCTACCAATCCTCTACCAAACCTCCACCAATCTCCTAACAACCCTGTACCAACCTTTCCAATCCTCTACCAGTTAACCCTCTACCAATCCTCTACCAACCCTCTACAAATCCTCTACCAACCCTCTACCAACCCTCTACCAGCCCTCTACCAACCCTCTACCAACCCTCTACCAATCCTCTACCAATCCTCTACCAATCCCCTACCAATCCCCTACCAATCCCCTACCAACCCTCTACCAACCTGCTACCAACACTCTACCAATCCTCTACCAAACCTCTACCAACCTTCTACCAGCCCTCTACCAATCCCCTACCAATCCCCTACCAATCCTCTACCAACCCTCTACCAACTCTCTACCAACCCTCTACCAATCCTCACCCAATCCTCCACCAATCCCCTACCAACCCTCAACCAACCCTCTAACAACTCTCTACCAATCCTCTACCAACCCTCTACCAATCTGCTACCAATTTTATTTATTTATTTATTTATTTATTTATTGATATATTCATATTCCACAATCATCAAAGTACATTTCGTAATCATGTTTACAATGAAAAAAATGCATAACATATGCAGGATTGAAACGTAGCAATGAAATGAAAAAAGTGGAGGGGCCTACTAAAAAGCAGAGCTTGTAAAATGTAGACCCCCTATCAAAACTTTATACAAGGGTAATATGATACAAATAGAGTAAAATAATCAGCAAAATTCTATAAAATTATATAGATATAAACACTGTAACACAAATGTATTTACACTATATACAAAATTAAATATTGACTTAAAAAAATATTCAATACTACCGTGGATAAGTATGAAGTTCACAAATATTAGATTGAATCAATAAGAATTCAGAAGAAATTTTTTGATGAGTAATTTAAATCGTATAAGATTAGTTGCCTCTTTCATTTCTCTGTCCAGAGAATTCCAGAGTTTTGGTCCTGTGAAAAATACAGTTTTGCTAGAAAATACTGTTTTACTTTTAGGTAAGTGATAGTCATTTGATTGTCTCGTATTATATGAATGTAAAGTATTGTTTCTCATAAATTTCTTTTGTAGGACATCAGGTAAACTATTTCTATCTAGCTGATACATAAATTGGAATAGTTGCAAGCGGTACAGGTCATTGATTTTAAGGATACGTTTCTGACGAAACAATTCATCCGTATGAGCTGTAAAGGACATATTGCATATTATTCTCAGTACTTTTTTCTGAAGTAGCAAGACTTTATTTAGTCTCGTTTGAGAGGCATTACCCCATGCCAGAATTCCATAATTAAGATATGGTAGAATTAATGCACAATACAACATGGATAGCGCCTGTGCTGGTAGAACGTATTTAAGCTTATTGATGACTCCAATATTTCTTGACACAGTTTTGCAAGTATTGTTGATATGAGCATTCCACGTAAGCTTGTTATCAATAGTAAGACCTAAAAATTTTGTTGTTTGCACTTCTTTGATTTCAGTATTATCTAAAAGTATTTGATGCGGTAGATGTTTCAATGAATGACTAAAAAGCATATAATTAGTTTTTTGCAGATTCAGTGACAATTTGTTGGCTTTAATCCAGTTTGTTACTTTTTTAAATTCTGTATTCATAGTGCTCACAAGTACATGTGGATCATGGTGTGTATAGAAAATATTGGAATCATCAGCAAAGAGAATAAATGAGAGAACATGAGATGAATTTTTCATATCATTAACATAAAGTATAAATAACAAGGGGCCAAGAATACTACCTTGTGGAATTCCACAGGAAACTGGCCTTGTTGGAGATTCTGATTCATTTACTGTAACAAACTGAATTCTATCAGTAAGATAACTCCTAAACCATTGTAAAGCTGTCCCTCTGATACCGTAATTTGATAGCTTACATAACAGTATTTCATGATCTATTGTGTCAAATGCTTTTGAGAAGTCAAGGAATAATCCTACAGTATGATCAGAATTATCAAAAGAAGTAGATATTTTATTTATTAATGTCAATATAGCATGAGTTGTATTATGTTTTTCTCTAAAACCAAATTGATTATCACATATAATACTATATTTCTTAAGGAAAGCAACTGTCCTTTTATAAATGATCCTTTCAAGAATTTTTGAGAACGAAGTTAACAAAGATATTGGGCGATAATTACTAGTAATTAATTGGTCCCCCTTCTTGAAAATGGGTATAACTTTAGCTATTTTCATCTTCTTTGGGACCTGGCCAAGCTGCAATGATAAATTAAATATATGAAGCAGGGGATCAGCAAGAGAATATATAATGTTTTTCAATACTTTATTTGTAATGCCATCATATCCGAGTGTCTTTCCTGCTTTCAAATTAAATACAATCTCAAGTAATTCTTCTCTATGAACTGGAGTAAGAAATATTGAATTATCATTTTGTTTGTCCAAAAAGTCCTTAAACGAATTTTCTACAGGGATAATATTTCCAGCTAACTTTGGTCCAATTTGAGAGAAATATGAATTAAATTCATTTGCTATAGAATGAGTATCTTCAACCATATTTCCATCTACACATAATTTATTAACAGCACTAGATTTGTTAATTTTGTTTAGAGCCCCATTTATTGTTTTCCATGTATTTTTAAGGTCGTTTTTATATGATTGTAATTTTTCTGAATAAAACCTCTTTTTTGCTATTCGGAGAGTAGTTGTTAAGGTATTTTTATAAGACGTGTATCTATTCCGTGAAACATCATTTGGATTTGATATATAAGAAACATACAGATTATTTTTCCGATTGATAGACCTTAATATCATTTTTGAAACCCATGGTAGCTTTGGAACACGTTTATAGTCGTAATTTCGATATTTCTTTAAAGGAACACAAGAATCTAAGCAATCATTGAAACATTTCAAAAATATGTCAAATGAGTCATCGACATTCTCTTTCGAGTTATAAACGTCAGACCAATCAACAGAGCTTAAATCTTCTTGGAGGCGTTCAATATTTTTGTCACTAAAGTTGCGACAGATCCTATATTTCTTTTCCATTTTTGCGAGTGATTGCATTGTTTGGATATGGGTAAAAATAAGAAAATGATCGGATATGTCTGTCGTTACAATGCCAGCTTTCGGAAGAGGGTGAGAGTTACAGAATATATTATCTATAAGCGTAGCAGAATGATCAGTAATACGGGTTGGTCTAGAAATAATCGGCAAAAAAGTAGAAGTTAACATTAATTCAAGGAAATCGTTTGTTGCAGAGTGATTACTGGTCAAGAGATTAATATTGAAATCACCAGTGATGATACAATTGTTATTTATCAATTCTCCGTTTTGCAAAAGTTCATTAGTAGCAAGTAAAAAATCTTCTATACAAGAAGTTTGAGGAGGTCTGTAGATGACACCTATTACAGTTTTCTTATCTTTTTGAAGTTTTACTTCTACAAATAAGGATTCGATGATATCATTCATATATTCAAATTCATGTCTAATTGCATAATCAAATGAAGACGGAATATATAATGCTAGTCCACCTCCAATTTTATTTTTCCTATTGTTTATAACAATATCATAATTCGGGATGGTGCATAAGGAATTAGGTGTTTCCGTGAACCAAGTTTCAGTAAGAGCAATTATTGGGGGATTGGCAAATTGTGTATTTTCTAATAATAATCGTAATTTCTCGAAGTTTTGGTTAGCGCTTCTTATATTCAAATGCAAAATAAAAACATCATCTTCTCCAATCAATTTAGCATAGTCTTTGAATGAATTTTCTGTATAATATGGAGAAGAGGAAAGATTGTATGCTTTATCATGAATATCGAATTCAACTTGAAGTTCATCAAAATTATTTGTAAGAATATCAGTAGAAAATCTATCAAATGGAGTATGATGATTTGAGATAATATTGCTTTTATCCTGACTTGGATGATTTAGTAATAAGAAATCATCATTATTCAGATGATAAAATGGGAAATCACGCATATTATCCACCATTATGAAATAGAATATATTGCCATTTTAAATCAAAATCTTTGTAAGCTGAGCATATGAAGCATCTTTTAGATTTGATACCGTCATGACCCCAAATTCGAGTTTGAAAAATACCGCAGTTGTAATATTTAACAAAAGAAAGATTATTTGATACAATTATTAACGGTTGATGAAGAATATTTGCACACAAAAATAAGTAAAATGACCTCCATGAAATGTCTGGTATTGAAACATTATTGAAAGGGCAGTGAAAGAATGCAAAATATACCACGGAAAATAACACAAGTATTGATCGATGCGAAAAATTTTGTGACTTGAATTTCATAAGAAATAAAAAGAATACTGGAAAATGGAAAAACATGGATAGTCCTTCTACAGCTTAGAAAAGTCCTCTCTGGAATGAATGATGATGGGTTGACACTTCTCATCCTTCCTTACATAGATTCGGCCATTCTGGGTCCACAGGAACTTGTATCCGGCATCTCGGCGGGCCTTGTTGACATCTTTCATTAGCTCCTTAGTGGAAGCGATCAAGTTTTCATTGAGGTAGATCTTGCCATCGCTGTTGTATCCAAGATCCTTTGTGGAGAGAGTCTTCAGCTTCCTTCTCCCATCGTACATGATGTTACGAGCTCGTCTTGTGGTGAATCGCACGATGATTGGGCGGGCTTTGTTATCAGCTTGGCGTTTGGAACCCAGCCGATGAACCACATCGAAGTCGGATGCTGCAAGCTCAGGGCTGATGTGTTTCGCGATATTAAGTACGATCCTTTCAGGAACCTCGCCCTGTCGTTCTGGTACACCTGCCACCTCCAAGTTGACTCTTCTGTGGTACTGGTCAAGTTCGTTAAGCTGGAAGGTCAACTCACTGAATCTCTTCTGAAGACAGATGTTTTGTTCCTTCAGTTCTCTGTTTTCCTTTTCTATCTTCTCGGCCTTCAACTTCATTTCCTCAAATTTCTCGTTGAGGAACGACAGCGAGTTGACAATACTGCTTTGTCCCTCTCGTATACTGTCGATCGACTGCTCCAAGACGGTCAACTTTGCATTCAAGGAATTGGAAAGTTTCCCTAGCTCATTCTTGATCAGTGATAGAAGATAGTTTTCATTCGTCTCTTCATTATCACCAGAGTTGTTTTTCGACGACTTTCTCTTCCCAGACATCGTGACGTCACAATTACATGAAACGATCAGAATTAAGCGCACAAAGAATGGTTGCGCAAAGAGATACCAGTGATGCGTTCCATCCAAGCCAGTATGCGTATAATGATGAGTTGCTAGGCAATGACGCGTAAATGATGCTAGTTTTAGAAGTCTATTGACACTTTCTTCTCCAAAATGATCAAAATTTCAAGTTAAAAATGTTTGATAGTATCCAAATAAGTAATCCAAATGAAAAATGAGTATATCCTTGATATTCACTATCCAGTTTCTGATGCAACCGTATAAAACGTTTTCACAAAATGTCAGGAAACACGGTAAAATTGCACAAAATGTCAGAGCACTTTTAAAACACGTCCGACCTCTCCAACCTTAAAAAGTCGGGTATCTGCTACCAATCCCCTACCAACCCTCTACCAACTCTCTACCAATCCTCTACCAACCCTCTACTAACCCTCTACCAATCTGCTACCAATCCTCTACCAAACCTCCACCAATCTCCTACCAATCCTGTACCAACCTTTCCAATCCTCTACCAGTCAATCCTCTACCAATCCTCTACCAATCCTCTACCAACCCTCTACAAATCCTCTACCAACCCTCTACCAACCGTCTACCAGCCCTCTACCAACCCTCTACCAACCCTCTACCAACCCTCTACCAATCCTCTACCAATCCTCTACCAACCCCCTACCAATCCTCTACCAATCCCCTACCAACCCTCTACCAACCCTCTACCAATCCCCTACCAACCCTCTACCAACCCTCTACCAATCCTCTACCAACCCTCTACCAATCCTCTACCAAACCTCTACCAATCCTTTACCAATCCTCTACCAACCCTCTACCAACCCTCTACCAATCCTCTACCAACCCTCTACCAACCCTCTACCAGCCCTCTACCAATCCCCTACCAATCCCCTACCAATCCCCTACCAACCCTCTACCAACCTGCTACCAACACTCTACCAATCCTCTACCAAACCTCTACCAACCTTCTACCAGCCCTCTACCAATCCCCTACCAATCCCCTACCAACCCCTACCAACCCTCTACCAACCTGCTACCAACACTCTACCAATCCGCTACCAAACCTCTACCAACCTTCTACCAGCCCTCTACCAATCCCCTACCAATCCCCTACCAATCCTCTACCAACCCTCTACCAACCCTCTACCAATCCTCTACCAATCCTCTACCAACCCTCTACCAACCCTCTACCAACCCTCTACCAGCCCTCTACCAATCCCCTACCAATCCCCTACCAACCCTCTACCAACCTTTTACCAACCCTCTACCAATCCTCTACCAAACCTCTACCAACCTTCTACCAGCCCTCTACCAATCCCCTACCAATCCCCTACCAACCCTCTACCAACCCTCTACCAATCCTCTACCAACCCTCTACCAAACCTCTACCAAACCTCTACCAATCCTCCACCAATCCCCTACCAACCCTCTACCAATCCTCCACCAATCCCCTACCAATCCCCTACCAACCCTCTACCAACCCTCTACCAACCCTCTACCAATCCTCCACCAATCCCCTACCAATCCCCTACCAACCCTCTACCAACCCTCTACCAATCCTCTACCAGTCCTCTACCGATCCTCTACCATTTCCTATATCAATCCTCGACTAATAATTTTTCATTCTCTACCTAAATATAGATCTTGTACCATGGAATAACATCTTTGAAATATTTATTTAGGATTCCTGTGGGATAATGTTTGTAATTTAAAATCTTTGCTGCCATATTAGCAATAAAGGTTTCAAATTTTCCCAATTCCATTGAGTTGAAGGACTGAATTCTAATGATGAATAATATGCATACCATAACCCCCCCCCCCCCATGATAATACCTGATCATTTGTTCAAGACAAAACAGAGTATGTGATCGGATTTAAAGTGACAAACTAATGCTCCTGATAGATAACGTAATGCATGTTCTAGTATTCTCCTCGAGTTAAATATGGAATTAGGGCTTATAATTTTGTCTTCAAATTTATTCAGTTTGAATTGCTATCAGACATGCCTCTTTCTTTCATATTCAAAGGTAGGAAATATTTTTCTGTTAATACAATACAGAAATCTTTTTTTAAGTCTAGCATTCTTGGGAGTCAATATACAAACAAATCAGTTGAAATGTGGATGATGTATCGTGATAGTAATAGAAGGTAATATCATCACAGATGGTATGTCAGTATGTGTTTAGGGTTCAACAACATTCTTACCAGATGAGGGAAAGACTAAAGAAACTTGGTGAGAATGCAAGGAAATCCTTGAATCACGCAAAGCCAGACGACTCCCTCCATCCCACGCACACACCGAGGGTAGGGATGACATGTGGGCAGGGCATATGACTGTTAGGGGGAGTTGTTGAGATCATAGCGGGGTATATCCTCCATATTAAATTGGTTATATTATCCTCTCAGGTGACAGCCAAAATTCAAAGGTAGTGAAGCGCGAGGTATCTTCCACCTTGTCTGGTGCTTCACAGAAGATTGTTAACAGACAAAATATATCTCAACATGTCTGCTGTGAAGTGAGAGGGTTTATAATGGTAGAATTCTGACGATATAAATTCCTTGATTGACCAGTTGTAATTTTCCCTTGCAGTGAATAAATGCGGTACCTGGGGGATTATTTAGGTATCATTAAGGAGATACAGAAGTGAGAAGCTTGCCTCAAGAAGATTTTGATTTGCACAATTTCTATCACCTTTTATATTGTCCATCAATCTGTAATTTAAAAAAAGAAGTCGATAGAGCGGGGGTTTCAGATTCCGGTGACTCGGGTTCGATTCCCAAGTGGTGCGCTAGTGCCCTTTGCATTTATCCTCATTACCAGGTCCCTCGGAGAGGACCTTAAGCCTTTGGTCCCCTGGTTGCTTGCTCACAGACATTTGTTTTTTCTTAGCAGTCGGGTAAAAAACCTCGGTATAAAAAAAAGTAATCATATGTATATATTTCCAACCATTTTTTCTCTTCAGATGCCTCATTACTTATGCATTTCTTAAGCTATACACTTAACTGGCTATGATATTTAATGGATGTGTTGGTTTGATAATAACATTTCACAAGATCATTGTAGCAAATAGAAAAAATAACTTTTTTATTCTTAACACAGTAAGCACATTTAGTATATATGTTTTTTGTCTAACAGATACTGAACCTTTCCCCTGCAATTGATACTCCAGCTTGCAATATTTTAGCTTACCACTCAAATTTTTTTAATTACAATGATATATAGCAGAGTGATCTATTAATATTAATGGATTAAATATCACAATTAATGACATGTAATGTGATAATGTATTAATTTATATCAGAAAGTATCATCAACATTAACCCTCACTGATTTGCCTCAGTCACATCTGTGAAACTGACTCCAGTCCGATCAAAGTTATTGCATTATTCTCGATGACATATCATAGGTCGTTTTGGAGTCGGTTCTGTAGGTGTGACTGTAGCAACACCAATGTTTCTTAATGCACTTACTACCAGCTGAGTATGATTTACCCAGTAGGATGAAATTCTGACATGATTAATTCATTGACTCATTGATACATTGTATAATGATCTATATTTAGAGATCTTTATGCAATAATGATAATAATAAAAGTGATTGTGGCTCGGTACAGGGTTCGAATCCCACTGCAGCACTAGCATCCTCTGGCAAGGCAGTTATATACATTTGCCACTCTCTACCCAGGTGTAGTAAATGGGTACCTATTAGGAAGAAATTCTTTTAATGCTTGTGCTTCCGATAAGGGTAGCTATGCTAAAAGTATGATATTATGCAGCGGTTAGAAACCTGTTAAGCGCTATATAAATATTGCATATTATTATGACAAAAATGCAATAATATGTAACCATTGCTTTTTATAGTCCTGCACATTCACTTTGTCACAATGTTATTGTTTATGCACTTACTAGAAAATGTCATTGTTACATGTCTGTGTGACTAGATTACCTGTCATTTTTGTTCGTATAGGTCAGGCTGGCGAAGGTAACACGATTTTTTACTATTTTTGCATTGCGCCTTGCGAAACTCATGGGAAAGCACTAACTCTGCGTGTGTTTTAATCCCCTTCGTTATGTTTTTTTTTTTCATTTTAAATATTGTAACAGAATTTAAAGAAAAGTTTATCAATTAAATTTCCAGACCCTTTTCCAAAATAGAGATAAACACTGGAGCATGTATTTAATTATTTTGATAAACTATCATCACCAATATGTGAAATATATGTGACAATCAGTTCTTAAATGATTTCAAATGATGTAATCACACTTTTCATCAAAACATGTTAAAGTATTTTTTTAAATGCATGAGTAGACATCTTTTTAAAATAAATTCATCCAATATTTCATATCTAAATGCTGCTAAACACAATTGCCGAATCAGCTTTAGTCAAGGAAAATTTACATCATCTTGCTTGGCAATATGTGAAAGTAAATCAGATGCTATTAAAGAAGTAAACTATCCAGTTCTTTACAAATTAATGTTCAGGGGATGTTTTATATATACCCTCCTATCTTCCTATCCAAATTATCAGAGAGTATTAATAACATAAGATATAATATTAGCATGTCTAGTTCAATTATAATTCCCCTCCAACCTATTTTATTGACTATAAAACAAATTCTGGGTGGTTTTGTAGGCATGTTGATACCTCATTTTTGTTTTGTGTTTAGTGTGTTAAAACTTACACATTACAATTTATCCTTTTTTCTCTCATTGTTTAAACATAAAGAGATGTTTGTCTTGATACATTTCATACATTATCATTCCAATCTTTGAATACTCCATTTTCAGATTTTGGTCAAGTTCGTCACTCAGAGTACTTTGCCATTCTTGAAAAGTTCATGATTTCGTGAAAGTATGAAAAGTTGTTCATAAAAATTCATTCTAAGTTTTGTGCTGTACACTTGTTATCAATCAAAACCATGATTATATCTCATGCAGAACAATTAATCATTTATTGGATATTTCATACCATTCTTCCTGGCTTCTTGAATTATGATCTACCATTTTTAAGTCCCCTAACTAAAATCATAAATATTAAAGTGAAAAATGTTAAGTTTAGAATGGTATTGGGTCTTTTTTTCTTATATTCGTACACTAATGTTTGACCTTTTTAATTCAGATTCTAATCAAGGATTGTTATTAGTACAACATTAAGGTTTTTTCCTATTTTATCTCTATAAACCTCACTTTTGGGTTACAAACATCTCTTGAATAATGTCAAATCCGATTTGACCATTTCACATTTTCTCAAAGGACATACGTGTAGAAAAAATTGACATGAATGTAACTTTGGCCTGGTTTTGCTGATTAGACATCAACTTTCTTTTAGGGGTATTTCAACTAGGAAATAAATCAAATTATGATATTTATGTTCATTCTTTATCTTAAATAGATTGATTCAGTTGTTACCCAAAACTTTTTAGTGGTGAATTATTTTAAGGGGAGGTGGGGTGGCTGACCAGAGTTGAAGGGATTCCAACACTAGTGAGTTTTCATGGCTTAAATATTAAAACTATTGTCATATCACTTCCGTTATCAGTGGTAAAATTAGTGCCTGATGGACAGGTGTAATATTGTATCAATATCCCATGGTAGAAAGTTCACACTGAAAGTAACCACCCTAATGAAATACTGATGATGATGATGACGATAATGATGATGGTGGTGCTTTTCCTTGGATTATGGGGATAATTGGCGCTGTATTTTGCTTATGGGATATATTTTAATGAGTAGTGAATTGAAAATTATTGAATACATCAAAGAGTTTTTATTTCTCTGTTTCATTATCAATTTCACTCATAGGTTTGCTTGCCGCAGCACCATGCACATGCACACTTACATTCATATAATGACTAAATTGTATTACATTCCCTATGGATTAATTGTTATTTACAAATTATATATTTCCTTTTCCTTTGAATATTAAACACACCCCCTCCTCCCCAGAAAAAAATATCATAACAGAACCCATTGTCCTGATTTATTTTGTATTTTTGTTTTTCCTTTTCACTCCGCTCCAGTCCCTTCTCTTTATCCATTCTGCTATCTTTCTCTCTTTCTGTTCTATTTTCATCCCTTTTCTTTTCTCTTATTCTCTCTATTTTTCTCTCCCTATCTATCTATTTATCTACTATCTAATCTATTTATCTATCTAATGTCAATAGGTTTCGCCTGCTTTGTTGCATCCACGTACTTGAAGGTCATCATGTGCGATGCTCGCGAGGTGTGCGCTGGGATAATCCACATGTAGATTGGTATTTTTCTAAATTTCAAGGAATAAATAATGTACTGATTAATAATATTATTTCAGAATTTTTCATTTAAGTAGTAAAACGGTCATGAAAAACATCAAAAGTACTGTATGTAGCATATGTATGAAGATATTGAACAATTTCTTTTTGCAATTAATTGTTCATTATTTTGAAACATTTGCATGAAATTCAAATTGGCAACAAGGAGAGGTTCTCTTTCTCGGCTGCTCTTAGACAGATGTATAACAAACTACATTGAGGATATTGGCCAGAATTCTGTGGAGCCAATGAAAAGCCGGGATAGAAAGATCCAAACTAGAACTTGTATTCTTTCAAGAAACGTTTTAAGTGGTTTTCGCTTTCAGAAACACTCCGAACCAATCACAAAAAAACTCTTATCTTTGTATATACATTGATAAATTTGTAGAAACGTGTGTATAGGGAGGGTGTTTTGGCTTGTGTTAACATCGATAAACAGGTTATTTTCAAACAAAATTGGCCAGAAAACTAGAAACAAACAGTTCTTGTACAGCAGAGTTTCTTATAAAGTTAAACTGAAGAAGATATGAGTGTTTTAAAAGCTGATAATTATGGGTTTCTTGTAATTAATGTACATGGTTATATGGTGGAGGCTGCGGATGATAAGTGCATGCGCAGATAGTTGAGTTGGACTCGTGGCACACTCACCCGATGCAACACACTTTTTGGTATGCCTATCTCTCTATCGATCTATTTATCTATCATTCAGTATGTCAGTCCATTCGTCCATCTGTCTGTTTATGTATCCTTACTTTGAAGTCCTACTTGAAATTTTCTTTGCACACAGATCAATAGACAAATTGTTGGCCTACTATAAAGTCTTCCCATGTAATAAACAAAAAGGATGAAGACAATAGTGAAGAAAATGTACATGTGAATATTTGAAATTTTTAGTGGTTTTTTTTTAGACAGGTGAATTAAATCTTGCAAGATGTCTAGATATGTTTCTCATTATACAGGTGTCGTAGGTTGTTACTTGATAGATGTCTGTTTGTGATTGCATTATCAAGGCAACTGGGTTTTAATAATAGAAGAGATACTATATCTACATTTCACTATTTCATTTTCCTTTTAGTATTTTCAAATGTATTTTCATAGCAAGAGACTCATTCTATATTTGAGAATCATGTGAGAAATCAAGGGGTCTGTTTCATGTAGACTATGATGACAAAGGTAAATTTGGTGCTTGGTAATCACCGTGGAAACTTATTTTGACTGGCTGCTGAGCCCGCTTTTAAAAAGTATGACTTAGAGTCTTATTGATTAATACGCTGTAGCGAGTGCGCGTCCTTTTAGCATGAATTAGTTAATACGATGATGGCTTCTATTCACCGTGTAACAAGACATTCAAGGGTGACTCTATGTCACACCCAACTCCGTGTGCCACACCCCCGAAACTGCTTGTTCTTCTGATGCAGGCCCCTTGCTCCCAAGAAATTCATTAATAGGAATATGAGTAAAATGAGTTACCCACACATGCAAGTGATTCACATCAATCTCTGACTTGCTCATTGATTTTGAAGCCCTTATGGATGAAGCACATGTAAAAACAGTCATATTTTATGCCGACAAGGAGAAAAAGAGAGTATTCTTTATTTGACTGTTCATTTCATCACCGCATCGTCCATATTGATATAACATCTCCATTTCTCAGATCAGCTTCTGGATTTTCTTGTATTGCAATTCTATTTGTAGTCCAAACCATGACAATTTGAGAGACCTATTAACCTGATAGGATGAGAGGGTTTACTTTCATTTCAATTGGTCTGATACCAATTCATCCAATAACCAACTGGTCTACTATCATTTGGTCTACCATCAGTTTGTCCACTATTCACATGGTCTAAATGCCATTTCGTCCACTCACCATTTTGTCTAATAACCAGTTGGTCCGATAGCCATTTAGTCCATATACCATTTGGTCTACTTGGACTAAGAGTTGTTTGGGTGAAATGGTGAAAATAACATTTGTATTAGACCAACTGGTTATGATACGAAATAGTCATAGACTAAATAAAGTGATGATTGGACCAAATGGTTATTGGACTAACTGGTTGCTAGAAGAAATGTTGGTGGATGGAATGCATTAGACTAAATGAAGGTAGACCATGTGATGAGTGGACAAGTTGGCAGTAGACGAATTGGCAATTTACCAGATGAGAGCATCTCTTTGGATTTCTCGCATTTTTTATTGAAATTTCAAATCTAATATTCAATGGAAGCCATATACTTTTTCGCTAAATACCATCCAATTTTATTGTTTTTTGCTAGGAATGAAACGTCTTGGTTTCCAGGGCAAGGAATGGCATGACAAGTGTTTCCGATGCAAGGTTTGTGATGAACATATTGGAGGAGGGATCTTCGTACCCAAGGAAGATAACATCTACTGCAGTTCATGCTACGAGGAGACCTTCGGTACCAAGTGCGCTGGATGTGGCAAGGTACGTGAGGGCGATCTTTAGCTTTATTCACTTCATTTTTATTGTCATGTATAAAAACACAAAAATTTTCCTCAGACTCTTAATAAAAAGTGCATTTAAAAAAGTAATAATAATCATTCACAAACTATAAATACATCAAAATAATACATACATGTAGTATACATACATCACTAAAATAAATATACCATGTCTGCATGCATGAGCACCCACAATGCTACACCAATCACTGACCTACTGTATGAAACAAAGTGCCACCCCCGGAAGTATACGCACTCACACGCTGGCGATCCGTTCCAAGGACCCCCGTTTTCACAAACATTTGTAGTTCCGAAGCCCATTCCGAGGGCCCTCATTTTTACAATAAGCCCGCTCCAAGGCCCCCGTTTTTTGTCTCGCCTGCGGCACACCCACACCACTTTTTGGGTCGAGTGATCCCCCCCCCCCCGGTGCCACCACAGTGGAACAATACAATCTAGGGTGGGTACTCAAGCATGCAGACAGGAATATACCAGGAGCTATTAAGTGGATACATGAATACATTAAGTGAATATATTCGATTGACTCCACCTGTCTTCCTTGCCCTCAACTACATTCTGCTACTGGTATACAAATAGCTATGGCGTGACTTTAAAAATGCCAAATTCACTCTGTAGACTGGGGCAAAGAGAATCAAGAATTAGAAAGAAGGGTGTCGAGTAGATTTTTAAACTTCTCAACAGAAATATAATTTGAATGTGATTAATACAAATGTTAGAGAACAGAGCTTGAAGCGTTATCTTGTGCATTAATTGCCTTGCTGTTCATCATAGAGAATAGGGGCATTGTCATGAGCTTTAGTATCTGATTCTTTTGTTTTAAATTATTAGTGTTATTGATTTTTCCCAAGTTCTCAGAAAGCATAATAGAGATAATGAACCAGCAGACTGACAGATCTACAGAGGGATCTTTAATTGAGGGGCAATGCCTTACTAAAGAGCAAATAAATTCCTAGTTGAACAGGAAGGGTGTATTCTTCTTCTTTCAAATCCACACGAATTTGGAACAGATTATTGACCCATCTCAAATTGTTTAAGATTTTGAAGTGAGGACCAAGGGTTTCACTGTAACAAAAACAAGAATTCAACATATTAGCTTGGTGTTTCATGTATGGAACACCTAATTATTAGCAGTGTATCCAAGGTCTGATCTTGGTATCATCATCCCATTTTGTATTTTTCTTCTCATAGATCATCTCTACCGGTGGACTTCAGTACAAGAATGAGCCTTGGCACAGAGAATGCTTTGGTTGCGCCGAGTGTGGCAAGTCTCTGTACAATACTCGCTTCACTGTCAGAGATGATAAGAGACTCTGCGCTGATTGCTTCGGAGAGAGGTACGCCAGGAAGTGTTCGGAGTGCAAGCAACCCATTGTTGGTAAGTACCTACAGGGGTGGGAGAGTTAAGATTTTTGTCGGATTTCAGATTTTTTTGTTTTGATTTTCAGCTTAATTTTAGTTTTTTTGGCTTTCCTCCGTACAAAAAGAATGGGAGCTCGTTCTATTGCAAACTTTTTCACCACTCCTCAGCTTTTTTCAGATCATTTTATTTGCAACCACTCACACCCCTAGTACCTAGGCTTGGTTTCACTGAAGAATCAGAGATACCCATTGATTGTTGGATATTGGATGAACCCAATGTTTTAATTGTGACAGTTATTACTCAAAGGGTTCAAAGGCTACTTAATTAGAAGTGTGAGCTAAGTATTGACACTACGTAGTAACATGTCTGGGTTTTTACCCCCCCCCCTGGAATGTTAATATCACTAATAATTATACTTTTTCATCTTATTCAGGTGGATTGAAAGAGGGAGATACAGACAGATATACATTAACACATTGACAGAAGGGGATAAAGAAGAGCAAAGATTAAAAAAAATCATGCTCTCATGTTTTTCTTCATTATATTAGCTTGATCGAGGCATTCTATACACAAGTATATTTGATATCCATTTTTCATTTTCTTTTTTTTTCCCAGGTCAAGGCGGAACTAAATACGTCTGTTTTGAGCAGAGGAATTGGCACAACAAATGCTTCAACTGCAAACGTTGTCAAGTCTCACTGGTGAACGAGTGCTTTGTGACGGAAGAAGATATTATTTGCCCTAACTGTGCACAAGGCTAAAGAAGAAGTACTTCTTAAAAACCCTGCCCACCTTACCCCCTCCCCTACCCCTTGCCGTACAATCCCTCCCACCCACACCCAACCTCTAGGCCCCACCCTTAATACGTAGCAAGTCAATCAGAATATTAATTGCTAGTTTATCATTTCTGCCATGTTTTTCATCGTCTTTTGTTTGGACCATATATCAGACAAGAATTTAATGACTGGCAGTGGATTGAATTCTTTTGTAATCATTGAAGTTTCTGATAAAAAAAATTTCCACCTAAAGTGTTGAAACATGAATTGGTTTTAAACCAGCTATCCAATTTTCTCTAACAATGCATGTACATGCTTAATATACATTTGAAGAATACTCAGTTTGAATGAGCAGTGAATATATACATAACTGCTTTATTGATCTGTAGAATTTTCAGATGTTTTTGTCAAACATCACCAGACACTGAAAAAATACAAGAAGCAATATATGCATTCTGCCCCAACAAGTTTTTGTATGGTTTGAAAATTAAATGAATGAAATTCATACCGAGTGGCTTTACCTCTAATGTGATGAAAATTTGGTTGATTCCTTTTTAATAATTCAATTATGTCGATAAAATATGACAGATGGATATGAAAAGTAATGCATGGAGATAGGGTAGGCGATGGCTGACGCGATTATTGGATTTGAAATTTCTTTTCAATTGAGCTCTTGTATGCATGCTTATGAGTTACGATATACATCATCTGTTTTGAAGTAGGAATGATAAACTAGCATACCTGACAAAAATATATATATTGAAATATTGACTCTTATCTATAGTACTATCAAACTTATTATTGTAGTTATTACCGACAGTCTCTTTATCTTGGACAAAATTGAAACCATTCATCTTTAAATCTATTTATTTATTATTTAATCAATTGAACTTATGTGACTGTGTCTGTAATAGAGCAAAGAAAAAATGAAAACATGCCTTGGCAGTACTGTCTTGTTGGACTTTTTTTATGTCAATAACACAAGTACTATTTACTAGATTGTTGTATTTATAAAAAAAATAAATCATGAAAAAATAGAATAAAGTATGCATATGATTTGAAGGAAAATACTTTTAAATATAGTATTTATTACTGTTAATTCATTGCATAATATCTGCTTGATGTAGGGGTACAATAAATTTTTGATAACGCACCCAGTTAAGTGATTTTTCTTTTTGAATGAAAAATGCAAATGGGAATGCAGAGAACAAATCACGTTTTCTGATATATCTGGCTAAAACTATGCAGTGATTTTTGTTGATAGTGTATGTTGAATGAAGGAAATGTACATTTTGATTAATTTATTATGACTATTGCTTACTAAATGTTGCAATTTAGTTTGTAGTATGTTTTTATGAATTAAACCTTTTTTTGTTGTTTTGATCGTGAAGTGCAAAAAAACAATATTGTAGATAACTAGTCTTTGTATGATATTATATTTCATTTTAATGTCAGTTATTATACTGACACTCTGCATAGCAGCATTATA
Source organism: Lytechinus variegatus (assembly GCF_018143015.1). Classification (NCBI taxonomy): domain Eukaryota; kingdom Metazoa; phylum Echinodermata; class Echinoidea; order Temnopleuroida; family Toxopneustidae; genus Lytechinus; species Lytechinus variegatus. The sequence goes on from NC_054743.1 coordinate 10,523,447, forward strand.
ATGGATGCATAAGACTTGCATTAAGTGGCAAACAATAAGCCAAGTTTTGCCTGACTTTACAACAAGCTTTTCTTTCATAACTTCTTGCCTGACACTATCAAACAATTACAAAACAGGCATTGTAATAAACGTATTGTCATCTTTTTATCTAATTTTAAACTGATAAATGAACTTCTTCATGTACAGAGAAATATCTTAATCTTCAACTCTGATATTTCAATTAGAGTTTTATATACTTTTAGATAAAAAATCACACATTTTTTTCTTTCCATCAATGAAATTGTAAATAAGATATGTTTAGTTTATTAGACAAGTAATGTCACTCACACCACTGGTAAAGAACAAGTCATCTGATTTTGGGTGATCTCTTACAATTTATATAGCTATATACAAATCAACACTTCAGAGTAAATTGTGCAAAGGGAATTTTATTTGTCCACTTGCTTATTTTCAAGAGTTTTTTTTCTGAATAAAAAATTGTGCAGCAAGGAATATCACTGAACCAAGTCTCGCTGCAGTCTCGCCAACAATACCGACTCCAAACCGCTCGATGGTATGCCATTTAAAATAATGTAATTACTTTGATCTCTCTGGAGTCGGTTTTGTTGGTATGACTGAAGTATTATTAGAAGTGGAACATTGTATCAAATGTTACAATAACAGAATTTGTTTTTATAGCGATAGATATGATCATTTCTGATTCCTGATAGTGTATAATGAAGCAATAATATCAATATTCTGGAAGACGATAGAGTGGAGAATGTAGATTGATTGTTGCTTGTAATATAGGCAAGGGTACAATAATCAGCGAGTTTTATCAGAAATACATGTATGTCAAAAGTCTGGGAAAAGAAAATTGTGATAATAGGAGAGTGAATATCTGGTAAGAACGGAATGCTTGTCATTGTATTTTTTTTATTAGGAATGTCAATGATGGTTTAACTTAAGATTCTGAATACTGTTAAAGGATCTTATTGAAAGTAGATTAAATCAGGAGAGATAATAAACATTAATTTTTCAAAGAGGCATACAGCCAATTGACACTGTCAACTTTTAGTCATTTTCTCAAGTTTGCAGTTATAATCTTCCTTCTGAAATACTCTGAAAAAAAAGTTTTTCTCATTGTGAAATCATACTTGGTGTAAATGTATATAATTTGACATAATTTTGAGAAGGTAAAATCGATTTTGTCTTTTCTACATATCTGGTCTTCATTGCATAACTTCATAGCAATATTCAAGTCTTATAATGATTATAAATGAAAATGAAATCATGTATTAAACATCAGACTATTTAAGAGAGCAAGGCTTGACAATCAAAATTACCTTTACTTTTTTCTCATTTTAATAAATTATTTCAAGTCTATTCTAATTCAATTTTCCAATACAATTATGTAGTGTGGTATTAATTCAGTAGTCTTTCATTAGCTATTGTGGATATGACCGATCATTTCTTGTAAAATAAGATGTTCCCTTCTTCTAAATTACCTTTGTATTTGTATTACATAATAATATACTTTCCAACTGAAGTAGTATGCCTGCAGCTTTTAATTGAGTAGAAAATTGCAACATCTCATGAAACGTACCTGATGAAATAATAGAATCTCTGTTGATCCTTTCTGTCATTTAAAACTTTCTAAGATATAAACATTTCAGTTTTTAATTAACTGATCAATTGATTTTTTCTTTCAAATAACTCGCATACAAATGAATCTCATTATTTGCTAGACAGTAATGAATGTATGATTCAAGTTAGTAGTGTAAACTTAACAATATTGCATGAATGAACAGGTTCATGTATCTTGTAATTTCAGATGATATATCAATGCATAAACTCTTTTTGAATTATCTAATATTGATATCATTTTCCTTCTCTAAATCAATGTTGGGCTCGTAAATAAGATACATACATTGATGAGTTAGTTTCTGATAAATTAAAATGACTGGTATTGTTTAGGTAAACTATGAGTTTTATTCTTCCTAGATATGTATAGTGTGCATTAAAATTCTCTTCCAGACAGTTTTAATCTAATCAATCAGTGTTGTCATGGTTATTGTGTATCATTCTATATTTACTTTCATGTCTTTGTGAGTGATATATGCTGGCATGTGAATTCTATTGGAGGTCATCTGCTGAAAGCTAAATCTATGACAGATATCATTTTAAAAATGGCCAATTAATTAATTTGGAATCCTTTTCCAAACAGAAAATAAAGTTATTTTGGGTGAAGGCTAAGTAATCTTGATATCCCCAGAAGAAAGTACAATATACATTGAAAGTATAATGATGATGGTGATGATGATGAAGGTGCTGGTGACGATGACAGAGCTGCCAACCTGAACAAGAACATTTCAGTATTTTCGAGGCTGAAAATCAGTATTTTGGCAAGGAAATAAGTATTTTCAAAGAAATACCATAGGACAGCACATAAAACTGAAACTTGAGAAATCAGTATTTTGCATGAAACCATCAGTATTCTCATTTTTCAGTACTAAATACTGAAAATCTGTACTACTTGGCAGCTCTGTGATGATGATAGTGATGATAGTAATGATGATGGTGATGATGATGGTTGATGATGATGGTGATGATGATGGTGATGATGGTGATGATGATGGTGATGATGGTGGTGGTGAAGATGATAGTAATGATGATGATGGCGATGATGATGGTGATGATGATGGTGGTGGTGATAATGGTGAAGATGATGGTAATGATAATGATGGTGATGATGATGAAGGTGATGATGATGATGATGGTGATGATGATGGTGATGACGATGGTGAAGATGGTGAAGATGATGGTAATGATGATGAAGGTGCTGGTGATGATGATAGTGGTGATAGAAATGATATCATGGTGCGATGATGAAGTCCCTGTTCAGATAATGTTTCCATTTAATTCCAGTAACCTGTAATCCAAAAACCAATTAAAGACTGCTAAAACTATGGGAAACCAGTTACGTAAAGACTTGTCCACATTTGCATATTTCTTAAAGCTTGTGTATAGTTTTGGTAAATCCACCAAAATGCACCTATCACTATTCCAATTCATTGCTAGCTAATATGAATGGATATGCCCTATAACAGTTATGATGTGGAGGATATGAAATGAAAATGTGTTTTACAGGATAAATTTTGCGATTTTACATGGAAATTTAACTTGATTGGGTCACCCGATCAAATTAAAATATCTGTGTGTTTTTGTATTTCAATTAAATCCTATTCCAAATCATGGAATGGGCTGAAACTTTCAAGATATGTTCTTTGTAACTTTTGGATATCTAATCACTAAATTTATAAGATAAGTGCTTGAATGCCCATTTTTTTAATTTAAAACAAGCATCGCCGAGAGAGGGGGCTATATATCAAAGATTTGAATATTTGAAATTTTCTCAGAGAAGTGCAGTTGGAAAAAATATCTAACGGTCTCTACGCTTCAGTAAGACTGTCATATTAGATGATATTCGATTATCAATCACATTATTGACCCTTTACCAAAGCTATACACAGGCTTTAAATTTACACTGTTATATCTTCACTCTTGAACAAGTGGATTTCTTGTTCCTCAGAGTGTGCCAAATGTGCTGCTTGCAGCTCTACAGTCTTAGATTGTGTTATACTTAACTACACATAATTCAACACAGCTTTAAATGAGAAATAAAATTAAACTGGGGTTCATATTATGGGTCATCAAACTTACAAGGTAGACTCGCCATTCGAACATGAAATGACAAGATTATTCTGATGTTTTACATGTAAATATTTATTTCATCACTATTTACAAACTATAATCAATATTACTTCAATAACATACAAGCATACTATGGCTGGACTGGCAAGGCCTTGTATCTTGTATATCAATTTTTTGATGATTAGATAATAAAGTTATGTTTACTGGGACCGTTTCACAAAGCTGTTCGTAAGTTAAGAGCGACTTTAAGAACGACTGGTGATCCTTTCTTGTGGTAAATGATATGTTCATTGATGATTACTTAACGCATAAGAAATGTTCACCAGTTGATCTTAACAAACAGCTTTATGAAACACCCACACAGTCCAGTTTAAACCAAGCCTTATACAGTCAAGCCGGCTTAAATAGGGGCCGATTTTCAAGAATAATGGCTGATTTTGTGGACAACTCTCCATTTGTTTTGTACACATATTTTCAGATTTTCCCATTTCACATTATCTCCTCCTGACCTTGACATATATGGTGTGGATTATATTTCCCATGAGATATGTTGTGCTCAGAAGGAGGCAAGATGCAATTTGTAAGATGAGGAAAATCTGAAAATTTGTGTATAAACAAATGGAGAGTTGTCCACAAAATCAGCCATTTTGATGCACGTTTGCCAATTTGAGGATGCCCATAGAAAGTACAACAAGAGTTTTCAAACTCCCATAACTTGCTTATTTCATAACCGATTTTGATGAAACTTTTTTTGAATTGTTCCTCTCATTTTACTCTTTCCAATAAGATTACTTATCTTCTTGGGTTTTGGTATCATTTAACTTACGAACAGCTTTATGAAACTTCTCTTTATGAAACACCCACCAGGTGGGTGTTTCATAAAGCTGTTTGTAGATATGAATGACTTTACGCGAGATTGGTGATCCTCTCTTGAGCTATGCAATATCCATATAGCATTGATTTGACCCAAGAACATGTTCCAGTCGTATGTAATTTTACGAACAGCTTTATGAAACACCCAACAGGTCATGAAGACTTTATTGTCTCTTAGCTTGTCTGTATCTGCATAAATGATTCCACTAGGATTCCCCAGGAAAGCAAACTCTCTCATTGGATAAATTAAACATGGCAGGCATGTTTCATATTTTTCCCTTTTGACCTTCTTTTGTTGAGATATAAGGCTTTGTTCCCCTGCAGAGACATTTTTTTTCATCAAAAGTTACAAAGGAGTTAACAAACACAAATATATAATATTAAAAAAAAAACATATACAGTACATCTATTGCTAGAAACCTGTTAATAAGAAAAATACATAACCCATTTAAGACTGGGCCTGCATACTTGCATGCAGGGATATAAGAAAAATGAATGTTTCAGCAAAACCAGCCAGACTCCAATGGTTAAGATTCAACACATTCATACTCAAAGGGTTATAGGAATATATGTTAAGCATCTGCAAAGTATATAAATCTAATCACTTGTAGAATTTAGAATTATCACATTTATCACAAAAACAATGTGCTGCACAATTAATATTTTAACAACAACTGAAACAGCCTTGATACACTTGAAAATATTCACAAGATTACTTAAAGGTCAAGTCCACTTCAGAAAAATGTTGATTTGAATTAATGGAGAAAAATCAAACACAATGCTGAAGATTTCATCAAAATCAGATGTAAAATAAGAAAGTTATGACTTTTCAAAGTTTCGCTATTTAACAAATAGTTATATGAACGAGCCAGTTACATCAAAATGAGAGAGTCGATGATGTCACTCACTCACTATTTTTTTTTTATTGTTTGAATTATACAATATTTCAATTTTTACGAATTTGATGATAAGGACCTCTTTGCCTGAAGCACAAAATGTTAAGATAATGGAATTCCACATGTTCAGGGAGGAATCAAACTTCAATTCACATGACAATGACGAGAAAATCAAAATATTTCATATTTCAAACAATAAAAAACAAAAGAAATAGTGACATCATCGACTCTCTCATTTGGATGTAACTGGCTTGTTCATATAACTTGTTTTGTGAAATGAAGCGAAATTTTAAAATGTCATAACTTTCTTATTTTACATCCGATTTTGATGAAATTTTCAGTGTTATGCTTGTTGAATTTTTCTCTTTTTATTCAAATCAAGTTTTTGTTGGGGTGGATTTGTCCTTTAAACCTACATGTAAAGCTCTTGTCTCTGTTTTGTTGACTGTCCCATAAGAACACATCTGGCTTCACTACACCTTCTCTTAAAAGTAAAAACAAATGTTTAGAAACTCCTCTAAACTGATGTATTTCAGCTGTCTAGAGACTGATAAGCTTTCAAAATTATAATCTTTATATCACAGACATAAATATATCTATACATACACATAAGGAAACAAGAACACTGAAATACCTCTTAAATCGTTGCTTATATAATAATAAACATCTACACACTGGTTTTCCGACATTAATGTCATTATAATTTTTTTTTTTTGGGGGGGGCGTTATTTTCAAATGAAAATTCATGCAAATATCAATGTGGATTTGCCTTTTCAGCATTCCAGATCTAATCTAATGAAAGTATCCACATTGTATCTGAAGAATACCATATTATTCAGTTATATTTAAATCTAAATATAAATATATCTTGAAAAATATATACTATATATACTAAAGAAAAAAACCAATTAACAGGAGAACTAGTATATTTGTTGGTAACCATATCTAGTTGCTATAGTTTCCTTAGAATGAGAAACTGTCTAGAGTACTAAGCAATGATGTCACAAAAGAACATAATTTATATTAACTTTTTTTTAATCTATTTTTCTACACTTCTGTGTATTTGGAACCATGTCTCATTGGAACACAATGAAAACATAACGTATCCCCCCCACCCACCCGCTCAAATTCTGTTGGGGTCAGATCATTGGGGGTCTGAGAATAAAGCTAGTTGAATATCAATACCCTCGACCACTATGAAGCTATTCATGTTAAAATTGGCATGTTCGCGTTTTTACCATTGTATACCAAAATATGCTCCTGAGAATACTGAAACACAAAATTAAAAAAGACGACATTGCATTTTAGCACTCTATACTTGCAACTTCACATTTTTTTAAAAAAATTTCCAAAAAAGCTGAGTTAATATGAAACAAACATTTACAAGCATTCTAGAAAAGACAACTCGCAAAAATATGTTGTATTTATATAAACAATATATATGTTCATTCATCTAAATGAAAGTTAAAAAAAAATATATAAAAAAAACTCAGGGAGCGTAATAGCAACTATGGTTAGAGCCTACCTGAAATTCGGAGGAAATGTTCATTCTATACTCTTCAGGAGCAGTCTTTTGTCTATGGTGCATTTTGTGATTTCCAGGAAGGGATATCATATTCATTTCTTCAAAAGAGGCTAAAGGCTATATGTGTCCTGCCATCCGAAAACCAACAATAAGTCACCCAAAAATGAATTTTGAGATTAACATTGAGTTTGAAAAGGCACATTCTAAGCTTTAACATGATATATATTACTTGTCAGAATTGATTTACAATAATCCATACAAGTATTTGATTAAATGTAGATGAAATTCACTTAAGGAAAAAACGAGCATGAGATGTATACACTGCAATTTCAGTGAAACTTCCAGGCAGTCCAAAAAAAATGTGTCAAAGAAACCCTTCTGTCTTTGTTTCTATTCAACTTTACAACTTGAAATTTTGACATAATATAGAAGAGGAATTACTCTTTCAGGTAGGCTAACTCTTTGCTTTTTTAAGACCAAATGATTATTTTGGCTATTTACAGAGAACCTTCCCTGGAGACTCATTGTTGGTTTATTTTTGGGGTGGCTGGTCACGTGTATTTAGTGGGTGGTAACTATTAAGAGAACAAATTGTCTTAAAGTTCCTGTGCATATCACACTGAGACATTCTTAGCCAACTTCAAACGGGGGGTGTTTCATGAAAGTTGTCAGCACTGACTATATTGTCGGTGCTGACAATTTCAGTAAAATCCTTGGTTTTAATTGGCTGTGAGACACTTGCCTCTGACTGTTACTATGGTAACACTATCAGAGAAAGCCAACTTGTCAGTGCTGACAACTTTAATGAAACGCTCCCCAGGTCTTCTCCATATTCAGTTCGTACACATAATTTCTATTGAGAGGGAGATCATCATTTTGTTAAAAGCTATTAAAATCATTGAATCCAATTGGCCGAGAGCAAACAATCACAGAAATAACTAATGATTCATACAATACTCTGTGGTAGTCAAATGGTAAATAGCCAATTAAATCATGTATCTTTTTTAATACAAGCAAAGAGATCATGGATGATGATTATTATACATGACACTGCTCTCAGTTACATGTATATAACCCTAAAGCCCATCGTACATTAAACCATCTTTCTGCAATCTGATTTAATTCTTACAACTTACTAAATATGAACATAAAAAAATATATAACATTCCAAGTTATCAAGTTAAAATCCATGAATAATATGAGCGATTATCAAGTTAAATCAAGTTAATTTCTACTTTGATAGTCTGAGTAGCCACCTGTGATCAGCTATGATTTATAGTTAAAGGACAAGTCCACCCCAACAAAAACTTGATTTGAATAAAGAGAAAAATTCAACAGGCATAACACTGAAAATTTCATCAAAATCGGATGTAAAATAAGAAAGTTATGGCATTTTAAAGTTTCACTTATTTTCAACAAAATATTTATATGAACGAGCCAGTTACATCCAAATGAGAGAGTTGATGACATCCACTCACTCACTATTTCTTTTGTAATTTATTATATGAAATATTTATATTTTCTCATCATTGTCATGTGAAATGAAGTTTCATTCCTCCCTGAACATATGGAATTCCATTATTTTAACATTTTGTGCTTCAGGCAAGGAGGTCTTAATCGTCAAATTCGTAAAAATTGAAATATTGTATAATCTAAACAATAAAAAACAAAAGAAATAGTGAGTGAATGACATCATCGACTCTCTCATTTGGATGTAACTGGCTCGTTCATATAACTATTTTGTTGAAAATAAGCGAAACTTTGAAATGTCATAACTTTCTTATTTTACATCCAATTTTGATGAAATTTTCAGCATTGTGCTTTTCTGATTTTTCTCTATTGATTCAAATCAACATTTTTCTGAGGTGGACTTGACCTTTAAATCGAAACACAATACTTCATTTGATTGGACATACATATATTTGAAGTTAAGATGGTCATTACGCATACAAAAGGATTGCAGCTCAAAAAAAGCTATGTTTCAGTTTATAATATGTTATTTTAGAACCTCACATTACAGATAATTTTTTAAACATCCAAAATTAGCTGTACTGCAAATTGCATTTTGATCCTCAAACAATAAGTGACAGCTGTAACATTAAGTGTGCAGCGGGCTTCACTTACTCTGCCTATTACCAAATCCCCATAATTCTTTCTAGAAAAAGATGGTCACGTCTAGAATGATTCTCAAAATAATTACATTTCACAGGAATGGAGTAGAATTTCCTGTACGATCATCACACTTTCCTGAGCTCCGCTAACCTTGCTGACAATTCATCTTGTTCTGAGGCCGCTGTTGACTGACCAATACTTGCTGTCTGACCAGAGGGAAGTTCCATGTTTAACTCCAATCTAATACATGAAGAAAAGATATGGAAGAGAGAGGAAAAACAGAGGCAGGATAGATGGTGAAGAAAAAGAGAAATCAAGAAGATTGTTAACTGGGTCATCACAGACAGAGTGACTTTATTGTTTTATTTGAAATTTGGACAGATTTTCCTATCAAGTCTCAATAACTGGATTTAATTGCACACGGTTAACTTCTTTAGACTTACTTTATTTTCTTCATAGTAATTCAGTTCGCTTTTCGACTCTCAGGCAAAGGTGATGCCAAACAAATAATAATAATAATCATTCTATTTGCCAATGGAATTGGACAGTATATTCTCAATGATTTTTTTCTATGAGGGCTAGCATGCCTCTGGGCAACAGTAAAGACATTGTGTATTCTTCACCTTGTTTAATGAAAATCAGTAATAAAAATTCTTATGAACAATATTCTTCTAATTCATATCAGGATACTACATCCTTATTAAATTGAGGATTATAGGTTGATTTGTCATACCTTGACCAACCCTAATATTAACCTGTTATTTTCATCCAAATTTGACCAAAAAAAATTATAATTGTCATCCCTATTTCTTGATTTCTATTTCTGTTTTAATAAAAATGGGAGGGTATAACATTACCCATCTCATGACAAGAGGACACTTGTGTATGACTGACCATCATTCTCAATTTAAAATCATTTTCTGCACAATTGGCTCTATGATAAGTCCCCACCACATACAAAAGACAAAATACTGTAGACTCTGCAATATAGTTGACCTTCTATAAGTTGAATATTATCAACCATGTCAACACATTTTTTTTCGGATCAGAATAGGCAAAACGTGTTATTTGCATCTTCTATTGCATTGCATCCAACCTGAAAAGATTCCTTTAGTTCCAATAGATTCCACTTGGGCAAGTTCACTGGTAGATTTATTTTTTATATCTCACCAACTCTGCTTCATTTTTGGGGGGAGCCTAAAGAGGGATAAGAGGAGGTCTGTACAATAAGGATTAATATTACATAGGTTATGTAGATTCTAATCAGTGATAGGTCAAAACGCCATCACATGACCATAGCTGCAAGGATCAAATTTGTTATATTCTGGGTTTTGACGTTCACCTCAGTGAATATAACTGCGTTGTATTGTCAATTATATTCACTAAGGTGACATCACTCACATGCTTACAAGTTGCGTAATCAGGTAGTCTATTTGATGTACGCGCTAGTGTTAACACGTCGATTGCATTCAGAACGCGCATTAAGAACGCGATGTATTTTTAAAAAATATTATATTATGACGTACATGTAGATGGATCAGAGCTGTAGCAATAATTTCAGGTTGGAGCCAGGTTGGTGAATCCACATGGACTATGTAATATAACAGATATTGCCTGGTCTATCATTTTAATAAATAACATTTCAACTCCCCTCCGAAGCTATATTTGCCCCTCCGGATTATATTTTGCCCGAAGCGCGCAACTCTAGGTAGGTAATATCTGTTCTATTATACACTACTCACCCGTGTTCATCTGCTACCTGTGCCATAAGACTATCTACATCAGCCTGGGGGGTATTGAGAGTTGTACTACCAGCCATAGATTCATCCATAACTTGTGTCTGCACGTCCAGGTCTTCAAACTGCTTTTCAAACTTCTCCATCAACGCACTGACCTACAACACACAGACAAGAAATTCTACGTCAATGAAAAAGTTTAGAGTTTTCAAGAGTCACGCATGTACAGGGAGCTTTAAATTCAAGGAGGACATAGAAAAACCAAGACTGGGGGAGGAGAGTATGAGGCTTGGGTGGAGGATGGATGATGAGGATGGATAATCATGCAAAGTTGAGGGATAAGGGTAATTGCAACGTGTCTGAGCTGAATCTTGCCATCCTGTTCCATAATGACAAAAATAGAAATAAACTACTAATTACCAACTTCACTAACATGTGACTTATTGTGTGCGAAGTACGCGATACAGACAGGAAAGTAATAAACATGACCCCGGGAACCACGGGCTTTGAAAAAGCACTTCAAACATATATTTGAATGATCTGAAAATGCATTTCTTAACAAGTAGCGTGAAACCCTACCCTTAACAAGTAGTAGCTACAGAATACACCCTCAATAACTATTGAGTATGAAACATAACCCGATTAATGATTTTCATTTTGTTATTTCCACTTCATAAAAAGCTTTTCAAATGATACCCATTGTCACAGTAATGTTAATAACTGGTGAGAGGATTTTTAAAGAAGCACATACATGGCTTGTTAGAAGAAATCCTCACAAACAAACAGTTAAACTTTTGTGAAACTATGCCATTTAGGAAGCTGGAAAAAAGGGGGTCAATTCTGATAAGCCATATGTTTAGTTCACAGAGTACAAGGGTATAATACAATTGAATCTAGAGATATATAACAAACATACTATCATTGTAAAATGGTAAGGTTAATTATCTACAGTACAGAGTAACTGCAACAGTTTTAAACTCATGTCTTTAGTTTACCCTTCAAAATCCCTCAGGCTGAACCTTGGATATACGCAATCCACTTATAAAGCTTAATAGACAAAATTCAGGTACACTTTAACAAAATAAGATTTAGAGGTCATACATGTATATTCAGCAAGTCAGATGTAAAGGAGAACCATGAACTAAGATGTTTTTTTTTCTTCCACGTCAAAATCAAATTCAAGCAAGTGGGAGATAAAATGGGCCAATCATTGTTGATTCTACAAAATAGAACTTAAAGGTATTGTTTAACTTTGTGAGCAGCCGATATAAAAAATTCTCAAACCAATATGAAACATGTGTACAAGTGCATGTATTAGAACTAATAAACCCTGAAAACAACCATTATTGAGAATGAAAAGCTGAAACTACAAACCCTGATTTTTTAAATAGATGTCTTATAGATGCCTAAATAGTACACATAGGTGTATAGAATGAAATTAAGATGGTGTTTTCGGTCACTTTATATTTCAATTTTTGAAGCACTAAATAATTATTTTCGAACGCAATTTTTTCTGGGCTTCATTTTTGTAACATATCACAGACACAGGTAACAAGTGTGACCTTCTAGCTCAGATTTTTTAAAAGTCAAACTAATGTTAACCAATCACTTTAATCTGAGTCAGTTTTGGTATGAGTAAAATTACCTGATTGGGCTGGAGGGACTCATAATTTATTACCTTTTCAAGATTCATTGACTTCAATGCAGAATCCATAGACTTGACCACCCCCGACATTGATGAAGTGACCTTTTTCATAGTAACGGCTGACTGGACCCTCTGAGATACTGCATCAACTCTTGAAGACATCCTAAGAAAGTTCAAGGCCTGATTCTTTTGTCTGATTGCGTTCTCAGCGTGTATCCTGGCGCCGTCAACATTGCCCTTCTGTATAGCCTATCAACGATTAAAAATCAAGTTTGTTTAATCTGATTTTAGAAATAATTCAAATACTGCATGTTTTCCTTGAGTATCTTATGAAGAGATTGCATGCACACTTCCAAAAGGCTTGGATACCTTGTCAAAAGTCAGCACTACATGTACATGTACATCATTCCCGCAGGGAACCTGCAAGTGGTGTGTACATGTAATTACTAATTCTCACATTTAATCACAGACATGGGAGATTCACAGCTCCCTTATTCCTGCTAAAAACATGGCACAGACTTTTGACAAGGTTCATAATATTGTTACACGTACAAAGGCTTTTGTTTATAAAAGTAACTGTTACGTAATGAATAAAGTTTACCAAAGGACTGTTTCACTCCCGGGGGGGCCACTTACATTGACGAGTGGATACCATGCGCGACCAAAAAAACACGTAAAAAGGATGTCCTTTTCACGATACGGCACGTTACGTACGTAACGTGATAAGGGTGTCAAAAACACAAAAATAATGAAAAAAGGGTATCTATTTCGCTAGTAAAATTACGTATTTAGGGTCGAATTTGCGGGGATGATAAAACAAAATTAAAATGTTTTATAAAGGATGTCCTTTTTGCCCCAACACTACGTGTTTAGAGTCCTATTTGCGCGAGGTGTAGAAGGTGGGGTCGTACTAAACCAAATAAGGTAAAACCGACAACCACAGGACCCGTAACAATAAAAAAATTCCTTTACTTGTTTAGGGGTTCATTTCAGGAAATATTTGCCAAGAGTATCGTTTTGTTTCCAATACTTGTTAAGGGTAGGGTTTCACACGCCAATACTTGTTAAGGGGTGCATTTTCAGAATATGGAAATTACGTGTTTAGGGTGCTTTTCGAGACCCCATGGTCGCGCATGGTATCCACTCGTGAATGGAAGTGCCCCCCCCCCCCCCCGGGTTTCACTACAGAGCATTAAGCAATGACATAGATTCATGGTTAAGAGGTCATGTGCAGAGGAGATATTTGAATCAATTGGTGAATACAATATACAGTATTGTACATCCCTGTGCATCTCACTAAGTAATATGTATATGTAATAAATGGGCAATTCCAAGCAAAAGTGGACATTTTCCTAACATTTATATTGGCTCTACAGTGTATTTCAAATCTGGATCAAATTTTTCTATCAATACTCATGGAATTTCATAAATACAAAAGGGGAACATAATTAGTCACATTTTTTTCCCTTATGCATCTCCTTATAGGAGAATCCGAACTATACAAGAAATTCTATACATGGGACTACATATATTGTTTTTTTTACTTAATTTCAATTTAACAGAAATCTATTGCTTGTTATGTAAAATTTTCTTTTGGATAATCTGAAGGTCATCATTTTACATCATATCAAACAAAAGTTTTAAAATATAAGTTCATTTTATGTTGCCAGTTAGTGGATATTTCTCATGTCATCGGGTATGGGTTTACATTTTAAGTTGTAAGTAATGAAATAATACACCAATTTTTTAATGTAATGCAGCATATTAAAGCTAGAACAACATAGAATCCAATCAATAAATCAAAAGTATGATAGCAATTCAAAATTCAGAGTTTGAGCAATATGTTTTCTCCTCAAATATGCATGTCCATTTTGCGTCACTCCGTAACCATGATTTATGAATATTCATATCTCATTAATTCAGTGGATCAAAATAATGAATTTTATCATTTTGAAAAGTGGGTTTCAGTAACTACTGTCAGATACCATTTCTTTCCAAATAACTATTCAAATATGGTTGATATCTTTGTTTAAATGCAAAAAAGTTGTTTCTGAATGTCACTCCGTAACCGTGGAACTGCCCAAATGCACTAGCATATCCAGTATCAACTATGACAAAACAAGTGGAACGCCTCTGGCAGTGTCGCCTGCATTACGCGATTCAATATAGCAACAGTGCTGACTTTTATTAAATCAGCTATTGCATAATTATTCACAAAAGAAAAACACTCATATGATAATGAAGTACTGTCCTTTGACCCAACATGACCATAATCATATGACCTACATGTAAGACATGTGCAAAACATACTTGATATTAACCCTTATGTCTGTTTCATGAACTATCGTCGCACACACCACGAACCGTCCCCTCTGCGCACTTCGATGCGAAAGTTACTTTTGCAGAAAACGCATTTACAGAAAAGTTTTTTTTAAACCAGCAATAAGTGCACCTATATGTACAAGGAGAGCAAATCATTTACCAGTGTTTTCGTTAAAAAGTTCAGGTTCCAAAGTTTCATCCCGTATCTTTATATTTTCTTGAAGTTAATTATTTACGCCACAGTGGGCAACGTAACAGAGAGGACGGTTCGTGGAATAGATACAGTGCGCTTAACTTTCGCATCGAAGTGCGCAGAGAGGACGGTTCGTGGTGCGTGCGACGGTATGTGCACTCATTACTTGACGCTCTCAGAATACATGTGCTGAAATGAGCACAATAAAGTGGAAGTCTGTACAAATCATGGTGTGAAAACACAGATTCAAACCACCACCTTTGTGAACTCGGGCCATAGTTTCAGCATGATGCCCCATGATGCACTGCAAAGTCAAGTAAACCTTTATATCTAGCCATCATGCAATGGCTATTGGAAAGTGGACCAAAGGAAAAACAAGTGGAATGCCTCTGGCCGTCTCACCTGCACCACGCGGTTCAATATAGCAGCAGTGCTGACTTTGAATACTACTTGAACTCGCACAAGATGTTCAGTGATACAAGGTTACTCTTATGTCCACTTTTTATGAACTAGACCAATAAACTTACAGAGATATGATGGTTATTCAACAAAAAACCCCAACATGGCCAAAGTTCATTGACCTTACATGACCTTTGACCTTGATCATGTGACCTGAAACTCGCACAGAATGTTCAGTGATACTTGATTACTCTTATGTACAAGTTTCATGAATCAGATCCATAAACTTTCAAAGTTATGATGGTAATTCAACAGATACACCCTATTCGGCCAAAGTTCATTGACCTTTGACCTTGGTCATGTGACCTGAAACGCGCACAGGATGTTCAGTGATACTTGATTACTCTAATGTCCAAGTTTAATGAACTAGACAAATAAACTTTCAAAGTTATGATGGTAATTCAACAGAAACCCCCGATTCGGCCAAAGTTCATTGACCCTAAATGACCTTTGACCTTAATCATGAGACCTGAAACTTGCACAAAATTTTCAGTGATGCATGATTACTATTATGTCCAAGTTTCATGAATCAGATCCATAAACTTTCAAAGTTATGATGGGAATTCAACAGATATCCCCAATTCGGCCAAAGTTCATTGACCCTAAATGACCTTTGACCTTGGTCATGTGACGTGAAACTCATGCAGGATGTTTAGTGATACTTGATTAAGCTTATGTCCAAGTTTCATGAACTAGGTCCATATATTTTCTAAGTTATGATGACATTTCAAAAACTTAACCTCAGGTTAAGATTTCGATGTTGATTCCTCCAACATGGTCTAAGTTCATTGACCCTAAATGACCTTTGACCTTGGTCATGTGACATGAAACTCTAATAGGATGTTCAGTAATACTTGATTAACCTTATGGCCAAGTTTTATTAACTAGGTCCATATACTTTCTAAGTTATGGCGTCATTTCAAAAACTTAACCTCAGGTTAAGATTTGATGTTGACGCCGCCGCCGCCGCCGCCGCCGTCGCCGCCGCCGTCGCCGTCGGAAAAGCGGCGCCTATAGTCTCACTTTGCTTCGCAGGTGAGACAAAAATTGCAGGCATTGATGTATCATTGATTTAATTCAATAATCTGTCTTAGTACTTCTTCTGAACATACATGTATTACGCATTTTCCTCTGGATGTACATGATTAATACAGGCATAGACGGAAGAGAAAAATGCCCCCATATTGTAATTTTTCCACAAATTTGACGATCACCTTGTCATGGCATTGTTTCTACCCCGGGGGGGGGGGGGGGGGCCCACTTCCATTGACGAGTGGATACCATGCGCGACCATGGGGTCTCGAAGAGCACCCTAAACACGTATGTTCCATATTCTGAAAATGCACCCCACCTTCCACACCTCGTGCAAATCGGACTCTAAACACGTAGTGTAAGGGCAAAATGGACATCCTTTATAAAACATTTTAATTTTGATTTATCATCCCCGCAATAGATACCCTTTTTTCATTATTTTTGTGTTTTTGACACCCTTATCACATTACATACGTAACATGCCCTATCTTGAAAATGACATCCTTTTTACATGTACATGTTTTTGGGGTCGCGCATGGTATCCACTCGTCAATGTAAGTGGTGGCCCCCCCCCCCCCCCCCCCCGGGTTTCGACTCCTGTCTACATGCACACCTCCTGCTTAATTTACAAATTACAACTTACCTTTTTTAATTTCAGCTTCTCGGCTTTCTCTTCTTTCTCACATTTCTTAGATGATCTCTCCAACTGCTTGGCTGCAAACCTCAAATTGAAGAGTTGTTCTGAAAACAAGTTCTGGTTAAGAAAACCATTCATATCTGCATCACATGTACTCTAAAATCTCATTGATTATCATTGTTTGGCAACACCTGTGCTTGGAAGGCTAAAAGAGCTGAATAAATGTGACCCGAGAGTCTCTCCTCCTGATATGATTGTGAAGGTTTCCAGGCCATCACATCGAACTTTTAAAGGGGAAGTTCACCCTGAAGAAAACTTTGTTGTAAAAATAGCAGAAAAAATAGTAAAAAATATTGGTGAAGGTTTGAGGAATATCTGTTTAAGAGTAAAAAATTTATTAGAGTTCAAAGTTTTGGATTTGTGAAGTCATAAACGAGCAGCTGCCCCATGTGTTATGTAATATAAAATGCATGAATTTCAATTTTTTTATGGTTCCTGATAAATTAATTTTGTTTTCTATTCATGATCGGGTGTGAAATGATTTGTCTATTGATATACAAAAGGTACAGTGAAAACCATTCTCAATTTTCTGAAAAAATGACATCTCATCGATTTTTTACCATTTGCTATGTAGGAATGCTGCTCGCATATGATGTCACAAATCAAATAATTGATATTCTAATAACTTTTTAATTATTTGATGAATTTATCTCAAACCTTCGGCAATATTTTTTATTATTTTTTCTGCTATTTTTACAATAAACTTTTTCTCAGGGTGAACTTCCCCTTTAATCTGACTTCCACTTTTTAAAGTAAATCTTCAGGTGGGAACACTATGATACTTATACTATTGACCTACATAACAGTGAAAACTACAAATGAAATTAAAAATGAGTAGCATTTGCATGCCTACATGAAAATATGTCTGTATAGTCAGGGCTCCACACTAACCCTTTTTTTCTACTGGTCCAACCTGTTCATGTCGGACCAGTAGATACCCAATTTTTAAATTTTTTTACTGGTCCAAACCTAGATTTACTGGCCCCCCAAAATAAAGAAAACCATAAAAAAGACCATAACACCATAAAAAAAGTTTATTTTGCTGTCATTTATTGTTTTTATTGCCCCCAACAAAAAAAACAACAGGTATACAAACAGTAGCCTACACACACAAAACATGCATGTAATTCATGCGAGTCATTTTTATAATTTACAAAAGACAAGAAAATATTTGTATCAGCTTGATATATTTTTTACTAGTCATGTTGGACCAGTAAACCTTGTTATTTCTGAAAAGTTACTGGCACGACAGCAATTTTTACTGGTCTGGGACTGTCGGACCAGTCCAGTGCCAGTGTCGTGCCCCGTATAGTATACATGTCATTATAAATCGCAATGTACACACTGCTTGTTCACAATCTCCCTTCTTTATCTCATGCATTTCATTAGAGATGAGAGTACGGTGAGTATAAGAAATTACGATCATTCAAGACGAACAGAGACTGTTTGCTTTTCATCTATTTTTTCTCATCATTATTTAATGCACGTTTTCTAACGGCAGATTTCAAAACGACCTCTGCAGCAATGCCACTGAAATTCGGACATGCATGACTCAGTATAAGTGTAGGTTAGACATTTAACTCGTAGAGGTAGAATAATATGTCCAAAACAAGAGAAATGCAAAATTGCAACAAACTCCCGCAAATTTCATAACAGGATTTATAGAATCAAGTCCTACGAAACTTACCGAACGATGTGAAGTCAATTCCCCCTACGATGAATAACCCTCAAATAACCTCATTTAAGCGTTTATTTTTTTTCTTGTTGACAAACTACGGAGCGAGCTTACAAAATGTACGATTTCCCAAATTTTTCGTCTAATGAGCTAAAGAGGGTGCGCGATTTTATCTTCATATTAAAGACACAAGGGAAAGACTAGGCACTAAAACTATTTTACACGTAAATTGATGCAGAGCGTTACACGAAGTCGGCAAAGTGTCCAATCTTTTTACTTGGTGGAACGTTAATTGACAAACGAACGGTAGCACTTGCGGCGCTTCATTTAAGGTACATAGAATTTTCTATATTCTTTGTTTAATTTGTCATTGCTTTGAATGTTTTCAAAAAAGTATTGTCATCATCAGCAAAAGTAATATGAAAGGTACGTTTTTTAAGTTATTGCATTTATTGGTGTCTATATTTTATCAAACAATCATTGGAATTGCGCATACAATGAATCAAGAATCTAGGTTTAAAAATTATGACAAGCTGAATTAAGGTTGTGAATTATATTAGCACCATTAATGACCTTTTATTTTTGTGGAAGAGACATGCGAAGCAATTTTCCAGGCTAAGGTTAGCAATTTGTCTCTTTTTTATATGCTTTATACATAGAACATATTTGTAAAATTGAAAATGGAACGCTTTTGACCAGAAAAGACCCTGGTGAGTAGCGGAATGAGTTTCGGCTAACATTATTCGCGTCATGAAGCGAAGTTATCCGACAACTCTAAAATCTGTTGCATAAGCACGTTCGTAGTCGTAGTGCAAGGCACTCATTCAATGAACAAGGTTATTATATAACCTTGTTCTCAGTTATATCTCTATGTGTGGCAAAATAATGGTGGCAGTGTTTGGCTTAATTTCTCTTTTTATATGGGACAAATTTTGGATTTTCTTACACTGTCAGTTTTCATTTACAGGTATTCATCATATAACTTGGCTCTTACATGTATGTAAATTTAATTCTTTAAATTATTTTTTTCTTCATGAAATATAGAGATTAAAAAATGAAAATTTTCTTGCCATATTACTTTCCACCAATAGAGGGCGTACACAAAAATATGCCCAAAATTCAAGTTTTTTGAGCGTTCTGGTGAATACAAAAATTATTCCCAAATTACTAATGAAAAATAAATTGAAACTGTATGGAAATCAGTCATTTTTGGTCACAAAAGTGATATTTTAATGATTTTTCAAAGTGTGTGCTATGTACAGCATTGCCATTGGCATACAATAGTCCTACCTGTAGATTCCCCACAGGCAGGATGGTTGCAGTGAACAAGTGGTGCAAGGTTAGTATAGTATACTAACCTCGCAATATGTGTGAGTGGGCCCTGCCCTGCTGCCTGGCCTGGGCCGGGGCCTTGCAATTGTGAATATTCCTCACCTGTTTCTGAATCTGAATTTCTGCCAACAAGCCGAAGACTAGTCAAAACATGGAACAGCTGTCAACATTTATATTTAAACAGAGATGCCAAGTTAAAAAAAATGTAATGCGTGAGATTTTCATGACTCGACGTCTCTGTGTGAGCGCAGCCAGTACTTACACTCGTACGTTGCGAAAAGGTGCGCGCGTAACGCGCGCGCGCATGAGATATGGGCTTCAAAACCATGCGATGCACGCACGCTATTCATCGTATCACGTACTAGCTGTGCGCTGACTGCACTTTTGATTCGTCTCGCATGCTGGGCTAGACGCGAAGGCGGTCGGCCAGTCGTATAATCTGGCGAATAATGCTACTTTTTCTCTCTTTTTTTTCTGTCGGGTCCCGATGCGTGAGAAAAATGGGTGCCATGCGTGAGATCGTGAGACAGACCCTGAATGCGTATAGTCATGTATTGTATCACCGGACACTATCATATTTCCGGACGCGCATATTACTGCGTACGAAATCAATTTCGTACCGTAAGACTTCCGCAGTTCAATGTTACAGATCAATTCAAAGAACAAGTTTGCAAAAAACAAGGAGAAAAAATCCAACTTTTACCTTATTTTCTCTAAAATGACAGAAAATGCTTAAAATATCATATAACATGGTTTTGCATTAACAAATGATTCAATTGATCTATTTTCTGATGGCAATAGGGACCTAATTTCGGGCCTGATTCGCCGAATTTCAATCTCGTCCGCTCCATCGTTCAGGTCGTCGACGGCTAGTTCTCAATGCAAGGTATGTACTCCGGCCGTCCGTGCGCGAGGTAGATAGAGAGCCGTCAACGATCGTCTGTGCATCGATAGAACTTGACTGAGGGTCACGATATGAACGAGCATTACTACTGGAAAGTGCCATATCGAACACGCGATCAATTTTTTTTTCAAAAATTTAATTCGTTAGCAAACACCAATTTATTACAAAGATCTGCTCAAAATCGATATAAGAAAGCAAACAAAACTTAGAATTTACTCATGAGATGATATATCATGAAAAAAATCACACCAACTCTTTCTTACATCTTATAATCAAGAATATTTTTACCCGTCCGGCGCCCGTCCGGAATTATGATGTAATTTGTCACGCACGAAAATAATTGTTTTTCGCGGAGGGGTATGCGGCAAGTGCGGTGCAAAGAAAACGGTTGGAAAATATAAAATATTTTCTTCATATTCATAATTTTCAGAATATTTGGAATAGCAAGGTATAATTTTTCTTCATTGTATTTCCTCTAGTTGTCATTTTTAAAGCACTGAAATAAAGGTGTCCGGCAATAGGATACACTGCCATACTGCGTGAGTCTCACGCACAATGCGTGAGACTTGGTAGCTCTGTTTAAATACCACAGACCATCCATCCTTCACTCTTCTCTCGCAATACTTATTGTAATAATGCAGCTCCCTTGCGATTCCATTGACATTTACTCGAATAAAGCTCAAGCCTCAGTCAAGGTAGGCAAACATCTTGCATCTAAACGTGAAAACCTACATTCGTCTGCACGTATACTAAATTGCACACACCGATTATCGTATGGAGCTGAGCTGAGTTTGCCTTTTTTTCGTGAACTCGACGGTAGACAGGATCTGAAAAGGATACTTTCTAAATTGCTCATCTTTGCGATCTCGTGGAACTTGAAGGCAAGAATACAGTAAACGTCTGATCTCCTTGACCTGATGAAATGAAAGGTATAACTTTTGTCCAAAGTCTCAGTCAAGAAGTGAAAAATCAACGAAGACTATAATGTAGTAAGATCACATGAAAATGATTCCTCGTTGGCTGGCTCTCGCTCTAGCTCTAGATCGATGTTTACGACTTTTTCACTTCCTAGTGTAGGCTTGTTCTATTCGTTCAAATAAAAAAAAGTGATAGATAAGAAACCTCACTCCAGCTTTACTCTTCGAATTTCATTTTTTTTTTAAATCTATACACTCATAAACAGTGAAGCTAAATATAGACGTAGATTATTCAGACATACAAAAATATATGTAGGTGAAAAAACAATGTTTGACTATTTATTCAGACATTTACAATAAATAACAACAGCTTGGTAATAGTTTATAACCAGTGAACAAATTGCTAAAAATAAATATGACTGCCAAACACAACTACCAACTTTGTTTATTTTTCCCCACAACTCATCTGTTAAAATGAGATTTGATAAAAAAATTTCTTCTCCCCCCCCTACGTTCCTCTTTCTTTTTTTTTATCCCCCCCCCGTTGTTTTTTTTTTGCAAGGTGGATTGCAGGGGGCACATGCCTGCATGCATACATGCCTCCCCGGCGGCGCGTTTCCGTTTTACACCCTGGCGAAGGCATTTTCCGGAAAAGTAGCCAAAAAGCGACTAGTGAAGAGTCTACACACGTCGCTGGTTGCATGCAGCGTGCGACACAGGCGAGTCCACCATGCACCGCATGCAATTTGCACAGTTACTGATCAGAGCACAGAGTTCCTCGGCACTTCATGTGGCAGTCAGGAGTGAAATCCGAACATGCTTTTGCAGTCGCGTTGTTTATGATAGTTTTTTTTCCAAAAATAAATTATTAACTAAATGAATAGAATGACAGACAAAATCAAAATAAACAGATACTTATAATGGAAAGACAAATTGAAGTTTGATGGATTGATACACTTAGAAGCTGCCGAAAGATAGATATAGAAGACTGATAAATAGATAGAGACAAGAAAGACAGATAGATAGATAGATAGAAATAGAGAGAGAGAGGTGGATAGATAGATAGAAAGAGAGAGAAAGAGGGAGAGATGGATGGATAGATAGATAAATAGAGAGAGGGGGAGAGACAGAGAGGTCGATATATAGAGGGAGAGGGGGAGAGAGGGAGGGAGAGAGATGTTATAGATAGAAATATGGACGGGCAAAGAGAGAGAGAGAAAATGCTAGAGAAGGAGAGAGAGAGAATTTGAGAGACAGATAGATGTTAGATAGATAGAAAGATAAAGAATGAGAGAGACAGAGAAGATAGACAAATTAACAGATAGATAGATAGATAACCACAGCGTATAGATAGAGAGAAATAGAGAAAGACAGACAGATGGATAGATAGATGGATAGAGAGATAGAGAATTTGAGAGATAGATGTTAAATAGATTTAAAAGTGAGAGAGACAGAGAAGATTATTAACAAATTAACAGATAGATACTGAAGTTATAAAAATAGATAGATAAATAGATAGATGGATGGGGAGAGAACTTGAGAGATGGAGATATGTTATAGATATATGGACGTAAAAGGAGAAATAGAGAAAAAGACAGACAGATGGATAGATAGAGGGAGGGAGAGAGATAGAGAATTTGAGAGATAAATAGATGTTAGATAGATAAAGAATGAGAGAAACAGAGAAGATAGACAAATTAACCGATACTGTAGTTTCATAGATAGATAGATAAATAGATAGAAGAAAGACAGACAGAGAGAGAGAGCTGGAGAATTTGAGAGATAGATGTCAGATATAGATCAAGAATGAGAGAGAAGAGCGACAAATTAACTGATAGATACTGTAGTTACATAGGTAGGTAGAGAGAGAGAAATAGAGAAAGACAGACAGATGGATGGATAGATAGAGATAGAGAATTTGAGATAGATAGATGTTAGATAAAGAATGAGAGAGACAGAGAAGATTATTAGATAGATAGATACTGCAGTTACATAGATAGATAGAGATAGAATTTGAGAGATAGATATATAGACAGATAGAGAGAAAGACAGACATCAGCAAATCGGCAAGGCAAATGATCAAGGCAAACATTCGTAATATAAGCTCAACCGCATTTGCAAGTACGGTATGTTCTGCGGATAACTTCGGTGCGGACTTTGGATCGCGCGCCCAGCTGATAATGTAAACAAACGTAGACGTAGACTCTTCACTAGTCGCTTTTTGGCTACTTTTCCGGAAAATGCCTTCGCCAGGGTGTAAAACGGAAACGCGCTCCCCGGCGTAGTTACGCCACTGCCACTGCCTTTGAAGGCCATGTGTAGCCAGTTTCAAGGTTAAAATGAAACGTGATTTGTGCCGAAAATTGATCATTGCCATTGAGAATATTTCAAATTTCATTTTATCACAAAATAATTTGGATTACATGAAGCACATGACGAAATGTATTTCAAAGCCGTATCATGTCACGAAGGGGCAAAATAACTCTAGGAATTTGACAAGTTTACGTCATCATTTTATAAATTTGGCACACACTTCCACATTACAAAAAAAAATGAGTTTGAGGAAATTTATCAGTTAGTGGTGTTATGTGACAGATGTGGCCGCTTGCGGCCAGTCTAGTAATTTCAAATAATATTGTAATACTTAAAAATTGGCATAATACCCGACCAGAGACAAGGAAAGTAATATATCATTACAAAAGTATACTGTTGTATCAAACCAGATAGGGTAGTGATCTTTTGGCTACAATCTGCAAGAAATATTAAATGAAACCTATGTCTGACACATTTTATCCCGGTCCCTGTGCCCGGAGGGGCCACTTACATTGACGAGTGGATACCATGCGCTACCAAAAAAACACGTAAAAAGGATGTCTTTTTCACGATAGGGCACACGTTACGTACGTAACGTGATAAGGGTGTCAAAAACACAAAAATAATGGAAAAGGGGTATCTATTTCGCTAGGAAAATTACGTGTTTAGGGTCGAATTTGCGGGGATGATAAAACAAAATTCAAATGTTTTTAAAGGATGTCCTTTTTGCCCCAACACTTCGTGTTTAGAGTCCGATTTGCGCGAGGTGTAGAAGGTGGGGTCGTACTAAACCAAATAAGGTAAAGCGAAGGACCCGTAACAATAAAACATTCCTGTACTTGTTTAGGGGTTCATTTCAGGGAATATTTGCCAAGAGTATCGTTTTGTTTCCAATCCCGGAGGGGCCACTTACATTGACGAGTGGATACCATGTGCGACCAAAAAAACACGTAAAAATGATGTCTTTTTCACGATAGGGCACGTTACGTACGTAACGTGATAAGGGTGCCAAAAACACAAAAATAATGAAAAAAGGGTATCTATTTCGCTAGGAAAATTACGTGTTTAGGGTCTAATTTGCGGGGATGATAAAACAAAATTAAAATGTTTTATAAAGGGTGTCATTTTTGCCCCAACACTTCGTGTTTAGATTCCGATTTGCGCGAGGTGTAGAAGTGGGGTCGTAAACCAAATAAGGTAAAGCCGACGACCGAAGGAACCGTAACAATAAAACATTCCTGTACTTGTTTAGGGGTTCATTTCAGGGAATATTTGCCAAGAGTATCGTTTTTTTTTCCAATACTTGTTAAGGGTAGGGTTTCACACGCCAATACTTGTTAAGGGGTGCATTTTCAGAATATGGAAATTACGTGTTTAGGGTGCTTTTCGAGACCCCATGGTCGCGCATGGTATCCACTTGTGAATGGAAGTGCCCCCCCCCCCGGGTCCCTGTGGCATCAAACTGAGCCTGCAGCCTTTTTTCTTCTTTGATCCGTGTCTGTCGGTACTGAGTGTAAATACAAAGGAATACGCGCACTGCATGGCGTAAGGGTTGAGACAAGAAAGTGACCATTTTAAAACAAAACATAATTGTGGTAAATTCAGTGGCGTACCTAGGATTTTCCACGGGGGGGGGGAAACCGTCGCCAAAAAATTTGTCAAGCTTGGGTTACTTTTTTTTTCATTTTAAACTTCTTTTAACTTTGAATTTCCCTTCATAAGTAAGAAAAGAAGACTTTTTGTCAACCTATAAAGCCGACGTTTTTGTTTCCAATACTCAAGGGTACGCGGTTTCACACGTTAATAGCCTACTTATTAAAGGGTGCAATTTTAGAACGAAATACTTGTTTAGGGTCACTGGCGTAAATCCCGGGGGGATGGGGGGATATATCCCCCCATTTTTCGAGGAGGGGGGATGACCTGTACAAACATCCCCTCCCACTTTTTACGAAAGAAATGAAAAAAAATCACAAGAGATAGTTGCTTTATTGGTAAAAATTCTTCCTAAAATACCGCTTAACAAATAAAACAATATTATTGAATCATAAAATGCAAATAAAGAGCCAGTTCACCATTTCCAAATGAAATACTTATGTCCTTATTATAACATTGAAGAGAAACCATCGTTTCTTCCAATTCATCAATGTTGGGGTTTTTGGGAAGGGATTAAGATGGTCAATGTAATCTCTTAATGTAATCTCTAATAAAACCATTGAACCATCATGGGGTAAGAAAAATAATAATATTGGAGGGGTATTTGCCATGTTGACATACATTGTCGTAACTACGGGGGGCACATACCCCCCCCCCCCCCTCTCCATCGGCTGACCCCAAAAAAGGGGAAAAGGAGAAAAGAGGGAGAAAGGAAGAGAAACGTAGTGGGAAAGAAGAAAATATTATTCATTACTATGTTATATTATATTATAATTATGTTACATTACATAAGAAACATTTTTATCATAACTTTATGAAACATAATTTGCCCAGGGCCTACGTCTTCATTGTTCCTAGTGCTCGCATTGTCTATTTAACGAGATATATAATCCTGAAGTACTAAAACATCCCGTTTTCAAGTCAATACAAACCAAATATATTTTCTAGCACTTGAGTTATCATTGTTATATGTAGTGACAGACATATGCTTCTTTTTATGACTAAAGTGATTGCCCCATGTTTAGGTCTTCGTATATATGAAACATTTCCTGTCCGTGATTACGTTCGCATTAGTGGATTGGTGAGATATGTCTGCTCTTCATGAATTCCTAAAATCAGTCCTTAAAATGTCCCTTCTTCTGATCTGAATATCAAAAATTTTCAGCTCGCGCTTCGCGCTCGCAATATTTGATTAGTGAGATGCGTATGATAATTATGATTGTAATGACTACAAAAAGTGTTTCATGTGTTCAGATGTAATTCTAATAAAATCAGCAAGCGCTTGGCACTCGCATTAGATGACTATGGTGAGATATGCATACTCTTAATGGATTCCTGAAATATATTCCTTATAATCTCGGTGTTTGGGGTCGAAATATGCGAAAATTTCAGCTCGCGCTTCGCGCTCGCTTTATTTAGCAAGACAGTTACCTATCGTGATTACACAGATTTGATTATAATGTCCATTTTTAGGTGTGAATATAAAAAAATTCAGCTCGCGCTTCGCGCTCGCATTGTTTGATCAGTGAGATACATATCCGTTTAATGAAATTGTCCTTAAAATTTCTCAAATAGGTAAATATAACTGTCAAATGAGCGCCCTTCGCGCGCTCACTCAGTGATTAAAAAATTTTCTGGTGCCCCCATAATGCCGTGACCCACGGTACACCACTGTTGACATATCAATGACAATTCCTTGCATATCTAAATACATGATTGCAAAAAATGTCAAAATATTTCAGTCATCCCCCCCCCCACCCATGAACACGGATTTACGCCAGTGTTTACAAACCTTTGTTAGTTCAGTATTAACCTGGGCCTAGGTTGTTTATTGTCTTAAGTGCCCTTTAAAAAAAGGGCACTTTTCCCTATGCCCCCAGCATATTTAGCACATTGAAATAAGGTACAAAGAGAATTCATTGATGGTAGGTCTGTAATAATACTTTCAGAGTTTTTCCATGATCCATTTTCGGTTAAATGGCGTACTTTCACTATTCTTTTACCGTACCATTTTCTGAAATACAATAACCTGTTTTCATGTTTTATATTTCAATTATTCCTTATTGTTTCATTTTCGAATTGAGCAACTTCGAATATATCAAGATAATGAAGTGAGTATACGGGTAATTAATATTTTTTACATGATATAATCATGTCTACTTGGGAACAGTTGAATTGAATAGGCCATGGTATACCGCCTAATTTATGCAACCAAAACAAATGGGTGGTTCATCAACTCTTACAATTTGGGGAACCGGGAAATTGTGAGTGATTTTAACGGTTACACTTCGTAATTCCGAATTAGGTTCGCAATTCCGAATGTTCGTAATTCCGAAACACTAGCAAATTATGTCTTCAACTGTCATTTTTATTTGTTGAACTGTATTTTAATGTTAGTGTTCTGTTTAGCACCAGCCAATGAGAGTCTTTTAACAGAAACTTAATTTCTTTTTATAATCCCCAGGCATTAACCGGTGTTCTTTCCTTTTTTTAGTGTTTTTTTCTTTATTTGATATTTTATATTGGATGTTGTATGATGATTGTTTTCAATGTAATGAATTTGACTATTGTTATGAGTATGTGTACCTGGAAATTAAATAAAATAAATAAACAAAATCCCGAGGTGA
The DNA here is from genome assembly GCF_018143015.1 of Lytechinus variegatus. Classification (NCBI taxonomy): domain Eukaryota; kingdom Metazoa; phylum Echinodermata; class Echinoidea; order Temnopleuroida; family Toxopneustidae; genus Lytechinus; species Lytechinus variegatus. The sequence goes on from NC_054743.1 coordinate 10,552,051, forward strand.
TTTTCAGGCCATAAAATCACCAAAATTGGATGCTGTGACCGCCATTCTGCATACCGATCGATAGCAGAGATACATGTAAGTTCGTTTTCATGCACATGATTTCAAGAAAGTATTATTGATATAGGCCTATGTTTTAGAAATCACCTAACTCCATTTTTTTAATACTGGTTGCCTTTATAAATTATACAGTAACTTAATCTTCCTTTGAATCCTTTTCATTATTAGAATAATGTGATATAACTGAAATTTCACTCCAGAAATTTCTCAAAACAATTTGTAATGAATATTTATCAGAAAATATATAATAAAAGCTATACTTTTTCTTAAAAATATTAATTTTATTCAAAGTTAAAATGCTTTATGTGTAATTTAATTGTCAGTCTTTGTCCGGTATTCTGGGCCTATATTATCTCGATCTGCGATCGTCACATTTAAAACGTGTTCATATCTTTGTTATTACGTGAACATGTTAATTTATTATTGATTCATGAACAAAATGCATAACACTGTAAAACTGATGTGCGAATAATACAGTGCTTGTACGTATAGTGATTGCACCGTACGAGTGCTGATTTTCTGCAGATTACGTTTATTTGATAGCACGAGTTTGTAATGCAGGGGCCGTTTCATAAAGCTGTTCGTAAGTTAAGAGCGACTTTAAGAACGACTGGTGATCCTTTCTTACGCGCTCAACTACCGCCAATGAATATATCATATACCACAAGAAAGGATCACCAGTCGTTCTTAAAGTCGCTCTTAACTTACGAACAGCTTTATGAAACACCCACCAGGATTCTTTTCCCCCTTTTCACTCCAGGCGGCACGTTACAGAGACCATCAAGGCCAACGTCAAATAACGTCTTATTAAGGAGTCCTCTTTTTGTCCAAAATTTTCCACAAAACATCGGTGTTATTGCGCACAGCACTTTGCTGTTCTGACTCTAAAGTCAGCTTTTTCTTATTTCTTTCTTTTTCTTTTCTTTAGAATATTTTGAGTATACTCTCTAATCTTTAATTTGATAAAACCCCAATAAAAGCAATAAGTAATTAAATTGCTTTTTTCAACTAATTTTCCATATACTAGTAGCAGAAACATTTTCTTAATCATACCAGGGACGGATCCAGCCTAGCCAATAGGGGGGGGGGAGGCTGGAGATGGAATTTTTTCAACCATATTTTCCCCGATCGGCTGCTTGTAGTCCGAGTAGTCACTTCTCAGCTTTATTCTCGTAATTCAACACAAATATATGGTAATCTCATAGTCCTTATCATTGAAATAGTGCGAGCTATTTTTTTTTATTTATGAATTTTGTCCTAAAATTTGAACATTCTGGTCAATATTGGTGATCCTGAACAAGATGTGAATGCAACTATATGGAATTTGCAATATACTTTTAAACTGATCAAAAAGGTACCTGTTGAACTGCTTGCAGTTGGCCATGACGACGTTACTATTTCAACAATCAAAATAATAATGCGAGAACGAAGCGCGAGCTGAAAATTTTTGACATTTCTACCTAAAGATTGAAAATTCTTAACACTTTTTGTTATGATTGGTATATAACTAAACAATATTGATGGGAGCGCGAAAGTTTGGTTTAAAAATGTGACACTCTTTTCATAAATCATGAAAAGGATGAGTATAATTTGGGATCTTCCTACATTAGTAATGCGAGCGCAAAGCAAGAGCAGATTTTTTTTTTGATATTCTAATCTTAAACTGGATGTTTTAAATAGATAAAAAGCTACGTATCTGAATAAACATGCGTGTGCGTGTTTCAGATTTAGACCTATAGAATATGGGCATTTTAAATACATGTTTCATCGTGAAAATCAATAAAGCGAGTGCGAAGTGCGGCGAGCTTGCAATCTTTGATATTCCGGAATCTGAAAAGGGTATCAATTTAAGCTCTATATTTTAAGCACTTTGTAGGAAAATTGTGAGGTGGATGTAAATCGCACTTAATAAAGACCTGGGCCCCGTTGCATAAAACCTTTGCCGGAGTTTTTTTACGGCAAAAATCTGGAAACTTCGGCAAAAAAAAGTCTGGCAAAAGTTTTATGCAACAGGGCCCTGATATTTTTCATTATGATTACTTTCTGATTTGACATAGGACTGGGACATTATGTCATGCATGATATAAAATGAAGACTATCTTCCTATTTCTCTTCCTATAAGCTTGAAATGAAACTTGTCGATATTCCATTCTGAAAAGAAGGGACAATGTCCTTATTAAATCAATGTCTCATTAATTAAGCCTAGCTTAGCCCGAAATCTGTTAATATTATGGCCTGAAAAACTGGACAATTCAAGAACTTGGTAATTATTATTATTATTATTTTATTCGGCAATTAAAAATACTTTATAGAACAATACAAATCACACAAACAATAGGACATGTGACATAGTACAAAGGAGCTGGAATAGAGATGAAGTGGCTGCCTGGGTTTGGAAAAGTTAAACTAAATTACCATGGCCCACAGGCCTTCTTCCCACACCCCTTCACCTCAATCCAGGTCAGTTAAGAATATAAAAAAAGAAACATATGAACTGAAGCTTGCAACAATTAATTTGAGGGAAGCAAGTGTACATAGGATGCATTAGTTATATTTTTAACAATTAATAAGAGCGCAAATCGCGAGCCGAAATTTTTTTATAATCTGTCATGAATTATTATTAAGCGTATCCGGACATCTACCCCCTGGACATCTACCCCCCGGACATCCACCCCCCGGACATCCACCCCCTTAGGACAAGTACCTCCTAGGACAAGTACCCTCTAGGACATCCACCCCCCGGACATCCACCCCCGGACATCTACCCCCCGGACATCTACCCCCCGGACATCTACCCCCCGGATATCTACCCCCCGGACATCCACCCCCCGGACATCCACCCCCCCCCGGACATCTACCCCCCGGACATCCACCCCCTTAGGACAAGTACCCTCTAGGACAGCTACCCCCCAGACATCTACCCCCTGTCATTTTTTTTGTCAAATTGCTCGTTCGTTATGATCGCTCACAGACGAGAAAAAATATATATCTTATCAATTCAAAATCAATTTAAAGATGAGGGGGTAGATGTCCGGGGTAGATGTCCTAGAGGGTACTTGTCCTAGGGGGTACTTGTCCTAAGGGGGTGGATGTCCGGGGGTGGATGTCCAGGGGGTAGATGTCCGGGGGTAGATGTCCGGGGGGTGGATGTCCGGGGGTAGATGTCCGGGGGGTAGATGTCCAGGGGGAGGTGTCCGGGGGAGGTGTCCGGGGGGTAGATGTCTGGGGGGTGGATGTCCGGGGGTGGATGTCCGGGGGTAGATGTCCGGGGGGTAGATGTCCGGGGGGTAGATGTCCTAGAATCATTATTAAGATATGCATAGCTCACTCATCAAAATGTGAGCGTGCAGTGCTAGCTGATACATTTTGACAATCAGCCCTGAATCAAGGGGATGTTTGGAGAACTTTATGGAATACACGAAAATAATAGGTACCAGTACCTGACAAATAAAATTTTGCGAGCGTGCATAGCGAGTAGAAAATGTGAGTATTCATACCTTAAAGGTGACATTTTTACTCAGCACTTTTTAAAAATAAATTTGTATATCAAACAAAATAATGAAAGTTCGATTTCCGAGCTGAAATATGTTTTGAAGTTGTTCCCAAACTTGATATTTTAAGCTCCGTATTGAGCAAGATATGTAAGTCACCTAACAGGCAATGAGAGCGCGAAGCGCGAGCGAAAATTTATATAGTGACATGAAAGATTGTTTTTTCTCTTTTTAGTTTTTTATTTTCCAAGTCTCGCCCTCATCTAATTTCGTACACTCGTCTTCCGCCTTTTTCTTTTTTCTCCTCTCTTTTCCCTCTTTCCCCCCTTTCTTTTCCCTTTTTTCCTTTTTTTTGCTCCGCCAATAGGGGATCCGCCTTAATGATATACTTTTATTGAATTTCCAGGATGAAGGACCTCTCTCCGCTTCTTTTTCCCCATTATTAAAGGTATAAGCAAGATTCCAGAATGGTCTGGAGTTAGACGGTAAAATGTCACATTCCACCGCAAATGTACTTGAAATCACCCCCCCCCCCCAACCGCGTGGCCGGGATTTCATTTTGGAGGGGGCGGTAAATGCACGCAAAGCGTGCCAACACTTACAGAGCACGCGAAGAGCGCTCCCTAGGGGGTGGGTGCAGGGAGGGGGAGTTTCCCCCTCCCGCGCAAGGCGCGAAGTTTTTGGTGATTCATAAATTAAAATGAAAAGGAGCCATCTCTTGTCTCTAGTACCTATATAAGCTCAAATTAAGTTGACGATTTTGAACCTTGTTTTCAAAGTGATTGTGAACGCACGAAAAAGGAATACAATGGAGGAAATTTAAATACTAATAACCCCGCGCGAAGCGCGGAAGCTAAAGCGTTTTATCATTTTTTCCATGGAAAGGGTCCCGAGAAAAGGGTATTCTCAAAGATATATTGAATACTTCTCTTGGAAAGATCAGAATTGATTACGAGCAATTTAGCGACAGCGCATATCTTTAACTCGCAAAACAGAAGAGAAGAAATGTATTTGTCGGGAGGAAGATATTCCTTCCCGCGCAGAACAATGAAACTCTGAAATTTCAAAGGGTGGACGTTTCATCAAATGCAGGTATCTTGTACCCCGTCGGCTCTATTTCAATTGATTTTCTACGATTATTGAACTTCATTACAAGGAAAATAGTGCACAAAAAGTTGAAACTTCTGTGATTTATTGAAATTATATAAAAAAGATGCCTAATTTCTTTGACTTATCCTGAAGCGCTTCATTTTGAATCAAAGAAACGTAAGTGTCATTCAAAATTTAAAACTGAGGGCGAAAAACAGGACAGGAGATGAATTTGCAGGGAAATGACATGAAATTTAAAAGAATTTGATTTTATACCTTTCTCTTTTTAAATTATGAACCTGTTTGCCCCAAAATTATGGTTGTTTAGTAATGAGCTGAAAAGCAGGAGAAGTTGACTTTATGGAGGTGACGGCAGAAAGTGATATAAAGATTTTACCCGCCCGGTGCTGACCCGACCAGAAGTTGCGTGACCAATAAAAAAAAGGATAACTTCATATACTTCGGCCTAACCTTACTTTAAATCCATGCCCTATATACATTTGAACTTTAACTGGCAAGAAACACATATAGCTGAGGTGGAAAATAGGGTTAGAGAAAGGGTGGGGGAAACAATGGAGAACTTCAATATTGTCATTTAACCGCGCGCAGCGCGGAAGCAAAATTCATGTAAAAATAAGAGCGAGAATGAAGGAGTTTCTCTTTTTTAGACAAAAAATAAATAAAAAGGAAAAAAAAAGCTACCTTTCTTCTCTTTCCTTTTCTCTTTTTCTTTTTTTCTTCTTTTTGGGGACGTTTTTTTTTTTTTTGGGGGGGGCGACCGCCCCCACCGCCCCCCCCCCCCATCACCCATTTTTTGTTGGGTGATTGACTGCAAACAAAGTGTTGACACCCTCTACGTTCACGTTCGTTGATTCAATGAAAAGTTCAGTTGCAAAAGGAGTTAGATCCATTTTTCATCAAATTTATTTTTGTTTCGATGTATATTATAGACAGTACGTTGTAGACTTCCCATTGACTTTTTAAAGAGTGAACAAAAATGGCAAAGAATATTCACTTTTTTTCCCAAAGGGGTTAGACCCATTTAACTTTGGTTGCAAAAGGGGTTTAGATCCACAAAGAAATTTTTGGAAAAGAATATTTTTTAAAAATGTGAAGATAGGTATTAAACGTTAATAGTTCAAATGGTAGCTAGGGTATCATGAAAATTTAGTTTCACAGAAGAATATTGCACAAGATGGTTTTCTTGTAAATCTTACCTATTTTGCAAAATTTGAAATTCACATAAAACATGAATAAATTACACGATAAATTAGTGGTAAAGAAAAATCACCCTTTTTATTCAAAAAATGAAGACAGGTAGATTTCTTTAACTGAAGTTATACCTGATTTTATGTTCACATGATAGGGTAGAACCATAGATATAATTAGTATACATCTCTATGGGTAGAACATAATGATGATTTAGTTTCTCATAAGAATATTGCAATTGTAAGAACTACATGTACTTGATTTTTTGGAGATCAGGGGCCGATTGCACGAAAGGGTCTTTCCAAGGACCGTCTTTCGTGTCGCCCATCTTTTATGATACGCTATGGGCGGGGTGTTTCTGAAATTTATGATAAAGAATAAGATTCGTTAGTTTGCTTTTAAATCAAATTTTATACAATTTCATGATAAATCACATCATTTTATAAACAAATATTTTGCTTAATTTAACGGACGAATGAAATATGTTTGCAGATGATTTATTTAATATGCTTTTCACATTGCGCATCATAAAAGATGGGCGACACGAAAGCGTCGACGGTCCTTGCAAAGACCCTTTCGTGCAATCGGCCCCTAGCTGCGGCTTCTCACTGCATGTTGTCTTAGACTGTCTTAGCGAGCGTCGAAAGTTTTTTTTCGGGAAAGTGGTCCTTCAGGAATGACAGGAAGCCATGAATTCAAGGGATATTGCAGGTGAGTAAGTTTGCATGACTACTCAATGAACTGAAGTTGGTTTTAATGTCTATTTCTTGAGTTAAAATTAAATTGATGGTCTTGCATGGCGTGTTAGGTGTAGGCCTAGCTGAACTTAAAAATCACAGCGTATCTTGCCAGGGCCTATGCCGGAGTTCCGGTCGAAAGTAGAGGCAGCATACGGGTCAGCTATAATAGCGGTAGGCCAAGTCCCATTTGCTTATAGTGGCGTATGGTAAGTTCCCATTCGCTCTTGCGTATGTGCGCGATTAAAGTAAGAAGATATGCAACGAACACAGACTTTACACATCATGCACATGCAATGAATAGTCTCATAGAACCACTCATTCAATGAACAAGGTTATGATAATAACCACTTCTTCACTGCTACCACCCTGCCTGTGGGGAATCTATAGGGCACACGAGTGTAATTCATCTGCGCGCAATGCATGCCGGACAGGCGTAAGTAAAGATCACATGACTTTGTTGATTAAAATAATTCATTAAAAATAGATCAAATGTTTGTATATCAAAAGAAAAACAATAGACATAATGCTATGTTCATACTCTTTCATAATCAAGGCGTTTGGGAAGGCTAGACTGCATTTTTGTATTTCATTTTAATCATTATTACCCACAATGCAGTTCTGGTTTTTCTGGCGATGAACTGGCCGAAATTATGGTTAGTCTTATTTCAGGCCATTTAACTTTTGATTGAGCTGGGCAAGTACCTGATTAACATATCAAGTCTTAATGCACTGTTAATTGTGACTAATGTCAGTGAATTAAAGCAAAATCTATCGAGGGATTGATTTTTAATGATTTTTTGATGAGCTATGATATAACACGTGAGTGAATGGGGGTCTGTATTACTCATGTGTGCCCTATATCGCGACTACACTTCTACACTGTCGTTGCTATGGCTGGGCGTCGTCTGCTAGAAATCGGTGGTGAGAATGCTTTAAACAGTTTTATGTAAAGTGATATAGGTTATGTTTAACAACAGATGATAAGTATATTACTCGGCATTTAGTGCATTTATCGCTTACTATGCTGGAATGACGCTTTCAAATGTATATTCAATGCTTATCATTTATCATGCAGAAATGCGAGTTTCTACTCCCAATAGGAGATCCGGTTGGTTTGAGAGTGTGAAATGAAACAAGTACTAGTAGGAACTTCAAAATGATGAATAACTTCTAATTATCATCAGGATTCCTATTTTCAATATTTAGAGCACGCAGAGAAAGAAAGATGAACAAAACATTAAAATACATAAACTTGTCTCAGACAGATACATCATAGATTGCGCACTTGAATACTATTCACTTCGTTGAAAGCTACTGGAGAGGGGGGGGGGGGGTGCTGAGTCGGGGTACATACCCCCATCCTCCTGGCTTGAAAGCAGGGCGGGGTTGATGCCTTTAACACCCCCCCCCTTCTTCCTCCAAATTAACGGTTATAATACTAGGGAAGAGTGGCGAATGAGCAAAAGAAATGCTTACAATCTTTGTTTGTTATCAATTTTCTTTTATTTACTTTGTTTATTCTTATGCGAATACATAGGTAATAAATCACCTCGAACGAAATTAAACATGTAAACAAGAAGTTGTAAATCCACACAATACATATTTAGCCAATTGATGGACATCAAGCAAGTAGAACTTGTAGCTGCAATACCATAGGAAGCGCACAAAATATATGAATGGAACACTGCATTTTCACATTAAATTGAGGGGTGTCTAATGAGACGTTTTCTTTTCTTTTACGCGTTTAGTCAGATTAGGTATTGAATGCAAGGTATCAATCTCTTCAGGAGAACTCACTCTTTCTTTTGAGACCAAAATTTTCAACTTTTCGTCATTTGACCCACAGTATAGGGCACACGAGTGTAATTCATCTGCGCGCAATGCATGCCGGACAGGCGTAAGTAAAGATCACATGACTTTGTTGATTAAAATAATTCATTAAAAATAGATCAAATGTTTGTATATCAAAAGAAAAACAATAGACATAATGCTATGTTCATACTCTTTCATAATCAAGGCGTTTGGGAAGGCTAGACTGCATTTTTGTATTTCATTTTAATCATTATTACCCACAATGCAGTTCTGGTTTTTCTGGCGATGAACTGGCCGAAATTATGGTTAGTCTTATTTCAGGCCATTTAACTTTTGATTGAGCTGGGCAAGTACCTGATTAACATATCAAGTCTTAATGCACTGTTAATTGTGACTAATGTCAGTGAATTAAAGCAAAATCTATCGAGGGATTGATTTTTAATGATTTTTTGATGAGCTATGATATAACACGTGAGTGAATGGGGGTCTGTATTACTCATGTGTGCCCTATAGTACAGGTAGGACTATGGTATGCCAATGTTGTACAGAGCACACACTTTAAGAAAACAGGAAAATATCATTTCTGTAACCAAAATTACTAATTTCCATACAGTTGAAATTGATTTTTCATTGGTAACTTAAGAAGAATTTTTGAATTCTCCAGAGCACTCAACAACTTGAATTTTGGGCATATTTTTGTGTACGCCCTCTATTGATGGAAAGTAATATGGCAAGAAAATTTTCATTTTTTGATCTCTATCTTAAATTAAGAAAAAAATGATTTAATGAATCAAATTTAAATAAGAGCCAAGTTTTAATATGAATAATAGGTGTAGAAACTGTCAGAGTAAAAAAATCAAGCATTTTCCCCAAAGAAAAAGAGGAAATAAGCCAAACATTGCCACCCTTATTTTGCCACACATGGAGATATAACTGAGAACAAGGTTATATCATAACCTTGTTCATTGAATGAGTGGATATAACCTTGTTCTCAGTTACATACCTATGTGTGGCAAAATAATGGTGGCAATGTTTGGCTTAATTTCTCTTTTTATATGGGACAAATGCTTGATTTTCTTACACTGTCAGTTTCCATTACAGCTATTCATCATATAACTTGGCACTTATGCAAATTTAATTCTTTGAATTATTTTTTTCTTAATTAAAATTAGAGATTGAAAAATGAAAAATTTCTTGCCATATAACTTTCCATCAATAGAGGGCATACACAAGAATATGCCCAAACTTCAAGTTTTTGAGCGCTCTGGTGAATACAAAAATGATTCCCAAGTTACTAAATGAAAAATAAATTGCAACTGTATAGAAATTAGTAATTTTGGTGACAAAAGTGATATTTTGATGATTTTTCAAAGTGTGTGCTATGTGCAGCATTGGCATACCATAGTCCTACCTGTAGATTCCCCACAGGCAAGATGGTTGCAATGAACAAGTGCATAGAACATGTAGAAAGATTTTCATCAAAAAATCCAACTCGAAACGCTGGAAAAATGGCCTTATCCTGAAATAAGTCCTCTCTTCTTGTATGTGTCGGTGTGTGTGCGCTCGTTGTGTACTATTAGACAGCTGGCAGCCGGCTGTTTCGAGGAGTTTTTAAACATTTAAAAAAAAAAATTCTCCTCGTACACAGACAGCTCGCTATCGTGCAGCCACCTTTAGGGGACTTGCAATGCAAAATCTCCCCGTCGGGGCTCTTCAATTTTTGTCTTTAATGAATAAAAAAATTGACAATTATTGCAACCAAAATGCAAATTAATATTCCCTCTTGGCATTAATTGCCAAAAAACAGAGAAAAATCAAGTTAAAAGGAACAAAAACAGTGACTTACCTCGGCTGTCACGCAAATTCACTTCCCCGTTTTGTCCGATCTTAAGTACATAAACATATGGCCATTGAGTCCCCTGTACAGATCGCGCTAGAACTTCGGTCTCTGTATTTGGTGAGTGAAGCCAACGGAGTTCAGCTGAACAACCAACATAACAGAGACCGAAGCTTTTGGTCTAGTTGTGTATATACAAAGCCCGGGGGGGAGGCATTCGACCCCAAAAATGGTGAGGGTGTGTCCCCGGGCGAGACAAAAACTTGGAACGGATCGCCAGCGTGTGAGTGCGTACGCATCCCTATGCCTATGGAATGGTCATGCGTGCATGATGCAGCTAGCGCGGCCTTCGTCAGTCAGGATGAGCTCTGCGGCCGCTTTTCACCAAAATTGCAGCTCATTATAGCAGACCAATGCGATCAGAACTGCGTAACGAAAAAAAATGCGAAGCTTTGGAGCGGATTTCTTTTTTCTCGATAAGAAGAAAAAGCTATGCCTTGGAGCGGCTTTCTTTGTTCTTTTTCTCAATAAGACAAAAATGCTATGCCTTGGAACAGAAATTTGAGTGTAAAAATGGGGGTACCCTCCGCGGCACATACCTACTATGCACTATATACAGAGTGCCCCCCCCCCCCCCCGGTTACAAAGTCAATGCCAATGGGAGTTGAAAGAAGTCACTGCCGCTGATGAAATAAACGACAGTAAATGGGGTGGTGACTTCAACCAGGATAATGCTGGAAAAATGATGAAATTTTGGCATTTCATGTGACAGCCTCAAATGCAGCCTTTCGAAAATCCCAGAATTGTGTGCAAAGTGAATGGGTTGGCAGACATGGGGTACCTATAACTTTGAGGACTTCATGATGATATTTTTTAATATTTTGACATATACTTCTTCATTACGAAGTTTTGAAACCCTTGCCATCGACATTAAAGCAGGCCTTGTCAACAAGGATTGATTTCCTTAGGAAATCCATTGTTGAAGATAGAAATCACATAAATTTGTTTTATTTCATTTATCTATACACCTTAATATGATTAATGCGCATGAAGGTGCAAAAAATAGTTGATAAAAATGTGAAAAATGAAAAGTTTCTTTTCCGACAGATCTCCTGTAGATCCCTCGATCCATTCCGTAAACACCGCACATACGTAGGCTTGACCCTTAACCCGCTTTGTTTTGACGTAGCTTCGATGAGCAATGTTACAAAATGCCATTTTGAAGAACAATTTATAGATACAAATTATTATTTAACAAAATAATTAAATTTGAAACTTGATTACAAATATTGAAAATTTCTATTGTTACAATAGTAATTATTTATAATCAAGTTTTAAATTATTAGATTAAAAATTGAAATTTTTAGTCTTTTATGTCACCTTGATATCGTGAGGGTAACCCTCTTTTCTCAAAATAAAGGGCCCCCAGATGTATATTCCTGGTGTCATGGGTCACTTGTAATATAAAGGTTTCCTTCTACTTTCTTCCAGACCAAAGTTACTCTAAGCTCATGCAGCATCCACCAGACAAGCAAAGCTTGACAGAAGCCTCCACTAAACTAATACAGCTGGAGGATTATTCTTCTCTCCAACCTGATGCCTCATCAGCACATCAAGGTAAATCATTGTTGCATGACAATTGATTACATATGACAATTTCTCCTACTTAAGAGAGTACGTGCAGGAAGCCCACCTAGTATTAAATCTACCTGTAATCTATTAATCCTCACCCTATTCCTTATCCTAATCCAGGGCTCCACACGAACACTTTTTTTTCTAAGGATGACTTATTAGGAGGAATTGGGGATGAGCAAAAAGCATAGGGGCAAATGTTTGGTTCATTCAGATTATAGGTTGGTAATCTCATAATCTTCAATATGGATTAAAATTTGGCTATGCTTTTATAAAGTATGAAGTACCAAATACTATCTATATTCACAAGGACAAAATACTTCTGTCTGCCAGTGAAAATGCTTCAAGGCATTGTTGACGTCTTGCATTATAAAATAAGGATGCTGTTGGCTACAATTGCTCCTGGGTATTACATGTAAATTACAAATTCTGCCTTCAAAGTGGCAATATAATCTGTGTGAAATTACAAAGTTTTGATAATTTGGATCTGGTTTTTTTTTTTTTTTTGCTATGTGACATTTTGAAATTGATCAGTATGCCATATTTCATTTATTTCTTTTTCTGCAAAATATAAACAAAGTAAATACAATCATAACAAGCAAGTGCCACAAACAATATGCCAGATCATTAAATCTACTTAAAAGAGACATAAGAAAATTACATGCAAAATATGTAAAAAAGGATCATATGGTATATAAAATTTATTTATTTGCTAAAAAGCAAACCTTGTATATATTGTGAGCCCCTCAAATTATGACAGATTAGGAACAAAAATTAAAATATAAAAGTAATAATAAATAACAAGATTGCCAACAGGAGAAATCATGAAAATAAAACAACCAAGATATACAATAGTTAGCAACAAATCAAGACCAAGAGAAACTGGGAGGAGAGAGGATAAATGAGAGAGATAGAGAGGGGGAGATGAGAAATGAATGATAGTACTGCGTATGGATTACAGAAAGAAGAATGTAAACAAAATATGCAGAGGATCGAGGGCTTACAGTCCTCTCCAAGCCACCTGGTAACGAGGATTGCTGCCTTACCAAAGGGCACTAGCACACCGATTGGGAATTCAACCTGGTTCACTGGAATATAAAACCCCTGCTCTTTTGCACCTCAGTCAGAAGAAAAGTAAAATGCATTGATTGACTTTGGTATTTTGTTTATTTTGTTTTTCTAGATCAAAGTTCTAAGAGCATCTTGGAAAAACTGTCACTGTCAAGCAAGAATGGACCACAAATATTCTTCATCAAGCAAGAAGAAACAGATGAAGGTAGATAAAACAACAAAATGTCTTACAAAGCACAAATTCTTCAAGCCACACTGCCTCTGAATTTTGAGAGTTCTTGCACTTCAGTACAGTAGCATTAGGGAATTGGCTGGTGCAATACATTGGGTGAACACTTGACTCTCTGAAGAATAGCACATTAGTTTTAGGATGAATAGATTGGAATTTCCTATACACATACAGGACCAACATGGCATCCTCTCCGATCAACAGAGTGTTTTGCAAACTTTTACGACACATGCATTGATTTGCAGGGGTGAGACATGCTTATGCACAAAGCAATCATCAGTGGCGAATCTAGCTTTTTGCTACACGGGTGGGAAGGTGTCAAGTTGGTTTAACCCATTATCGATGAGCTGTGAAGTTATGTGTCAACAGATTTTTTTTTTATACTCCTTCCATTTAAAGTCATTCATTTTTTTCCCAAAGATTTTGCTCTGGCAAAGTTATGTGTAGTTTAAATGATACTGATCTTGAATTAATAGTATCAGACATCCAAGTATAGTTCTCCCTTGTTTCCAATTCCTTAGAACAATGTGAAGTGAGCAGAGATGCATGTAGTGAGCTTCTACTGGGGAGTATTTTCAATACCTTGTCCAACTTCATCGAAAAAGACTCGGAAGAAACGCCTCCCTGCCATACTACAATACTATCAACAGATCAAGGTAAGGAGCATTTCTGTAGCACACAAGTTAGATATTGAATAAACATTCATCTCCTTCCTCTTCCATGCGATATGGAGTAAGTCCCATAAAAAAATTAATTTCACAATTATTGAAAATTTATCATAGATTAAATCACAAATACAATAGACAATTACCTGTCATTGTAATGTTTAGAGTCTTTTCTTCCAGCTGGTATGACACAGGAGATTCCTCATTCGTTAAACAGTGTGTTGGCTTAGTTGGTAGAGTGTCCGTCCCACCACTGGGAGGTTGGGAGTTCAAACCCTGAACACTTCAGACCAAAAGACATTAGAAGATTGGAAATACTGCTACCCTTTTTGGCGTTCAACAATTGAAGGGATAGAGCCTCGTTGATCTGGCGCGGCACGGTGGCTGCCGGGCCTATGATTGATTGGGCAAAGCAAATTTTCAGAGTATTTCATTTCATGTCTGATTCGAACAATAAAATATAAATTTTCTTTTTCATGCATGAGAGAGTAAAAGCAATGTGAAGAAAGGATACCCCAAAAGTCATTTTGTCAGGACGGTGGGCATCTGAATTTCAAAAAGAAAATCACAAGTCTTAAGAAAAAAATTAAATAGGAACCTCAATCTCAGAAAATGGTAATGAAATTAATAGATTTGTGTATATGAAATAATGCTTAACTTTAAATGATTTTATGAGATGAAGAATTTTAACAGGCTATCTGTCAGATCCCATTTAGTTAAAGGTCAATCATATTTCTTGACCAATTTCTGTAATATTGAGACTAGAATCCTATTATAGAGCAAATACTGAAATTTTTAGACATGGTGATTTTCTTTTTTAGAATCCGGATTACTGTAATGTTCTATTCTTCAGGTATTCTAATAAAGGTGCAAAACATTTCTGGCTGAAAAAGTCATGTTTGAAATTACTTTTCGAAATCTGAAAGTATGTGAAAATTTTGCAAATCATTTTATTGTTTGTATGAAATATACATTCATTTATGTATTATTTTCTAGTAGGATACTTGATAAGTTTTGAATACAATTTGTTTTTTGTATTTTTTGTGTGTCCATATGTAGATTTTAGCTGCAGTTCCAGTAACATGCCTCAAAGTTTGGATGATATGGCCCAGGGTTCCAGTCCTCTCACAGATATGGAAAACAAGATAACCACTTACACCCTTGGGAAAAGTAGATATGAATCCAAGGGTGACAATGTCCTGGAAAGCATTCAAAGTAAGAAAGGACCCATGGGAATTGATGCAGAAACGGTTACAGATTTTGAGAAGTCAATTTCTTGTGATGAAACATATAATGTGTGTAATGTGTGTAAGAAAGGTTTTCCCAATTCAAGGAAACTTGATGTTCATATGCATACGCATTCAGGTGAAAAACCTTATCCTTGTACATTGTGTGACAAAAAATTTCCAACAAAAACTCAACTAAATAGACATATACAAACACACTCTGGTGAAAAACCTTATGTGTGTAGTGTGTGTAAGAAAGGTTTTCCCAATTCAAGGAATCTTGATGTTCATATGCATACGCATTCAGGTGAAAAATCTTATCCTTGTACATTGTGTGACAAAAAATTTGCAACACAGTATCAACTGATGCGTCACATGAAAACGCACTCGAATGAAAAACAATATTCATGTCAAAAGTGTAGTAAACACTTTGCTTCAAAACATGGCCTTGAGTATCATATGATGTCACACTCTGGTTTAAAGCCTTACTTATGTTCATTCTGTGGCAAGAGATTTAGAGCAAACAGTCAGCTGAAAAGTCACATAATGACTCATAAAGGTGAAAAGCCTTATTGTTGTTCTTTGTGCAATGCAAGATTTTCTTGCAAACTTTCCTTGGAAGAACACATGCTTGTTCACACAGGAGAAAAACCATTTCAGTGTGAAGAGTGTAAGAAAGTGTTTGCCGTTGCTGACAATTACAAAAGGCATATTCGTCTACATGCCGAAGAAAAGCCCTATAAGTGCTCCAAGTGTGATAAACAATTTGACATGAAGTCTTCTCTTATAAAGCATTTCCAAAGGCACACTGGTCAAAAGGGTTTCTTATGTCCTGAATGTGGTAAGAGATTTTATACCAATGACTACCTTACTCAGCACATGTTTGTGCACTCTGGGGAGAAACCTTATCCTTGTACATTGTGTGACAAAAAATTTCCAACCAAAGCTCGACTAAATAGACATTTACAAACACACTCGGGTAAAAAACCTTATGTGTGTAGTTTGTGTAAGAAAGGTTTTGCCAATTCAAGGAATCTCAATGTTCATATGCATATGCATTCAGATGAAAAACCTTATCTTTGTACATTGTGTGACAAAAAATTTGCAACACAGTATCAACTGACGCGTCACGTGAAAACGCACTCGGGTGAAAAACCTTATGTGTGTAATGTGTGTAAGAAAAGTTTTCCCAATTCAAGGAATCTCAATGTTCATATGCATGTGCATTCAGGTGAAAAACATTATCCTTGTACATTGTGTGACAAAAAATTTGCGACACAGTATCAACTGATGCGTCACATGAAAACGCACTCAAATGAAAAACAATATTCATGTCAAAAGTGTAGTAAACACTTTGCTTCAAAACATGGCCTTGAGTATCATATGATGTCACACTCTGGTTTAAAGCCTTACTTATGTTCATTCTGTGGCAAGAGATTTAGAGCAAACAGTCAGCTGAAAAGTCACATAATGACTCATAAAGGTGAAAAGCCCTATTGTTGTTCTTTGTGCAATGCAAGATTTTCTTGCAAACTTTCCTTGGAAGAACACATGCTTGTTCACACAGGAGAAAAACCGTTTCAGTGTGAAGAATGTAAGAAAGTGTTTGCCGATGCAGGTAATTACAAAAGGCATATTCAACTACACTCCAAAGAAAAGCCTTATAAGTGCTCCAAGTGTGATAAACAATTTCCGATTAAGTCTTATCTTGTGAGGCATTTCCAAAGGCACACTGGTCAAAAGGGTTTCTTATGTCCTGATTGTGGTAAGAGATTTTATACCAAGGACTACCTTACTCAGCACATGGTTGTGCACTCCGGGGAGAAACCTTATCCTTGCTCAAAATGTGATCAGAGATTTTCATTTAAATCAAGCCTTGCTAAACACCTGCGACGGCACACTAAACACTGATAGACTGATCAATAGTAGAACTTGGTAATGTGGAATATTGAGAGGGGAATTATTCATGAAAAAAAATACATAGTCCATTATTCCAATCAATATTTATATAAAAAAAGATGTTAATTCCATTTTATTTCATTGGCGTACTACCCTGATATGCATTTTTGTTTTTGTTGCAGTATTCCTCAATTGCACAAGTACAAAATCTATCCTATCTACTATCATACCACCAAACCTACCACCAATCCTGTGTTACCTACATATCATCCATAATTTGGAAAATTGCAGAAAATAGAATAACATATTTTTTGTGACTTCAGTTATTTTCCTAAGACCAAATGTGACCATGTTCCTGATTTCAATGGCCTGATTTTGAAAATATGCTATTGTAAGGCTTCTATCGACTATATCAATAGCCCTTGCACAGGTGCAAATGTGATTGGTATTGGTAGATATTTGTAAGAAATTTATGAATAAATTTAAGAGAATAAATTGAAAGTCTGGTCCTGTAACTATTTCATTATATCCTCACAAAAGTTATTCTAGATTATTTTTCAATACATAAAATTGCACTCCTACTTCTCTGACTAATGCCAGATCATTTTTAGTTTATCCGGCCCGAAGGGCAAGATGAGCTTATGCCATGGCATATCGTCTTTCGTCCGTCCACAATTTCAAAATGCTACTAGTACTTCGCCATTTCAAGTCCGATTTCAATTCTGTTTGCTTTGTATGATATCACTAGGTGGGGATTCAAAACTTCTAAACAGAAGTTTGAAAGTCATTGAATTTGCCAATTTATGCTCAACTTTCAATATTCACAAGAAATGCTTCCTCTTGTTTATGTGTTGGCCGATTTGGATTTATTTTTGCTACCATCTGGTAGAGCTTCATGAGGTTCACCAAACTTTTACACTGAATTTTGACATTTTTCTAGAACAATTTGATGCTAATTTATGCTTATTTTAAAAATTGACATAAAATGATTCTTCTTCTTTATTTGTTGACTGATTTTTATCTTTTTTATCTTCCATCTGGTAGATCTTCATGAGGTCCACCAAATTTGTACACAGAATTTTGAACTTTTGAGTAGAAAATTAATTATGCTAATTTATGCAAAATTCATAAATCACATCTTCTTTATATGTTAACTAAATTTAAAAGTGCTTCTTTATCATTTCAAGTCTGATTTTAATTCTGTTTGCTTTTTTAGCTTTAGGCAGAGGATTCAAAACTTCTATACTGAATTTTGAAACTCATTAAACATGCTAATTTATGCACATTTTTCCAAAAAAAAATGCTTTTTTTTGCACCCATTTGGTAGAGCCTCATGTGGTTCACCAAACTGTTGCACAGAATTTTGAAAGCTTGTCTAGAAACAATTTTAATGCTAATTAATTTGTGCGTATTGTAAAAATTCACGTAAGTTGCTTCTTTATTTGTTGACCGATTTTTTTTTCTCTTTTATCTGGTAGAGCTTCATGAGGTTCACCTAACTTCTGCACAGAGTTTTGAAATTTTGAGTAGAAAATTATTTATGCTAGTCTATGCAAAACTGTTCATTATCACAAAAATGCTTCTTTATTTGTTGACTTTTTTTCATCCATGTGGTAGAGCTACACTAGGTTCCCCAAATTTTCACACAGAATTTTGAAATTTTGACTAGAAAATTATTTATGCAAAATGTATTGATAATTAAAAATCCCCCCAAAAAAAACTTTTTCTCCTTCATTTGTTGATGAATATAATTTTGTTCCCTTTATTTGAAAGCTCTTGGTGGGGATACAAAATTTCAGCACAGACTTTGAAACTAATTAAATATGCTAATTTATGCATAGATTTCAAATCTCACTTAAATACTTATTTGTTGACTGATTTTTACTTTATTTGGTTCCACCTGAGAGCTACATGAGCCAAGGTTCTACACAGAATTGAGAAATTTTGACCAGAAAATCATGCTTATTTATACCAAATTTATTCATAAATCACAAAAATACTTGTTCTATGTCATTTCTTCATCAATATCAATTCTGTTTCCTCAATTTATGTCACCAATATAATTCATTACAGTGTCAACTGGGCTGAAATTAAAAATTGTGTTAAATATAGTTGCAAGATGCCAGATGAGCTCCACATCATTGATGTGCAAATTATCCCACTTCAGTTATTTATTGTTACATTATGAAAAAAAAACTTTTAATTTTTCTTTTATAATTCGATTTAACTACCATTGGTTTTCTCTTTTAAATAAATTACTTTAGTTGATCCACAGCAAGATGTAGAATCTTGAATTCCTTTTCAATTTGTTGCATTCCCTCAGTGTGTTGTGTTTCTGTGCTGCATGTATTAGAAGGGCTTAAATATTTATTTTGGGAGGGGATGTGAATTTCCTAACAACTAGTAGGTTTAAACTTTACCATAGCCTTTAAAATCAAATTATCATTTCTAAGAGGAACATCATTAAAGGACAAGTCCACCCCCAACAAAAATCATTTGAATAAAAAGGGAAAAGTCCAACAAACTTAACACTGAAAATTTCATCAAAATCGGATATAAAGTAAGAATGTCATTTGAAATTTTCGCTTAATTTTACAAAACAGTTATATGCACATCCTGATTGGGATGCGAATGGGGAGACTGATGGCGTCATCCACTCTATTTCTTTTGAATTTTATTATATGAAATATGATATTCAAATTTTCTCATTGTCAAGTGAAAAAAGTTAACTCCTCCCTGATGTTATGGAATTAGCATTGTTTAATACTATATGGTTCTGTGAAGTTGGTCCTTATTGTCAAATCTGTAAAAACAACAACGAAATATTGTACAATTCAAACAATAAAAAACAAAAGAAATAGTGAGTGAGGGGCATCATCGACTTACTTATATGCTATTTCACTGTTTTGTGAAAAATAAGCGAAACTTTAAATGTCATGTCTTTCTTATTTTACATCTGATTTTGATAAAATTTTCAGTGTTATGCTTGCTTGATATTTTTCTACCTATTCAATCAACATTTTTCTGGGGTGGACTTGACCTTTAAGTTTATTTACTGACAGGAAGCCATCATTCTGCATACAACCTTCTTGGTCATCGTTGATTGAATATCACTCTCAAAATCAATGTTTTTTGTCATCGAAGCCTTCTGTTTATCAACCATCGATGCGTTTTGTGAGCCATGTGAATAGATACGGTAATGCCGCATTTGGGTTTGCTTTATTTGATGAGTGACATTTCAATTCGAATGTTATATTATTGTTATCTACTTTTTATAACCAGAATTGCGCTGAAAGATGTATTTGGGTGATTCAGTACAAGGTTAGTGATATTTTTTGTGTGGGAGGGTGGGTGGAGTGTATGTGTGGGAGGATGGGTGAAGTGTGTGTGTGGAGGGTGGGTTAAGTGTATGTGTGGGGGTTACTGTTTGGGAGGGTGGGTGAAGTGTGTGTGTGGGTTAATGTGTGGGAGGGTGAGTGAAGTGTCTGTGTGGGGCACGGTTGGTTGATGTGTGAAGTTTATGTGTGGGTTAATGTGTGGAGGGTGTGTGAAGTGTATGTGTGGAAGGGTGGGTTAAGTGTATGTGTGGGGGTTAATGTGTGTGAGGGTGGGTGAAGTTTATGTGGGGGATAATGTTTGGAGGGTGTGTAAAATGTATGTGTGAGTTAAAGTGTGGGAGGATGGATGAAGTGCCTGTGGGGCACTGTGGGTTGATGTGTGGGTGAAGTGTATGTGTGGAAGGTGGGTTAAGTGTATGTGTGGGGTTTCTGTGTGGGAAGTGGGTAAAGTTTATGCGTGGGTTATTATGTGGGAGGGTGGGTGGAGTTTATGTGTGGGAGAATGTGTGAAGTGTACATGTGGAATGGTGGGTGAAGTGTATGTGTGGGTTAATGTGTGGGAGGATGGAAGAAGTGTCTTTGTGGGGCACGGTGGGTTTATGTGTGGGAGTGTAGGTGCAGTGTTTGTGTGGAGGGTGGGTTAACTGTATGTGTGGGGGTTACTGTGTGGGAAGGTGGGTGAAGTTTTTGTGTGGGTTATTATGTGGGAGGGTGGGTGGAGTTTATGTGTGAAGTGTATGTGCGGAAGGGTGGGTAAAGTGTATGTGTCGGTTAGAGTGTGGGAGGATGGATGAAGTGTCTGTGCGGGGCACGGTGGGTTGATGTGTGGGAGTGTGGGTGAAGTGTATGTGTGGGTTAATGTGTGGTGAGGGTGGGCGAAGTTTATGTGGGGGATAATGTGTGGAGGGTGGGTGAAGTGTATGTGTGAGTTTAAGTGTGGGAGGACGGGTGAAGAAGTGTCTGTGGGGCACGGTGGGTTGATGTGTGGGAGTGTGGGTGAAGTGTTTGTGTGGAGGGTGGGTGAAGTGTATGTGTGGGTTAGAATAGAATAAAAATGGTTTATTTGAAAAAAAAATCATTCGCGGCCCAAGTGTATGTTTGAGTTAAAGTGTGGGAGTATGGAAGAAGTGTCTGTGGGGCACGGTGGGTTTTTTGTGGAAGTGTGGGTGAAGTGTATGTGTGGGAGAATGTGTGAAGTGTATGTGTGGAAGGGTGGGTGAAGTGTATCTGTGGTTTGGGATATGGGTGGGTGAGTAGAGTTTTTGAATGGTTTAACGGGGTTTTTTTTAGAAAATAAAAAGTTGGAGCGGATTTAAGTAAGCGTGTTTGTGTGTGTGTGAGGGGAGGGGGTTAATTTAATTTTTTTATTATCTTGCATTTGAAATACATTGAAATTTTAGAGCTACATATAGGTATTTAAGGGTGGTCTGTTTGGAAGATGGAGAAGTTTGTTGCTGTGCTAAGGTGTGGGAAGATGGGTGAAGTGTTTGGGGTTGTGGAGTGTATAGACATAGGTTGGTGAAGGCGTGTTAGGGTACACCATGTGTGTGTGTGGGTAGCGACGATGTGCATGGGGGTAAGAGATTTGTGTGGATATAGGGTTTGTGAATATGGTAAGGTGTTTCAATGCATTGGGGATTGTAGTATCTTGACATCTGACGTATTTGTTTATGACGATGAAGAACCATGTCTGCGTATGAATAAGAGGCCATGTGTGGAGCATGAACATGAAATGTACGAAGATGAAAAGTACAGTCACAAAGCCATACCTCACATAGTTGTGTTTCTAAAAAAAATAATCCGTAAAAATAATTATCAGGTCCGCTCACCACCTAAAGCCCCCCCCCCCCCCCCCCTCCTCTGGATACCAGCTCTTCAACCCTTGGTTAAACTATGATTGTAGTTCATCCTGTTTATATGCTGCAGTAGAATGGTAGCTGGTATAAAGGGAAGGAAAAGGTGTAACATGTAATATTATGAGAGATTACATTGTTCGTAATGTATGATACTTGATATGAGGAAATACCGAGGAAGTTTCTGGCAAGTCTGTCGGAACCCACTCTGATCTTTAGGACAAACATTTTTCACTTTCCCTACTTGGCTCTATGACAATAATCAAAACAGATTTATATGTAAGGTATCGTGTCTACTCTATCATGTCTATATGATAGAAAAAAAAAAGTCTATATAGAAAAAAAAAATGTCTATATGCATTACGTACTAATGTTTTTTCAATATTATACAGCGCGTCCCCAAAAAAATTCCCTTTGACATAGGGCTGAATTAATTCTAAAATGTGGTAGTATTCTCAAACGAATGATTAGAAAGTTCATTTCATGATCTAACTTCTATGAAAATTTCATTGGTCGTGCTTCAGTGGTTTTGAATACACCCTCTGTTATGTAACAGTTGTGCATTTGAGCCCATTCCAAGTTTGCAGCATTGATGCATTTCTGCATTGTCTATGGCATGTTATCCCGCATTTTTACATCCAGGATCTGAGTAGGGACATTCTCTAATTATTTCCAGGCTCATCAAATCATAAACTTGGGCATGTTCAGAAGGACAGGAAACATAAAGAAAAGTGTGTTTGATGATTGATACGAGGAATCAGTGTAGCAACCTGAAAGAAAATGTGAATGATGAATGAGTAAAATAAGCTGAAAAAATAGAGCAGAATCCACAAGTAAATCACCCTTTGTGGAAAGGAACTTTAGCAGAGAAAATTTTGACTTCCTTTTCTTTAAAAAACTTGCATGGAATTAACTCGACCTTAGTAGCTTATTAACTAAAAAAATAATGAAAACAAAAAATGCAGTATATAGGCATGAAACAGACATGACCCGTTGTCTCAACCATTGTGCACTCTCCCGTTATCAAACATGAAATGAACTT
The DNA here is from genome assembly GCF_018143015.1 of Lytechinus variegatus. Taxonomy (NCBI): domain Eukaryota; kingdom Metazoa; phylum Echinodermata; class Echinoidea; order Temnopleuroida; family Toxopneustidae; genus Lytechinus; species Lytechinus variegatus. Next base: position 10,575,241 of record NC_054743.1, read on the forward strand.
TGCCCTTCTGAACATGTTCAATGTTGTGATTTGATGAGCCTGGTTAGATCAGGGAATTCCTTGGTCAGAATGGTCAAAGAGGGTTGATTTGCTACAAAATGCAGAACACACAGCAGTGCTGCATGCATGCAAACTTTGAATGGGCTGAAAAGCACCACTGTTCAATAACAGACTGTGTATTCAAAACCACTGAAGCGAGACCAGTGAAACTTTTATAGAAGTTAGAATAAGAGATGAGCTTTCTAATTTCATACATTTCATTGAGAATAATTGTTTTTTTTTTTGAAGTAATTTAGCCGTATATCAGAGGGTCATTTTGGGGGACGCACTATACATATAATCTACAAGTATCGTGTACATATATGCCACGTGTAATGATGCACAATTTGCTCTGATTATTAATGAATTTTATGAATAATTAAGATTATACTAAGGTTTTCTTTTGAGTGCCTTTAACTGTAATAATAATATGTCTCTACGCGCTTTATATAAACTGAAAGAAAGAAATTAACAGAAAGGAATAGATTAAAAAAATAAATTTATTGAATAAACGTCAATGACAAAATACATCGTTATTTCGTTTACGAAATACATGTTCTTAACCCACATTGACATATTTTTTTAAAATATAGATAAGCAAGATATCACACCTAAAAGAATCTTATATCGCTAAAGATAAATGCTCAAATACACATAAAGGCCTGCAGCTTATTTTCATAATACACAAAAGGTTTTTAACAGAAAATCAACGGTATCACAATTGATATAATCATAGTACGTTAGAAATGAACCTCGAATATGTAATTGGTCATATCTACGCATATCTAGTTCATTTCTATGAGTGAATAATGAAACATAGATATCATTTTCCTTAACAGAGGTTTACTCTAACAAACAAAATAGCTAAAGAACTAAACATACCGATATACAATTTCAGGATTTTTTTCTTACATGGTAGGTATTTTGTGGTTAATAATAATCAGTGAATATCAGAACTAACATACACGCTACACAAATTTTTGAACCGATGAGCTGCAGTAATCTCCTTTATCAGGAAAAAAAATCCAAGGACCCCGGCTTTTAAGCATGAAGACGTCCCAAATACAGTGCGTATCAAAAAAAAAAAGTTTACACTTAGAAAAAATCCTGTAAAATTACACATTTGTAGTATCTACAAGATTTTTCCACATTTTTATATTGGTACAGATCCATTTAAAGAAATGACGATATAACTGTCGAAAAATATTTCCGCTTGAGTGAGCACCACTTGCGTTTGAAAAGTTAGTGAAAAATGATTTGCGCAGAACTTTGAAATAGTTATGCGAATAAAAATAGACCTTAATCACGAAGAACACTTGAAGTGTAGCTAGTAAAATTGATTTGAAGGTATATTTTACCTTTTTAAACTCGTTTCCTTGCCCAAAACACTTCGAAGAGTGCATTGCGCCCCACCCCACTCCCAACACACCGAGGCCATCGTGACGATATTTGCTTTACAATGAACTGTGATTTACATGAAATGGCTTAGGATTGATTTTCATTTTGTTAATCATTGTCAAGCTTGGAAAAAGTGTGGAGAAACAAGTATTAAATGAAAAATGAAGTGTAAACACAATTTAAATGATAAAAACTGAAAAAATGCTGGAGATGTCTGATATAGACTTTTGTTCAGATTCAGTTACGTCCTCAGATCCAGCTGGTACAAAAAGGTAAAGGTTGTGCTTACTAAGTGTTGAAATTTCAATTTGGGTAGCAAAATTGTTACAAAATGCTTGAATGTATCCGTTTTATTTCAATAGACTAAAGGTGCAAGGGAAATGTTTCGGAGGGTAAGTATGATTTCGATCTTTCCCCTTGACACAGCATGAAAACGAGCATTTCTGCGCAAACAGATTTCTGCGAGCTTTACAAAAATGGACAGTGCTCACTCAAGTGTAACATTCTGTCAAAATTTTTACTTCCATTGGATAGATGAGACCCAAACCAATAATTATATGTGAAAAAATTACCCACATGTTGTATATTTTTTAATTCCCGGGGCTTTTTCAAAGTGTAAACTTTTTTTAAACGCACTGTAGAGAATGATGAAAGTTGGCATTCAATTGACTCAAAATATGGAAAGCCGAAATGGGAACATTTCTCATCTCAATTGTAAACTTGCCCAAACATCGAGAAATTGCGTACATTCAAGCATGCGTCATCAATTCGATCACTCGGCAGTGGCCTACTCCTCTTTTATTCATTTTATTTTGAAGATAAATTGATAAACTCATTAGTAATTGTGTAATTGTAATAATATAATAATGATAACAACTTGAGATGCTTGATGTTGTTTTAATTCTACACATCAATAATCGATATCTGATAACTTAATAAACATGCCAAATTTATCTCTTATTATGTGGAATTCGTAGGATGCATTGCCAAGCTAAAAGGGTAGTTTCTGTTCAAGTTTTGTTGTTTTTGTTAATATTGCTTAACCTCCGTAACAGGATAATTTGCAAATGTAAACTGTTAAGTAAAAAATAACGGGCAATATCGATCTCTTCTGGCGAGTTGCTGTGGCCGAGTTGGGTAAGGCGCCCGACTACACCATGAAAGTCCGGGGTTCGATTCCCGGCACAGCCCTTTACCAATGCATTTTATATACACTGCTCTTTTCTCTTGCATCGACAAAATGAAAATGCTTCATGCATTATTGATAGGCCTACCAACGTGAGCACGTGTTAAAAATGATAATATTACGCATACATAATATACTAGTAATTGCTATATATTTGCTTTAAAATTTCCTAAAGAGCACCGAGAGCAGGAAGATAATCCTTAAGAAGATTATAACTATGTCTATTATGCTATTGGATGGTAATATGATTTGATAATATAAGCATACACACATAAATGTAGAGACGGCTAGAGACTTTTATTAATACCATGTATACCAAAGTAAACCTTATAGGATCTCTGGAATGAAGCATTAAGTTCGCAACTTCTTCTTCAAAAGGGGATTTAAGAGTATCTTAGCTTGATGTAGAATCATTCAAGAGTTCACTCAAACCGTGATCTGTTTTCTTGTAAATGAGGACCTTTCCGTCATTGTGCAGCACAATTTGAGACGGGCCTGCAAGAACAAAATTTGGACTAAGTGGAGTCGACGAACAGTCAATTATCTTCCTTGCTCCAGCAGCTCGTCCGAATGGCATTACATCAATGGCGCATGTAAGAGGAGAAGCCTGATACATGACGTAGAGGGCGTCCCCTGAACTATCTACAACCATACTTCTCATGTCCTTAGTGTGGAGATGGATGGTGGAAATGACCACACCATCAGAACCAAGAACACAGACGTCTTGTCCTTTGGAACACCTTGTACGAATGGCAATCTTGTTTCCTATCGCTTGAACCTCGTAGATCGCTTTGTTGCTGATGTTTAGTGACCCCACGACCTCTCCTTTATCTGGGTTGATGATGTAAATCATAGACTGTCCAAGGGCAGAGGCGAGTACATTCCCGTCTTCATCAACAGATACTGATACCCGAGCACTTGGTGAGAGAACAACACTGATTGTCTTGATATGCTTCCATGTCTGGTCGAAGATAACGACGTCTCCATCGCAAGAGCCTCCTACGATTCGACCATCCTCAAGAAAGCTGCACTTCCACAAATCATGAGAGTTCTTACTTTCAATGACTTTCTTACCTCTGCCATCTTGAAAGTTTAGCAATCGAATAGAAGAATCGTAGTTATTCTTGATGACCACGTCATCGTTGCTGCTTGATCCAATCATACATGAAATACCCTTCTGTCCCGCACGGAATGTCCGCTCCAGTTCCCACCTCTCTACAGGCATCTTTATTTGTCCTATTTTCCCACCTTCTTCTCTCTCGAATTTCACCATCTCAGCAATTTTCAAAGCATGGTCGGATACACTGATATCAATATCCCCCTCGAACATACTGCAACATTGTTGGGTAAAGTTGGTGAACTCACTTGCAGAAAGTTCATCACTATTCATCAGTTCTTCCGCCTTTGTGTGTATTTCAGACATATCTTTGCAAACCTTCTCTGCACCCTCAATCTGCTTGTCCACTTTCTCCCGAACGATTATGGATCCTTCTCTCAGTTCCCTCATAAGCACTCCAAATCTATCCGTAACTTTCTTTATCTCATCACCATATGCCTTCTTAAGCCGCCTCTCCTCCTGGGCATAATGTGCCTTTATTTTTGTGACGTGGTCTTTGATGATTCTGCTTCTTTTCAGCATCTCACCTTCCCGCTTCCGTCCTTCTTCTACCAGGAAGTTCAGCTCTTCTTTCCGGACCTCCATCGTATCGACAGTGTTCTGCAAAGTACACCCCTTCTCATGTTCTGTCGAGGAACATGGCTCGCAGACAAAGACATCATGGGTTATGCAGAACACCTTAGCGATTTCCTGTGGATGCTTGGCACAACACCAGTGTCTCTCGTCATCTTCCTTGATCAGATGACCCTGTAACTTTGCGCATTCGTCACATAGCTGTTGCCTGACTTCCATTCTGTAGCTGACATGGGCTTTGCCGTAGGACTGACAACCTTCACATTTATTTCTACTGTCCGTTGAAAATCCAGATGCCATAATATTTTAAAAGATCACAAGGCTTGTTTCTCAAAGGTTGCTGTAAAAAAGAATTTTATAGAATATTTTTTAAAGTTCTTTAAAAAATTTCCTCTTGGTTATAATTATCACTGACATGATTATCTACACTCATAGAATAAAAATGAGCTGAGTGGAACCTCATACCTCTTTTTAAAGAACCTTTTAGCTTCTTCAAATAAGCAGAATATGGATTCTATTTCATCTTTCGTACCATTCAAAACCCTTGATCATGTTGATACTGTCAATATAATCAACATAAAACATCAGCAGTGCATGGCAAAATGTACCTAAACTTTTGAAGTATGAGGGGCTCAACAAAGCATTTGTGGGATAGAGATTATTTCTAAAAAGTTGGGAACGAAACTGGGCCTTTGTAAATGAAAATATAATTATGTGATAGATTTCGACATAATCAACAAATAGTATCATAAATGTCCCTTTTCCTTGTCCTTTTCCTAACTCCTTTGGGGGACAGAGCCCCCACCCCCTCTGTTGTCTTTAAATCATTACTATTAGCACCACAATAATATATTCCCATCACCATTGCTACTATCATAAGTACACTTGTCAAAAAACATAAAGAGCTAATTTAGCTCTTAAGGAGCGTGTGTGCACTTCGGAGTGCTGATTTGTCTAGTTCAAATTTGAACGAGGAAAATCAGCACTGCGAAGTGCCGCCCTATACACGCTCCTTAAGAGCTAAATTAGCTGTTCCCTTTTTAGAGAGTAATATTGCAATCATAACCATCAACATAATCAGCACTCAGCAGTAGCATATTATCATCACCATCATCATCTCCACCACCACCACCACCATCATCATCATTACAATCAACATCACCGTCAACACCACCATCGTCATGTTTATCTTTACTTCCACCTTGATCACCTTAATCATCACTATCTTCACCACCATCTCCATCATCATTTCTTTCTTTCTTTTCTGTTTATGAGATATCTGACTGGTACTTAGCATGTACATTACTTCAGAAAAAATGATGCTTATTTTATTTATCATAAAGTTACTCTCTAGAAAGTGAAGGATCCATCTATTGATAAATCAATCAATTTATATTTATCTCCAGGTTAAACGCTCAATAACAAAACTCACCTCTTGGCACACTTAGGTAGTATGTTACCTGGTAACTCTGTTGCCTTTGGTGACTATGTCAGCTAATGACGTATGCTCTATCTGCTGATATATAAGTATTGAAAAATACATGGAAAAAAATTTGGGGTGCAATCTTTGTAAAATATTTCATTCTTTTATCACCCGTAGGTGGCGATATTCTTCTTTGTTATTATGTGTTATTTAATTTCGTAGTTTTGCGGATGCCCCATCCAAAGTCAAACCCCACCTAATACCGATTGTGAAATGAAAATGCACTAAGCAGTTAGAGAATTTACTGAATGAAAAACACCATTAAATTAATGGACGGTAGACAATGGTAAAAAAAATCACAATTATCCACGGGTCATCGTAATCCTCTATTTTGAGACATATCCTAGTCGACCTACCAAGCAGGATGAAAGTTGTGCTTATAAGCCTGTGTAATAAAAGATTAATTTAAATCAAATAATTTCAAAGAAGGCCGGAGTCGGCGACAGGGTATAGGGAGGTAGACAAGGCGACTTACTTTTTCAACTGATTACCAGTAGTGCTATTAAGTTACATGACCAGCGTGTTACTGCTCTTCATTCTTCTATTCTCTCTTTTCCCCCTCTTGTTTCCTGTATTTCTCCTCATTTCCTACTAGATGAAAATTCATAGGGGTGCATTCCTTTACTTATAGTGCGCCTCTGTAAAGAAGGGCACAAAGGATGAAACATTGCTTTGCAATGCGGGACATATTGCGCCTATTTTATCTTCCTTTCACGAGCTTTTTGGTGCAAATCTTCCAATCTGCAGGATTTTATCCAAAATGGTTGCTATTGCATGTTGGTTGCTGTTGCATGTTTCATGCAATTTTTTTTTCAAAATTGAACTTTCGAGGTTTATTTAGAATTTTACACCAGAATCGCAGGAATCATGACCATATTTACCAACACAGTGCGATGAGAAAAATGAGCGGGCATTTGTTTTGAACTTTCGAAGTTTTATTTAGAAGGTGACGTCAGATTACGCATGCGTACATGGTTTACCTGGATCAGGAAGTCCCTGTTCCTCTTACAGCGGAAGATGGCTGTTTCTAATTATCTTCATGATCTTAGTAATCATCATGCAATGGTTAAAGGATAACTCATAATCCTTCGTGCTGTCATGTACTTGCTCACTAACACACAAAGTGAATTTAATTTCAATATGTAAGCTTCGGGGGAGGAGGGGGGGGGGGGGTGCGTAGTATTATGAATGTATAAAGTTATTAAAGAACCAGTCCACCCCCAACAAAATTTGATTTAAATAAAAAGAGAAAAATCCAACAAAAAATCCAACAAAAATCCAACACTGAAAATTTCACCAAAATCGGATGTAAAATAAGAAAGTTATGACATTATAAATTTTCGCTTAATTTTCACAAAACTGTTATATGCACATTCTGGTCGGTATACAAATGAGGGGGCTGATGACATCATTCACTCACTATTTCTTTTGTATTTTATTATATGAAATATTCTAATTTTCTCCTCATTGTCCTGTGAAACAAAGTTGTATTCCTCCCTGAACTTGTGGCATTACCATTGTTGTAACATTTTATGGTTCAGTTAAGTTGGTCCTTGATGTCAAAATTGGTAAAGATTGAAATATTGTAAATCAAACAATAAAAAACAAAAGAAATAGTGAGTGGTGGACATCATCGACTCTCTCATTTGCATGTCACTGAGTTGTACATATAACTGTTTTGTGAAAAATAATTTAAACCTTCAAATGTCATATCTTTCTTATTTTACATCCGATTTTGATGAAATTTTCAGCATTATACTTGTTTTATATTTCTCTATTTATTCAAATATCACAATTTTTCTGGGGTGGACTTGACCTTTAATCTACGATTAGTTGTTCTCTCTTGTACTAAAATGGCATCATAGAAAATGTTCAAATCGTGCATTAAGTCAAGCGTAATCTACGAACAGCAATGTAATACAAGATTCTAGAATTTGATGATACACACTCGTGCAGACAGAATACCCCGTCATGAAAACTATTTATTTTTCAACAAGTGTCGACTTTAATTCAGCAGTATAATTATATGATATGGTAGTCATGACAACAGGTTACATTGTTTGGACCACATCCCATCCTTTGATCACTAACATCGATGTTTATATCATACGATAAAAATACATTCCCATGATTATAAGAATGTAGTTAATATCGGTTGTCATATTTTCACTAAAATAGCATCTGGTTCCGGGATGTGGTTGTGATTATAAAACATACAAGCTATATTGTCGAGAAACTTAATCTAATGCTGTCATAGGAAAGATGGTGTATGAGTCGCCTTTCCAATATTGAGCAAGTGTTATGGAAGAATATATATCTACAATTGAATGCATAATACAACATACGGAATATGAATGATATAGAAACGGAATTCAGAGAGAATTTGGATCTGTTTTACAAAGCATTTATAATGACAAACTATCTCATTTTTTTTCATAACATAAAAAAGTAAGGACAAAAAATATTCGAAAGTGAAAGGATCTTTTAAAACATAGACCCGTTACTGTTTGAAAAGAATTAATAAATCAATGATATAAAGAAAGATAAAGAGAGAGGGGGCAGTTAGAGGGGAGAAAAAGAGGGAGGGAGAAGAAAGGGGGGGAGAAGACAGTGACGGAGGGGGGGGGGGGGGTAGGGGCAATCGAAATGTTAGGAGGAAAGGGATGGATGAAAACTAAGATTAGTCTGACAGTTAAGGCTCCATTACAAAAAAAGTTATTGCAGTACGGACGCAGATAGTATTAAACTGAATAATGATGATGATGATAATAAAATGATGACGTCATTAGTAAAATTTGATTTACCAATAATTGTCCATGATAGTTTTATACAAACAAAATATACAAATGTATATGTTTATCTGTATTGTTACATCCAATCATTCATTCACAAGTGAAACTATCCAACTCTGTCACAACATCCCTAAGGTACTTTAGATCTTCAATAGAAATGCCAATTTCTCGATTCCCCCACGATGATCAAAAATTCAAGATACTAGACACATACGGTGGAATTTACATAATGCACAATAAATCACAACTGTACACATGAAGATAAGCGATAAAAGTTGAAATCCACAGAAAATGAATATATATCATTAAATCCCAGGTTGGTTCTAATAACATTCGAATATTGAAATTAGAAGAAAAATATCAATGCTTGGCGTACATGAGACAGCGTCTCACAGTTTAAAGTAAGGTATGTATAAAACTTTCCTTTTCCATATCCACTGGGAACATTTTTTGCAGAGTATTCCTGAACCTATATCGAATTGAAGTTAAAGAGTTTAATCAGTTATTGTCTCCAATGTTTGAACATAGAGCGACATTTGAACATGGTGAGACAACTTTTTATACTCTTCAACTTCATGCATAGGACACGATAAACCCCTTCTACACAATCGAACTCATCGAATGATACTCGAGGGTAGACTTTCCATTCAGCATTAAAGTGCGTTAACGTCTTCTTGTTTAATGTTTTTTAAAACAAGTGCACACTTAGTTACCAATAATGCATATAACATTTCCATTTATTTTGAAATCAGGATAAGAGAGCAATGTAGATTAAATGCCTTGCTCACGGGCATAGGTGCCGCGGCCGGGGATCGAACCCCGGACTTTCCATGTATAGCCAGGTGCCTTAGATCGTTCGGCCACGGCATCTCCCTTTGTATATCGATCGACTATTAATACATGGATTGCATTAAAAGGAACAAATATTTAATGATGTACACGTAACACACGTACTCATATTTATTCTTTAAGTTTAATCTCAGCAAGAAGTTGATGGAGTCCCCTGTTTGTCTTCCGGAAGGAGAGTACCTTTCCATCGGTGTAGATGACCATTCTATCAGGTCTAGGAATGGCACAACTTGGACTGTAAAACGATGGCTCACACACGGCTACTCGTTCTGCAACAAACTCAGCAGAAGTTGACAAGACTGAGACCTTGTAATCTGAGTGGTGTCTGTCCCAAGAGAGCAGATAGATAAGGTCATGTCCGCGGTCTACAACTAGACTCTTGATTCCTTCCCCATGGCAATGCTTTGAAGCAAGGATCTTACCGGAGTCGTCCAAGACCGAGATATCAATACCTTCGACACACTCGTTGAGGACGACGACATGTCCCGATGAGAGAGCACAAATGTCGTATATTGGAGTCCCAATGTCAATGGATGCAACCGCTTTACCATCTTCAGGGCTATAGATCCCGATCGTTCCAGATCCGACTGCGTTGGCGAGGATCAGACCATCTTTGTTTACAGCAACGCATACAGAAGACTTCTCACCGCCTACACTCTTCTTTTCTTCTTCATCTACGGTAATGACGATGAGCGGTTTCCAAGAACGATCACAAATGACCACCTCACCTTCGTTAGACCCACAAACGATTCTACGAGCAGTGTCTCTCAGTGGCACACATCGCCACAAATCGTATGGACTGTTGCCTTTAATCACTTTCTTCTTGATTTTGGTCTCGATATTAACGACATAGATAGCGTGTTTTTCTGTGTCTTTGATGACTATTTCAGTGCCAGCGATAGCGCCCATCATGTAGGAGATCTTTCCGATTTCAGGATTGTATTCATCGTTCTGGACCCAGGTTTCGACTGGAACATCAATGGTTCCGATTTGTTGGTTGTCGCTCTTTGCAAAGGAAACTTTCTGGGCCACCCCAGTGACCTTTTTCATCACAACTTTCATGTCAATTTTGGTGTTAGCCTGGGCTGTTAAACATGTCAGAGATGAACTGACGTCCCGGAACTCTTTCATCAAATCGCTCTTGCTTGTTAGCAATTCCTCGGCCCGTGCCCGCATCTCTACAAGTTCTTTGCATTTCTTATCAGGTTGGTCTTTTATATACCCAGTCATTTCACGAAGTCTAGCGGATACGTCCTTCAGCTTTCGCTGACGATCTCCGAATGCGTCTTTGAGTTTCTTTTCTTCTCTCTCATAGGCTAGTCGCAGTTTCTCCTCCTCCATTGAAAAATGCTGTTCCAGACCCTCAACCTCCTCCTCGACCGATTTCACCTGATTGTTAAACGTTTCTTCATTCTCTTTACTCATCTCGATCAACCGAGCCAGGTCCTCTTTCCGTTCCTTCAGAGTGTCATCAACGTCACCAAGGGTGCATGTTGATTTGCTGTGTGTAGTGATCGCACACGCCTCACAGATAGGGGCATCGTGAGTCAAGCAGAAGATCTTCGCCTTGTCCATGACGTGTTTCTGACAGAACCATTCTGCTGCATTGATAGAACTTTCTTTATCTATGGCACATCCATCGCAGAGTTTCTGTCTCACTAGGACTCGGTAGGAAACATGAGCTGTGTCCTCAGTGAAGCAACCCTCACACCGTGTATCATCCGATGAAGCAGAAAAGCCTGATGCCATTCTGTTGGTTGCGAGCATGCAGGTCTACAATCGGATCTGTAGAGATGAAATGAAGTGAATGAAACGTTAGACCGTAATGGCTTCCACTGAGTAACCTACCAGATTAATTGGCTACAAATATTCAGCATAAAGGAGACTACCAAGATAACTCGTACAAAAAAAGGAGAGCGCAAATGAAAGGGAAGCCATTATTCACCAACATTTATAAAGTCAATTTCAAGGATCTTTAAATCATATTCAGGTGTATAAACAAACACCGGATGATTGTAATCTCCGGTGACTTTGGCTTCAATTGAGTGCATACCAGCATAAGGGTTCTTGTCGTAAAATGTATTCGTCTGGCCAACCCCACCCCCAAAAATGGATATACGTCATCTGAGGGGTCTCATAGGAATTCAATGAAGCAGATATCCTTCCATGATGAGCATGACTTAAATTCTGGTTGAACTTGCTTTGCTGACAAACCCGTCACCATTTAGACATTGATATGGCAGCAAGACCTATCGCACTTACTATTAGCACATAGTCCCCCCTCCGAAAAAAACACATAATAAAGAATATCATGTCAGTTGATTCTGTACAATATGATTTTGACCAATAATTGCAAAAGAAAGCATTCCTTATTCATACTTAGAAGGTTGGGGCAACAGAAAAGATACAACCGTCAAGTGTCAACCCCCTGGGGAGATTTTCATCAACACTTTTGTCCGACATCTTGTCAGACGTGACAAATTTTCCTGATTTTGATTGGCAGAAAAGCACTATTACTATGGTTATTGTCGGTAAAATAGGATTTGTATGATAAAACGTCCCAAAAGTCGTTTCATGAAACGTACTCCAGGTCGATAAAAGTTAGCGGAAGTCACTTTTCAACAAAAAAATACAAGGTAGTGTTAAATGAAATCTTAGACTACACCAACAGTATCAAATGAAATCTTAGGCTTCATACACTCGGTAAACTGTTGATCAACATTTATAAGGTAAACTTATCAACATAAGGTAAACTGTTGATCACTGATATATTGACCCAGTATAGCCTATCGTTTAGGAAAATAATAGAAGACTACTTACCACCAATATGGCAAAGGCTAACAATTCAGAAAAGCTATATCACATATATCACGCTTCAATATGTCATGGGGTATGCACAGAACAGTGAGGTTGTTCTAGAAAAATGTTAATTTTAGTTGATGACTCATTAGCGATGTGTGTCGGAAGCCTAGTCCAGGGTAGGCCTACACCACAAGTTGGCAGTGCTTATGTCAGTAGCGTACGCAGGGGGGGGGGGGTTAAAGGGTTCAAACCTCCCTTAATTTTTTGATAGCCCAACCCCCCTAATAATTTATCCCCCTATTTTGGGGGGAATCCCCCCCCACAAAAAAAAAATTGTGATGAAGACCATTTTTTTTGCTCGTCAATTTGTTTTGGGTAGGAAACGACCTAAATTGGTGGTCAAGACCTTTATTTTGCGGGGGGGGGGGGATTATCAACATTTCATTTAGCTTGAACCCCCCCCCCTAAAAAATCCTGATTACGTTACTGGTTTATGTTATTCTCCGTGCAATAATTATGAGCTAGTTTTTTTCCAAGCCTGTGTATTGTGATGAGAAAAGGAAGTTTTTCAAGGGAGGCGGGATTCGAAACTGCGTCTTCTGTAACTAAAAAAGAAAGTTCAAAATTATTACTATAATTGGCCTACCAGGGGAGTCCCGATAATAAGCATTCGGCACCCCTTGTAGTGGTTCTGTCACTAAACAGTAGAACCACAACGTAAGGTTTTATATATATATATATATATATATATATATATATATATATATATATATATATACATGTATATATATATATATATATATATTGCTCAAAGTGGTAGGGTCTTTTCTTTAATAATTCGGAAGGTTCCATCTGGGCACCCTATAGTATAAGTCGTCATAGGTGGCTTATGCCATGCACAATTTTTCACAATCCTTTTAAATATGATTTGTCTCTTTTACAGAATCAACATACCATGTTTGATATCAAATTAAAGTTGATGAAAATTCGAATGCAAATATATGGATCGCGCATGGCACCATGCAAGACTCATCTATATAGATAATAATAATAATAATAATAATAATCCGCTTTTATATAGCCCTTAATACATCGGAACGACGTGTCTAAGCGCTTTACAGATATATTATTACCCCGGTCATCGGATTCAATCAGTCATTCCCGCACACAATGTGTGCACATCCTCCACTCCCTGGGGAGTATTCCAGTCAGTCGCCTGTGAGGCGCACACAGTACTGGACAAGCTACAATGACTTTCACATCATACCGGGTACCCATTTAGCACCTGGGTCGAGAGTGGCAAAGTGTGGATTAACGCCTTACCAAAGGACGCCAGACCGCGGTGGGATTCGAACACACCACCCTCTGTTTACAAGGCGAGAGTCAGAACCACTACACCACGGCTCCTCCACCAGATCAGTTAATAAAGGTCAAATGGGGCACAATAAGGTAATACAACATATATCATGTTTTTGAAGCAAACATAACGTATTGTGCTCCCTCTGAAAATTGTAGTTGATGGTGTGTATTTCAGAATCTGACAGATGCCACCTTAGCATTTTTTAAAGCATTTTTTAAATTGGCATCATATGCCACGCCCACTTTTTAACATTCCTCTTAATTATGACTCTTCCCTTTTTTACGGAATAAGAATAAGATAGGGCTATTTGGTACCAAATTGAAGCTATTGGAAAATCAAATAAGTAAATAATATATTAATTACATGAAACGCCTGTACATCTTCAGAACAGGTCCTACTTTACTTTGCAGTGCTGCATATTTATTATGGCGAATGATGACGTCGAGTTTGATGGGATAGTGGTGTGGAATTTTTGATCCTCACGTTGATATACAAAGCCTTTTGGCTGTTTTTTTCTTTAAATCACATTTTGCTCCTATAATAGTGTTTAATGCTAGTCTTAAGTATACCTTTCTCTACAACCATGCTGTCTTTGGTGAAAAGACATGGGTTTTGATGAATAATACCTCGGTCTCATTTGCTCTACGGCGGCAGTAAGGCGAGTTGAAAACAGCCGTAATTATTCATTTTTATTCAAACCACCTATATACAAAAAAGGTTAAAGCGGCTGTTTTTCGACTCGCCGTACGGCCGCCGTATTGACCGAGGTATAAAGTGCAGCATTGTACTTCTTAAATTTGTTTTTTTCAAACTTTTGAAATATATTTTTGTTAAGTAGGCCTATGAAATAGGCCTTTTCTTTATTGCGCCATGAGCATATTTTTATGTTGGATACCGGCGCATTGCAAATGTTCATATTATTATCAATAGGCCTATAATGTAAAATTTGATGAAATTTAGGCCTACTGGATTTTGATAGAGGTTATAAACTCAACGTTGTGATCTCGCATGCATGGGCTAATAATATCAAATTCTTTTTATTGCATATTTCTCGAGACCTAATTTCAATTGGGTGAACTTCAAAGCTCGATGGAAAAAAAATCAAAAACTTAAACCATTACATTTATATATAATCATTAACCCTCTTCGGGTTTTAAAAGACAGCTATGCACTGCTTTTTCACGCAGTGCACCCAATGCCTTTACTAAAAGCCATTTGAAAGGCCCCGGGAAAGGCCTCAGCCAAATGCCAATGAACCCTTGTCGGCCTTTTGCCCCCCCCCCCCCCCCCCGTCCACGAACGATTATATATATAGGCTGTGCCTTTAATTTAATCGATCAATGGACAAATTTGATGACGAATACAAAACATCCGCATTTTGGAGAATGGGGAGGTCACCGTAAAATAGAGTAAAGGAATGATAACAAGCCTGAAGGGCGTGGTCCTTGCGCCACCACCAGCGAGTGCAATTAAGACTGGGGTCAAAGATACAGTGCCGATACAGTGCAGTGGCAGGGCTAGAGCTGCGCTGCTATCGCTAGCGGCGACCGGTCCGGAAACTGGCCACTCGTCAGTCAACTCAAGATTCGCTCATACCGTACCGGTACATCTTTCAATATATTACTGGAATTCTCCGATTGATTTTATCGCCCGCATTATCATAGAGAGGAAACCACGATATTGTACCAATTCTAGTATGATTACTATAAATTTTTCATTTGGTAAGTTTCTTGACAATCTTAAAACTCCTTGTTTTTGGTTATACTATAACAGTTTGTCTTGAGAATGGTAATTTGCGGAGCTGACATGGCAGAGCGATTCGCCCCCGGTAGTTCACGGGAGAGCGACGATGCGATAGTGGTAGAACTCTGCACTCGGTTCAGTGACTGATTCTTGGATTTTCAAGTAGGATTTGGGAAGGATTTCAGGTTGCATCGTTGGCAAAATTTTATCATGATAAATATAGCAGAATAGAGAGATATTGTAATGATATTGGTGATATTGTCTTCAAAATAAATTAAAGATTAAAGATAAACATGATAAATGTTGCAGTAACAGAGCTACCAAGTCTCACGCATTTATGCGTGAGACTCGAGCATTTTGGACTCTTGTTCATCCCCTCAAATCTCCGTCTCACGCAATGATCAGAGCCTATCCCCATATACATTGTACACAATGTCGGTGATCTTACTCAGATTCACAGAAAATCTCACGCATAGCTGGTCTTTGAACTTCACATCTCTGCAGTAAACACTGGTTTCACGAGAAAGTCAGTACTAAAACCAACTAACCAAGGTTAAGTTTTAGTATTGCTACCGGTATATCATTGTGGATCTAGATCTGGTACAGTTACTGTTACATAAACTGAACTTTGAGAAATCTTGAAATCTACGCTGAAAAATGTTCACACTGAAGATCACCGACACAAATAATATAGACGCATGTGGGACAGCTACAGTGTATTATCGCTTTGAATGTCGGCAAGACTCTTGACCCAAATCCCATGCTTATTGCTAATTTCTCAGCAATTACACAACTTCTTCCAGAATCCTTTGGGCTTTTTTTTGGCACATATTTTATATATACAAGCAACATACACTTTGGTGGTCATTTCATTGGATTCTGTACGAACTCATTTTGAAATCATTGCTACAAAGTCTACAACTGGCATCTTTAAGATCGATCTAGAGTAGTGTAGACTAGACTCTAGTACTTGTAACTGTAGTCTTGTAATTGTAGTCTGAGTAACTTTACAATCCAGTGTCATTATCGATTATGAGAGAGAGCATGGATACTAACTGATGTGTAATGTTAGAACGAGGCATCACACACGAGCGATTTATGACATTGGATTCTGAAGTGAAGGTAAGCCTTAGTTGAATCAGCCCGCGGTCCGAGATGTCCCGTGGTCCGAGTTGTCCCGTCCCCCCTTAGTTGTATGGTGCACTCATGGGTATAGACATAAACGCTAAATACTAGATCTATTCCAAACCAATTCTATCATGTTATCTAGATCAAGAGATCACCAGAACTTGTTTGTCAGAAGAGTTTGCATCACGTTGAAATGAATGGATGGGACTGAACTGGTTTCCCTTACCAGGTTTAAGTAAACCAATCACTTGATAAATCACATGATTTACATAATCAGTGAGCTGACTGTAAAACCAATTGCAAAATGAACCAGACCATCTAGGGTCTATGCACAGAGGAACTCGGGTCTAGATCAAAAATAAATTCAGATGATTTTACATGTAGATGAGTTTTTTGTCGCAAGTCAGATAAGGTGCTATGTATTTTAGATAATGTAAATGAAGACAGATGCTTGCTTGAATTTGCATAATTTGAGATTTGCTTTTAGCTACGATATCATCGCAATTGTTTTTTTTTAATTATCTGTAAATCACATTCTTGACATCTGAGGGGATATGTCCCTTGAACTTTCCCCAAAATGTCTTCTTCATTTGAAGTTCATCATTATCCATTCTTAATAATAATGTTGGTACTGGCGGCAGTTACACCAGTTGTCTAGATTCAAAATTAGTATAAAAAAAGTACATTTCATCCCCAGTTCTGTTCTCTGTAATCTGCAAAATCAATATTGACTGTCTTATTTAACAATTCGTTGGGAATTTGTGCAAACTTCCCTTGTGTACTCAAACTCAATTGGTCACCATTCATGAACTTTGTATTAAGTTGAATATCTGTACAAGCTCTCTTTAAGAACATTTTTATTTCCCATTCGGGCAAAGTACCACTGGCGTGAAAGCAATTTCCTGAAAGAGATAGCCACAAATAATTTGTATATTAATAGACATAATTGTGAGATCTTTTGCAAGTTTTTTTTTAAGTCATTGGGATATGTCAGAGTTTTATATTAAAAGGTTTTCTGAAGTACATGTAAAGTATTCACATAGACTGTGTATGGATTTTTTTTCTTTAATTTTTGCTAACTATCACAATGGATCAGATGAGACACATTTTTAGGAAAGTACAGGCATTAAAGACTAAACTCTGAGTCTTCTTTGAGGCAATAGGTTTAACTGCTGTCTCTTTTTACGAAATAAAAGAATCAGCATGTTGACATTATTTCTGATAGTTTTCTTTTTTTTGTACACATACATGTATGTGTAGTTAGTGTAAAAATACAGTAAAATCAAATAAACTCTAAAATAAATGAATGCTATCATTCTGTACCGAACATCCATTCTACAGTCAATGATTTCAACTCAGCTCTTCATGGGCAATATTCTGAACCGAGGTTTATTCTAAGAACTGGGCCCTGTCTTACAAAGAGTTAAAATTGATCCAATATTAAGACGTAATTTTATGGAAATCCATCAGTGTCATAATTTTTTCTACAGGATATTTGCAAAATGCCCTTTGTAAACAAAGGAAAACACACAAAATTGTCTATAAATCAGTGACTTTATAGATATATTTATGCATTCATATCTAGAAATTTGTTTTAACAATCATGCATTTCATACATATATGTTGACTTTGCTGGCTTTCCATAGTTGAGATCGATCGGATTAATCGCAACTTTAGATGGGCCCGTGGTCTACATGTATAAAAGTTGTGGTTTAACTATGGACAGTCAATTGTGACACCAATCTCTGACAGTACAGGTTCAATTTACCACCTTATTTTCTACTGAAATGATTCATAATTCTCTTTACTTTTAGTTATTGGAAAACAGCACAGCGAACCTGAGATACAGGATGTAAACACAATGTTGACATTTTTGGCTTCCTGTGATATTAGCACTGAGAGTAGACCATATTAAATTTGATATTTGTAATTATTTCATAGATGGTACTGGTAGGCCTACAGTTATTATTATAGTAGTGTGTTGAGTTCAAAGAATAAATTGAGTTCAGAGAATAAACTAATTTTTGGTTTATTAAATTTCCATTCATGTGCAACATTGCATACAAAATGCACAGAGTTATTAAAGAGAAAACTAAGAATTAGCTGTGTTTTCCGAAAGTGAAACCTGCTCTGGTGTAGATCATGTCAAGGAAATTATTTGGATTTCTTACGCTACCTAAACATGTATTGCCCTTATACATTTAGTACAATTCCAATAGGGTTTTGTTTTCAGTCAAACTAAAAACCAAACCATTCTCGTAGAGTAGGTTGAAAAAATATTGATTTGTGGCAAGCTTGTGCTGATATAGCACATGGGGTGATGACAGACTTAACCCACACAATAAACATGACTTATGATGTTAAAGGACAGGACAGAGCCATACATGGGCATGAATTTATTTGTCCAGTGAAATAAAGTATAATCTTTCCCCTTTTAAGAACTAGCTGTGATAACATATAATATGCGATTCTCATTCTGTGTTTGGAAAGTGACATTGAACCTTCAGAATTTCAATTTTTCTTGACTTGGGGGTGGGGGGGGGGGGCAATCTTAAGAATCATCAATACATCTACATTGCTTATGCACAATAAAAGTTGCCAGATTTTTAGTTTGCGTGTACATGTATATCCACCATTTTATGGTGAGGATGATGAGGCAAATTTCATCAAGGGACCAAAAGGTCAAATGATTTGAGGCCATGTCACATACAGTGCGTCATTGTTTTGCTTTTTTAAGTTTTGGTTTAACTTGCTCTCATATCACCTACGTGCATATTTCCACAAGTTAATCCTCATAAATCACTCTGCATCAATTGTATGCATGCTCTCATACATTGTAATGCTATACAATCAATTTATTAATCTTATGATTTTTTGTTTCTCTGTTTTCACAGGTTTTCAGTTGAAAAAAAATCATGTTTCACTCTTATATGACTTTGTTGAAACGTTGAACCATTGATCATGAGGTATTTTCACATTTATACCTAGAAGAACATCAAATGCCATCTTGTAGTCAAAAGCTAATTTTTCATGTTTTATTGATTGTAAATCAGGCAAGATTCATGGTTTGTTTCACAAATTAATGCCAAAATTAAAATTCAATTACTTCATTTTTAGTACATTATTTATTGTCAGATTTTAAATGCTCAGCACTTTGCTCAGTGATTTTACGTCTATATAAATATTTTCAGCCCAGAGTACCCCTTTAACTGGAGGAAGTTAGACTTGATTTTGTTTGGTTTTCTGGGCAGCTATTGATGCATCACACCTTACTGTTGTTATGAAATTGCCCAAAGTTTCTGTCTGATTTCATTTCCTCATGTTATCTTGAACATTCTGTGTTTTATTCATTTCAGAGCTGGATGCAATTTTCACTCTCAAGATGAAGATATATTCTGCATGAGTGAGGTAAATATCATTGGAACTTGCTGGTATTAAATCCTATATGTGCTGTACACTTATAGTTTGTATATTGTGCAGTATTGTTCAAACTCTCATTATAGGCTTCAGTTGAGTGACTCTGTCTGAAAGGGTTTTTAAATCCAAAGTAGTGATTGTGGATACCAAATTGCCTTTTCCACTCCTTTATCCTTTAGACCTTGTTAGCTCAAAATCACAGCAGCATTGCATTTTTTTGCACATTTTCTGCTACACTTGTGCTTTCACACCTCCTTTCAAATTGTAGGCCCTTATTTTTTTTCATGGAGGTTTTCAACCAGATCATAATTTGCCCACATGAAATAAAATTACTTGCTGACTTAGGATAGTTTTCAAACCGAGAGATATTTTGGAAGGATGTTGCTTTGATTTTTGAAGTGAGAAGAAAAAAAACCATTTTAGTACTGGTACTGAAGAAAGCAATGTTAATAATAGCAATGATAACAAGAATAGTATTAATGATAATAATCATAAATATGATAAATACAAACAAATATATAAAGCAGGTTCATTAGGATAATTTTGTTCTGATGCATAAATATTTATATAATTTTGACTTCTGTAGTATAGTAATCAGAGGAGAGTTTTGTTGCTGGCTTGTAAATGGGAGAACATTATTAACTGGTTCCATTATTAGCTATGGATGTTTGTCTGAAACTGCAAATTTGTGCAAAATTGACCGTGGGGTGAGTTTATGTATTTTTTTTAATTGGGCAGGTGTGAATGACTTAACTGTTATTATAACAATGAAAGTGACTGCTTGGGGCTTTCAGTGTAGTCTTTGTTTGGCTGAGGGTTTGAGTGTATTTTCAAGTCAGTTGGATTCTGAGTGAGGGTCAGTGTAGAGGTTAACATAATTTGGTGTTATGAAAACAGTACAAGTGTTGTGGAATGCTAGGGAAGCAAGACTATGAGTCAAACATTTCTTATGTTGTACATGCTTGTACAGACATAATTCATCTCACTTGAATTCACTCCACTATTACATGCATTTAGCATAGCAGAATAATACATGTCAAGCATAGAGCAAGATGGCTACAACTTTGGATTTTTTATTCTGCTTATGAAATAAATGCCATTAAAGGAAAACAACTTTGTAGTGATGAGGTGTTTGGCCATTTATTTCTTGTTCAGACTTCAATGATTACATACCTGTATAATTTACAAGGCATTCACGTTTCTGTTATGATAAGTTCACAACTGATAATATCAAATTGCAACATTCAAGTACATACTTCTGTGGATAAGTGTACATGTATTTAGCAACAGAGCATGCCCTTATTAAGTTCAAGATCTTACTACTCTCTTTTCAGTGTTTTCGACAAATGGCTCCATCTTATCTGTCAGAGTTACTTGTAAAATATGAACCTGTTCGAAATCTTAGATCACTTCATAAGGATTTATATAACGTACCGATTGTTAAGACAAAGTTTTATGGTGAACGGGGGTTTGCGCATGCTGCGCCGGAACTCTGGAACAGCATCCCACAAAATTTAAGGCAAGTTGACACAATTGGGCAATTTAAAACTGCATTGAAAACATATTTATTTAACTGAAAAGAATATTAACAAAGCATTACCAGCAGCTTACCCCTCATCTTTCTTTTTCTTCTAAAGCGCATTGAGACCTTTGTAAGGTGTAATGCGCTATACAAAAGCTGTTCTATTATTATTATTATTATTATTGCCCTATGGTCAAATATCAATAGTCAAAATAACATAATATTTTACTAGAGTCAACAAAAGTCTTACATTTCAGATAACGGAGCAATTTTTTTAAGAAGCTAATTACACTTTCCCCATCTAAATTCTTTATAATTGTTCCCTTATCAACAGAACTAAATATAACTTTTCCACCTGGCTCTTGGGTTAAAATTGGAAGTGCTTTCCAGCACAAATTTTCTGAAAACTTGAATTAAAATGTGCTGAATATGTATCAAATGGATAATACAGACTTATTTCAAGCTAGCAAAGTCATTAAACTGTGCATGCATTATTTTGCAAAAGACTCTCAGCATCAATCTTGAGCAAAATTGATTTGTTGTGAAGTGTGCGCTTGCTCTGCATTGGAGCTGCCACTAAGTTGTTCCTGATATTCATAGTGCTATTTTTGTATAGCTTTTCCCAAATAGTTCTTTATGTGACTGTAACAGGGCTCTCACTTCGTCCCTATAAATACACACCTCCTCAACGTGACCAGCTTTAGGTAAAAAATTGTAACTGTTTTACAGTTTATACCTGTAGGTTTTTTTAATAGTTTATTGTTAGGTATCTCCAACTGTTGGTATTCCGGCTAGCAATAATTGACCACCCCCATGTACATGAAGATGTACAGTGTATGCCTTATCTTTATACAGCCATACAAGCTACTACGTATCTGTTCACAAAGTATTTTACAAATTGTGTGATACCCGGAGTCAGTTTGTACGAGTCCATCCCCCCACTACCCTTCAATATTTTTATTTCTTAAGCATTTTGTCATTATGCAATTGATTATCATATATTCTTGTACTTGTTTTGTAAAATATTCTGCAATTCAGCCTTTGGCTGCGAATGAATTTTCAATAATAAACCTTACCATTACCTCAATTACAGCCTAACAGAGTAAAAGCCTGTCTATCTTGAGGACACAACACACACAACACCCAAACCAGCTAATACCTCCCAGACAGTCCCTGCGGCAGCAGCGATGGGGGGAGGTACCAGCAAGAACAAGACCCAGGATGATCAAGCAGGACTGAACCTAAGCAAGGATGAGAGACGCTTCCTACAGAGATGTCTTTACAGCCTCCCGTTCCCTCCAGGAACCATCAACGCTGAGATGGTAGCTGCTGCTGCTAGAATGGTGGAGAGATTAGAGTATCATGATCCTATCAATATCTTGACAAAAGGTAAACAGACTGTGTGGAAAATGGGCTTGGTGGGTCTTGACAGACTATTCCCCAGGGAGTGGAGAAAGTATGTGGGTACCATGATCTTATCAATATCTTGACTAAAGGTAAACAGACGGAGTAGAATTTAGGCTTGGTAGGTCTTTGGGGTTCATTTTCATTTGGTCCAATGCCAATTCGTAAAATCACCAACTTGTTTTATACTTTCATTTGGTCTACCTTGAGTTCGTCCAATATCCACATTGTCTAATTGCCATTTCGTCCACTCACCATTTCGTATAATAACCAGTTGGTCTCCTTTGATAAACTGTCGGTCACTTGGATAAACTACTTATTTCTTATCAAACAGATCAGACAAAGTTTAAGTTAGATTTTGATAATGAAAACAGTAGACACAGAATCACCACACCTTATAGTAGAGAGAGAGAGTTTGAAAGACAGTACTGTAGACCAATCAGAACATGTCTAGATCCCTCATACCCATGATAATCGCTTCACTATTAACTGCATATTGAACTTTTTCAACTTTTTTTTAATGCCGGCACCTTGTTTTACTATGCTCCCTTTTAAACTAAAAAGATCCCAATTATGCAACAAGTCATGTACATGTGATAAAGTACAAAATTTCCCCACTCACTATTTTACATGTACGTTGTTGCTATTAATTTTTCAGGTGGTCGAGCCAAGGGTATCTACATCCTGGTCAAAGGTCAAGTCAAGGTCCTATCAGTCAGCAATGAACCTGTAGCCATTCTCTCTCCTGGTGAGTTCTTTGGAGAGATCTCGACCCTCTTCTATGTTCCTGTCACTGCGACTGCTCAATCATCAGCTCAGTAAGTAGTAAAACCACTATTATGGGAGATGGAGGTTTGAAGGGAATGATGAAAGTCGACATAATTGCTGACAACAGAACAGACCTGCCAACCAGTACGTTTTAGGCGTATTTAGTACGTTTTTGCAACAAAATGCAGCAGTACATTTTTCTTCAAAAAATATGTTTTTTGGAAAAAAATGTACACAAATATGGTTATTAGATCAATATGATTTCAGGTAACTTGTTTTTTTCAATCATTTTGTTAAAACCAGGGTGAGGTATACACATGTTTCAATGTTTTTTTTTTTTTTCATCTGCAAGAGCCGTGCGCATTTTAGCTTGCATGCAGCTGGAGCGCCGTAATGAGCGAGTGCGCCAAGCATTTTCTTGGGGAAAAATACAGTTTTTCATTCCCAGAGGTTGGCAGGTCTGAAAGAACATGTGGCTGGCTTTACCTGTATTCCAAGAAAGTTTTGTATAATATATTGTATTTCATAATTTGATTATCTACAGTGTATTACATTTTCAATCATTAAGAGTGGAAAAATTCAGAGTTATGTCTTGCCTAGCTAACACCTCCCAGGAAGTTTCCTTGTCCTAGAGATTATTAAAAACGAGCAAGGCAGAGCGATATGATACAATGCACAAAATATCATTGACCTAGTGACTATTTTATCTTTTCTAGTTTCTTATGATCTTTTTAAAAATATTGTGTCTTCTTGTTATTTCTCATATTTTGAAAGGGGTTGAAAGAAATCAAGTTCCAAAGGGTAATGAGATGTGGTAAAATGTCATATGCTTTTATACAGGCAATAAAAGGTTGAGTTGAGTTCAGATTTTATGGTTTTTAGAAGTATGTGATATTTCTGTTGCTAAAATGACACGCCCTTCTAATTGTCAACCTTTAAGTGATCACTCGTGATAGCTACTACAGTATGTTTCCCCTCCTTGTTATCAGAGCTCAGTTCCTCTTACTGAAAGAAGAGAACCTTCGGAAGGCAACCGGTGAGGTGGTATCAACAGACCTGATGGACTACTACGTCAGACAACGTTACTTTGATACCAGCGGAAAGCTAGACCAGGCACAACTCATGAACAGGATCTGTCTAACCACGCTGGAAAGGGTAACAATTATATATGATTATATTGATTTAACCATATTGATTATATTGATTTAAATTTGACATGCATGTTAATTTATATTTGAATCACTCATTGAATACGTATATCTTTATTTAATGTTGAATTTTGTTCATGCTTTTTTCAAATTGAATTGATTTATCTTGTAATTATTTGTATTATGTTGAAGAATGAAAAATAAATTGAATATGTTATTGACTTATTTTTCCTTCTTTCAGATACCACTCTTTAGCAAATGGAAGGGTGATGCATGTTCATCACTAGTCAAACAATGCAAGGATGATATTGGTATACAGTATCCAGTCTTACTCATCCCAGATATGACAATGATGGTCATGGAGGAAGATAAATCAGAAGAGATTGTCATCGTCACAAGAGGAAAGTAAGTCACAATCTTATTTGAAAAATGTAAATTTGAAAAAAATAGTAAATTTCAGTCATATTTGGATTATATTTGGAGTGCATTCTCTGGGCCTATGATGGATGCTCCAAGGTTTCTGAAGTCCGCCGCACACTTTGCGATTGGTCTGCAAACCGACTTTGGAATAAAACATAGTAGACTTTGATGCTAATATTGAGACTTACTTGAAATTTCTTACTGTGTAATGTTCTAAATCATCGTACAAATACCTATGTTTAAATCTGTGACTATGCTATCATCCTTATTTAAATAAAAGCGAATTTAATGTCTAGTCGAAATGGCGTCATAGCAATGGTACGATGGGCTATGATATGATATCAATTTGACTTTTACTGTATATTAAAGGCTTGCAAGCATCAAAAATTTCATATTAGTATTCTTATTTTGAACCTCAAGTTAATTTTCATTAACATTTTCAGAAAATGAGCAAAGTGCGATTTGCTCCAAAATCGGATCACGGACCAGTCGTAAAGTGTGCGATAGCCTTTAGGTTCCTATAATTTTCAACCATCGTGTCAGATGTGTTTTGTGTTTGAATTTGGCACTTACTGTAATTGTAGATTCCCTTCTATGATTTTAGACCACAAAATCATTTAGGCATGGCAGATTAAAAACCATGAATATCATTAGAAGAAACTAATGTGTGAATCTGAATATACTCTTATGTAGAGATGAGTGAAAAATATTTAACAAAGAATAAAAAAAGAATTGCTGATGATCTTATCATGGAATAAATACTGTTGTGGTATCATTAATCAATTTTTCTGTGCAACGTTGCTTACGCATAAAGATTTCAAACTCTTCTTGCTCATTAACTTGTATAATAATAATAATAGGCATTTATGTAGGTAGATGTAATTGAAATGTAGTTATCCATATGTCTGTGAATAAAACAACTGGGTATACCGTAGTAGATTCCTTTCTTCTGGGACACTCTGTAGAATTTCTTGCTTGAATTACTTCACAGTAACAGTTATAATCCCCTTCAGGAATTGGAAGACTATTGATACCTATTCAACTCCAGAGTTTAATATTGATGCCTAATTGAGTCTTATATCATACAGTGTGTCCCAACAAAAATACGAAACTGAATTATTGAGGATTTCTCATTCTCTAATCACAAGTAAATGATACAAGAACCTATCATTGTCTCATTGAGTTATACCAGATGGAAAAGCAGACTCTTACAATGTAATTTTACAAAAGTTGGTCAGTCTATTTCATTAGTGATGTAGATAATCAAATTATGATAGATCATCAACAATTGTCTGGGTTGTTTTTCTGGGACACACTGTATAAGAATTTGATTGGCATATTTTATTTGACAGAGTGGAGGTCAGAAGAGAAAAAGAATCCATCACAGTCATTGATGTTGAAAGGTGGCCATTTTGGATTGGAGAAGAAGGTAACCATAAACAATTATCCTAATTCACTTCAATTCAGCCATCCCATTGTTTCCCTTTCTCTTCAACAAGTAAGTGTCAATCATGCATATACAGTGTACCTAAATATGATAATTCTGAATTTGCTTCTTTACAAATTGATCACATAACTTTCTGTTAATCAGACATTAGTTAAAGTTGAAATTTATTTACTTATTTATTAGAACATATTTAATCAGGTACAAAAGATCAGTATAAAACTGTTTTTCATCGATGACCTGATGAAAACATAAAGAACAACATAAATCATCAAATCATACATGAAAATAAAGTCAAAATCTAAATCAAAGATAACAATACTTAGTAACATAAATAAATATTGTTACTTAAATGAATCAAACTAAGGTATTTTAAATTATTAAAAGGGAACAGTAACTATAAAAATTTTAAAACTACTAATTGTATAATTCATTCGCTGATAAAAAAATTATGTGAATGTAATTGAAATTATACAGTCTTGTACTACCACACTGGTTGATACTCAAGACCAACTCTCAATGCTATAATTCAACTGGTACTTATTTCCCTTCTGACAAAGAATATGATTTATGAAAAATTACAATTTTTTATTTAAGGCTAAATGATAGTAGTTGCAGTAAAACACTGATTTCGTGAGAAAGTCTGTAAAACCAAGGTTAAGTATGACTATATCATCGTGGATCTAGATCTGGTACGGTTACATAAACTGAATTATGTGAAATCATAAAATCTAGGCTGAAATACGATCACACTGAAGATCCCCGACACAGATAGGCACACGTGGGACAGTGTATTATTATTGCAGGAATAAAGACCCAACGGAAGTGACCGAATCCGCGCTTATTTTGTTTATTTCTCAGCAATTACACAATTTCTTCCAGAGTCCTTTGGTCCATATTTTTTATTCATACAAACAGACACTTGTGTGGTCATTCTATTAGATTCTGTAAAAAGTCATTTTGAGGTCGTAACCAAAACTGGAATTTATCTTAAAGCCCTGAAATCTTGTTAGTTTTCATTCCCTTGAACTGGTCATAAAGAAAGTCTAGGATGACAACCCTGGTTTAAGAGTTGTCCTTTTAATGACATGGATTATTGCTTTGCTTTTGATTGGATCGCATTACTGTAGTCGATTCATCCAAATATATTGATGAGCTGATACCTCTATCTCTTTGTCAAGTTTATTTTTTTCCAATTTCTGCAGGCATCTGTTTGAATCTTCAACTGAAATATATGTCCAAGTACAATCTACATTTTTAAACAATTTTGCTGCACGTATTGACCTTTTTTTCACTTTTTTTTATTCTGTTGTCCACTCGTAGGTCTCTTCGCCAATATTGACAACACATGCTCTGTCCGTGCTGTAGGACCTTGCCAAGCCATCAGGATTAAGAAATCTACTATTCAAAATATCACTAATAAAGTGAGTTTTTAACTGTAGTTCTGACAATTTTTATGATTACTAGTTATATATGTAAATGAGCCATGTTCAAATTTCATCAGCAATGTAAAAGTATGCTTGCTATTGTATAACCCCCAAAATGAAAATTTTAATGAAAATATAGTTTCAAAATGTTTTGTGAAATCATGAAATCTTAGCTGAAAAGCAGTCACACTGAAGATCGCCAATACAGAGCTTATGTGGGACAGTGTATTATTATTGGTTAGAAAAAGACCCATTGTCTTGTTTTGCTGATTTCTCAGCAATTGCCTCGATTTCTTCCATAACCCTTGGTATCAGGGTTGATTGGTCATAAATGTGATTTTATTGTTGTCTTTGTATAAAGTTCAAGGTCGAAGCAGGACATGACTTTGAGAAGCGAGCCAAGGTTTGGGAAACAAGAACAAACCAACACAATCGGTTATCTGACAGAATGAAAGCTGAAATACTCCTACCTGTAAGTATCTTTATACACTCTTCATTTCTATCGATGTACAGCTCTATCTATCCCATCAATGTCATATAGCTAGTAGAAAGCTTCACGTATAGAATAAATTGCAGAGATACCAACTCTCTTGATTCCATTGGAAGGCCCCTGAAAAAGACCAGAGTCCTGCCCTTACTATTATCAACTCTAATCTGCCAAAATAAGTCTCAGATTGCATCAGAGAGCATCTACATGTAGCATCCCCGGCCAGCAGAGTCAAGCGCTCCTGGCACATAGTCTGTTGTTAGTTTCAAATCATCCCTAATCCGTATTTCCAACAGTTGGCTTCTCTGAAATTGTAACTTAAAGTGTTCTTTAAGTGGATATTGTGGCGTGCATCTATAATCTAAGCTGCGTTGGGGAAGTTATGAATTGATGATTTAAACCATTGGGGGTGTTTCACCAAAGTAAATTTTGACTAATGGGGCATTGCAAGAAATTTGCAATCAATTGCAAGTCCATTTTCAGTGCCTAAATTAATCATATCTCTTGTAATCAATTGTAAACTTGTGATTGATTGCTTATCTGCTTCTTGAAACAAGGAGCGTAATCTGATTTGCTAATGCTTCATTGATCTATGCATTGTAAAATTGCTACAGAATATTTGCAACACCCCCTTGGAGTCATACTCAATGTGCACATAATCAGAGCTGCGAAGTAGTACTGATTTTCAGTATTTAGTACTGAAAAGTGAGAAGAATACTGAGTTTCATGTAAAATACTGATTTCTAAAGTTCAGTTGTATGTTTGGTCCTATGGTATTTTTTAAAAATACTGATTTCCTCACCGAAATACTGATTTTCAGCTTCAAAAATACTGAAATGTTCCTTTTCAGGTTGGCAGCTCTGCATAATGTGTAACGCACAATCTTATTGATTAATATGCAATAGCACACGTGTTCTTAGCATGATTATACCACTGGGAATTTCAATGGGACTTGTAAGTCACACACTCACACTTAAATCTTTGTGACATTTCCTCATGGTCACGTCTTGCGGATGGTAAATAATCATATATCTGATTGATAAGACGTCTGTAAAAACTCAATCTAACACAATCGTGTTCATGATTTTGTATTACATTAGGATGCATCCGATGAATGTAAATCTGATCAACAAGTCTCTGTGATGTATGGTACATGCAAATGGAAATTTAAATGCTCCTTTGAATGAATTATGGAATATTTCCTCTGAATCTATATCTTTTACTTCATTTTAATAGATTTATTGCATTCATTTCTTTTGCCAGTTTTGACTTTTTTTTCATTTTTTTAGAGAAATACTTATTTGTGGAAGAATTAAGTGAAATGAATTTAATCATGCTTATTTTCTTCATCTCAACTCTTTGTAGGTGCTCATCAATACCTTATCAAGATCAGAGATGTTTTCAAGGGCTTCACTGGTTTTTGTCTATAATCTGGCCATGTTTTTCAGCGCTGAAGCATATGATGATAAAGCTGTTATCATTAGTAAGTTGCCTCACTCCCCACTTTTTTCAAAAACTTTGTACAAAAACATAAAAATGACCGTAAGATTGATTTTTTGCTTGGTCAGCCCCCTCCCCACATTTGGCTCAGCCCCCCCCCCCCCCACTTTGAAAACTGTTCCACGGCCCCTGCCACCAACCTTGTGGTAGGAGAATGAGATGCTCTACTTGTGTTCTTTAATGATGAAATTACATTGGGCACCCATCATCATCATCATTAGCATTATAATCATTATTATCATTGTCATCACCTTCATCATTATCACTACCCATCATCACCACCATCACCATCATCATCATCACCACCACCACCATCATCATCATCACCTTTGTCATAATCATCGTCATCAGTTTAAAGCTACTGAAATCATTCAATTTGATTGGTAGATAGTATATTTGTTTAAGATAAATTGTCTTTATGAAACGAGTCAGGAGCCAGGGATCAACCTAACTGAAAATGAAACCATGTCATAATCATGGACATACAAGTAAACATATATACTCACATAATGAATAATGGTGCATTGTTGTAGGACATATTAATTCTTATCTCATTCATGTCGGTAGAATTGTTTATTTATTTTGTTATTTACTTACTGATGTACTTACCTTACTTATTTACTTTACTTACTTGCCTTACAGGTACTTTACTTACTTATTTATTTACTAGTTTATTTATCAGTCTTCTTTTAGTAGGATGGCTCCATCAGTAATTGGTATACTGTTATCCTTGGAGACCCTACAACAAAAATACACACAAAACAAACGTGAAAATTGAATATGTGCAGTTAAGACAAACATTGGTCATACAAGTTTCCTTATTTTACTGAAACCTTTTTTCAGATGGTTCTGGGAACCCAGCCAAGATGAAGAAGGCTCTCCAAGCCAAGAAAGCTGAGCAGATAAACAAACAGAATCAGAAGAATGCCATCCAAGGATCATCAGCATATAAATCTATTCAGGGAACCACTGCTTCAAATTTCATCTCAGGTAATAATTACATGTATATGCATCATAATAATAATAATAATATAGGGTATTTATATTGCACACATATCCACCTTGTTAGGTGCTCAAGGCGCTCCTATATTACCCGGCTAAGCTAGGCGTTCATAGCGCACACAGCTTCTTGAGGAATTACTTCCTACCGGTACCCATTTACCTCACCTGGGTCGAGTGCAGCACATTGTGGATCAGTTTCTTGCTGAAGGAAATTACGCCATGGCTGGGATTTGAACTCACGACCCTCTGTTTCAAAGTCAGAAGACTAATCCACTGGGCCACAACGCTCTACATGCGTTGTGCATCATGATAATAATCTGAACAGGTGATCCATGACATCTGACACCACAAGCAGGGGATACTACCCCGAGCCGTAAATAGTACCAAAACTTTACGAATCGATGGGCGGTAGGCCTGGGAGTAAACATCGATTGAACGAATGGCTCACTGCCGGTTGCTAATCGATTAGCAAAATTTACACTGTTCGAATTTTCGGCAGATCTCAATTAGACACTTCGGATAACTTGAATGCTCAAGTAATTACAAAGTGACAAGATAACAATTATTTTTAGATACCTGATACACTTTTTAAAATGAGTTCACATTTAAACACCATCCTGAAAGAGGTCCGAAGATTTTAATCCCACCCGGCCTTGGCCTTGATACACAATGTACGTTGTATGCATATGTGTATATAACTCTATGGTTGCATAATGGGCGGGGCTTAAATTGATCAGCTGTACATAAAGTTGGTATTTGATAGCAATGCCTATACATGCAGATCAATCACCATGTTTTGTACTTTTATTAGGATTGATTTATTTGGATGATATGTCTCACCATGTCTAAACACAATGGCCGGTTCTCTGAAGTCGGGTTTAACTTAAACTCAGGTTTAAAGTTGTGGTTTAAGGATGGATAGCCAATTGTTACATAAATCACTAACAGTAGAGATAACATATTTCAGCTTATTTGGCTCTCAAATCATTCATAATTGTCTAGGAAGTATAAATAGATGATTGTCTTCACCATCAATGAATCGGGAAAGAGTACAGTAAATACAAGAAACATACAACATGATAAAAATGTTGACACTTTCGGCTTCCCATAATTTTAGCAGAGTTAGTTTATGGTCTAAGTTAAACCTGACTTCAGAATACGGGCCTATGAAAAAAAAACACTGCTAAGCTTTGTTTCACTGATACCATGTTTCACTGATATTATGTTTTCTTTTGAATTGGTAAATTATTTGGCCTCTCACTTGAAGGTTATCTAAAGTGAAAAATCATTTTGACGGTCTTGTCTTTTGCAGAGAATGATGTGTTCCTGATGCCACTAAAAGGAGAAATGTTTATTCCTGGTGTGGACAATTTCACCTTTGAGGAAAAGAGTATTATTTGTAAGTACATCCCACCTGTTTATTTGTGCAATACACCACATGGCTTGTCTGTGTATAGCCCTGCCACTGTGTGCTTTACCCCAAATTATGGTGATATGTAACATAGCATTAAATACAAAGTTTAAGTGCTGCATATTATTTGCCTGGCTTTAGCTCGGCTACTCTTTTCGGGCATGAAAGCATTCAAGGAATTTCTTCTGATCGGATACCCATTTACTACACCTGTGTGGTAAAACAGATAAATGCCTTGCCAAAGGATGGAGGTGCTGCAGTGGGTTTTGAACCCTGGACCTTGTGGTTCAAAGTCCCAACACATATCCGATGTGCCACGGCACCTTTTCCCCAATACATACAAAAAAAGATAAAGAAAAATGATATTAGAAAATTGAAGGGGTATTGAATATTTTTCACAATCTTTTTTGTAAGACAGAATATAAACAGACACACAAGCTGAATTGCATTTACATCGTTACAGTGACCACAACTTTCAGCAATATCAAATATGTATTAGTGTTATCACCACCACCATCATCATCATCACCATCGGCCAGCATCATCATCACCATCATCACCACCACCACCATCATCACCATCATCATTATCATCATCATCATTTTATCATCATCATCAATCATCACTATCATTATCATCATCACTATCATCATCACTATCATTACCATCATTGTCATCATCATCACCACCACCATCAATCATCACTATCATCATTGTCATCATCATCATCACCACCACCACCATCAATCATCACTATCATCATTGTCATCATCATCACCACCACCACCATCAATCATCACTATCATCATTGTCATCATCATCATCACCACCACCACCATCAATCATCACTATCATCATTGTCATCATCACCACCATCAATCATCACTATCATCTTTGTCATCATCATCACCACCACCACCACCATCAATCATCACTATCATCATTGTCATCATCACCACCATCAATCATCACTATCATCTTTGTCATCATCATCATCACCACCACCATCAATCATCACTATCATCATTGTCATCATCATCATCACCACCACCATCAATCATCACTATCATCTTTGTCATCATCATTATCACCACCACCATCAATCATCACTATCATCATTGTCATCATCATCATCACCACCACCACCATCAATCATCACTATCATCATTGTCATCATCATCACCACCACCATCAATCATCACTATCATCATTGTCATCATCATCATCACCACCACCACCATCAATCATCACTATCATCATTGTCATCATCATCATCACCACCACCACCATCAATCATCACTATCATCTTTGTCATCATCATTATCACCACCACCATCAATCATCACTATCATCATTGTCATCATCATCATCACCACCACCACCATCAATCATCACTATCATCATTGTCATCACCACCACCACCATCAATCATCACTATCATCATTGTCATCATCATCACCACCACCATCAATCATCACTATCATCATTGTCATCATCATCATCACCACCACCACCATCAATCATCACTATCATCATTGTCATCACCACCATCAATCATCACTATCATCTTTGTCATCATCATCATCACCACCACCATCAATCATCACTATCATCATTGTCATCATTATCACCACCACCATCAATCATCACTATCATCATTGTCATCATCATCATCACCACCACCATCAATCATCACTATCATCTTTGTCATCATCATCACCACCAGCATGCTTTTTTTCATATTTAATGTATTCCTTGATATTTTGTCTTGATAGATCTTCCTGAAGCACAACTCAAAGAAATCAAACTCACTGCACAAGGAGATACGCTAGTTCTTACCATAGAGGGCAGCAGACTACTCAGCTTATGCAACTCATATCCTGACATACAGGTCAACATACCCAGGCCTGTTTTATGATTATAGACTTCTCTTTTTATAATTTGAATCAGCGAAATATATTCATTGATAATAATAGCTGGATTTATAAAGCACTTTCTGCCTGAGGATACAAAGTGCTGCAATTATAACCCCAGCTTGAGCTCGAGCTACCATTTTTTTTTCGACGACACTCGGAACATTCAAAGAATTGATCCTGCCAGGTTCCCATATACACATATAATTTTGTAAATTGTACATGTGCTTGTATAGTGTATGCTCAAGTTGTGACAAAGTCATATTTTTATACATTTTCTATTAGTGTTTTCTAATTTTTATACAACTATTATTCCTCATGCAAAAGGTCAAGTTTTATTTAATACATTTTAATATGAAATATTTAAATGGAAAAGAAAGGTGTGCTATGAAAGTCTTACAGTGTTACTAATTTCCGTTGTCTTCATTGTAAGATCTTAAGACAAATCTCCAATTAAATAACGGAATTATCCCATAATCATAAACTACAAAACTTATTTCATATATATATGTTGCTTCCTTTACATTGATTCTGAAATATAGTTCAAATATATGATTTCAATGAAATGTATAAAATACGAGTGTGTATTCATAAACTGATATTCTTTACCTGTGTAATAAACATATTTATCTAATAACTCATATTTTCAAGTAATTTTTCTTCTCTGGTAATAATATCTTGATTATCATTATCTATATGAGGTAAAGAATGTATCAATCTATTTTCATAGTTTTTAATAAATTTCTAGTACTGTCTTTCCTCCCATATATATATACATATATATATTTATATATATATATATATATATATATTTTTTTTTTTGGGGGGGGGGGTGCAAAACCAAAGAGAAATGACCATGACTGAATATAGAAGAATGTCTCATTCGTATGATTTATTAACTCTATATTCTCATTGGGGATTCGTTTTCTTTTGAGTTTTTGACTCAAGAATGAGAAGTGGACATGCTGAATGATTGATGTCCTTGAAGAATGTCTTCAGATAAGCACATGTACATGGATGCTTTTTATACGTCACAAACTCACATTATCAAAACAAAAATAAGATTCATGAATTAGGGCAGAGTCATTTTTTTCATGCATTTTAATAAGAAATGAGAAAGAATTAATAAGGGTGTGGTTTTGGTGCCTTCAACCATACTAGGTAGTATAATGGGCTTTTGGGGGATGATAAGAATTTTTATTTTTTGTGGCATAGAATTGCCTGTAGTGTCTGAAAATTACCATTTATCGGGGTATTTTAGCATGAGAGCTTACATAAAACAAACTGAATACATGTATGTGTGTTGTGAATTATCTCACATTTTATTTGGGTGATAATTGAATACTGTGAGATATACGTATGAATAAGATTTTAATAAATTATTTTTCTACCGTGGATATGTACATTATGAGCCTAGATGACAAAGATACACTGATCAGTGTTCACAAAATCACAGTAAAGAACAGGTTTGAGGAGACTTTGGAGAACCCTTTGAGATGTTCATTTTATATACATTACAAGGTACACGTATTGCGAACCTGTCTTAATTGGGAATTTCTTAATTTCTATGTTGGCATATATTTTACTTCCAGAAAGGAAATGAAGGATGGTTTAATTGCATTTTTCAGAATATTATAAATTGTGTTATTCAAATATTGAACAAGGGTATGAAAAAAATAGTTTATTCTCAATATTATTATGAGAAGATGAAATCAATTTTTTTTTACCTTCTTGCAAACTTTACTCAATTTTGAACTCATTGATCATCTCAAACATGTTTAATTAAGATGTTGTTTGAAGGTTTGCATGGTGGCATGTACAATTGCTGATGTGGTTTAAGGTACACCGTGTGGAGTGTTATAGAAACAGTGGATAGAAGAAGAGAAGAAATGGATAGGTGAGAAAGTGGAGATTTGAGAGTAGAGTATTCTTTCTTGAAGACAGTCAACCTGTCCGAAACGTCGAGTCTCTCTACTACTCATCATCTCTACTCGCCGACTCAAGCCAGCATCTCCTCATCAGCTCTACTACTCAAGCTGTTCTCAACTCATCATTCTCTTCTGGTTTAGTCCTTTTCAGGACTACATTCAAGGAAGAATACTCTACTCTCAAATCTCCACTTTCTCGCCTATCCATTTCTTCTCTTCTATCCACTGTTTCTATAACACTCCACATGGTGTATCGTAAACCACATCAGCGAATGTTTAATTAAGCTAATTTTTCTTCAAAATTTCAGTGTGGAAATGAAATCCATCTCAAATCTTTGTATCACTTAAGAGTTGCAAACATAGCAAATGAATATACATGTACAGTACCTACGCAACTTATTTAATTTCTTTTTTAAATATTTATTTCCTTTTTTAATATTCTATTTATGTCAGATGTATTTATTATTCGTCAAGTCGTGTTAATTCATTCCAACTGTATTTTATTCTCATTTGTGAGCAATCTCATTACTATTGTGTGATTCATCTAAACTACATCTTGAAGTCACCTTGTTAGATCAAAGTATTCAGTAGAAAATGCAAGTTCTCTCCAGTTTTATATGCTTGATAAACAATAGCGTATTTTAGCAGCCACTTCACACACGCTTTCTGCAACATTCGTAATCTATTGAAAGTGTCCATCACAATCACAAAGGACAGATTAGAGGTCATTGTCGAAAGTTGGTTGACTGGGACAGCACATCTTGAGATTTGGACTGGACCGGACAAGAAATAGACCGGTTCGTAGTTATTTCATGGACAATTTTGGTCAAATGATATTTCATTTCTTTCATTGAGATAGGCAGATTTCAAAGCAAGATATTATGTAAGGATGCCTTACATAGTGGGATGAAGAAATTGAACAGACCAGGTGACAAGAATAGCACATCAATGAACACTCTATGAAGGTATTTGTTGCATTTCTACTTTGAATGCATATTAGAGGATGTTGTACAATGTACTTGGCAAACTGAAATATACCAGTCATTCGTGGACGCATGTTTTTTTTGTGAGTGTGAATGAAAAACACAATTCAAAAGAATATATGAATAATCAAGACATCGAAGTCGGTGCATATCTCATTAAATTTTAAACCACCATGTCACTTAAGTACAAATGACCTTCCTCTGATCATGCGCATAGTGGAACTACGAACTGGCTTATTGCAAATATGTTGTATGTCCAGAATCTAGGACGTCACTGTTGCTATGATCCACTGATTTCTAACAAATGCTGCTTTGTTATGAAGGGCTTTTGACAAAAGATTCTATGTGTTATAGAAAGCATCCGTGAAGTGATTGCTAAAATGTCCTTGTTTGTACACTGCAAAAACTCCGGTGTATATTTAACACCAGCCCGGAATCTATATATGTCCACACCAGAGAAGTATTGAAACAACACCAGTTTGGAATCAAACCGATGCTGTTTTAATACTAATTGGTGTATTAACACCTATTTGGTGTTAGACCGAAACCAAACTGGTGCTGTTTAACACTTCTCTGGTGTGGACTTATATAGATTCTGGGCTGGTGTTAAATCAACACTGATGTTTTTGCAGTCTGTATTCATACATGTACATTTGTTGTCCATGTGTTTCCTTGATTGTCGGGGAAACTCCCTAAAAATTGGCTGATTTTCAACATCTCCTTGATTCAAATTTTGATTTCTTTATTTTCATTTTTTTCCGGTATTTTTAGCACAAACTTTTCTTCAGGGTAAATTTCCCCTTCAGTACAACAAGTCCATGTACTCAAATATTGTGAGCTCACAAAAGAATACCAAGAACAGAACACATAATGTAAAGTCATCTTTATTTTATTTCTTCATTGTGCACAGATTACTGTATTCAATAAATAGCATATTCAAATGTACATTATATAGCATAACAAAAATGTACTTGTAAACCAAATATTTGTTCATAAGAGTGAGTGGCTGCATACCTGCATTTGTACAGATCTGAAATAGAATATTTTTTCTTTTTCACTGTTTTTCTACTGCTTGCCTTTCCTATTCCAATTTATACATAATAAAATCTATGCAGTACATTGCTTCTTTAAAAACATTTATGCGTTGTTTGCTTCTTTGTCTGTTCAAAAAATATAAACTAATTCTTTCCTAAGTAACATCTTTTACTGGTATTTTATTTAGGTATTCAAACAACACTTTACAAGGCCATGTTGCCTGGGAAATTAAAGTACAATAAATTGTATCCCACTGGCTTTCCAACCCGTCGGATCACACAAAGGTTAGCGATTAATAGTACGCTTGATTTTTACAATTACATACTGTATTCAATGAAATCAATCATATAAAACTGTCCTACATTCATAGCCAAGCTTTGTGTTACGTTTTCAAGATACCAGAGGACACCAATATCAAATTAATTTTACTGGTATCTTATCTGGCAGAAGGGTCTATCTGCACATAGACCCTTTTTCCAGATTAAATTATGGAAAAGATGTGTTCATTTAATCTGGCAAAAGGGTCTATCTGCGCATACATCCTATTGCCAGATCGAAAGGTGAGGGATCGATGTGTAATTAGGCAGAAAGGTCTATCAAAGTCCCAAACCCAAACTAGCCTGCAGCTTGAAGTTTGGGGCTATCCAAGTTTGCCAAAAGTATTTTCTGAGTACTTTCTCCAAAAGTAGTATACTTTGCTCTAAACAAAAAAAATCTCTGTGCCTCCAGGCAATGTAGCAGTGAGAACTACTGGAGATCAAAGGGGAAGCATGTACTTTCAAACAAAAGTACAGACAAATTCAAGGCAGAAATTATCGAGCACATCAATACTTTTAGGCCACAAGTATCTCACTATGTAAAAGAGGGAGCATGCCCCTTTCAGCAGGCATCTCCCGGCTGGACTTTCTGTCAAATATATTCATCAGCATTTTTCGTCTCAACCAGAAAAGGAATGTTCCTATTCCACATACTTTAGAATATTCAAAGAGCAGAACATATCCTTCAACCAGCCTGAAATGGACCTTTGTCAGGTATGCCTACTACACACAAACAAACATGTAAATGATGAAGAACACAATTGCAAAGACTGTAACTGTGAAGAATGCAGAAATTATGCCCCCCCCCCCACAAGGTGCAAGCTGCAAAGGCACGGGATGCCATTCACAGAGACACAGCCCTCATGGATCAAACAGACGTCTTGGTTGTTACTGCTGACATGCAGAAGGCAATATCTATGCCAAAACTTTTAGCCAAGGAGCACTATTTCGCCCGCAAGATTGTCTTGTTAAATAAGACATTCGCTTCACCTTCCAAAAAGGGCCCCAATGTGTTCTCTGGCATGAAGGTGAAGCCGGCAGGATGGTATTTAATATTGCTAGTGCTTACCTGCACTTTGTACGAGCGAATAGAGACAAGGAAGAGATCAAGATCTAAGATCTATGCTGACAACTGTACGGCCCAAAATAAAAACTAGACTCTTCTCAGCAATGACCAGAATTGTGGATGGTCCAAATCATCAGGTCAAGAAGACTGCCATCAAGTACCTCGAACCTGGGCATTCTTTTATGGCAGCAGACAGCATTCATGGCAATATTTCAATGAAATTGAACTCAAAGACCGCTATAAATGATTTCCATGACTACCAGGATGAGATCAAGTCTTCCCGAAAGGGAAATGAGTGCATAGTACTGGACCACACTCACATGTACCACTTTGATGCCGAGTCTAAGAAAAATATGAAGGTCCGATTGCGAGAAGTGAGGGTGGAAGAATTCCTGAGAGGAACTGACAGTCTCTACATAAAATTTTCACATGAAGATCAGGAAGAATACGAAGAGGTATATTTTCTTCGAATCTGCCAGGAAAGAGATCACTAAGTTGATCACAGATGGGGAGAACACGGTGGATTCAGTTCCAAAAATGGCATCAGCCCGTGGCATCTCTGAGGACACGAAGAAGGAGCTAATGCAGCTGGTCACTATCATGCCACCTCACAAACAAACCAACTAACCCAGCAAACCTCACACGAAGGCACGATAGTAGAAAGATCTACCTCAGTCAACACAGCGCAAGCCAGGCTAGGCACGCACAGGGTGAGTGAATCAGGTGTGTTCGGGCTGCGTGGTGCTTCACCCCAGCTTTCCGCATCAAACCAGATGAGCATCAGGATTCACAGGAAAAGGAATGAAATTGGATGAAATTGTACTGAAGGAAATCAATACATACTTACAACTTAAGCCGCAATATACACAATCCTCAAAATGAAGAAGTAATGTCCCAAAACTAATGGAGGGATTTTTTTCCGGTGTGCATTAAAAGTCGTTTGTACAGGAAGCAATGGAGGATCGATATAGCCTTTGGACAAGGCAACGAGATAAATTGATTTTTATCTTCGTGCTAGCAGAAAACAACAACAAAAGGAAAATAATAGCACCAGATTAATCCCTAAATTACAAAAACATAGATGATAAAAAGAAACCAAAATTATGAGTCAGGACTGACCTTACCTAAACAAACTGGGTTCAAGATACGTTCTCCTTAAAATTACGAAAATTCGATGGAATCGTACAATAGAGAATCAATTTTCGGATTTTGCACGAATCGCCATCTTGAAGTAAATGAAAAAACATATATGCGCATGCGCAACATGAATATTTATAAGATGTCGTCACTGTTAAGGTTTAATGAATATGCATTACAAGAAAAGATAAGAAAACTTCGGGCGAATTACGAACTTGCATATCAAATAAATCGCGATTTAGGTATTTCAGTGATGGATATCATTCTTGCTTGCATTTAACATAGAAAAAAAAATACACTATTTAAAGAAGAATTAATTTCATCAAAATTATATTTATCTCAATCTATATATGGACAAACATGACTGCGTTTACAAAATACATTTTTTTTAAAATTAGAGATGTAATAAGTTAGAATCTAGGTCAATATTGAGTCGACATCGACGTCAGAGACGTAGATCGCGTTGCAAATATGGAGGAAATTGAAGAAGAATTCAGAATAAAACTAAAGGTGCCCCAAAAAAGGGCACTGGAAGAGGCCCAAATTGGAAAAGACAGCATGGTAATTCTTCCGACAGGATTTGGAAAGAGCACGTGCTTTGCCCTCCATCACAAAATATTGGAGAAAGTAATAAATCACAAAGAACCAGTTTAAACTGGACCAGTCTGACCAGTAGAATTTCAACTTAAATTAGAGATGTAATAAGTTAGAATCTAGGTCAATATTGAGTCCACATCGATGTCAGAGACGTAGATCGCGTTGCAAATATGGAGGAAATTGAAGAAGAATTCAGAATAAAACTAAAGGTGCCCCAAAAAAGGGCACTGGAAGAGGCCCAAATTGGAAAAGACAGCATGGTAATTCTTCCGACAGGATTTGGAAAGAGCACGTGCTTTGCCCTCCATCACAAAATATTGGAGAAAGTAATAAATCACAAAGAACCAGTTTAAACTGGACCAGTCTGACCAGTAGAATTTCAACTGGTAACTCGATCTGGAAATTGCAACATTGGTTACTTGTTTTACTGGTTCAATACTGCGCGAATATCTGTCCATATGAACTTAGACTGGATGAACTAAGCTAGACCAGTCCATTTAAAAAGTTACATGTTGAAATTCCTTTTGTCAAACTGATCGTGAATTACTAACTCGAAATTGAAGTGGTCTTAATTGATATTAGTCTACTGGAGTTTGTTTACTGGTCTCAATATTATTACTTGTGTCCTTATCTAGTAGCACTCAGTCAACTGGATCCCATACTGATCTTTTTTGGTCGAATTGCAAAGTTCTGGTCATTTGAAATAAGACTTCAATTTCAATAGGCTTTGTTATTTCAAGCGCCAATACAAACCACATAAGTGAGGCTATCAAATCATCTTTTTACTCACAAGATGTAGCAATTAATATTGTTTTCAATTATGCATAAAAAAATGTGCGACAACACGTCCATAATCTCTCTCAAAAAAAAAGATGAAGAAACTGATTTAAAAATAGAGACAATGGGTAGAAAAGTAAAGAAAAAGAAGAATAACAGAAAAAGAAAGGGAAAAGAAAAGACAAGAAACGAAGAAAAAAAGAGAAAAATTTAAAAAGGAAACAGTAAAGAAAGGAAAAGAAAATCAACCACGAAACGAAAAAGAAAAGTAGAGAAACAAAATATGAAAATAATAAAAACGGAAAGGGGATAAAGAATAAAGAAAGTGAAAAGAAATTAAGGGGGAGATCTAAGAAATAAAATTACAACAGGAGAAAAGTATGAAGAAAAAAAAAACATGAAAAGAAGCTTTTCAAATAAAAACAAGAGGTCGTTAAATAGTAATTCATTCACTGGCTGTCACGCAGCCAATCCATCAAAAAAAGAAATTACGCCACTTAGTTAGAATTATGAATATTCATATTACCCTTTCTCGCATGCGTCATACCATAGCCTTTTGTCAAAGACTTCTAGTATATTTCTATAGGGTCCTAAGTGAATAAACATGGTCCAATTAATAGGAAGAGCGTAGTATAAACGTATTATAATCGATTATTATTTTATTTGTTGTTTTTTCCTAATTTGCTGAGCTACGTCCCAAGCATGTTCTCCTCAGTTCAAAGCTCCCACACAATGTCTGCCTATGCAAGCATCATGAAAATACTATAAATGCCATCAATGTGCTCCACAAGACATGCCCGGGATTCCCGTCATATTCCCATGACGTTCCTGCTTCTTTCCTCTGCAAGCAACAATCCCGCAACTGTCAACATGACGTGGTGCTTTATTCGTGAGAACGATCAGCTGTTTCTCATTGTGAATGGGAGGAGGGCTTTCAGCCGGAACCAGTGCATCGAATTCTCCAGAGTCAAGGGCATGAAGGTCCATGCCCGTAGCAGCAACCAGCAAGATGACAAAGTTTTGCTAACTATTGTTTTTGGTTTTCATCAACATTTGTCTCGACTCTGAACCAAGTTAGTTGTATACGGTATGAATGCCTGATAGCGATTAATGGCATGGTACGGTACTTCCTGCGCCCGTTATTATCATTCATTCATATCGATCTATCTTCTGTCAACATGACGTGGTGGCTTATCCATGAGAACGATCAGCTTTTTCTCATTGTGAGTGGGAGGAGGGCTTTCAGCCGGAATCGGAGCATAGAATTCTCCAGAGTCAAGGGAATGACTGTCCACGCCGCTGGCAGCAACCAGCAAGATGACAAAGTTTTGGTAACTATTGTTTTGGGTTTTCATGAACATTTATCTTGACTCTGAACCAAGTTGTATACGGTATGAATGCTTGGTGATGATTGCAAAAGCCATGGTGAAGGGTACAACGTTATATTCTACAGACCACAGATGTGACAAGTGTACTCAATTGGACAAGAAAGAGAGTCAAGCAATGTGCCATAAATGAACAAGATCCAAAACACCACATAGTGGATAGCCCATCTACTAACTACCAATGAATATGGTTAACAGATTTCCGGTGAATTATATGCACCAAACATGCCTTGGAGTCTTGTGAAAATTGATCCTTATCTGGATTCAAAGAAAAGGGAGAATTACAAAGGAGGCACTGTGCAAGAATAAAGCATTAGTAGGAAACTAATTATCACGTTTCATTTTTTTTAATAGGTCCACTGTGAAGCTCTGCTTGTGAATCGTGGATCCCTCAGATGAAAGTATTCAATTGTAGTCAATTAAACTATTAAAACACAATTAAAATCATGATAGTGGTTTACAAGAGTAGAAAAAAATCAAATCAACAATATATGACATGAGCAATGTAAGTAAATAACAAGAGATGGTGAAGAGAGCTTTTCGCATGTGAATTAAAATGAGGAATCAGAGTTGCTTAAACTGGGCAAAATAATGCGTAGAGTAAGGATCATCATGACAGTCTTTAAGAGGAGATTCACCAGCAGGATGGCAGAGCTTTGAGGGGGAGAGGATGAACTGCACCAACCT
Organism: Lytechinus variegatus; assembly: GCF_018143015.1. Taxonomy (NCBI): domain Eukaryota; kingdom Metazoa; phylum Echinodermata; class Echinoidea; order Temnopleuroida; family Toxopneustidae; genus Lytechinus; species Lytechinus variegatus. Next base: position 10,619,486 of record NC_054743.1, read on the forward strand.
CCTAGATCTGTATTGTGACGTTGAGTAACAAGAAAGGTACAGATTTAGCAGACGTTGACGTCTACACCTGATTGATTTACTGCGGGAGAGTCTGGAACACCCGACAAGCAGGTCGAAGGCATTGCATGATTCCCTGCGGGTCTTCATAGCCCTCTCCTTCTTTGGGAATGGTGGACTACTCGCGCCCGTTGATTCAATGCATGGAGTGAGCATAGCTTCAGCGTCAGGGACCATCGGAGCTGTAGCAAATTATGCTCTTGTTGAGAAGAGAAACGAGGTAAAGACATCTTGTCTATGTTTAAAATCAAATCACGGCGAACGATGCAAGATGTCATATGAGGAGTTTTTGAGGGCGAAACAAGAGTGGCTTGTGCCCCACACACATTGCGAGAAATGACAGACTTGGTGCAAGTATCCCTATCTTCATTATTTTGATCTCATGAATTGGATGTATCATATTGTAACGAGCCAACCCACCCTTCTCCGAGCGAAGACCAAGGGACCAGTCGCACATGATTCTAAAGAAGAACCTGACGCTAGATGAACTGCAGTGTGCAGAGCTAGAAATCATCAGACTTGTCCAGGAACAAGAATTCCACAACAAAGATCGATCGACAAACTCAATCCAGTACTGAAGGATGGCATTCTACGAGTCGGAGGATGTATTAGCAACGCCCCCGTTGACGTTGAAGCAAAGCACCCTATTATTCTACCCAGCAATCACCATGTCACAACACTTGAGAAGGCATCCTCCATCAGAAGGGGATAGAGTGATCATTCAATAACGCGACAGCTAGCCACATGCGAGCGAATGATCAGATTGACTCACAAGAACGCCTTCTCAATGAACAAGTTGTTTCCGACGAAGTTCTCTCCACAGTCATGGCGGAAGTGGAAGCCATATTGAACGCTCGGCCACTAACCCAACCGAGCATGGATGCTCATGATCAAGAGCCGCTCACACCACAAATCATCTCTTGCTCATGAAAAGGAGCCCAAACTTTCGTCCAGGTTTATTTGGAAAAGAAGATTCTTATGGGCAGAGAAGATGGTGCCAATCACAGTACCTTCTGTATTTCTATAATCTACATCTTATTTAATGTTTGATTTTCTTATGATTTACTTATCCTAGTTGAGATTAAGTGTGATATTTGACATTTAATATTAGAAATATTTAATCATATTTTGGTTATTTAACTCATTCATAACTTTTGATATGGAGAGGAAACATCCCCCATAAAGTTACTCTCATGTAACTTCTCCTTTTCATGATTTTCAGGTCACCAGATGTCTCACCATGAAACATTTTATTTCTGCACCGAGACACTCAATGTCTCAAAAAAATTATGTAAGTCTTGATATCAGTAGTTGTTTGACAACTGTTTCAAAGTTATGTTCAGTTTAATAAGTTTTAGGTATCACTGTGTCTTTTGAATGGCTATGTAACCAAGAGTTACATCATCTTTTTATCACTGTAAAATATTATGTACATAATGTTAATTTGTTAGAATTAAAGGAACATATATCCTTTATATAATGTGTGAGTTTATTTCATCAAGATTTTATTATTTATATTAGTTAATAACATCGTGTGAATGTTGTTGATTGATGGTGTTTGATTCTGTGATGTGTGATTATTACATATTAAAATAATTCATCATATTAAGTATTTATCTAATTTCTAACTCTGTAGACGGACAGGGAGGGGGATTCTTTGTATCAAACCCTTCCGCTGCACTGTTTTGTATTGTCAAGTAAAAGATTCTCCCAACCCAAAATGTTCCCGTGCTGCATACATGTAAATCTCAGTCATATAAGTTTGAAGTGTTTATATTAATTATTTTTTAATGTTCCATTCATTTATGATGTCATGTATAATACCACTAGCTGATGGTTTGAATGGTCTAATAGATGGGAAAGCTCATTGGGGCAGGAATGTAGCGGCATAAGCCACAAGCTTTCCAGTGATAAAGACACGGGAAAGGGAGTAATTCCATCAAGCATAGGAGTGGTAATGTCAGAGGAATCCCATGTGAACAAAATAAGGATTGATCCACGTCTTAACATACATGTAGATGCTGGAATGTTTTCTCTAAACATATAAAGAACAGGGGGGTGTTTCACAAAGATTTAAGCATGACTTAAGTTGCACTTAAATGCCGACGCGTACATCATATGCAACGCGCAATCTTATTGATAGATACGCGGTAGTGCGCGTCCTCATGGCACGATCTAACCAATGCGGTCAAGCCTTTCATACCGTACGCAACTCGGCATTTAAGTGCGACTCTAAGACTAAGTCATACTTAAATCTTTGTGAAACACCCCTCTGGAGGTATTGATGCTGAATCCCAGACAAAGTCAGCGGAAAGGTGGACAAGTTAGACGAAGTATTCATCAAATATACAAAACGCTTTGGTGAATACCAAAAGATGCTAACTGGAGAAGAAGCTGATAAGGTACAGGAGGACTTTGATGCAAAGCGAATTAACAAGGAATAGTTTGATGAACGATTATCAGTCTGGATGATTGCCGAACCCATAAAGGAGGATGACAGCATGTCGCTAAGGTCCTCAGGGAGCAACAAGTCAGTTTGGACAACAAGTTCAACGAGGCCGAGGGACGCTAGAATCAAAGACGAGGTCGCTAAGTTGAAACTGGAACAGATGAGGGAAACACAACGTCTAAAAATGGAACAGTTAAAACTTGGACAACAAATTGCAAATGTTGAGGCAGTACAAGGGTTCAAGAGGCTGAGATTGAGTGTAAGTTATTACTAGAGGAGGAAGATGGAGGAAACGATGTCGCTGGTGAGGTAAGTGCCTCTAAGATTGGATTGAACCCTGATGCTCCAACATGGAATGGTAGTTTACATAATGATGCAATGAGACATGTACATGCCTGATTGCTCTCTCAAGTATGGGGAGATTTAGTAAGATCCTAGTTGAATCCAGAAAACCTAGACAAAGTCACCAGAGAGGCGGACAAGTTAGATGAAGTATTTATCAAATATACAAAACGCTTTGGTGAATATCAAAAGATGCTAACTGGAGAAGAAGCTGATAAGGTACAGGAGGACTTTGATGCAAAGCCCATAAATTCTCTTTCTTATTCCAAGACATTCAATAATGCCACTTAATATTTTGTCATTGGACAAGACACATCAACCTGAAAACAGGTAAGTGGTATGTTACTTGTTGATTTTTAGGCTCGCGTGGCTTCAGAGGCATCACTGGAGGATTCCCTGAACAGGGTTCGTCTGGGCGAACTGTCCCAGAGGCAGGCATAAGCTCAATGTAGGATACCTAGGTCAACACTATACAACAAACTGAAAGGAAGTCGGCCTTCATCCTTTTATCCTGAGTTTACTTCTACCAGAATGAACGAGACAATTGAGCGGGTTAGGAGGAAGGCGGAAGAGTACAAACAAGGGATGAGGAATCATGGAGAACAAGAAAAGATAGGTGAGTCACATCGACATAAATCGACATCTGTGACAAGTACGTATCTGCAGACTAAGAGACAGGCAATGGAATGGATCTTAACATATTGTATACAAAATGTACATAATCGTACATATGCTACTAAACACCTAGGAAATGTGTGCTTTAATGTGGACCAAGTCTGATGAGGATTATTGATGATCCGGCATTTGGTAAGTGTGACTAAGGGGAATGCCGTTGTATTGGTAACGATATCTATACCCCTATTTTTCTTTCTCCATACTTTACAACTGCAGAAGGAAGGCTTGCCTCTTGGACAATATACATTTCAAGAATTGGTTATGGAACATTTTTCTACTTTAGAGACAAACTCACAGCCATCAATTTTACTCTTCACAGCAATGAAGATCCAAACTACTATCGGCCGTGTTTTAACTGTTAAATGTTCAAGGACATGCCGAGCTGTTCTGAATACCTTTTTCATGAATTATCGCCCACAGGGGGCACTAATTACCAGCCCAAATTTCATACGAGAATCAATCCAAAGATTAATGGCAAAGCTCCACAGGATAATGCAAGATTTCAGGTGGGGTTAGGAGAACATTTCGGATTAAAATACCGGTACGTCCTTCAACCTAGAATGATTCCTCTTCAATTGAGGGCCCTGACTGTCCGGTCAAGAGATCCCATAGTAAAAGAGAACGGTCGTCAGGGGTTAGAGAGTGCCTTACGGCTGCTATCTCCCTTTCGGGTGTGAATTACACTCTACCCCAAGAAGACTGTCAGAAGCTACCGCGCACTCACCATGCCACGCTTAAAGAGATTCTCAATTTCGGAAGGCCGCAGGGGCCGATCCAAAAGAAGTTGAATCTCAAGGCCTCGATTATGCTGACAAGCATATTGGGGACAAAGGAGTACGAGCTGAATTCAAACGCACGCAGATCGCCTTCTAAGAGGCAAAGTCCTACTAGTAGCAGTTAGGACGTTTCCCACCGGGTGTAATCATATTCTGCAGTTACTGCCAGAATTGATGTGGCTCGTATACCTCTTTGACAAGAGTTATAACTGTCAAGGACCATGGCTACGGAGTATGTTCCTTCTTAAGAGACAAACTTACAGCCAACAGTTTTATTCTTCACAGCAATGAAGATCCAAACTACTATCGGCCGTGCCTTCACTGTAAAATGTTCGACGAGACACTTAAATATTCTGAAAACCTTCCAGAATTGAAGCCCAGAGGACACCAGCTCAAATTTCATAAGAGAATTAATCCAATGATTAATGACAAAGCTCCACGGGAGTTTGCAAGATTCCAGGTAGGGATAGGATAAAATTTTGGATTAAAATACGCAAGTTTTTCAACCTATAATAGTGAACCTTTCGTTCACCTCTTAAAGACAGTTCGATTGAATAGAGGGGATGTCACACTCAATTTGTTTTATGACGTGTGGAAACGAAAAATGAATTACCCTCAATACCCAAACTCAACAAGTCACAACAAAGTGTACGTAAAAAAAAATTGCAAGAAACTTAATGAAAAAGATGTTGCGAGCTTTGTTTGCTTTGAAGGGATGGCAGTTCATGGCACCAACACTACAATGTGAATTGATAAAAAGATAGTGTTCGTAAGAACTACAACACTTGACCATAAAGCGTACATACATCTGAAAATTTTTACCTACTAAAACATCTACACCACTGATATACATGTATAAACCCCCACAACGGGAGAAGATCTGGTGAAAAATCCTCGTCCATGGATCTTGCAGTACGACATTCCTTTTGTCTGTAGGTACTCTAAGTTGGACCGAGAAAACTTTGAAATTCTAATGAAGGAATGGTCTGCACAATACCCAGAGGATAAATTTAAACTCATCTTACCCTCAGCTGGTTCTTAAGGCCAAGAAGAAATTAATTCAGAGGCATAATGAAGAATAAATAGCACCCATCTGATGGGACACACTTTTTTCTTTTGTCATCAGACAAAATAAAACACCACTTACTACAACGGTTGGGATTGATGGAGAATAAACTTTACAACTTTTTTTCTCTTCATTATTTCAAGAGATTTAATTTAAAAAAATAAAAGTTAGCGCTTATCCCAGAGTGTGATGCTTTACAATTCTTCTTTTGCTATCAAACAAAATTTCAATGACACATCTTGCAACAAAAGGTTTTAATGGAGAATAAATTCTCAACGTTTTTCTATTTATTATTTTGTGAGATTCCATAAAAACGGATACTACAGATTGTATTCTTCTTTATTCTTTTTTTCAATTTCTTTTTTCCCCCAACTATTCTCTTTCTTTTTTCCCCCAACATGTGAAATGCATGTATCAAAAGTTGTTTCAAGTTCACTCTGTACTGCTTGCGTTTTTGTCTCGCCTGCAGCAAAGCGAGACCATAGCCGCTACTTCTTTGGTAGCGGCGTAATCAACATTGAGCCTCAGAATACCATTCAGCTCAACAAATGGCGGGTTGCAAATTAAAAAAAAAATAGAATATACAGTTTTGTACGATTGTTGTGAAAGAGGATATTATACATTTATAATTTTTCCTACCAGAAAAATAAGGCATTCATTTTTATATCAACTTTTATTTAACTTTTCTTCAGATAGTGGGAGAAATCATAGCAAGATAAATATTCATAAGCATGTAAAAGAAATATTCCTGCTAAGTACTAGCAACATTATTATCTATTTCATTGTTTAAATAAAAGCCCAGTTAAACCTAATTCAATAAAGAGCCCTCACTGGAAACAGGAGGATACAATTCTCTTAAAGGCACCACAAATGATTCGTATTTGGTCTCAACCCACGTATGCAGCCACTCAGTCCCGATACATTAAAAAAATATATATTTTTATTATGATGATTAGAACCTGAGCCTGTCAGAAGTCGACAACCTGCTTCACTTCAGCAGTATTTGATGATAATGACGACGATGATGTTGCTACCGATAAAGATGAAGACATTGGTAGGTGGGATGAAGAGGGCTTTGATGAGCCTCCTGATGCCTTGTGATCAACAGCATCCAACTATTTATAAAAAGAACAAGAAATCATTCAGAGTGAGAGATTGGTACATAGATTAGAACTTACGTTTTCATAGGCCAGTATTCTGAAGTCGGGTTTAACTTAGACCATGGTCTAACTTTGTGCTAAAACTATGGGAAGCCAAAAAGTGTCAAAAATTTTATTAAATTCTATGGTTCTTATGTTTACTGTGCTCTATCCTGATTCATCAATGATGAAGACAATCACATACTTATACTTCCTAGACAATTATGAATGATTTAAGAGCCAAATGAGCTGAAACATGATACATGTATCTCTACTGTTAGTGATTTATGTAACGATTGACTATCCATACTTAAACCACAACTTTAAACCTGAGTTTAAGTTAAACCCGACTTCAGAATACGGGCCATGGGGTTCCATCATATTTACTCCAGCAAAACAATTGCCCTGCTATAAATTCAATACACTAATTAAATGACTAGCTTCAACCCCAGATTAAACAGCATACCCTATCCTAAACCAAATCCTTAAAGCTAAATTACAGTAGTTGCAGTAAAACACCGATTTCATGAGAAAGTCTGTAAACCAAGGTTAAGTTTATCATCGTTGATCTAGATCTGGTAGTTACATAAACTGAACTTTGTGAAATCATAAAATCTAAGCTGAAAAACAATCACATTGAAGTTCGCAAACACAGATAGGCACACGTGGGACAGTGTATATTAAATTGCTGGAATAAAGACCCGACGGAAGTGCGTGAATCCGCCCTTATTTTGTTTATTTCTCAGCAATTACACAATTTCTTCCAGAATCCTTCGGCACATATTTTTTATTCATATAAACAGACACTGGGATGGTCATTACATTGGATTTTGTAAAGTCACTTGGAGATCGTTACCACAACTGTAATTTATCTTTAAGCTAACATAAAATGCTATTGCAACCCTAGCTCTAACCCTACATCTCAGATAAAATAAAGCCCAGAGCAATCATTGAAGAAGCAAATGTGTCACCATCCATAGGCTTGCTAAGAAAGGATGTGTATAATAATTTGGCAAGGCCCAGGTTCACCAAATAACAAAAGAATATAAAATCAAGCAGCAAACGAGGGTCGTGGGTTCAAATCTCTGCCATGGCGTAATTTCCTTTGGCAAGAAATTTATCCACACTGTGCTGCACTCAACCCAGGTGAGGTGAATGGGTACCTGGCAGGAATTTAGTCCTTGAAATGCATGTGCGCTGTAATCTAAGTATTTGCAGCTGCCAAGCTACAGCTGGGGTAATAATATCCAAGTCCTATGGAAGAGCATAGAGGTATTATTCATAATTGTGATATGCGCTATACAAGAACTATTTTATTATTTTATATTATTTTATTGTATTTTATTATTATTATTCGATACAAATTAATTACAGGAAAATACATGTGTTGCATATAAATCAATTCAAACTTACTCTCTGTCTCGCCTTGTGTGGTTTACCGATTCCAAGCCTAAAGAGAGAGATGAAAAGATACGCAGAAAGAAAGAGAGATAGCTTTTGCAATATAGTCACTTTTATCTTGTATCAAATATATAAATTTACAAACCTGAATGGCGAGAGAACTTGTGTATTAACCCTATCTAGGCCGGGGTATTTTGGGAGTACATGTGGCCGGGGGCCTCCCAGGCCCCCCTTGAGATCTCGGCCGTTGACCGCGCGATCGCGCCGAAAATTGGCACGAAGATTGTCTGGGATATAATCTAATTGTATAGTAATTTATTTCATGCGAATTGTTATTACGTTATTATGCTAATTTATGCGTAATTCGTATGCAAAATCATACTTTTTCCTCTAACTCCATAAATAAAGCTCCAAATTTTCTAATTTTTGCCTAAAACTCTTTGTGGTGTTCTAAGCAAGTCTACATGAAAAAATTGTGATATCAAATCACAATTTTGTGATTTCAAGTTAAGGCTTTCAAGTTCAAGCCCCCTCCCCCAGCCTAGATAGGGTTAAGTCATTCAGTCCCTTCACAATGATGTCATAATTCCTGCAATTTTTCATCCATTCCTCATGCAATTTTTTATCCATATTTATCTTTCCCCTGCACAATCGCCCAGACCACTGACACTACAAGTAAAACCTCAACATGTATTCCTGTAACATGTATGTATGCAGAAACCAACAGACCACCCTTGCTCAGCTGCGTGCAATTTTGCATTCAAATTCATGTTTGTCAAATGACAATGATCTTTTTTAGGAGTCATATAAAACAAAGAACAAATAAATTTTTCATTTGCACCTTCAACAGAATACTTGATTCAGTGAAAAATGAAATGATCCACTGCACTAATAAATATCCATTTTTTTTGTAATATTGTATACTAACATAAACTGTTAATTCAACTTCAGTCTAGTTGACATTATATCCATAGTATTTCCAAGAGAACTTACTTTGGCAGGCCTTTATTGAGTCCTTCTAAGAGTGTACAAGCCTTACAAACCGGTTGGCTGGAGATGTAAGCACATCTTGAGCAGGTTCCTTGAGTAGGCATTTTAACATCCTTTTTGATGGATAGACTCTCTCCAGAATGAATGATATCTAGATGCATCACAAAGAGAATTAAATGTTGTCATTTTTAACATGGTTGAAAATAGACTTCCTGGTATTGTTGATAGTATCTTTCATGACATGAAGCCCTGATCAGATGATATAGAACAATCGAGGTTGATAAATATTTTATTACAAATTCAACATTTCTCATGTATTACATTTATAGAAATAATATAAGATACATTTCACAATTTCGTTCCAAGAACGAGGAAATGTTTCAATGACTATGGAATGCAAATGTGAAAAATCATCAGTCTTGCATTTTTTTTTAAATAAGAGAGTCTAGAACAAAATGAATTTATCATTGAAAGGAATAGTAATTGAAGTTCCAATATGAGCATCTTCTCTGTACCAGGATAATGTAAATAGCAAATTGGGATAAGTGAAAAGTCCATGGATAGCAATTAAGAAATAAGAAACATGATATACCTCACATTGACATCCCAAGTAGGGAGTAGAAAAATACTATCTCTGCCTGTCAGGATAAATACAAAATTGCATTTGACCGTGGGGGGGGGGGGGTTCATGTGCATCGTACATAAATATCAATAGGGTGCAAACAAATCAATGTGTTGGCTCAGTTGGTAGAGTGTCCAATTCACAACCGGGAAATCGGACGCTCTTCCAGCCTCAGATTTTATTTTCGAACAATAAAATAGATATTTTAACAATGGTTAATTATTTTCTAAAATAACAAAAACCACAAAGATTAATTTGATGAACAACTTAAAATCAATCAGTCAAGGAAGTGGCATGATTCCAGCTCTTGTTCTAGGCAACATTTACCCATATCAGACAAGAGAACTCACCAATGATGGATGTGGACCTGATCTTCTCAAGATCCTTCAGGTACGCCCTAGCATAACCTCGGTAAGCATTGGGAGAGTAGATACACTCCGTAGAGAAATAATCCAGCTTCTTGAAGTATGCATACATCACAATCTCTTTCTCATAGGTGTATTTGAATGGTTTACATCGGGGCAACGCTCCTTCTCCACCCTGTATGGAGATTTAAAAAAAAACAGATTCCTCAGGAATCCAGGAGATTTGGAGCAAAGTAACAAACTTAAAGCACAGATTACATGTAACATCTCAGACATGTAGGGGAAGGCGGGGTAAGTTGAGCATAGGGGCAAGTTGAGCCACCAGCCGCAGGCCAATAATGAATGAGTCAGACATTGTGGTGGTGTCATGTATTGATGACCCATAGCATAACCCCTAACCCCACCACATTGTTTTCAACTTTGAAACAAAAAGTAGTTTTTTAGAGAGAAAAATATGAATTTCAGCCAAAAAAGTAAAAAAGAGTGTGAAATAGATAAGTGCTTTATAAACACACACATCTTTAAATATAATTTGGACATGATAACATTTTAGTCCAGGTATGGATCTTCATTCTTGTCATAGTCTTTTATATGATGGATGCATAATAAATGTGTGGATACAAAATTATCGCACTAAGTTCGGACTGGGGTAAGTTGAGCCAAACAGCATGGGGCAAGTTGAGCCATGGTAATTCCTATGGTAATGTATCTTAAAAAACAAACAAACCATAAAAATCGATTGAAATGCTGGCTGAAAGGAGCAAATTTACATGACTGCTCTTTTCCTTTTAAAGGATGTTAGTATTTATAGAGAATTAGCAAGTGAAAAGACTTTAAACAAAAAATTGACATGCTGGTTCTCCCCTCATACATTTTGTACATAGTTTTTGTGGCTCAACTTACCCAGAAGGTGGCTCAAACTTACCCCATATATGGGGCAAGTTGAGCCATTTGACATCGTTTTTTTCAAAGGTCACGATGACTTTCAGTGTGGGGATAGAAAGTTGTATATAGGTGGAAAATATTTCAGAAGAATTAAATTTCAAGGCAAGGTACTTATTTCGACAAGATTATAAATCATATCAATTCTAACATGCAAAAAACAAAAACTGTCACAACTTACCCCACCTTCCCCTATATCTATTGTTTTTCTCAAACTTGCCAATACTTGGCAAACTCACCAACACTTGGCCATGAGCATCTTACAAATATTTGCCCTTATTTTCAGGTTTAAGCAAAATCTATTCAAAATTACAATTCTAAAAAAAATTGCATTTCCTTTGAGGCTAAAAAACAAAAATCCCTCTGACCATGTGTGATGTTCCTCTTTCTAATTTCTTCTTGCAGCCAGATTCAGTTGGGCTCATTAAGACATATTGATAAATAACATATTTTATAAAACGGGTTCAAGGATGTAGCCAATGGTGAGTGCGTATTCAAGTCACATGTTCATGCTTTAATTATGCGCAACCTTCCAGTCGTGCATTTTTCGTGCAGCACTGTGCATTTTTTGTGCAGCACTATGCAATTTTTGTGCAGCATTAGTTCCAGTAGCACGTAAAAACTGATACGCGTTCAGTTAAAAGAGGCTGGCCGGCTAGGATTTTGATGCGCTTACTTAGGCGCGCATAGTAGATACGCCTGTGATGTCATAATTGTTAGTCTTGTGATCTCTTCGTCTGTGCGATCGTACACAAGTTGGAGAGATTTGAACAAGATTTCCATGAAAAATTCTTTTTGCCGACCCGTTTTATAAAACAATTAATGCACATTTTAAGATTTGTGATGTTAGTGACGATGCGAGCAACTCTCGGGCATTCACAATATTATGCAAAAGCACTCGGCGCAAGCGCCTCTTGCTTTCACATAATTGTAAATACCCTCGAGTGTGCTGCATCGTCATAACACACTCATAAATGTGCATTAATTGTATAACAATATCCCATGAAATTGACCCCAAGGAACCAATTTATGAACTCGCAGAAAACCCAATAAACTTTGGAAAGATTATTTCAAAGGATTATGTTGCATTATACTTACTGTTATTATGTCTGTACATCTCCTCAGCCTTGCAATGTCACCTCTGAGGACTGAAACAAAAAAATCATTAGATGAACATGGTGAATTTCGCTCCATTAAAAAATGTGGAGCGTTGTGGCCCAGTGGATTAGTCTTCTGACTTTGAAACAGAGGGTCGTGGGTTCGAATCCCAGCCATGGCGTAATTTCCTTTAGCAGAAATTCATCTACCTTGTGCTGCACTCAACCCAGGTGAGGTGAATGGGTACCTGGCAGGAATTTATTCCTTGAAATGCCACTGTAAAAAAGGCTGCGGGGCTAAAGCTAGGTTAATAATATCAAAGTCCTTTGGAAGTGCATTGGGACGTTATGACATAATGTGATATGCGCTATACAAGAACTGTGTTATCATTATTATTATCATTATTATAATTACAGTTTCTTATATCATGCTTCGTACCTTTATACTCATTCCCCCATAAATATAAAGGCTCGGTTGGATACATGTACACCAATTTATAGTCACTGAAGAAAGGTCTACAGAACTATTAAGAAAAATTTCTTGTTGGCTCTGAATCAATCATGTTGAGCTTACAAGCAGTTTTATCATTATCTATGAAGTGTTCTAGCTAGACCCACTTTAGTTGTGGTCGCTATTTCACAGCATTACAATTTTTTTTCTGGCCGAGTTAGTGTTAATTATTACATCAATGTAATAACAATCTGAAATTGGCAAATCTCTGAAATTAAACTAATATTTATCAAATATAAGAATGAGTAATGTAAATTATGCAAATAAAACAAGACTAAAGATGAAAATGAAGGGAAATGCCATTCCTCTTTGCAAGGAGTAAAATTTTGAAACACATTTCATTTGAAACTAGAGGTGGATGGAAGCAGTGTTTTTCATGAGAGGTGGTCAAAATTCTTCTGTGCTGGTTGGGCATGACCACTGTTGTCCACTGTAGCTATAACACTGTCTATGGAAGGCGTTCAGCTGTCCAAAGAGGTGTTTCTCGACATGAATTAACTTACTGTTCATAAGAACTGTTTCAGCAATATCATCAGCATTGTGTCCTGTGACGATCTTGTCTGCATTCACAAGCATTGCACCTCGGTCTAAGGCCTGCCGTCTAAACACACCACAGAATGTACCTTAATAGAAACAATTCAGAAAAACATATTAACTCTTATAAGACACACACCTGCCAAACTTTAAATGAAAAAAAAAGAAACCCAGAATATTTTTAAACACATTTGACATCCTTTACATAGTGAAAATTTTTATACTGACATTTTCATAAGAGACATAAATTATTTATTAAACATGGAACTAAAAAAAATGATAGAAATATTTGAAAAGGAAATTTGTTCTTCTACTGTTGGTAAATTTCTAAGAGGCAACAATGGTCTAAAACTAATAATAGTAAGCAAAAATAAATTATTCACAGAAACTCACAATTGTTTTTCAAACCAATCTGCTTTACAATTGCATCCATTGTCCAGCCATATAACTCCTGTAATAGAGATATAACAGATCAGTGGGATGGGACTACAGTGGAAATATGACAAATAATGAAATAAAAACTGCACATGATTGTTAATGTAAATCATCAAAAAGACAACACTGAGTATTCATAAAAAATAGTTTTCGCGTTGTTTAGTAATAAAAGTGTGACATGTACTTGTACATAAATAGGCGTAATCCATACCTAATGAATCGTTTGTAATATTTAATTATAGAAATTGGTAGATGACATCGCAGGTGATGTGCATACAGATATTCAATGTGATAGCATGATCAGTGGCCAAGATATCCAAGGAGGATGTGATCTTGTCCCCCCCCCCCACCATCCTCTCCAGCCTAATTAGGCTAAAGGAATTAAAAGATTAAAGGAGAATGAAACCTTTGGAATAAAATAGCTTGTGTGAAAACAGAAAAATCAAAGAAACAGATCAACCAAAGTTTGAGAAAAATCGGACAAATAATAAGTTATGACAATTTGAATATTGCGATCACTATTAAAAGCTATGGAGATCCTCACATTGGCAATGCGACAAAGATGTGTGATATCACTTGTGAACAACTCTAGTATATATTTCATAAACTGCCTCTTTTATCACATCTATCAGTAGATCATGTATTCTTTCTGTAGGAGGGCATGTAATACAGATTTTTAAAGAATAAATCACAGATAAAGAGTTTTTATCACCAGAAGAAAAAGCAAAAGGAGACATATTGGGAATATTTCACAGCCCATCAAAAAGAAAGTTGTTCACATGTGACATCACAAATCCTCATCGCATTGCAAATGGGTGGATCTCCATAGCATTAGTGATTGCAATATTCAAATGCCCATAACTTTCTCATTATTTGTCCGAGTTTTCTCAAACTCTCTTTGTTCTTATTCTTTGATTTTTCTGTTTCGACACAAGCCTACTTGTTCCAAAGGTTTCATTCCCCTTTAAAAAGAAATACAACTTCATCAACTGATCTGATTGAAGATTATCAGTAGATCTTTTACATTTTGTTGATATCCCCATCCTCTTACCTCATATGAGACAATCTTCAAGGGTAAATCATACTGTTGTTGGTTCCTTTTCACAGTCTGAAGAAATAATGAATGATGAAGGAACAAAACTGTTAGAAACCAAATATGAAATTGATATCATATAGAAATCACAAAAACTCTTTGGAGCAAATTTCTTTATTTAAAATTGTAAGGCGCTTAGAAACTGTAAATACTGTATTAAGCATTATATAAAAGCTCCATATTATTGTTATTATCAGAAAATGACAAAGATAAAGTAGTTCATTGAATAAAATATTGTTAATGTAAACTAATCAATATATTTCTAAGTTAGATCTATATACCAGGGGTGTGAGTGATCACAAATAAAAAGATCTGAAAAAAGCTGGAGTATTGAAAAAGTCTGAAATAGAAAGAGCTCCCATACTTTTTGTAGAGGAAAGCCAAATACACGCTGAAATTCAGCTGAAAATCAAAACAACAAAAAAATCTGAACTCTCACACCCCTGCTATATACATACATGGCTCTCAGGTAAAGCAGATATTTTAACCCGAATAGATAATATGAAATTCCAGAATATATCAATAAAATAAAGATTCATGAAGCAGTACAGGCCAGCTACTACAAAGCACAACTTTGAACACTTTCATTAAACCATGGGTAAGAGAGAAACCATTGAATTCATCGTAGCTGAACAATTCTTTCAACCCTCCCCATTCAGGATGTGGTTTATGCCAACCACAGAATAGCATAATGTAACTTTGGACTCTTCCATTTACCAGAATGGGTAAGATTTTTATTACCTCCAGTGAGTCATCTCTGTATCCTGTAATTCCTTCATCAACAGAGAGTAGAACCAGATCAAGACCGTAGTCATATCTTTCATTGAGTAGCTTCAACACGTAAGCTAATACTGTGGAATCTGATCACAAATAAAAAATACAATGAATGATAAATATCTACTTTACTTTGTGAGCATACTTGAAATTACAGTCAAGATAAATTATGTACCTGTGTAATTGTGTATTGATAGAATGTCACAAACAGCCTAGAAACCAATGAACTAAGAAAACAATTAGAACCATTTCCTGCATTTATCATGGGCATTTAAAAACAATGATACGATGGAAACACAAATATATAATGGCATCAGACATGCTTAAACAGAGCTGCCAACCTGAAGAAGAACATTTCAGTATTTTTAAAGCTGAAAATCAGTATTTTGATGATGACATCAGTATTTTCAATGAAATACCATAACACATAAAACAGAAACTTTAGAAATCAGTATTTTGCATGAAACCATCAGTAGTATTCTTATGAAAATCCGTACTACTTGGCAGCTCTGCTTAAACCTTTTGAGATAAAGATGCAGTCTGAGAAAACTTGTGATACAAAGCGCATTATCAACCAGTCAGGTATTTGATCTTTAGTGAAAAATGGAATTTAAAAAAAAAAGAAAATGGCAAAAAAGCCAGACTGAATAGTGAAAAAAGAATGATCCATTAATAGTTACTACCTTTGCCTCCCGATGCTCCGACAGCTACTCTTTCCCCTCTGGTGAATAGCTTCCCTGTTGTAATGGTGTGATGGATCTCACTCTCAAAGGCAGCGTAAAAACAATCCTTGCACAAAGCATCTCCCTGGAAAAAGAAAAGCAAAGAAAAACATTGATCACGAAATTTGATATGCTGATTGATTCGTGAAGGATGTCGTGATGCTTTATGAAATTGAAAGTGTTCATGGTTTACTCTTGAAATGTTATCACATGCAATGACAGCATGTAGGGCCCCAAAGATTAAAAATTTAAAAAAAACTTCTGCAAAATTGGAAAGCGGGCATCTGGATTGGAAATTGTTTATTCCTTGGTGGGACTCTTCTCCCTATGAAAAACATAACCTAACGCACAGGCTCAGTGTGTCCTATTAAAGCAAACACTTTTGAAGTTTCTCATTACCGGTAATCCTGAATGCTTGCAAAATTTTACAAATGGAATATGGATAAAGCTCAAGAGAAAAATAATGCTATTCCTGAATAAAAGCTGTTGAACTTCAGCTAATCATTACACACTTAAAATTGGCAATGGCAACGCAATGAAAATAACAAAATCATTGTTTAAAATGCAAACTTGCCATTTTTCAGTAAGTGTATCTCATCATTAATTGTGACCCGTGTCACATCCATATCAATTTCTTTTTTAATGAAAATAAAAAGAAAATTAATGATTGCTGCCCATTTGAAGAGCAAAATGGGATAAATTTTAAACTTTTGATAAGAAATTATGTATCTTTATGTGTTTAAGAGAAATATTTTTGTATCTAGATGCAAAGGATGATCATACATATAAAAAAAGTACCCTATATGTAAAAAATCATGCTACTGACAGCCAAATGAAAGGAAATTTAACTCCTATCAAACATACATGTATGTATATCAAACATACAGTGTTACTGTAAATAACATTTTCAATTGCCCATAATAACTCTAAACAAAAAAAGAAGATTTGCTCAAGGATAAAAAAAGAGGGAAAAAAGAGGTCCACAGGAAATGTCTGCCCCTCCCAAAATACACACAAAAAAAACATAATGAAAATTAAATGAATGATTAGGAGAAATGTGTTCCAAAATATGAAATAAGCATCGATCAGCCAACCAGGGGCAACCCAGCAAACTGTTTACTCTGAACCCACTTCTAACTCAATTCCCCAAACTACCACACCGTATGTCAACGTTCCTACTCCATTCACCCCCAACAATAGGCTAAAGGAATCGTGGCTCCCGGCATTCAAAATGGAAGGATAGCAAATTGACTAATTTGGTATTTTCATTCAATTGCTGGGTGCCATATTTGTTTCTCTTTCCCCTCTTTTCCGTTCCTTTTGTAGAAGACTGATTGGAACCTCTTTAGCCTGTAAAATTTGATCTACACTTGTCAATAATTTGAAGCCTGTATGGTAGGAGCCTTAAGGGTGTATTCGTCTGATATATGCAGTCAATATATCATCCAGTTCCTTAGAGCACCTAGCACTTGAAAACTGTGTTTCCATCCCCCCAAAAGGAATGATGCAATTTTAAGATATTCTAGAAATGATTCTAATCGTTTTAGATGAGATTTTAGCGCGTAACAGCTGCACTGCTAAAGCCAGGGTAATTATGCTGCATATACTGTAGAGCGCTGTATAGAGAATTCTATAGTAAAGCTGTATAGAGACAGCCATAGTAAGGTACCATTGGGATCAATACAATGGAAATTTTTTTCACCAAAACTAGCCGAAAACAGTAACGATCAATTTTTACCCTCAAAAGCCGGAAACCAAACTTCAAATTAGCTGGGCCTCTGATCATCCATGACAATGAAAATAGTTTTTAATTTAGGAGAGACACGCTTTCCTTCCTCCACCCGGTTTCCCCCCTGACGGGCGTCAACATCACCCTATCCATATGGACACCCACCCCCGGACCTGTGGCACAACCGGCTTCCAATCTGGTGGTCTATTCATATCCATTGATGGCCTCCAAAACCCCTAGAATATCAACCCTTACTATATCAATACTTTTACAATGTAGAAAGTACAACAAATGATTTTCTTTTTCTTTAAATTCAACTTTTCTCCATCCCTGGGTCGATAAAACTTGAAATCATAGGTGTCCTTTCAAAGATGGCACAAGGCTTTCATAGTAGAGTTTGGCTTTAATTTTACGATTGATTGCATTATTTTGTTCACTAAACTACACAAATTGAAATGTGTGATCATTGGTGAAATTTGTGTTAAAAAGCCCTTGAAATATATACAGTACTGCAGTTAAGCAGATCTACTGTATCAGAACATTTGTATTGCATATCAACATTACAGATATGTTCTTATTACTGTACCAGCTTGTGTTAATATTCGAAATTTGGGTTTGCTTTATACTTTGTTATCATGTCTTGAAATGCGGTCAGGAAAAACCTTTATAAAGTTGTCATTAACAGAATAGTTTTCACAAAAATACCCCCCCCCCCCATTGGCACTACAACCCTTCCCAGTTCAGTCACTGTTTTCTTTCTAAGATTATCTTTAACATGTGAACAGGGGTCCATTCAGAACCATCTACCAGCATGGTCGCCTGCCAGAAATCTGGTGGCAATATTCGATACTCATACAATAGCAGTTAGACAGACATGTAACAGGAGAGGAGTTCTATAACCGCCGTTGGCGACCATTAGGGCCTAGCTTTTCTCGTCTAGATTTGATTCTCGTTAAGAACTGCACTGCATCCACTCAATTTATCTTGAGGGCAGTTTCAGTGAATACTGGAAGTTCAATATGTCTTGACAATATCACACTGGCATTGCATGATTTTGAATTTGATAGTGAGCATATTCCACCCTATCACTACATGTATATAAGAGAAAAGGAGTTTTTCTACAGGCAGTGTGTACATGTGTATTGCTCATTATTCCAAGGCGCTACATGTACATGTAAATGCACATTCATGATTACAGACCTAAACTGTATAGTTTCAAATCTGACTTTTATTTTGTTGAGGCTGGTTGCACAGGTTGATTTGATTGTCCATCTACATGTATAAAGGTAGACCAAAAGCATCAGTCTACTGTACTCTTAATAGTGGACGTACATTTACATGTACATGTCAAGTTGGGCCTAAGAGAATGAAATTCTTTAAGATTTTGTTTTCCTTTTTTATGAGCAAAGGAAATCAGCAAGGAAAGAAACTTTCTTGTCAGAAATGGAAAATAAGGAGAGATCTATTCAGAAATAGAAGAGAAATTGGATGCTATACACAGACAATAGTGATGTACATGTATGGGTAGAAGAAATGAGATGTGAAGAACATACATTTCTATGTAGTAGAAATGGAGGGCAAAGAGATTTCTGCAAGAAAAAAACAAGAAAAAGATTATAGAATGAAGAGAAGAATGACACACCAGTAATATACTCTCAGAAATTCAAATCATATCAAAGGCCTACATGTAACCCCTCACCCTTCATCAGTATGAAAGTTGTGGAGACTTTGCTTGATGACTGACAGGGCAAGGTAGCACATCAAGGGGCCAACTCCAATATTTTGTCTTTATAATCTCAAACGAGAATCAATCAAGAGAGATGATGTCCTGCTGTTACATTTGCATAGACCATAACCATAAACAAATCATGCACATATGTTGACACACGTCAAGATATGCCCATTGGAGCGTGTGTGGGGTGAGTCAACATCGCTTCGTCTCAAGTTGGGAGAAAATTGAGATCTCCCCATCCCATCTGCTTGAACCCCCCCCCCCTCCTTCACCAAGCCCACCTCTTTCTCTCTCTCTCCATCACTTCACTCGTTGTCTTCTTTCCTTTCCTTCATGCATCCCTCCGGGCCCTGTTACATTAACGTTTATGGTAACTTTGCTGTCCAATGGTAACTCCATGGAAACGCTATCAACAGCCAATTAGAATCAGGGATTCCATGCAAGTTATCAATGCATGGCAAAGTTACCACAATAGTAATTTTTAAGCAACAGGGCCCCGATATATCAATGAATGCTTTTAATTCTTTCCCTGAAGGCACACATTATCTTCATCTTTCAAAATGTTCTGCCGTTTCTTTTCCTCTTTACACCTCTCCCCTCCCCCTTCAACCCAATTCTCTCCCTCACAAATAGGTTTTCTTCCCCTCTCATTCTCTGACTCTCTATCTCTAGATAGACAGATAAACGGTTTATTAATTAAATCAAGACATCATCGCGGCTAAGGCCGAATTGCGATGTATTACAAGGTAATAATTATTAAGAAAATATTCAAACAGTAACATAGATAATTACAAAATAAATATTACGGATAAAGTATTGTATTGAAACTAATTGTGTAGTGGAATTCTAGAAAGAATTATTAACTTTAAGTGAGTTGTTTGTCTAGGAAATGAAAAGTGTGTATGCCATTGTAGTATTCAACTATAATAAAATCAGAAATAATCAACAAATTAACGGGAAACATTAAACAAATTGGCAAGAGGTATTTCATATGACGAAAACATATTAAATACCATTTCAACTTAAGGTCTGCAAATATAAAAGAAAAAGAAAAAAACAGATAAATTGATAAAATATTTCCACAGTATTCAAGATACTTTCTTTTTCAACAGTAATGTATTCTCACTGCACAAACTACTAGTACATACATGTACGGTGTAAACACATTACATATTTTGCCAGTCTCTTCCATTGGAGTCCCATGAAAAATTGTCAACATACAGTACATGTACATACATTGTAGACCAATTTGAATGATTTACAGAGAAAATAAAAGTGGATTTAATCTAGATCTGATATTACCAAGAATATGCACAATCAATGAAAGTGGAAAACGTAACAAGCAATCTCAAACAAAAACACCGTGCAGTACTTTATTTCTAGTTTCCTCACTATAGTATACAGGAATTATATGGGATTGTACACTGTAACAAGTGGAATGCCTCTGGCCGTCTCACCTGCATCACGCAGTTCAATATAGCAGCAGTGCTGACTTTGAAAACTATTCTAACTCGCACAAGATGTTTAGTGATACATGGTTACTCTTATGTCCACTTTTTATGAACTAGACCAATAAACTTACAGAGATATGATGGTTATTCAACAAAAAAACCCAACATGGCCAAAGTTGATTGACCTTACATGACCTTTGACCTTGATCATGTGACCTGAAACTCGCACAGGATGTTCAGTGATACTTGATTACTCTTATGTACAAGTTTCATGAATCAGATCCATAAACTTTCAAAGTTATGATGGTAATTCAACAGATAACCCAATTCGGCCAAAGTTCATTGACCTTTGACCTTGGTCATATGACCTGAAACGCGCACAGGATGTTCAGTGATACTTGATTACTTTAATGTCCAAGTTTAATGAACTAGATCAATAAACTTTCAAAGTTATGATGGTAATTCAACAGATACCCACAATTCGGCCAAAGTTCATTGACCCTAAATGACCTTTGACCTTAATCATGAGACCTGAAACTTGCACAAAATGTTCAGTGATGCTTGGTTACTATTATGTCCAAGTTTCATGAATCAGATCCATAAACTTTCAAAGTTATGATGGGAATTCAACAGATATCCCCAATTCGGCCAAAGTTCATTGACCCTAAATGACCTTTGACCTTGGTCATGTGACGTGAAACTCATGCAGGATGTTCAGTGATACTTGATTAACCTTATGTCCAAGTTTCATGAACTAGGTCCATATATTTTCTAAGTTATGATGACATTTCAAAAACTTAACCTCAGGTTAAGATTTCGATGTTGATTCCTCCAACATGGTCTAAGTTCATTGACCCTAAATGACCTTTGACCTTGGTCATGTGACATGAAACTCTAATAGGATCTTCAGTAATACTTGATTAACCTTATGGCCAAGTTTCATGAACTAGGTCCATATACTTTCTAAGTTATGATGTCATTTCAAAAACTTAACCTCAGGTTAAGATTTGATGTTGACGCCGCCGCCGCCGCCGCCGCCGCCGTCGGAAAAGCGGCGCCTATAGTCTCACTCTGCTATGCAGGTGAGACAAAAACTCTGGTGTTGATTTAACACCAACCCGGAATCTATATCTGTCCAGTGTCCACACCAGTGATGTGTTAAACAACACCAGTTTGGTTTTGGTCTAACACCAGATATGTGTTTTATATACAACACCAATTCGTATTAAAGGAAACCAAAACCTACATGTAAGAAGAGAAGTAATCTTATTGGAAAGAGTAAAATGAGAGGAACAATTTAAAACAAGTTTCATCAAAATCGGTTATAAAATAAGCAAGTTATGGGAGTTTGAAAACTCTTGTTGGACTTTCTATGGGCATCCTCAAATTGGCAAAAGTGCTTCAAAATGGCTGATTTTGTGGACAACTCTCCATTTGTTTTGTACACAAATTTTCAGATTTTCCTCCTTATCTTTCAAATTGCATCTTGCCTCCTTCTGAGCACTACATATGTCATAGGAAAATATAATCCACACCATATATGTCAAGGTCAGGAGGAGATAATGTGAAATATGTAAAAATAAAGGGGAAAATCTAAAACGAATGGAGAGTTGTCCACAAAATCAGCCATTTTGAAGCACGTTTGCCAATTTGAGGATCCACATATATTAAGTACAACAAGACTTTTTAATCGCCCATAACTTGCTTATTTCATAACCGATTTTGATGAAACTTTTTTTTTTACTTGTTCCTCTCAATTTACTCTTTCCAATAAGATTGCTTCTCTTCTTGGGTTTTGGTTTCCTTTAAAACAGCATCGGTTTGATTCCAAACTGGTGTGATTTCAGTACTTCTCTGGTGTGGACAGATGTACATGTACATGTAGATTCCGGGCTGGTGTTAAATGAACACCAGTTTTTGCAGTGTATATAAGAGTATGAACATGGTCATCAAATACTGAAATGATAGAGGGAGGTGTAACCTTCCATCATCTGTCATCTCATAGCTAACAACAAACGAATTGTGATTTAAGTCCTCCCGAATTTGCCCCTAATTATTTGCTCAAGGGCCAGTAGCCATTCTGCGGGTGTACACATCCACCAGCTGTTATGGTATTAGAGCGCCATGTCAGGCCTTTCAGGCGGCGTGTGTCGGTGTTTACTGATGGGGGAGGAAAGGGGGATGCGCTACGGCCGTGTTTGCAAATGTTGGACCGTCTTAAGGGCGGAGGGCTACTTTGCTGGTGCTTGCTACACTTTCTTGAGCTTCTGAAAGGCTACGAGTGCTTCTGTCTAATCCCTATTGTTCAAGAAATGAAATCATTAGGTGATTTCAAACCGCCTCAATCACAAGAATCCCCGTTAAATTACGAGAACTTTTTAAGGCTAAAAAATACCCGTTAATTATTCCTGCATTCACACCGCCCCGAAACACATCCTCCGGGATAAGTTCCCGAAGTTACGAGCGTGCGCAGTGTGGTCTGATAAGCAGGCAAGGCGGGAGATTCAAAATCCCTAGCCCAGCAGCCACCCACGCCGCCGCGCCCAACGACACGCTGGGATAAAAGTTCCCGTAATTTGCTTTCACATCGCCAAAATACCTGCGACCTTGGAAAAATCCCCACGAAAGTTCTCGTAATTTCGCCAAGTACCTACTATTTAGCGGGTATTTTCTTTCGGGGATATTACGCGTAGTTTGCTTTCACATTACCAAAATACCTGGAACTGGCGAACTTCGAGGCGGTCTGAAACCACCTATTGTGTACTTTTTGGAACTAAAGCATAGTTCTATTGCATTTTAATAGTGAAGTTCTGACACAGATGTTTAGCCTGAAGGAGTACAAATTTAGAGAGCACTGGTGGGGATGTAGTTGTATTGATAGCATGGTTGCTGATATGACATCCATTAGTGAACACAATAAATAAACAATAAAGCCCAAATCATCCTCAATATCCAGTAATATTTTGAAATAAAGACTAAGATACATTTAACAAGAAATGTATTTCAATGTACATGTACACACTGACAATTTCATTCAAAATCAGCTGATATATATTTGACATTAAAAAGTCATGATGTCTCAAATTCACCAGCCCATTTAACACACATCCCCCCCAAATGATGTATAAATCTCCTCATGAACAGTTCGAGGTTATGTTAATTCTCAAACATCATTGCAGAAACTCTTCTCACAATCATAATATCACTTTACATATACTACATGACCATGGAAAGAAATTATGTTTAGATCATATTTCATTACCATTAATTTCAAGCCTGGTTTAAAATGCCACATTTATAGATATATATACAAATAATAAAATTTGAAACTTGATTATAAATATTATGAATAATTATTATTACCATAACAATTACTTATAATCAAGTTTTAAATTTTATTTGTTAAATAAAAAAATTTCTATCTTTAATTGTTCTTCAAAACGGAATTTTGTAACATTGCTTAATATCGAAGAGCTACATGTATGTCATAACGAAGCAGTTCAAGGGTCAAGCTTATTGTATGTGCTGTGTTTACGAATGGATCAAGGGATCTAAAACGAGATCGGTCTGTTAAGAAACCTCTCATTTTTCACATTTTTACTAGTGTTTTGTTTGCACCTTCATACGCATTAGGCATAAGTAGATAAATTAAATCAAACAAATACTGTACATGTTTTCTATCTTCAATTATGGATTTCCTAGGGAAATCCATCTTTATTGACAAGTCTCCCATATATGCCTATGGCAAGGATATAAGGCTTCATGATGAATAAGCATATCAGAGCTGCCTACCTCTCTTGACCAAAAAACATACTGATCCATAATTAAAATCATATTTTGAAGGAAAAAACATATTTTTTGTAAAAAAAATGATGAATTCCACATACAAAGCATGCCAATCAAATATAACAAAAACATATTTTGCAATATTAAAGGACAAGTCCACCCAAAAAAAAACTTGATTTGAATAAAAAGAGAAAAATTCAACAAGCATAACACTAAAAAAATTCATCAAAATCAGATGTAAAATAAGAAAACTACATTTTGAAGTTTCACTTCATTTCACAAAACAGTTATATGCACATCTCGGTTGGTATGCAAATGAGGGAAGTGATGGCATCACTCACTCACTATTTCTTTTGTATTTTATTATATGAAATATTTTGATTTTCTCCTCATTGTCATGTGAAATGAAGTTTCATTCCTCCCTGAACACGTGGAATTCCATTATTTTAACATTTTGTGCTTCAGGCAAGGAGGTCCTAATCATCAAATTCGTAAAAATTGAAATATTGTATAATTCAAACAATAAACAAGTGGAATGCCTCTGGCCGAATCACCTGCATCACGCGATTCAACATAGCAGCATTGCTGACTTTGAAAACTACTATAATAATAATAGCCAATTTTTATAAAGCGCTTTTCCCAGAATGGCCAAAAGCGCGTTACAGCATATTATTACCCCGGTCATTGGATTCATTTCAATCCCGCACGAAAAGTGCACAATTTCCACTCCCTGGGGAGCATTCCTTGCATTCATCGCAGCCTCATTATGGCGCTGGCAAAATCAAACATACAATATCTTTCACATCCTACCGGGTACCCATTTAGCACCTGGGTCGAGAGTGGCAAAGTGTGGATTAACTATAACTCGCACAAGATGTTCAGTGACACTTGGTTACTCTTATTTCCACGTTTTATGAACAAGACCAATACACTTACAGAGATAGGATGGTATTAAATTAATAAAATATCCCCAATGTGGCCAAAATTCATTGACCTCACATGACCTTTGACCTTGATCATGTGACCTGAAACTTGCACAGGATATTCAATGATACTTGATTACTCTTATGTCCAAGTTTCAAAAGTCAGATCAATAAACTTGCAAAGTTATGATGGTAATTCAACAGATACCCCCATTATGGCCAAAGTTCATTGACCTTTGACCTTGGTCATGTGACCTAAAATGCGCACAGGATGTTCAGTGATACTTGATTACTCTTATGTCCAAGATTTATGAACTAGACCAACATACTTTCAAAGTTATGATGGTAATTCAACAAATACCCCAATTCGGCCTAAGTTCATTGACCCTAAATGACCTTTGACCTTGATCATGTGACCTGAAACTTGCACAGGATGTTCAGTGATACTTGATTACTATTATGTCCAAGTTTCATGAATCAGATCCAAAAACTTTTAAAGTTTTGATTGTAATTCAAAAGATACCCCCAAATCGGCCAAAGTTCATTGACCCTAAATGACCTTTGACCTTGGTCATGTGACATGAAACTCACGCAGGATGTTTGGTGATACATGATTGACCTTATGTCCAAGTTTAATGAACTAGGTCCATATACATGTATTTTCTAAGTTATGATGACATTTCAAAAACTTAACCTCAGGTTAAGATTTTGATGTTGATTCCCCCAACATGGTCTAAGTTCATTGACCCTAAATGACCTTTGACCTTGGTCATGTGACATGAAACTCTAATAGGATGTTCAGTAATACTTGATTAACCTTATGGCCAAGTTTTATGAACTAGGTCCATATACTTTCTAAGTTATGATGTCATTTCAAAAACAAGATTTGATGTTGACGCCGCCGCCGCCGCCGTCGGAAAAGCGGCGCCTATAGTCTCACTCTGCTATGCAGGTGAGACAAAAACAGAAGAAATAGTGAGTGACATTATCAACTCTCTCATTTGGATGTAACTGGCTCGTTCATATAACTATTTTGTTAAAAATAAGTGAAACTTTGAAAAGTCATAACTTTCTTATTTTTACATCGATTTTGGTGAAATTTTGAGCATTGTGCTTGTCTGATTTTTCTCTATTGATTCAAATCTACATTTTTCTGAGGTGGACTTGACCTTTAACTGGGATCTTGTCATTTGGACCATAAAATTGGAATAACACCAGAACTGATTTCAAGAGATTAATGTAAGATCATTTGGTTTTATTTTGTTTAAGTACATGATTTATTTCCTGTAATAAAAAAAGGGAAATTTAAATTAAATCTTGTTTGTTATTTGTTGCAGTATCGTAACAAATAATTTTGGGGGCTTGTCCGGGAAACAAAAACCAAATTTGTACAAGCCAATTTGAAACTAAAACCAGTTTTTCAGGAAACGAAAGCCAATTTGAGACGAAAGTCAATTTGAAACAAAAGCCAATTTGAATTGGAAACATTTTGGAAATTTTTGGAAAGTTCTAGAATATACTGTACTGTGTTATTACTTGCTTGTATTTGTGTATATTCACTATGGCTACATTTGATGTTGAAGAATTTCTTGCAATGACAGAATTGTCATATGATCATTTGAAGTCACTGAAGAAAGATGATTTGATAACAGTTTGTGATCATTTGGGTGTATCTCTAGCCCCAGGATTAAAGAAGGCAGAGATAATTGACTTGTTAGCTAGTCACATGAAGCTTACAGAGGAGTCTGAAACTTCTGTTACTGTTTCAGATGATGCTCAGATTCAACTTGCAAAGTTTGAAATGGAAATGAAAATGAAAGAGAATGTCGAGAAAGAGAAAATCAAAGAAAACCTTGAAATGGAGAAAATGAGATTAGAGTACCAGTTGAAGCTGAAAGAAATGGAGTTAGCTCATGCAAATACTAACACTGCTAAAGATAAACCTCCCCAAGGCTTTGATGTGGCGAAAAACATTCGCCTTGTGCCAAAATTTGATGAAGAGGGAGTTGATACATATTTTGTGTCATTTGAAAAAGTGGCCAAGAGACTGAATTGGCCCGAGGAATACTGGACTCTTCTCCTTCAAAGTGTTTTCGTTGGAAAAGCTGCAAAAGTCTATTCTTCACTCTCTGAAACACAATCATGTGACTATGCTACAGTGAAAGAAACAATTCTCAATGCATATGAGTTAGTACCAGAAGCGTACAGACATAAATTTAGGAACATGCAAAGACAATCAGGCCAGACGTATGTTGAATTTGCTAGGGAACAAGAAATGATGTTCGATAAGTGGTACAGATCACTGAAAGTTGACAAAGATTTTGTTCACCTTAGGGAAGTTGTCCTCCTAGAAGAATTAAAAAAGAGTCTTCCTTTTGGCATTAAATCTCACTTAGATGACCATAGAGTTACTGAAGTCAGTAAAGCAGCCATAGTAGCTGATGAATTTGAGGTCACACATAAAGGTAGTGGAGATAGGCCTCCTTTCAAGAATTATTGGAAAAAGAAAGGTAAAGGGTCATTTGAATCCCACAATAAACCTAGTGAGGAAAAATATGCAAGCAATGAACCTTTTACTAGGGTTCTTGTTGATTGTGTCGGACCCTTACCAGAACGAGGTCGGGTCACAGATTTCTCCTGACGATTATGGACTTGTCTACATGGTTTCCAGAGGCGATACGGTCTACACGGTTTCCAGAGGAGTATCACTACGAAGGCAGTGGTGCAGGCGTTAGTGCAGTTTTTCAATAGGTACGGTCTGCCGAAGGAAATTCAATCTGATCAAGGGTCAAATTTCATGTCAGGAATATTTCAGCAAGTTATGAAGGAGTTGGGAATAAAGCAGATCAAGTCCTCTGCTTATCACCCACAGTCCCAAGGAGCGTTAGAACTCTATCATCAGACTTTGAAGACCATGATTAGGGCTTATTGTGAAGACTATCCCGATGACTGGGATAAAGGGATCTCATTCCTACTGTTTGCAACTAGGGATTCCCCAAATGAGTCCACAGGTTTCAGTCCATTTGAATTGGTCTATGGTCATGAGGTTAGGGGTCCTCTAAAGCTGATCAAAGAGAGGTTTATGGTTCAGGATGATGATGTAAACCAAGGCTCCACATTAACTTTTTTTGGTGGTGGCCCGTTCGGGCCACCAAAACCTTCAAATAATTTTTTTTGGTGGCCCATTAGTAAAGTTTGGTGGCCCGAAAAATATAAAGAAAAACATCAATTAAAAATGAATAAAACAAACTGAAATATTCTGCAGTCACTACCACGTACCACTATTCTTTGTACATCTTGTATGTAAATCGTTCTTGCTGTTATTTTACTTTGCTTATTTTGTGGTAATATATAAATTGTTCTACAATGTATCATTGTGAATATGAAATGATTGAAAGAGAATAAAAGAATTGTGTTGCTCCCAGGTTGTGTGGACTTTTAATCTCCGTATAGACACACACTCATAATGGTAAAGTAAATAAATAGTGCATATAGCAAACTCAGATTGATTTACAAAACAATGATTTTTCCTTCCTTTTTGATCGTAAAACCTAGATTATGCAGGCCCCAAATCCAGTTTATTTTCTCTTTTCAAGCATATAGCAGGAGAAAATCACAGAAAATATGCTGCAGAATTAGAACAATGTATAAAAGGGGGAAATGAACAAAAATAATTTTTAGAATAGTATATTGAAAAAAAAAGCAAAAATTGTAAAAATGAATAAGTGAAATAAGACAAAAAAAATGAAGTAAGAAAAAACAAAGAACAGGAAAAAAAATTGAGAAAAAAAAAGAAAATGTAAGAAAAATGAATAAGACAGAATTATCAGAAAAAATGGGGAAAATTATTATTATTCAGTAGAAACATGTTCTTTAATCAGGCATATTCAATGGGAAGGGGTATAAATGGTTTAATCACTGTAAAAAAAATGACAGAAAAAAATAAGAAACCGGCAAGTTATCTGGAAAAAACAGTGAGAATATTCCTTCCCTATATTTGACAAAATGATGGAAAAAATTCACATTTCATATCAATAAAATGCCTTCCCAAAGTATTTACTTCCTTAAGAGTGGTTTAAGAAGTCATTTATAAACAAGAAAGAAAGAAGCTGTCTATTCAAGACAGCTTCGAAAATAAACCAAATATCAACATACATACAAATGCACATGTGGGACTGTGATGTACTCACCTATGTGTATTAATGCATTTGGAAATCGGTCTTTTTGAGTCAAAAGAGAGGTCATAATTCCTCCTTTTAATGCTTGCAAATTATCAGGTTTCAGTAATATGGATTGTAGAAGGGCATTTCATTGGTGTAAAATGTGACTTTGACGTAGATTTTCAAAGTTCTGGGGAAGATTTCTTAGCAGTAACATTTCGCATCGCAGCTCCCTGAGTCTGAATAGTCTGCTAGTGCACAGCCACCTGCAGTGGTTTCATGCATGCAAAGCTCAGCCAGACAGCCGGCCGTGCCGGCTGAATAATAGTTACTGTATGCTAGCGGTAGGCCTACATACTGTCATGACTGCAATCTGTGTGTGTGTGTATTTGTGTGTAGATTAACAAAAAAGGCGCATTACGAATTGACTTGCAATTTGAACTGTAGAAAGTTGATAAACGCATGCAAATACGGGAGAAAAATTGCGCTACTTTGAAAATTATTGGTTGCCCGATTCGGGCCACCAAAACTTAACATTTTTCAATAATGGTTGCCCGAGATGAATTTTTGGTGGCCCGGGCCACCGGGCCACCGCTAATGTCGAGCCTTGTGTAAACCTTCTAGACTATGTGTCGAAGTTTAGAGAAAGGCTCTCAAAAGTTTGTGATGTGGCTAAGGAACACTTGAAAGAGTCGCAGGGAAAAATGAAAGCTCACACTGACAAAAATGCAAAAGAGCAAAGTTTTAAGCCTGGAGACAAAGTGTTAGTGTTGTTGCCTTTGCAAGGTGAGCCCTTGAAAGCTAGGTTTAGTGGTCCCTACATAGTCAAAAAAGAAATTGAATGATGTCAACTATGTGATCAGTACCCCTGATCGAAGAAAGTCTCAAAGAGTTTGTCATGTAAACATGTTGAAAGAATACTTTGAGCGAGAGGCTAGTCAGCCAATAGGTACAACGCAGGTCAAAGAAGAAAAACATGTAGATGTTCATGAAGAAGAATGCTATGGAAAGACAGATAATGAATTGTCTTAAATACAGATGTATCTAAGAACGAACCATGTGATGTAAAGTTATCTAACTCAGAGATGTTAGGAAATATGGATGAGGCATTAAAACACCTGCCTGAAGATCAGAGAAATGATATATCTGGCCTGTTAAGAGAATATGAAAATGTATGTAAAGACAAACCAGGTCGTACACCTTTAACTGTACATGACGTAGACGTAGGTGATGTAAGACCTATCAAAAGGAATCCTTATAGGCTCAATCCAAGCAAGTTGGAAATGGTGAATAAGGAAATACAGTTTATGTTAGATAATGACATAATTGAACCGAGTCAGAGTAGTTGGAGTTCCCCCATTGTAATGGTTCCAAAGCCAGACGGCTCTCAGAGATTTTGCATTGATTACCGGAAGGTAAATGCAGTAACTAAGACTGACTCGTATCCAATTCCTAGGTTAGAAGATTGTATTGATAGGGTTGGAAATTCTGCCTATATCACAAAGATAGACTTGCTTAAAGGATATTGGCAAGTGCCACTGACTGACCGAGCCAAAGAGATATCGGCCTTTGTTACACCTGAAGGCTTGTTTCAATGCAAAGTCATGCCTTTTGGAATGAAAAATGCACCAGCAACCTTCCAAAGGTTGACAAATCAAGTGATTGCCGGACTTGACAATTGTGTCGTATACATAGACGACATCCTAGTATACAGTGATACTTGGAATGATCATTTGAATCATTTGCGAGCACTGTTTGACAGGCTGGACAAAGCCAATCTAGTAGTGAATCTGATGAAAAGTGAATTTGCCAAGGCAAAGGTTACATATCTTGGTCATGTGGTTGGTCAAGGGCAAGTGCTACCAAGAGAAGCCAAGATACAAGCTATCTTAGACTAGTGCTGCAGCCGAACTGCCGAACCGAACGGAAGTTCGCCGAACTTGGCACTTCCGAACCGGACCGAACCGGACCGAACCGAACCGAACACAAAGGCCTGGTTCGGAAGTTCGGTAAAAAATAAAATGTTAACATGCAATACGCAAGTGTGATGACTACATACTAGATTTAAGTATAAAATTGAACAAAAAAATATTGGTTAGTGATTGTGCACAAAGAGAATTCCACTCAATATATTTTTAAAATCCACTATGATAGCTCCCATCACGTCTTTGATTGAACTGTTATCAACTTAAGAATATTTTATTAACATAAATATATTTTTTCTTGATAAAATGAGGGGACATTTTGAAGCTTAACTCGGTATAAAAGTGTGGTGTAATTACGTAATGCCATAATCGATCGTGATCGTAATCGGACCTAATCATTTTGTATTTAATAAAGAAAAAGAACCAGACATAAATTCATTCCTCGTAAATGACAAAGTATGACAGTTTCGGTCTCGTGTTTGATTAAATTTTTATCATTTTCAATTTTTTTTATAAACATGAATATATTTTTTTCCTTATAAAATGTGGGGACATTTTAAGCTTAACTCAGTTAAAAAGTGTAGTTGAATTACGTATTGCTGTAATCGGATGTACATTTAATTGTTTTGTATTTAAAAAAAAAGAAAAAGACAAGACAAATTAATTCCTTGTGACTGACAAAGTAATGGTAAAGTATATTCCATCTTCTGAAATTTCCATATTAATATAAAAGATAAATAAATAAGAGATGAAGGAATGAGGGTGAAAAACAGAAAATATAAAAATTCAAACCAAATCAACGCATGTTCCCTGATCGATGTTCCGGAAATGGTTGGTAAGGAAAGTTGAAACAGGAAGTCCAAACAACCTGCTCTCGGTTGCTATTATACAGGTAAAATTCGTATTCCGAACTTGAAACGTTTTTCCATTGTCAATATTTTCTTAAAAGTGGTTTAATCTGGTCAATTACTGAAAATGAAATGATAAATTATCAGTTCCGTCTTAGTTCTGACGATCAACGCCGGGTGATTTCACAACACTAAAATACAGTGTAGTCCCATGTACTCATTTTCGTGTTGGAAATATGTTTGAAGTCACGTAGCGTCGATCTTTCTGGACAAAGAATGGACTGATATTTTATCTTTTAAAGTAATTCATTGACCAGATTTCACCACTTTTGAAAATAGGGACTTTCTAAAACACTCATATTCTTTGGAATGTGAATTTTACCGGTATAATAACAGTTGAGTGGAGGTTGTAAGTCTACTGTTTCGACATTCCCGATCAACACTTTCCAATTTGAGAAGCTGCGTTGGCAATGACATCGTAATTAGGCCTGGGACGATTGTCATTTTCACCATTCGATTATTTCCTGAAAAAATAATCGAATGATTCGATTATTTCCTGAAAAAATAATCGAATGATTCGATTATTTCCTGAAAAAATAATTGAATGATTCGATTGTTCGTTGGGGAATCACGTCTTTTAAGTCACAATAGGTGACCTAATTTATGGTGACCCCCCCCCCCCCCCATGAAGAAATCTCCATCAAAGTCACATGTTTAGCATAAATGAAAGTAGGCCCTTTTCCCTCGTTTCCATGATTTTTATATCAAAAGAAACTACATGAAATGAGAGTATATTGTTCCAATGATAATATTTCCTATTAAATCAATGCTGTTACTCTGGCATCATGCATACATCCCTCCAAGTGCCACACCCCTTCATATGAATGAATCAGCCCAGATCAGCCCAAAGACGTAAACAACTCATTCATGAAGTATTCTTTGAGATTGACCCCAGGTGGAGCATTTCACTTGAAAAATTTCATCCCTTGCCCACACCATTTCTCCGCCCCCACTTGTGGCACTGTCCACGATGCTACACATGTATTTAAAAAAAAATATTTTGCAAAATATTTCATTTGAAATACCTTCAAAATTACGATTTTTTTATCATTTGAACCTACATGTATAACTGGGTCTATTTTTGGAGACTAGTCGAGAAAGTACTGGGGAAGACGGGCGCATGTTGGAATGTCGTTTTCATTGTGTGAGGGGGATATAAAAAGGTTGCATTGTTTTGAAACATGAAAGGAATTGTCCGGCTCCCACCCTATCTTTCTCTCTCTCTCTGTCCCTCTCTCTCACACACACACACACACACACAGATGGGGGAGGGGTCAATTCATTTCTGAAGTCATGACCTTTCCTGATAAGGGAACCACTGCCTTCTTCTTTGTTTCCCAAAGTTTCATTGGCTATCCGAAGGTCCAATCAGCTCAAGTGAGCTGGTTGTGTGTTTACTTATTGTTTTGTGCACGCAGACAATGACTTATTTTGTGTATCGACGGCAAGGTCGGGTGGGATTAAAATTTTCGGAGCGCTTTCATGTTGGTGTGTAACTGTGATCATTTGTTGTGATCATTGATCATTTTTGAAAAATTACCTCGGTAACATTATAATTTTTAAACCTGTATGAAGTATTCAAAAACCGTTGTCATCGTTGTTTTCTTGTTTTTGTTATTATTACTTGGGTATTCGAGTTATCCCAATGTCATAATCAGGATCTACCGAACATTCGATTAGTGTAAATTTTTCTAATTTTTTTTTTCGATTGGTGATTGGCGGCATGCCAATCGAACCATTCGATCAATCGATGTTTACTCCCAGGTCTAATCGTAATCGATCATGATCATAGCTACTTGACATAATCATGAAAAAATATTCTAATCTTTGTAATTCTGTTTCTGTCCTGATTCTCTCATTATCAATATTTTTTTTTTAATTTTCATTTTAAAAAAGAAAGTAGAAATGACTTATTTTTTGTTTAAAGATTAAAACTAAAGAAAGTTCAACAATTTTCATAACTATTCTTTTTAGAAACAAAATTTATTATAAATACATGATAGATCATGCTCGTGATCACTTGTTTATGGGTCGGCGATCTTTATTTTTTTATATGTTAAATATAATTTGGCATTTATTGCCGAACCCTGAACCGAACCAAAGTTCGGAAAAAAATTGCCGAACCCTGCCGAACCGAACCGAACCCGACGCCTGACTTGCAGCACTATCTTAGACTTCCCAATTCCCACAACTAAGAAAGAATTGCTCAGATTCTTAGGTATGAGTGGCTTACTTGCTTCTACAGGAAATTTGTTCCAAATTTCAGTACTGTGGTTAGTCCTCTGATGCCCTTTTTACACAGGATTTTCTTAACCCCGGACTATCGCTAACCCCGTACTATCCTTAACCCCGTACTATATTTTTTCCTTTTCACACATGCCAAATTGTTATTGCTAACCCCGGATAAGGAATGCTTGCTTTTTACACACGAAACTCGCTAACCCCGGACTAGTGGTTTTTGTCGATCATTCGTAGTACAAGTGCTTCACTCGTACACTTTTTACACACGCTACAATTACCTTAACCCCGTACTATAGGTGGGGCCAAATTGCCATTTAGCCCCACCTATAGTACGGGGTTAAGCTTAGCCCACTTTCGTTTTACACATGCGATCTTAACCCCGTACTATTGCTCTTAGCACCGCAATTGGTGGGATAACCCTGCTTTTTTGCAGGGCCAAATAATCCCGTACTATAGGTGGGGTTAGCCCACTTTGCAAAAACGCTGTGTAAAACGAAAGTGGGCTAAGCTTTACCCCGTACTATAGGTGGGGCTAAATTGCCATTTAGCCCCACCAATAGTACGGGGTTAAGGAAATTTTAGCCTGTCTAAAAAGGGTATGACAAACCTGCTGAAGGCAAAAGTGAAGTATGTTTGGTCTGACAAATGTCAAAGATCATTTGAGAAATTAAAGGCCATTTTGGTGAATGAGCCTGTTTTGGCAGCTCCAAACTTCACAAAGCCATTCAAAGTAGCAATTGATGCATGTGATGTTGGAGTAGTATTGCTCCAAGAAGATGAAGAAGGCATCGAAAAACCAGTGTGCTACTTCTCTAAGAAACTCAATCGATTTCAGAAGAAGTACTCAACTATTGAAAAAGAGGCCCTGAGTCTCGTACTAGCCCTTCAGCAGTTTGAGGTGTATCTAACCAATGGAGAGATTACAGTCTATACAGACCACAATCCTCTTGTGTTTTTGGAGAAATTCAAAACAAAGAACCAAAGACTGTACAGATGGAGCCTAATGCTCCAACCATTCCCTTTGAAAATTGTACACATAAAGGGAAAGAATAATGTAATTGCTGATGCTCTGTCAAGAGTATAAAAAGTGAAATTATTCATGATTTTGACCAAGTGTGTCATTTGAAGAAAACATCTTTGATGTTCATTTATTTTAACATGTTCGTTAAGTACTATATCTTTGTACACGATAAATGTAAATGATTTATCAAGATGACTTTGAACAGTTAAAAGAAAAAGTAATCTTAAAGAAACCTTTACTACGGTAAAGCTTTCTTTTCCCCGGTGGGGGAGATGTTATATATAAGAATAATTGTAGAAGAATTGTGAAAGCAGTTACATTAATCTATTAGTTATTTCCTCTTTAAGAATAGCCTAGAATGATCAAGTACATTCCACAGCAATGTCGTAAGAACATTCCAGAATGTCTTTTTATTATGCAGGCCTTGCCTATTTAAAAGGCCAAGGAGTTTTATTGTTATTTCTGAATAGAGATTATGAACAATAGGCTTAGGGGTAATAATAGGGGTAATAATAATAATAAAAAAACGCGCCTCGGAATAGAATATTTCTAGATAGATGGCGCTATATAAATGCCTATTATTATTATTATTATTATTAGCTATGTTATTGACACTGTTGATATCAATTAGGTCATTCAAGAGTCTTCTGGATTTTGACTGCTCCTGAAAGGAGAAAGTTCTTTTGGAAGACAATGCTAGAAGCTTCTAGATTAGTTGAAATTTAAAGGACATCATCACATCATATGAGAGCAGGAGATCACATCACATCATATGAGAGCAGGAGATCACATCACATCATATAAGATCACTTCACCAGATCAGATCAAAGCAGTTTATTTCCACCTGGAATATCTATATTGTGTGGAGTTATTTGCCCACCATCAATGAACTGTTTGCAGTTATTTTGAGAGAGGAATTTTCAGTTCTCATCGAGATCATCAACATCATCAACCTGTTCAATGAACACGCTTCAACCCATGGATTGCTGAAATTGACTGTTAATCATCATCAACATCGTCTTCACGGACATTTCAACTCGTTACAGTGACTCTTATTATTCATCGGACTTCAACATCAGTTTCATCATCGCCATCATTAGGCGGTTTCAAACCGCCTCGATCACAAGAATCCCCGTTAAATTACGGGAACTTTTTAAGGCTAAAAAATACCCGTTAATTATTCCTGCATTCACACCGCCCCGAAACACATCCTTCGGGATAAGTTCCCGAAGTTACGAGCATGCGCAGTGTGGTCTGATAAGCAGGCAAGGCGGGAGATTCAAAATCTCTAGCCCAGCAGCCACCCACGCCGCCGCGCCCAACGACACGCTGGGATAAAAGTTCCCGTAATTTGCTTTCACATCGCCAAAATACCTGCGACCTTGGAAAAATCCCCACGAAAGTTCTCGTAATTTCGCCAAGTACCTACTATTTAGCGGGTATTTTCTTTCGGGGAGATTACGCGTAGTTTGCTTTCACATTACCAAAATACCTGGTATTGGCGAACTTCGAGGCGGTCTGAAACCACCTATTGTGAATTTTCACCAGCCAACTGGGATCTTGTCATTTGGACCATAAAATTGGAATAACACCAGAACGGATTTCAAGAGATTAATGTAAGATCATTTGGTTTTATTTTGTTTAAGTACATGATTTATTTCCTGTAATAAAAAAAAGGGAAATTTAAATTAAATCTTGTTTGTTATTTGTTGCAGTATAGTAACAATATTTTGTCACTTTTGATTATGACAAGACATACTAATAATATTAAAACATATTCTTTGGCAGCTTTGGTAAATATGTCAAAATATAAAAAAAATATCATCACAA
Organism: Lytechinus variegatus; assembly: GCF_018143015.1. Classification (NCBI taxonomy): domain Eukaryota; kingdom Metazoa; phylum Echinodermata; class Echinoidea; order Temnopleuroida; family Toxopneustidae; genus Lytechinus; species Lytechinus variegatus. The sequence goes on from NC_054743.1 coordinate 10,657,182, forward strand.
AGTCCTCAAAGCTACAATGACTCCCTATAAATATACAATCTCTTGAAATGCCGATTCTTGAACAACAATAAGGATAAAATAAAAAATCAACCAATTTTATTAAAGGCTTTACTCAAATACTTTATAAATAGGTCTTAAAGAATCATACATTTACTATAATTAAGTATCCTTTATCAGAAGTATGTATTGTTAATTTCACATACATTATAATTTTTTACTTCCAAAACATACAAAAGCTCATACATGTAAGTCAACTCACCGGTGGTGCTAAATTAACTCAGCGTATACAGAATAGATGAAATACCCTGTCAAAACAGGTTCTTCTCCTGCTCTCAAACTTGAGAATTGTAAGACTAAACCAGAAAATACTGAAGAAATTAATTGAACAAAATCTCCTGAGGATCTATGCTGAGCCTCACTCACAGTCATGAACGTTTGGCAGTGGATGTCTAACTAGTGGGTTGAGCGTGCTGCGACCCCACTTCTGGTGTTCACACGACTTCTATGGCTTGATTTTTCATGTGCGCAGCGGCATGTAATGAACCTAGTCTTGAGGACTCCATGATGATGTCTTAAAATATTTTGACAAATACTTCTTCATCATGGAGTCTTGACACTCTTCCCATAGACTACATAGATGCATAAAAGACTGACCAAAACAAAGATGGATTTCCCGAGGAAATCCATCTGTTTAGATAAAAATCACATAATGGTGTTTTTTTTAATTTATTTTTACACCTTCCTACGCCTAATGCGTATGAAGGTTTCAAAAATTGGTTTATGTATAAGGCGAAAAATTGAAAGTTTCTTACCAGACCAATCTCGTGTAGATCCCTCAATCCGTTTGTCAACAAATCAAATACGATACATGTGGGTCTGACCCTTGAACCGCTTCGTTATGACGTACATGTAGCTAACATTAGCGATGTTACAAAATGCCATTTTGAAGAACAATCTATAGATAAAAATTATCATTTAACAAATACTAAAATTTAATATGTGATTATAAACAATTAATATTATTATAATAATTATTCATAATCACGCATTGAATTTTTGTATTTGTTAAATGTTAATTTGTTAAATAATGATTTTTATCTAAAAATCATCTTTCACTATCATTCACCACAATTCACCACCAATGGCACAAAAAGCATGTTCTTTTTAATACTCTATTTTACCTCTCTCTTAATCTGTATCATTTTAGAATACGCACAATTAAATGCAATTCTAATTCCACTGTGACAGTGATCATAGCTACAAAATGTAAGCCTAGGTATAGTATAAATGTAATTAGATGCATAATGTGCACCCAAGTTTAATTCATCTTCGAGATAGGCTGCAAATCCCTTTAAAGGTTATTGAAGTTAATATTCATTCTGATGCATTGTTTCTCCAAATCCCATTAAAATTGAGATTTAAAGAGAAATTAAAGAGGGCGAGGACTGATCTACATGTAGCTAAAAAATAACTTAAAAAATCATACAACATTAAAAAATTTTAAGTAATGATTCATAAAGTGAACAGGTATTCCTCAAAATACAAAAAGTAGCATTTGAAAACAGCCCCCCCAAATGCAAAAATTAGCCCCCAAAAGGTAGAAATGGAGCCCCCAAAATTTTACAAACTAGCACATCAATGATATGGAGCTCATCCGGCATCTCGCAACACAATTTAACACAATTTTAATTTCAGCCCAGCTGACACTGTAGTGAATTACATGTATATTGGTGACATAAATTGAGGATATAGAATTGAAATTGTGATCTATGAATAAATTTCATATGAATTGAGTATTAATCATTATCTAGTCAGTTTCTTAACTCTGTGTAGAACCTTGGTGAACCTAGTGTAGCTCTCAGATGGAACAAAAATAACCAAAATCAATCAACAAATAAGTAAGCAATTTTTGTGAGTTTTGAAAATATATGAATAAATAGCAGACTCAATGAGTTTCAAAATTATGTTTAAATTTTGTATCACCACCTCGAGCTATCATATACATGTAAAGCAAACAAAACTGAAATTGATCAACAAATGAAGAATAAAAAACATTTTTTGTGATTTATGAATAAATTTTGCATTTAAATTAGAATAAATAATTTTCCAGACAAAATTTCAAAATTTTTGGTACAAGTTTGGTGAACCTCATGAAGTTCTACCGGATGGAAGAAAAAATATCAAAATTTGTCAACAAATAAATAAGAGGCATTTTCTGTGATTTCTGAATAAATTTCGCATAAATTAGCATAAGTAATTTTCTACTGAAAATTTCAAAAATCTATGTCTAAGTTTGGTGAACCTCATAAAGTTCTACAAGATGGAAGAAAAAAAGTAAAAATCGGTCAACAATTAAAGAAGAAAAAGCATATTTTGTGAATTCTTAAAAATATGCATAAATTAATTTCACATAAATTAGCATAAAAATTGTTCTGGTCAAAATTCTGTGTAGAAGATTGGTGGACTTCATGAAGCTATACTAGATGGAAGCAAAAATTTCAAATCGGTCCACAAATAAGGAAGAAGCATTTTTTGTGAATTTTTAAAAATATGCATGAATAAATTAGCATAACAAGTGGAATGCCTTTGGCCGTCTCACCTGCATCACGCGGTTCAATATAGCAGCAGTGCTGACTTTGAATACTACTCTAACTCGCACAAGATGTTCAGCAATACATGGTTACTCTTATGTCCACTTTTTATGAACTAGACCAATAAACTTACAGAGATATGATGGTTATTCAACAAAAAACCCCAACATGGCCAAAGTTCATTGACCTTACATGACCTTTGACCTTAATCATATGACCTGAAACTCGAACAGGATGTTCAGTGATACTTGATTACTCTTATGTACAAGTTTCATGAATCAGATCCATAAACTTTCAAAGTTATGATGGTAATTCAACAGATACATCCAATTCGGCCAAAGTTCATTGACCTTTGACCTTGGTCATGTGACCTGAAACGCGCACAGGATGTTCAGTGATACTTGATTACTCTAATGTCCAAGTTTAATGAACTAGACCAAAAAACTTTCAAAGTTATGATGATAATTCAACAGATACCCCCGATTCGGCCAAAGTTCATTGACCCTAAATGACCTTTGACCTTGGTCATGTGACGTGAAACTCATGCAAGATGTTCAGTGATACTTGATTAACCTTATGTCCAAGTTTCATGAACTAGGTCCATATATTTTCTAAGTTATGATGACATTTCAAAAACTTAACCTCAGGTTAAGATTTCGATGTTGATTCCTCCAACATGGTCTAAGTTCATTGACCCTAAATGACCTTTGACCTTGGTCATGTGACATGAAACTCTAATAGGATGTTCAGTAATACTTGATTAACCTTATGGCCAAGTTTTATAAACTAGGTCCATATACTTTCTAAGTTATGACGTCATTTCAAAAACTTAACCTCAGGTTAAGATTTGATGTTGACGCCGCCGCCGCCGTCGGAAAAGCGGCACCTATAGTGGAAGAGCCGTGGTGTAGTGGTTCTGACTCTCGCCTGAGAACAGAGGGTCGTGTGTTCGAATCCCACCGCGGTCTAGCGTCCTTTGGCAAGGCGTTAATCCACACTTTGCCACTCTCGACCCAGGTGCTAAATGGGTACCCGGTAGGATGCGAAAGATAATGTATGTTTGATTTTGCCAGCGCCATAATGTGGCTGCGATGAATGCAAGGAATGCTCCCCAGGGAGTGGAAATTGTGCACTTTTCGTGCTTGATTGAAATGAATCCACTGACCGGGGTAATAATATACTGTAACGCGCTTTGGACCATTCTGGGAAAAGCGCTTTATAAAAATTGGCTATATTATAGTCTCACTCTGCTTCGTAGGTGAGACAAAAATTGTTCTGTCCAAAATTTCAAAATTCTGTGTAGAAGATTGGTGAACCTCATGAGCTCTACCAGACAGAAGCAAAAAATTCAAAATTGGTCAACAAATAAAGAAGAAGCATTTTATGTGAATTTTTTAAATATATGCATATTTCGCATAAATTAGCATAAAAAATTGTTCTGGTCAAAATTTCAAAATTCTGTGTAGAAGATTGTGAACCTCATGAAGCTATACCAGATGGAAGCAAAAAATTCAAAATCGGTCAACAAATAAAGAAGCATTTTATGTGAATTTTTAAAAATATGCATAAATTAATTTTGCATAAATTAGCATAACAAGTGGAATGCCTCTGGCCGTCTCACCTGCATCACGCGGTTCAATATAGCAGCAGTGCTCACTTTGAATACTACTCTAACTCGCACAAGATGTTCAGTGATACATGGTTACTCTTATTTCCCTTTTTAATGAACTAGACCAATAAACTTACAGAGATATGATGGTTATTCAACAAAAAACCCCAACATGGCCATGGTCAAGTTCATTGACCTTACATGACCTTTGACCTTGATCATGTGACCTGAAACTCGAACAGGATGTTCAGTGATACTTGATTACTCTTATGTACAAGTTTCATGAATCAGATCCATAAACTTTCAAAGTAATGATGGCAATTCAACAGATACACCCAATTCGGCCAAAGTTCATTGACCTTTGACCTTGGTCATGTGACCTGAAACGCGCACAGGATGTTCAGTGATACTTGATTACTCTAATGTCCAAGTTTAATGAACTAGACCAATAAACTTTCAAAGTTATGATGGTAATTCAACAGATACCCCCGATTCGGCCAAAGTTCATTGACCCTAAATGACCTTTGACCTTAATCATGAGACCTGAAACTTGCACAAAATTTTCAGTGATGCTTGATTACTATTATGTCCAAGTTTCATGAATCAGATCCATAAACTTTCAAAGTTATGATGGGAATTCAACAGATATCCCCAATTCGGCCAAAGTTCATTGACCCTAAATGACCTTTGACCTTGGTCATGTGACGTGAAACTCATGCAGGATGTTCAGTGATACTTGATTAACCTTATGTCCAAGTATCATGAACTAGGTCCATATATTTTCTAAGTTATGATGACATTTCAAAAACTTAACCTCAGGTTAAGATTTCGATGTTGATTCCTCCAACATGGTCTAAGATCATTGACCCTAAATGACCTTTGACCTTGGTCATGTGACATGAAACTGTAATAGGATGTTCAGTAATACTTGATTAACCTTATGGCCAAGTTTTATTAACTAGGTCCATATACTTTCTAAGTTATGACGTCATTTCAAAAACTTAACCTCAGGTTAAGATTTGATGTTGACGCCGCCGCCGTTGGAAAAGCGGCGCCTATAGTCTCACTTTGCTTCGCAGGTGAGACAAAAATTGTTCTTATCAAAATTTCAAAATTCTGTGTAGAAGTTTGGTGAACCCCATGAAGCTCTACCAGATCAAGCAAAAAAATAAAAAACGGTCAACAAATAAAGAAGTCGCATTTTTTGTGAATTTTGAAAAATGCGCATAAATTAGCATATTTATTGAATTTCAAAATTCTGTGTAGAATATTTGAATGCCCCACCTAGTGCTATCATATAAAGCAAACAGAATTGAAATCGGACTTGAAAAGGCGAAGTAGTAGTATTTTGAAATTGTGGACGGACGACACGCCATGCAATAAGCTCATCTTGCCCTTCGGGCCGGATGAGCTAAGAATTAAAAATGGAGCCTCCCCCAAAAAAATATATTCCCCCTAGTCCTGTATGTAGCCCTCTAACGTTACTCAAAGTCTCAATTCAAGGTAAACCAGGGAGCTCCGGCCCGCTTCGTGGGTGGAGCCCAGGGGCCTGTTGCATGACGAGAAGAGTGATACATGTACGTAGGAACGTCCTAGGACCATTCTTCCGAGATAGGAAGATTGGCGACAAATCAGCGCTTTCCGTTTCACGATGGCTACATGCATCTTGTCTTCCAAGTCCGCGACATCATTTGATATTGATATTATCAGAAAATATTTAGTCTTCATCATCACCTGAACCTTTTATTTAAAAACGATGACTTTTCATAAAATCATATATTTCAATAAATGGAGATCAAATAATTTTTTTATGTATTACTGATTGTAGAATTGATGTATGGAACTTACTTAATGAGGCAAAAAAAAGAAAAAAAATCAAAGATCCATAAAATCGAAATCTTCATTATTTCCCTTTATCTAGAAGACTAGAACACAGTGCCCTTTCAGAGACACCTTTCATTGATATTTCAATGAAAGAGGCCCTTGTCCAACATAAAAATTGATGTACTACAATGTAAATAAGTAAATTCGACATTGTATTCGTTCAATATTCTGATTCTTACCCAGCTATTTAAAATGCGCCATTTCGTATGGACTCTTCAACCTTTTCTTTCATATACAACTTATCTTCATTTGTTATGACTGTGATGGATTCGTAAGCTATATAGACCTAATGTATATTCTAATTAGCTATTTTGTTACCGCAGATTGTTTGTTGCTTCATTCATCATCTCAATTAAGTTAGCAGAAATTCAACAATTTTCATTGATTGAAAGTAATCTCAGCCAAAAAATAATGATTATTAAAATAAAATAAAAATAGATAAATGAATTAGCATGTTAAGTAGCATCTTAGTTTTGTATCGATATCACGTTTTTTTCTTTGTTTTTTTTGCTGAACATTATAAAAGTGTTTTCTTTACTACCGGTATACAAAATTTCTTTTTGAAAAATTTGTTTTCATGTTGTAATGATAACGCATGAGGGGTCAGAGAGATTGCTGCCCATTTCGATATTTCAAGTTTGGTAGAAAAAACAACTGGAAAAGGGTGGGGAAGAGGGAGAAAATGTGAGAAAATAAAAAACATATTTTTATTAAACAAAAATATGGGCCTATCAATAGATTACCCGTGAATTGATGACAGTCCCAATATAAAAATAACTTGGCGCCATCCCAGATAAATGCATCAGAGTGCAATCAAATGACCCCCCAAAATGTTTAAAGGTGATATGTCAGTGTGGCCTGCCATAACACATTTTCTCTTAATGCCGACAGTGTAGGGCGGTGTGCAAAGATCATGCCTACATAGGACATGTCTGGAGGTGTCTTTCCAAGGACCATCCTTCATATCGCCCAAATCGGCTTTGTGAAACAGTTGAGCTACATGTATATGTCGTTCTTACGTAGAATGGCTACAAAAGACCCTTTCATGCAACAGGCCCAACAGTACATTTTCTAACTAGTGGGTCGCGTGCTGGGATCCCACTTCTGGTGTCCACAACACACGGCTTCTATGGCTTGATTTTTCCACCGGTTCACTGCAACCATCCTGCCTGTGGGGAATCTACAGGTAGGACTATATTGTATGCCAATGCTGTATAGAGCACACACTTTAAAAAAATCATTAAAATAAGATCATTTTTGTGGCCAAAATTAGTAATTTCTATAGTTGCAATTCAATTTTCATTAGTAACTTAAACCAGAGCACTCAAATTCAAAAACTTGAATTTTGGGCATATTTTTGTGTACGCCCTCTATTGGTGGAACTAAGTAATAATAGGCCCTATAGCAAGAAAATTTTCATTTTTCAAGCACTAGATCTATTTTTAATAAAGAAAAAATAATTAAAAGAATCAAATTTACTTAAAGGGGAAGTTCACCCTGAAGAAAACTTTGTTGTAAAAATAGCAGAAAAAATAGTAAAAAATATTGGTGAAGATTTGAGGAAAATCCGTTAAAGAGTAAGAAAGTTATTAGAGTTCAAAATTTTGGATTTGTGATGTCATAAACGAGCAGTTGCCCCATGTGTTATGTAATATAAAATGTATGAAATTTCAAATTTTGTATGGTTCCTGATGACTTAATTTTTTTTTCTTTTCATGATCGGGTGTGAAACGATTTGTCTATTGATATTAGTGCTGTTGTCGATAGGCCTCATATCGACATTGATGTCGACATATGAAGGATTTTCAATGTTTCCGACATGTCGACATGCACGCACCCACATCGACATGCAAACATAAAATAAAAAGGGGTCTAGCCTAAAGTCACGAGTATAAAGCTTAGCTGAAAAGTTAGAAGCTTTTATCCACAGTAAGTGGCGCGATTAAAAGGTTTATTCAACTATAAAGCGGCACATTAAATGAAAAAATACCTGCGAGCTGCCGGCAGCAGAAATACGTCAGTGCGCATGCCTGAGTGCAGTGGGGCCGGCCTGCCCGCTGATCGAGCTGTCCCTCGACGATCGCTCTAGATCTAGCTAGCGTAGCGTACGTAGTAGCATTCACCGTACCCATCCATATGTACCCATCGCTATTCACCGTGCTTGATAATACGTTGCTCCTCAATGCATTACTTTTCACATAAACGTTTTTGTCAAAGTTGTGACAGCCGCAATTGAGCGCTTATTTCAAACCACGAAGTCACAGAAAACTTCCCTTCCTTCGTTTGGAGATCGTTGCATGGATCGCCGCGGAAGTGATGCTGATATTATCGGTCGATTTTCATTATTTTTTACTGTCAGTTTGAGGAGCTTGCGTTTGCAGCACATGTGTACCAGCGTATAATACGCAATGATCACTATTGTAATTGGTGATTCTCAAATTGGCTCCGAGTGTTATTGCGCAATGCTTTCGAGACCGGATCGTGGTACAAAACTTGATTCTCCAGAAAAAGATGTGGATTAAATCGGTGATTTTGAAAGTGAATTCACTCTAGCTTAGTGAAAATATGTTTTCCCGAACTGAGCCTGTATTATATAGATCTAGATCTAGTGTGGGGATATCACTCGTGTCAAGGTGAATACATTTGATTGAGAGTGTTATGTTCCACGATCAAATGATTTTTTTGTTAGGGAGCCTAGGCTAAATTACGGTCCCTTTTTCATGTCGACATTGTCGATGTCGGGATTGATTTTTAAGTGACATGTTGACATGGATTTTTGTTCCCGACAACAGCACTAATTGATATACAAAAGTTACAATGAAAACCATTTTCAATTTTCTGAGAAAATGACATTTCGTTGATTTTTTACCATTCGCTATGTAGGAATGCTGCTCGCATATGACGTCACAAATCAAATAATTGAAATTCTAATAACTTTTTAATTATTTGATAAATTTTTCTCAAACCTTCGGCAATATTTTTTATTATTTTTTCTGCTATATTTACAATAAACTTTTTGTCAGGGTGAACTTCCCCTTTAAGAGCCATATTATGTAATGAAAAGCTGTATTCCTGTAATGGAAACGGACGGTGTAAAAAATTAAGCATTTGTCCAAAAGAAAAACTTAAAAGGAGAAAATAAGCCAAACATGTCAACCTTATTTTGCCACACATCATGGACTCAGACACTCATGGTTTCAAATCGTCTCGTGTGTGAAGGATTCATATGCACCTGGTGCACGCGAATCTTTCACACCCTTTTTACTAAAATAACTATGACTTTACATCGTAGCTAAGCATTATATTTATTCTATGACACTTACCGAACCATATGGATCGTTTGTTGAACTCTCTATGCTGTTTTGTTTAATAAAATAAGAGCATTTTTCGTGATCTTCACGTAGATTTCTCCTGCTCAGCGTGGATATCAATTTTTGCCTAAAGAGGGCGCGCGATATTATTCACAAGCCGGTTTGTTTACGATTTGCAAGTTGTACTGCTAGTTGCATTCTAGGCGCCCAGCATTATTTTCCTCTCTGTTTTTTTTTGCCGTCATGTGGTATATTCTGTTGTAGCGCCATCAGCGATGATGAAATGTAAAAAGTCGCCCTGAAATGAAGAAAAATTGTTTCGCGTAATTCGTTAGTTAGTTTCTATTTTTTTCTTCTTCCTCATCTATGATCAAAGGTGAAAACTTTTTTTTTAGATCTGTTCTAAAAGCTGGACATTTTATTGTTCAAGTAAATAAATCAACAGGACTTGAAAATAAAACATTCTTAGCACTTTTTATAACCATGATGAGGAGACCTATATATATATACATATATATATATATGTATACATATATATATAAATATATACATATATATATATATATATATATATATATATATATATATGTGTGTGTGTGTGTGTGTGTGTGTGTGTGTGTGTGAAGCTATGCCAGGCATGCTTGCATCACTTTTTGTTGTCAGTTTTACTATGGATTACAAGTTGAATAATCCACATTTTGTTTACACAATACTTGAAAAGGAAATGTCTGCCTCTTGTTAATAATTACTTTTATTAACATTAAATGACAATCTTCCTTTTCTATTATCCATTTGACATTTCAAATATGTTGGGCATGTCCCCTTCTTTCAACTCATTGACTTTGTTTTTGTTCGCTCTTGCCACAACTATGAAATAATTTCTGAGTATTTGGTGATTGGTACTCTTGTTCAATTATTAGAATGCAAAGATTATTAGAAGACTTGTGCTCAAATATGTTAAATTATCATGCCATGTATGTCGTATTCCTTTATTCTTTACTCACTATACATTTTTGAAATTATATCTTGATATTTGAATGTACTATTTTATAGGTGTATCTCACTACATTTTATTTTATTTTGGAGCTTCTCACTTTATCTCCTCCGCCAATGTCTGTTTCGATAATCGTTCCGTTCTCACTGACTTTGCATCGTTCACACTTAGAGGTCTTTGCCCTACGTTCTCGTTTTTGCGTAAGAATCCTTTGTGTTGCGCCTCCTCGTCCTTCTTCATGTTCTATATGTGTTTTGTGTTCTTTGCCTTCTCCCCTCACTTTGTTACTTTGCTTTACTGCCTCTTATATGACCATGACCGACACTTTATTGGACATAACACAACACTTTCGGATATGTACTGACTTCTTAGCATAGACAATACACCTCAGCTTCCATTTACATCATTGGATAATGATGACCTCTTCAGCGAATTGAGACCTCAGGATACTGTACTTAACAACCCAATTAATCCTTCATTTTATGATAATTTTGTTACTAATAATATAAATTTAGCTTCGGAAGAATTAGATCTCGATTTTGAACAGGATCATAACATATTGCAAAATCCTTCTTCTGAGTATATTACGCAACATCAGGTAAATAATCTTACAAAAAATTTTAAGGACGATACATTCAGCATAATGCATGCTAATATAAGAAGTTTAAATAAACATTTTGATGAACTTCAGTTACTTTTGAATAACACTTCAAATTCTAAAAAATGCCCCTTTTCTTTAATTGGCCTTACTGAGACATGGATATCGTGTGATTCTAACCATCAATTTTCTCTTAACGGATATGATTTCGTAATGAATAACCGAGAAGACAGACCTGGGGGTGGGGTAGCGTTCTATATTTCACATGACTACGAGTATACGGTTTGTGATTATCTTAACTCCATGAACGCCACTGTAGAATCTCTATTTATTGAAATTAATATTCCTGGTAGTAAAAATATGATTATTGGTGTAGTTTATAGACCCCCAAACTCAAATACAAATGACTTTCTAACTTACCTTTCCCAAACAACAAATAATCCAGCTCTCGTTAATAAGGATGTAATATTTATAGGTGATTTTAACATTGATTTATTGAAACACAACAATATATCTCAAGATTTTCTTGAAACTTTTTTTTCGGCCTCCTTCTTGCCTCTGATTTCTAAACCAACTCGTGTAGTTAATGAAACTGCTACACTTATTGACAATATTTTCTGCAACATTCTCCCTCCTCCCGATTCTTTTATAATACTTTCTGACATGACGGACCATTTCCCGATTCTTACTCATTTTTCATTAAGACGACCAATTAGACCGATACACTCCCAACAACGAAGACGTAGACCTACGCACGAAAATACAGCCAGTCTAGGTGCTTCTTTGGATAATGTCGACTGGTCAGTTGTATACAATTCTGTAGATGTTAATGCGTCCTTTAACCTTTTTATGAATATAATAAATGAGAAATTAGACCTGCATATACCCTTAAAAAAAGATAAGCGTAATACATACAAAACGATTTCTAAGTCACCATGGATATCGCCATCTATCTTACGTTCGATTAATAGAAAAAATAACTTATTTTATAAATTCAAAATGAAAGGTACAGATCAATCAAAAATAAAATACACATCTTATAAGAATACACTTACTAAAATATTACGCATTGAAAAGAAAAATTACTTTGCGAGGCAGTTGGCTCTATATAAACACGACATGCAAAACACATGGAAGGTTCTAAAACAGACCATGAATCTCTCCAATAATAAATCAAGTATTTCCAAAATTAGATTTAATAATGTCATTGTTGATGATGGTGACAACCTTTCAAATATTTTTAATAACCATTTCTCTTCCATTGGCGTAAATCTAGCTAAAGATATTCCTCCCGCGACGAAAAGTTTTTCGGACTTTCTCGGCCCGCCTAATCCAAATTCAATATTTTTTGCTCCAACATATAATCAAGAAGTTATTGATATAGTATCTGGTTTGAAAAATAAAAAAAGCCCTGGCTTTGATGAAATTAATAATTTTATTTTAAAATCCGTAATAAATTCTATTGTTTCCCCGCTGGTGCATATATTCAACCTTTCCTTAGAAAATGGTACAGTACCAAATCAAATGAAGATAGCCAAGGTAATTCCTTTATTTAAAAAAGGTGATAAGTTGGATGTCGGTAATTACCGACCTATTTCTCTTTTGTCCACATTTTCTAAGATCCTTGAAAGAATAGTATACGTCAGAACAGAAAAATTTTTGTCAATGCATAATATTTTATCTGATGTTCAATTTGGGTTTCGCGACAAGCACAACACCACTCATGCCCTGATGAATTTTGTCAACAAAGTAGTCAATGCTCTAGACAAATCTAGTCACCTTGTGGGTATTTTCCTGGACTACTCCAAGGCCTTCGATACCATTAATCATGAAATCCTACTTAAAAAAATATCTCACTATGGTGTGCGAGGGAAGGCCTTGGAGTGGTTCAGGAGCTACCTACTTAACAGACAACAATACGTGTTTGTTAAAGATCATAACTCCAATTTGAAATATGTTAACTGTGGAGTCCCCCAGGGTAGCTTATTGGGCCCACTTCTTTTCACAATTTATATAAATGATTTCTGTAGATCATCCAAAATATTATCCCTTATCTTGTTTGCAGATGATTCGACCTTATTTTTTTCTCATCAGAATCCACAAACTTTAGTTGATGTTATTAATTCTGAATTTATTAATGTTACTGAGTGGATAAGAGCCAATCGATTATCTTTGAACCTTAACAAAACAAAATACATGTTATTTAGTAATTCCATAGACAAGTTACCGATGAACATTATATTTGATAATACCCCATTAGAAATGGTACCTTACACCAAATTTCTTGGAATAACAGTTGACAGTAAACTTTCTTGGAAAAATCATATTGAAAATATATCCAAAATAATTTCACGAAATATTGGTATTATTAATAGGCTAAAATTTTGCATTCCCTCCACATCATTAATCATGCTCTACTCATCCTTAATCTTGCCTTATTTGAACTATGGGATTCTTATTTGGGGTGATACCCATCAATATTTATTAGATAAATTGTTGCTTTTGCAAAAGAAAGCACTTCGTATCATTCATAGTACATGTTTCCGTTCTCATACGGACCCACTTTTTCTAGAAAGTAAACTGTTGAAAGTCAAAGACCTGTATTTACTACAGTTAGGGCACTTCATGTATAGTTATAATAATAATGCACTTCCCCATATTTTTGATGCCATGTTCCCTAAAAATCAATTTTATCATAACTACCCCACGAGACACTCTGACGAACTTCACATCCCACTTTACAGAACTTTACTGGCCAAAAATACATTCCTATTCAACGGTCCTAAATTCTGGAACTCACTCGCTAATAATGTTAAAGACAGTGTCTCCTTGAATTCATTCAAACGTAAACTCAAACGTATCCTGCTTAATTCCTATAATTCTTCTCAACGGAACTAACACTTCATTATCTTGATTATAATCCTTACATTTTTCACTTTTATTTTATCTTTTTTCATCTATATTGTCCAGTCATATCCTTTGTTATTTCACCAGATCAAGCTGGTTCATGGTCAGCCCTTTCCCATTCTTAGTTTTACTCCTTTTTAAAAACTAGTTGTCTTGTACTGTCCTGTCTCTTGTTTTGTCTTGTCTTCTACGTCTTGTCATCATCTCTCTCTGTTTTTTTTCCTGTCTTGCGCAACATATCCTTTGCAACGAAGACCTCTTTGTGTGAATAGCTTTGCATTTGTTCAGTTTTTATGTTTCCGTCAATATGATTTCTTTTTCTCTTTTTCTTTCCTGTAATACATGCATGTACGCATATAGTAAATCGACTATAATTTCTTCTTTTCCAAGGGGGATCCACAATTTTACAAGCTTTGCTTTTTAGTGGATCCCCCTCATTTCCATATCCATTTATGCTCTATATTATACTGGTTTTTTTTTTACGAAGTAAGAATGCCCTTCTGTAAAATTGTATTTGATTTGTATTGTTTTATATTACTTTGTATTATGTTTTGAATGGAAATGAAATAAAAAAAAGAATTGAAAAATTGAATTGAAAGCTATACATGTACAACACATATATATACAGTGCGTCCCAGAATAAACGAAACCGAGATTTAGCGATCATTTATCATAACTTAATCATAAATAGAATAGACAAATGACCTACCAATTTAAAGCTTAGAATCTCATCTTTCATCTGATATTACTTAGGTTATTTCTTATTCACGCATGAGTGAGCAAAAACAATTTGAAGAAAGGATACCAAAAACTCATTTGGCGGGGGGTATCTGGGTTTCAAAAAGAAAACCACATTTCTGAAAAGTTCAATATCTGCTCTTTAATTTGGTACCTAAATTACAGAAAATGGTCAAGAAATAAAAAAGTTCTGGTCATTTGAAATAAGGCTTGTATTTCCATAATTTCATGAGATAAACGTGTTTTCACCGGTTTCCCCAGAAGCTTTCGCATGGTGAACAAAAGATGTAATGCATGGCTGATCTTCAACAAAACAGAGTGTCGAGTGAGTTTGAAAGCCAGCCTGGAGAACCTCTTCATTTTATGAAATTATTAAAATTCAAGCCTTATTTCAAATGACCAGAACTTTGTTATTTCTTGACCATTTTTTGTAATTTAGGTATCAAATTAAAGAGGCGATATTGAACTTTTCAAAAATGTGGTTTTCTTTTTGAAACCCAGATACCCCCCGCCAAATGAGTTTTTGATATCCTTTCTTCAAATTGTATTTGCTCACTCATGCGTGAATAAGAAATAATCTAAGTAATATCAGATGAAAGAGGAGATTCTAAGCTTTAAATTGGTAGGTCATTTGTCTATTTCATTTATGATTAAGTAATGATAAATGATCGCTAAATCTTGGTTTCGTTTTTTCTGGGACGCTCTGTATATATATATGTGTGTACACTGTTAGAAAATATCCTTAAACTAAAAGAAGTTCCTGCAGCAGAGTCTCGAGAACACCTGTAATCTTACCAGATTGCATAATCTTACAGGAAATTGGTATTTGGTGTGTGTAATCTTACAAATTTCCTTAAATAAAACACTCTTTTCCCCTTTTTCTAACAGACCTGTTCTGTTAAATTGCAGAAAAATTCCTGTTTCATGAATTTAAAGAATGATTCTGGTATTGCTTTCTGCAAAATCTTCTTTTATTTTTCTGTAAAATCAGGGTTTTTTTAACAGTGTAAAGCTATACATGTACAACATATATATATATATTTGGAAATAAGCTAACACGTAAAAAAGACGTTTTAGGGACTGTTAATAAGAATTCATGAGTGGGATAGGTAACTATCTATTCTATTCTTGATCGTTTTCTATTATTTGTGTGTTGTGTTTATTTTTCTTGAAGCACCAAAAGGTGGATATGTCCACTAAAATGATATTAACGTAGTCACCATTATTATCATAAGCTAACAGATCAAAATGCGACCGTGAAACGTGAGCTTAGTTTTTTTTCTTAATTCAGTATTAACGATACTTTTTCATCATATTTTAAATTTGAATCTCATGATTCCAAATAATAAATGCTTGTCGCACGGGCAGATAGTGGAACCAACAGATATACTCAATATTCTGCATTCTGGACATTATATAAGCACCTATATATAACAATTAAAAGGATAGGCCTATCTACCTAACAAATTATGCGAGCGCTGAACTTTTGGACATTTTAACCTCAACAAATGGACATTCCAAGCATTTTGAAAATCGTGAACATCATCAATGTCACTCACAAAAATGATGCCAGCACGAAGCCTGCGCTTATGATATTGATGACAGGACTGTATTTAAATAAAATATAATGCGAGTTCACATTTGAATTTCGGACCTGAAAAGTCTGACAGATTACCTATACTTTTAAAAAAGGAATGACCTCCAGAATTCAAGCACGAAACGCCAGTAAATTTATTTTAAAATTTAGACTTAGAACAGGGTCGATGAATCTTTATAATCATGAAAAAGATATTTATAAATAAAACATGGGAGTCCAATTTTATTTTAGTCTTAATATCTATAGATCTGAAAAATTACATTTTCCTGTCCCCTTTATCATTCTCTATCCCTCTCTCTCCCTTTCCCATTTTCGTTCTCCCGTTACCTTTCTTTTTTTCGCTTTTCCTTTTCCTTCTTTTCTTTCCTTTCCCCTCCCCTCCCGTTTCTTGCTCTTTCCATTTTTCTTTCCCTCTCCCTTTCCCCTCTTCCTTTCCTTCATTTTCTTTCTATTTTATGGTCTCCTGTTTCCTCTCTCTCCTATACCTTTCCCCTTCATTTTTCATTTCCCTTTCCATCTCCTTTTTTGTGCAAACATTAACACGACCATCTTGCTTCCTACACACACAAACGACCACAATTTAACACAAGTAATTCGAAACAATCGGGACATTACCATTTTGTTCATATATAATTTTCCAAGTGTCGTTATTATCTTTCTTTTACACACAAAGTCATGTAATAACATTAATAAGTAATGCATGCATTGTATAACTATTGGAACGCTCGGAAAAAAAAGTACAGTAAAAATGGACAAATGAATTTCAAACAACATTTTACTTGTTTATGTTTGGTTTGTTACATTGTTAACTGAATGTGTCTATGCCTCCTAGATATTTGTTTGTGTGTTTTTCAGAGATGATGTGTGTTTGAGAGTTTGTGTTTATGAGTATATGAAAATAATAAGAATATAATCTACAACGAATTCTCCACACGGAAACTCTTTTTTTTTTTTAGTTCACTTTTTTTCTTTGTGAACAATATTATCTAAAGTGTGTAAATGGTTGATTTGGGGTTTCAAAGTAGATTCAAATAAAGTTAATGAGTTCGGAGTTTCATCGTATAAAGGCGCAGTTTGACGATTTGACAAAAAAAAACCACCCCAACAAAAACAACGGGCATAACGCTGAAAATTTCATCAAAATCGGATGTAAAAAGTTATGACTTTTGTAGTTTTGGTTCAATTCAATAAATTATATGCACATCCTAGTAAGTATGCAAACGAAGAGACTGATGACGTCATGCACTCACAAATGTACATGTATTTTATTATATGAAATATTATCCTCATTATCATTTTGAAACAGCATTTAATCCCTCCCTGAACTCGGAATTGTTTAATACTAGATTGTTTCAGTCAAGTTGGTCCTTAACTATTGTGAAATATGTAAAACAATGAAATATTCTATAATTCAAACAATAAACCCAAACTTGTGGCTGAAGGACATTATTAACTGCCTCATTTGCATGTCACTGAATTGTGCATAGATGCACAATGTTTTGTGAAAAATAAGCGAAACTTTAAAATGTCATAACTTTCTTGTTTTACATCCGATGTCGATGAAATTTTCAGTGTTATGCTTTTTGGATTTTTCTCTTTTATTCAAATTATCTTTTTGCTTGGGTGGACTAGTCCTTTAATTTTCAAGTCAGTATAGTCAGATAGTGCCTATTCATGCACTCTAAAAACAAATCAGTCAACTGGTTAATAGGGTCTGCTGGGAGCAACTGTTATTATAGTCAAATTTGACTGTGTTCTAGTCGTATTTTACTAGAACATAGTTATTTCTGACCAGAATATATGTCAAAACTGTGATTATCAGTGATTTCCATATCAGTTGCACCCAGATGACTACTGGTCTAGTCAATTTGAGTGATTTGTTTTAAGAGTGTGTATAGTAAAAATTTCAGCTTATGTTCGCGCTCGACTCATGTGAAACCGGCAACATACTTCTTGTCCGCTTTTCCCTCTAAATACTGGGGTCCGTAACACTCTTTTTATTTTTTTTTTTCAATTCAAATAAACATTTATTTTCCTCCATTTTACAAAGTTACATTCATTATTGTTCACAAGAATACACTTCAAATCAATTTCTATAAAGAATATAAATATAAACAACTTAATGTGTAAAGAGGAAGGCGTATGTCCCTAGAAGCATAATGCTAGTGGCGGGATACGCCTGTGGACAAATATATACAATACACAAAATACAATACAAAGATAAGAAGGGCGAGGAAAGGAGAAGAGAAGTAGAAAAGAAAACGGGAAGAAAACGAGAGAGGGAGAAGTGAGCAGGAAGGCGGGCGGGCATGAGTTACCGTGTACCTAGCAAGTAGAGCGTACAACAATGTATGATGGAGAGAGGGAGAGATAAAAATAATAATGCCGCAACATTTGCACATTATTCATGTTAACTTAAGATCAATAGGAATGTAAGGTATTAGGATATTCAAGCATAGGATGATAAAATTGATTTTTTAATCTTAAATTTTAAGCTAGTTGCTGACAAGGATTTTTTTATGTATTCTGGAAGATCATTCCACATTTTCGGGCCAGAATAACGGATGTTGTGTTGAAAGATAATCTTTTTGTGTTTAGGAATATATATTTGGTTATTTTTTCGGGTATCAAAATGATGTATATTTGATACATGCGTAAAGAAATCACGAAAATTTTCTGGAATTTGAGAAATTAAACACCTGTACATAAAATTACATTGCTGAAGTTTATTGAAGTTTATTGATTCAATCGGATCAATCGCTAAGTAGATATACTTAAAACGATTAGAAATTATTCCAGATCGGCTGTGAATAGTGACCAGCCGAATATGGAATTTATTTATAATCTTAAGGATTAGCTTTTAAATCTCAAAAATATATTTCAATCAACAAGATTTAAATCTAAATCTAATATTCAGCTGATCCCTATTCACAGCCGATCTGGATTTATTACAAATCATTAGAAACTTCAATCATGCAAGATCTGTATTTTAGGCACATTTGGTTGAAAAGGCTCATTCTGTCATATTTGCTACTTATCGCTAAGCTTTGTGTTATTCGTGCCAACTTTGATCCTGCGCAAACTACGGAAGGCTCTAAATTATTGCAAGCTGATTAATGGTTTTTGAAAATGGAGACAAACCATAACAAAATCATTTCCCAAAGTATGTTTTTATGTATAGAAAATAGACAACGATTAAAACATGTCTTCCTTCATTAACAAATGAAGGATATTTTCAAATTAAAGTTTATGCAATTAAGAAAAAGGGATGGGTTACAGGCGGCGGAAAGCAAAAAAAATTTAGGGACCCACCAAATTTTTTTTTAGAGAGCAAAAAAAATTAGTTATCAACCAAAATTTTAGGGCGGGACCACACAAATTTTAGGTGGCGGCGCCTGAATTTTTGGGGGGACGCAGGAAAAAAAA
Organism: Lytechinus variegatus; assembly: GCF_018143015.1. NCBI lineage: Eukaryota > Metazoa > Echinodermata > Echinoidea > Temnopleuroida > Toxopneustidae > Lytechinus > Lytechinus variegatus. Next base: position 10,676,837 of record NC_054743.1, read on the forward strand.
ATTGAGAAGCAAAAACAATTCAGGGAAGGACCACTAAATATTTTGACAAGCAAAATAAGGGTTATCAACAATTTAGGGGGAACGTCCCCCGCCTCAAATGAAGGGGGAAACGACCCCCCCCCCTCCCCCGCCTATGTCTGCACCCCGATAAACTTGCCTCATCATCCCACTTTCCCGACTGAACTCGCAAGACATCCTGCTCGTTCAATCCACTTTCATCATCATCTTGTCAAAAGATGGCGTACTTTACCAATAAGTATATACATGAGATGCAACCTGTTGATTTTTGGTACAATTTCCTATTATGCGCTGACGACTTGAATTGAGAATGTTCGATACGAAAAATTGCTTTTTGATTGTTGTTTGCGTACTTTCCACCGCAGTATCAAGGACGGATCGAACGGAGTATCCTGGTTGAGACTTGGAGGTAAGCGATAAAAACACTTTTATAAACAATTTCTAACTTACTTTTAATACAAACATAAATAAAAAAATGAGATTACGATAGTGGAGAAATACTGAAACGTTTGGCGTTTTTCATTCCCTCACATTCGTGTGATGAATGAAAACGTCAAAGTCCACTATGAAACCACATGCGTTGTGCGAGGTTAGTATTACTAACCTCGCATGTTGTGTGAGTGGGACTCAGATGGAGATGTAACTGAGAACAAGGTTATATCATAACCTTGTTCATTGAATGAGTGGATTTTTCTTTGCGCGGCGACATGTAATGAACCTTTGGGTGTGGTGATGGCATGGGCCATGGGCCTGGCCACTCGATCGGCAGCGTGCCCGTGGTGGAGAGAGACTGGAGCACTCGATGCGAATCCATCTTGCACAATTTATGTGTTATATCCGGCCATTTGGCCCATGGGCAATTCCAATCAGTGCAACACGAGGTTGTGATATGTGCATTCGGTATTATGTGAATAAACTTCGCACGCGGCAACAATCACAATGAGATCCCGAGTGGGCCGGTCGGGAGTAACTACTTTGAGAAATCAAATGACGAGTATCAACCATTGAACAGCATGCATCGTACTTATAAATATGAACCAAATTACAAAATAAGAACAAAACTGATGAAACTTACAGTTTTCGGCCTCTTTAGTATGGCAGGACCCCCACATTTACGGCACACAACAGGCATGTTTGACCGACCCGAGTCTCGAGACTAGACACGATGTTTCACGATATATCGCGATATATATTGATAGTCTTTCATCAAGAAGCTTACGCAAATTTTAGTTGAGAACGCATAGGCACCATATATATACTTAATAATTAGTATACATCTCTATGATAGGCACCCACACGCCATTTTTTTTATTGATTGATCGATTGATTTTATTTGGCAAGTCACCATAACATATATACAGTAGCATAAAAACAACGTGCTTGCACAGCAGAGATGCCAAGTTCAAAGACTAGCTATAATGCGTGAGATTTTCTGTGAATCTGAGTGAGATCACAGACATAAGTGTACAATGTATAATAATGGGGATAGGCTGTGATAGTTGCGTGAGACAGAGATTTGAGGGGATGAACAAGAGTCCAAAATGCTTGAGTCTCACGCATAATGCGTGAGACTAGGTAGCTCTGGCACAGGATGACCCACGAAAGCTCGAAAGCTTATTTCCAGTGAGGTCCTCAATATACAGAATTAAGATAACGGGTAAGATTATACTATTTACATATTAAAAATGAAGAAAAAAAAATCAGAATTTACTATTACCAATAAATAAAACATATAGATGATATGTACAAGAATATAACGAAGAAGAAGAAGAAAAGAAGGAGACGGAAGAAAAAGAATTTTACAAGTATTTCTTCATTATAATCATTAAGTCAAATCATCGACAATATTGTAGACCAAGGTGATTTATTCTTTCTGCAAATATCTTGGGTTTATATCTTATATTCCCGTTTATACGCAATGCCAGCGGGATGAAAGATATGATTACTACGGTACTAGTATTGGGAGGAGAAAGGCCGGGGGAGCAGCCAAATGTATTGCTGTACACACGCGTGGCCAAACTATTTCAAATACGGCGCCCAACGAGTTTTTCTCTGTGTGCAAAAATAGCAAAATAACCCCTTAACAAGCTTTTCGCGGGCTTTATTTACACATTTTGGCCCCTAAACAAGCTAGCCTGTCGCCAGAACCCCGGGGAGAAGCTTAATGGGGGGAATACCCTAAACACGTTTGACTAGTTTTAAAAAAAAATCTTTGGAAAAAAAATACCCTAAATATGTTTGACCCTGCGATTGACCATGTACCAGTCTTTCAAAAGTACCCCTTAGTAAAAAAAAAAAAACAACGGTGTTTTTGATACCTTATGTAATTTTTTTTTGGGGGGGTCACGTGTGCGTACAGCAATATGTTTAGACTGCCCCCCGGAGAAAGGGGTGACAAATGGCTCAGCCCCCTCCACTTTGAAAACCTTTCCGCGGCCCCTGGTAAACTTTAGAATTGAATAACTTCTTTGTTATCCGATTTGATGAAATATTTTCAGCATTTTGCTCTGTGAATTTTACTCTTTTTATCTAGATATAAATATTTTCAGCCCGGACCATCCCTTTAAATTCAGAAAGACAACAAACTACAAAGGTTTCTATTTGTATACAGGGGCGGATCCAGTCTTTGTCGATAGGGGGGGTGGAATTTTTTGTCAGCCATATTTTCCCCGATCGGCCGCTCGAAGATACTAAAAATTTTCAACCTGCGCTCGCGTCAATTCAGTTAGATACACAGCTTTTTTCAAGATAATAAAAACTCCTCGGAATTTTAAACAAAACACACAACTTAACCAGATGATAATCTCATGGTGAAAATATTTGTTAGCCAATTTTGACATACAAGTGTCCTTTTTGGTTTTCATATCAATTTGTTTGCGCTCCTTTTTTGCAGTGCGTAGCGTGTTAAATTATTTCCCTATGGAGAATAATAGAAAATACGCAGTTTTTGAGGGATTTACTAAGATATCTCCCAAACGCGTCAACAAGGTGATCTATCAAAACAGAATAGAATAGAGCAGATTCTCACCTTGAACATGATATGATTTTCAGTCAATTTTAGTCAAATTAAGTTCTGTCACTTTTGAGGTTTTTGGAACCTTTCTTGATGATTTTGGAAATCCATTTGTACATGAGCCAATGGGCAAGTGCGGGAAACGAAACGTTTGGTGCGACTTCACATTGTTGTAAAAAAATATATACGTCACAATAGACCCTATCAAAAAAAGACATTTTGCAGAAAATGCTGTAGATTGCGAATACCTAAGAATTATTTTGATTGGATAAAGAAAACCTCTGTCACTTTTCACATTTGCAAAAGCTTTTGCAATAATTGGTCACTATAGTTTGGCGGGTTCAGCCGATGGCATTGTGTGTACACAGTATAGTACACAGTACACATGCATAGCTAGGCAACGCAGCGCGTGTATTCGTACAGCGACGACTTGAGTGTATGTTGGATAGGACCGTACCATTCTTGACCGGGGGGTGTGCCAATGAATGCAAGTGATCAAGAAGAGTTACAAAACTGAAGGGAGTGAGAAAACAAGGAAAGTGAGAGGGAAATTTATGAAAACAAGTAATGCGATGAAAAATGAAAAGAAAAGGAGAGAAAGGAGAAGAAGTTAAAACACGCAGCTGAGTGCGCTCGCGATATGTAAGTTGAACACCCCTGCACCGCAATGTAGCAGCCTGCCACTATACACGTAGACTGCCTGCACGATGCGAAGACAGCGGCGCGTATTAGTGACTGTGCGTCAAACGTCCCATTTCTATGCCTTATAAAAGGAGCGTTTTTTGTACACAACAAATTGATATGGCCCCCCCCCCAAACGAAAATACGTTCCGCCGCCCCCAGCCATCTACCAATTGAAAGGCATTGTCATGATTGTGGAGTATAAACGTTCGTTTTGGAATGATCTCTGGATGGGCTATTTCCAGTTTACGAGTGATTAAAATAATACCCAAAACAAATTGAATTGGGGGCGGTTATCTCTGTAAAAGTATTAAATCGTTGTTGTTGTTGTTTTGTATTTTTTACCAAGTAGTACCCATCAATTAGATGAGTTCTCAATATTTATGAGATCGGTGATTCCATCGATTTAGGCTCATATCCGGGAGTTGGGACCGGGGGGGGGTGGCTAGATCGAGAGGATTCCTTTAATTTCCCTCTAAAATGTGTTTAATTTCTTTAGTTTTATTATCTTGGTTTATTATAGCATGTTTCATTTTATGTGTAAAATGTAATAACTGTAGACTCTGTAAATGATTCGCATTACAGCAACTCTTACCTGTTTTTAAAGTCAAGGACTCACTGAAAAGCAGTTTTTTCTGACTGACTTTACTGAGGCAAATAAATAAACACAATACAATAAAATAAAATACAACCGGATTGTATTTGAGGAATTGAAAACCATCATAAATGAAAAATACGAAGCCAAAGATTTGATGATGACCATTTTTTTTTAATATGGTTGGCTCCAGCCCCCAAATAAATAGATGAATAAATGAAATGAATTAACGAATGAATGAATAAACAAATAAATAAGTAAATGAATGAATAAATAAATTAATAAATGAATAAATAAGTAAATAAATATATCAAATGATAAATCAATCACAAACGTAGAAAAATAATTCATAAATCAAATAATAAAAACAAGAAGATCCGTTTAGAACATCCTTTTTAAAAATTCAAATTCTGTCGATTGTATGCTATGGACAACCCAACTCCTCTCAAGTATCGGGCCTTAACACGATATGCCGTCTGCCGGGCTTTGACGTTCGCGCCTTTTCCTAATTACATACGACGCGGGTCGGATGATATTAAAATCAAGGAGACCTGCTCGTAACTTAAAACTGTCAGTATTTTGTGTCTACCGATAATGATTAAAATATGGCAGGCATGCGTCTCCAGGATCGTTATTGGTCGTGGTTGCCGCGCCGGTTGTCCCGAAGATTTGGACGATGATGACGACACGTGATTCATTAAGCTAACCCATCAGTGATCACCATATGCCCAAATTGAACTGAAAAGAAAAGAAAAAAAATGACAAAAGTATGTTGGTATATGGTTGATGATGATGAAAGAAAAGTCAAATAAAACCTGTTCATCGGGCAAACAAGAAAATTTATAGCGAATTGGTTAGGACATGTTTAGTTGTAAACCTAAACCTCTGAATTTCATGGAATATGAACTAATTAAATGACCAGCCAGCAATCACCTGGCATGCATTTAAACCTTAAAGGCTTCAATATAGATACCCTTTGAGATTTAAAAATGTAACTTTCGGATTAAATCTTTTTAACACAGGGAACAACTAGTCACCAAGATTTACGATTTATAAATCAGTATAAAATATTTTCTACCCGTCATAGTGATCATCAGTGTTAAAACAACCTACTTGGTCATATCTTCTGTCTGATTCTATAATTTGCTTGATCAAAGCACAATTATTGTCAATTTCACGATTTAGTTTCACTGTAAAACAAAGGAGAATGTATAGGTCTACGTAATATCCTAGTTTGGAATGCCATTCGGTAACAAGTAAATAATTGTGATACTATTGGCTCCCCAGCCGGTCCCCAGCCCAGACTAAGAATCGCTTTGAATGATTATAAAACAAAACCATAAATTTTATTCACGATCACAGACTTATCTGTAGCAATAATATAAATATTGATTGAATAGAGTTTAAAAACTTAATGAAACCTATAAGAAACAACTTCAATCGAGATTTAAAATGCCATACTGGATGGCACGCGAGTAACACGTGCGACCTGGTGGTGGAGGCGTCATGGCCGGATGCCGTCCGCCTTCCATTGTTCAGAGACTCCACCCTTATCACGCTTATAGATGGGCGAATCACGGAGGAGTGCGGATTGTGAAAAAGAAGAGCAGGGGAGAGGGAGAGAGAAAGGGGAGGGGGAGGGGGAAAGAATGATGGAGAAATGCAGACGTGAAAAAGTAGTAGTGACGTGGTGGTTGAAGGGGATGTGATACCAAAGAGAAGTGATGAATATGATGATGGTGGGGTGGGGTGGTTGAAAGGCCTGTTTCATCAAGGAGCTTCTAATGTGTTAGAAGCTCTTTGGTTTCATCGAATCAGTGGCACGCGACTGCCTGCCCCGCAAAGGCGGGGTCATTAAAATCTTATCTCATCCTCATTCCCACCTCATTCGATCTTCGCTACCCCTCTTGGATGGACGTCTGCCATTTCAGTCTGGTTTTAGAGCTGGTAGTTTAGCCTCATTTGAACTTAAAAATCATCAGAATTCCATTTATTTTCTCTGTTGTGACTGCTATACTATTCATGCTTTACTCTACAAAGAGTTACGATATTTATGCCTGTAGACTTACAAGATAGAAGGCCAGTTTTCGTCGATTCTAATAATCAACTGGGAAGAAGATGGTGAGAGATTTGCCATCACCTATCTCTGATTCGGGAGCCGAACTCAGTGACGACAGCATGTCTGTGAACTCGATCTCCGATTCATTCTACTCGAAATCGTCCTATTGCAAAACGTCTCCTGATGAGGGTGCCGACGACGACGATGGATTACGAATGGGGGCCGACGACCGCAATCCGACCGGAAACCTGAGAGCGATGACGGAAGAAAGACTGAACGAACTCCAAAGCCGAGGTTTATCGAGTTTGATGATGGATGGTATTGGAATGACGTCAGGGGTCGACGAGGTGGAGATGAGGTCAAACGAAGACCAGCAAACCCTGAGGTTAAAGATCAACAGTCGAGAGCGAAAGAGGATGCATGATTTGAACAAGGCATTGGATGGTTTACGGGAGGTCATGCCTTACGCCCAGGGACCCTCGGTGAGGAAACTCTCAAAGATGTCAACTTTGCTCTTGGCAAAGAATTATATCTTGATGTTACGTAATAATATGGAGGAAATGAGGCAGCTCGTGAATGATGTCTATCGGGGCCGCGGTCGAACACTGCCGTCGTTTAGCCAGCCTGGACATCAACCACACCGGCATGAGATCCGCGATGTCGCAGCTCCGCATCTTACACGAGATTATCCCGAACACCATCGCCCTGTTCATCCCGCCAACTCCACCACGATCCCAACTTTGTCTTCTCCACTTTCTTCTATAAAACTCTATCCGAAAGATAATGGACCTGGGATAAGCTATCAAACTCCAAAGCCTCCATCTGTTATGATTCCTGGTAAGGAAAGTCATAGCGAGACACCATCATCGGATTCCTTCGTGAAACGGGTGTCGATGCCGACATTGAGCTCACTGCCTCGCAATGAGCATTCATCTCCTTTCAAACGTGTTTTACCGACACAACCATCGGTGTCTAAACTTTCACCAACATCGTCCCACTTAAAGAATCATAGGATTTCAACTAACCCATTGAAACGTCAGTCGTATGACTCGAGGACATCGTCAGCGTCATCGATGGGACCATTGTCGCTTTCATCGTCTTCCAAGTCGAGTCTACCGCTGAGACCGTCAGCGTTGCTGCCGATAAGCTTCGACCTAGCAAATAACCATCACCTCAATCACCCTCGCAATGCACCTCCTGCTCATCATCATCTCCATCTCCAACAGCAATCTGACCGTTGTCATCATCAACCAGCACCTCCTCCTCGTACGTCCGACGTCGTCGTCGATAGAGTTAAGATATCGGGTGTGGACAAACCGTGGAGTGCATCGACGGGTTCGTCACCGTGCGCCTGCGTCCAATGTGTGAAGCCGTATAGCGGTGTAGCGCCTGTATCACATTGAACCACTGAAGAAAACGTATAATCTACTGACTTTCGACAGGTCTATATCGTCCCCATAATCATATATTATTATTTAATCAAATTGTCTTTTGAGGATAATTGGCCATGGACATGATGAATGGAGGAAAACACCATGCATCCTTTCTAACGCGCGACTATTCCGAAAGACTTTTTTTATATATTGGGGAAATAAATGGACAATACTTTTTTTCTTTTCTTTTGCTCATTTTTTATGAATATTTATTTTTGATGTTCATGTTTCATGATCACGACTGTTATCTAATGAATAATGAAAAAAAATGAATGTGACTTAATCCATTATGACGATCATTATAGTCAAATCAGGCTAGCCCTGTATGTTCCGTTTCATAATGATTGTTCATAATAAGAATACTATTATCTTTAAAAATATTAACGCATTTTATAAGAAAGATGAACAGTTGTTGATCTGTGTATATTCAGGTAATTTAATGCTTTCGATTTTTGTCATTGTTAGTTCTTATAATTACAAAAGAGTAATAATTAAATGCCACAAAAATTCATTTTTTTTGTTAATGGCATTTTCAACAACATTTATGATTTGCATTGATTTCTGTGAATATGTAACCCTTGGATCGCCCCGGGATCGCCTTTTATTTTCATAATATTGCTATATTGTTTCTTCTTCTTTTTCAGTGTTGAAGGGGGAAGGGGGCTGCCGGGGGAAGGGAGCAATAACCGAATCTTTAATCAAAATACCCGACAGGAACTGGATAAATAGTTACTAGTTATCCGAAAACAACTTTCCTGTAAACCCGAAGGGAGGCACTTCCATTCACGAGTGGATACCATGCGCGACCATGGGGTCTCGAAAATTTTCCAGCCCTTTGTCTTCCCTACCTTTTGGGAGAGATTTCCGCCGCCCCTGCAAACAGTTCAGGGATGTGCCTACGGCCGACCCTCTATGCTGAGAGGGGGAGCGGTGATCCTCTATACTGAGAGAGGGGGAGCGGTGATCCTCAATACTGAGAGAGGGGGAAGCGGTGATCCTCTATACTGAGAGAGGGGGAGCGGTGATCCTCTATACTGAGAGAGAGAGGGGGGGGGGGAGCGGTGATCCTCTATATGAGAGAGAGAGGGGGGAGCGGTGATCCTCTATACTGAGAGAGGGGGAGCGGTGACCCTCAATACTGAGAGAGGGGGGAGCGGTGATCCTCAATACTGAGAGAGGGGGAGCGGTGACCCTCAATACTGAGAGAGAGGGGAGCGGTGATCCTCTATACTGAGAGAGGGGTGGGGGAGCGGTGATCCTCTATACTGAGAGAGAGAGGGGGGGGGAGCGGTGATCCTCTATATGAGAGAGAGAGGGGGAGCGGTGATCCTCTATACTGAGAGAGAGGGGAGCGGTGATCCTCAATACTGAGAGAGGGGTGGGGGAGCGGTGATCCTCTATACTGAGAGAGGGGGGGGGGGTGATAAGGAGGAAAACAGTGAAAGAGAGGAGACGAGCGGAGAGAAAGGCGGAGGGTTACGGTGGGAGTGACGGACTGAAACTAAAAGAAAGGTTTTGAGCGATGAGAGAAAATAATGAGCTAAATGTGAGGAGGTATAGGCTTACTGTATTGGGTGGAAGGAGCCGGAGGAGGGAGATGGGAGCAGTGAGATTAAACTTTCAATATCATTATTAGCTCTCATTTTCCATTTTTAAAGAAAATCCCCTCATCATGATCCGTATACGTAGGCCAGTATACTCGTGCAAATACCATTCATACACTGTAAAAACTGTGGTGTTAAAACTGACACCAAGTGGTGTTAATAGAGGACCACACCCTGAGGTGTTAAAATATCACCCTAGAGATTAAACATACCAAAGAGTGTAAAATGTAACAACCATAGGTGTTGTAATAACACCTATAGGTGTAAAACTAACACAACCAATTTAACACCAGTGTAAAATAACTGGTGTGGTCCTCTATGTACACCGGTTAACACCACAGTTTTTGCTGTGTATCTATGCAAAGAAAGGAAATTCAAACTGTACGATATTAAAAGGGGGAAAGGGGGAGGGCGGGAGAGAAGATTTAGAAGAGAGTAAGGAAGTGGAAATCTGAAAGGTGGGCGAGGGCGGGGTTCATAAGATCTAAAGCCGGTTTCAAGGATCATCCTAAGTTGAGTTCCTGTCTATGGAGCTAACCTTCTTGCTGATGAACATAATGAAGATGATAATATGCAAACTATGGATTCAGCAGATGAGAAGATAGAGGTAAAGAGAAATCGAAACTAGAGAGAAAAAAAAATAAACGTTTTTTTTTTTCAGGCCTATAGGCTTATTAGTAGGTATAGCACACTAAAGTTTCAAGTACTTTGCAGGGGCGGATCCAGCTCCCGCCAATAGTGGGGGGGGGAATTTTGTATCACCCATATTTTCCCCGATCGGATGCTCAAAGTTGTTTTTTGTTTGTTTCTTTGAAAAGGTTGTCCCAGTGGCGTAATGAGCCAAACTTTTTGAGCACGAAGCGCGAGCAGATTTTTTTTTAAATATGGTTCTGGCTTGATCGATAAGTGACCTGTCAAGGACGATTTGCAGTAAGCAATTAAGAAACATTTTTTTTAACTTCAAGATAATACGAGCACGAAGCGCGAGCTGAAAATTTTGACATTCCGACCTAAAAATTAATATTTTAAGCAATTTTTTGGAATAAACGGTGTACGTATAAAAGTAAAAAATGATGCAAACGTGATGTGCGAGTCGAAAAAAATTGAGATTTCAGACCAAAAATGGGACGCCCTATTCATGTTATGTAAATAATGAAAAAGGAAGTTCCTACATTAATAATGTGAGCGCAAACTTGATAATTTTAGCACGTTTTGAATAAAGATCAAACTACGTATTTCAATAAACTGTGCGAGTGCTTTAGAGTTAGACCAAGGAGATATCACCTGATATTTCCTTGGTTAGGCAGAATCTAGGCATTCTGAATACATTTATTTTTTATCATGAAAATCAATAATGCGAGCGCGAGTGGAAAAATTGGTGTTCCGGTATGAAAAGGGCGAATTTAAGCGCTTAAGCACTAAATCTAAAGCACTGTGTAGGGAAATTGTGAAGTGTACGTGGATAGCACTTAATAAATGATGCGATTGCGAAGCGCAAGCTAATATTTTTATTATCATTTTGACCTAGGACCTGGACATTCTAGGCCTAAGGACATTTTGTCATCATATGAATAGGATGACTATCTTCCTACTTCCTAAGCGCGATATGAAACTTTTCGATATTTCTTTCTGAAAAAGGGACAATGTAGTTAAATTAGGCATTATGAAACTTTTATTATCATATTTAGTAGTTAAGTAATAAGCCTAATAAGTGAGTGAAATTTGTTGACATTTGAGGCATGAAAACTGGATAATTTAAGCACTTTTGTAATCATGAATAGGATTTATGAGTTGACATATTTTTTAACTATTACTGCAAGCGCAAATCGCGAGACGAAATTTTTGATAATCTGTCATAATAGGGGATTTTCAGTAGTTTGTTATAATTATAATTAATGTTATAGAATCTTATTGAATAAACAATTACAATGTGAAGGCCTACTTAGCAAATCAAATAATGCGAGCGCACAGCGCTAAAAGCTCCAAATGATATTCACACCGTAAACGGACATTTTGCACTTAAAACAATCATGGTAAATTTAAAAAGTGATAAAAGCTCGATGTCCGAAGTGAAATATGTTTTGTATATTGACTTCAAAACTTGATATTTTAAGCTACATATCAGCCTATTGAGCAAGATATGTATCTCATCGAACAGGCTATGCGAGCGCGAAGCGCAAGCGAAAATTTAGTGACATGAAATATATATTTGTAAATCATATTCTAGGTCTTCCCCTGACGTTATTATATTTACTCGTCTCCCTCCTCTTATTTTGCTCTTCCCTTTTCTTCCTTTCTTTCCCCTTTTTCTTTTTTTCTGCTCCGCCAATAGGGGGGGGGGGGCGGGTCCCTCGAGCCTCCTACATGTAGATCCGCCTATGCTTTGGGGGTGTGTAAAATTGGTCTAATTTGAAAGACATGGCAAATGATGAAATTTGCAAAAAAAATCATAAAAATCAGATAAACGGTTTTTTAGAAAAAAAAAAATCAAAAATGAAAGGCGTGCACCTTTTCCAGGCCTACAGCTGTATAGGCGTATTTTAAAAGCATAGGCCTTGGCGGCGGCCATTCGGGGCATTGGAATCCCCATCCCCTCGGCCAAAAAAGTTTACGACCATAAACAAAAAGGAAAATAAAGGGAGAAAAAAGGAAACGGAAAGAGACAAATTAAAATTATTCTCTAAATATTATGGAAAATCTATCACCAAATTAGATTTTCATTTGAAAAAGGATAAAAATTTTCACCTCGTTTTTTGTGTGTGAGATAACTGTTACAAATTATTATTAGGAGCACTGGGGTAGAATATAAGAAAAGTTACTGAAAGATTAAATGGCCGGGATGTGGACCTATAATCAGAGGCGTCGATCCTGGGGGGGGGGCGCAGGGGGGGCGATCGCCCCACCAATGAAAATATTGGGGGGGCAAACATATCGTTTTGCCCCCCCAATAATTCCGCAAGTGCAAAAAATAAAATAAGATTGTAGTGTTACACAGAAATAAGCAAGCGAGACTGAGATACACAACTCATTCTTTATTCAAAATCGTGCTCAAAATGTCCGCTTTTCAGATTGGAATATAAAAATTTTCAGCTCGCGCTTCGCGCTCGCATCATTTCTGTAGCAAAAAACCTTACTTTTCATGATTAAATAGGTGAACAGAATGACCCGTTTTCAGTTTTAAACCCCAAAAGAACTCCCGCTTCGATTTGCAATAATCTTTTGTTGGATCTTATTTTATTTATCTTGTTCTTTATTAAAAACTCAATATTTTTTATATCGAAATATCAAAATTTTCAGCTCGCGCTTCGCGCTCTCATTAATTTGTTTCTGTGATATGTGTCTCTATCTCATGATTAATATATATATATTTATATATATATATATATATATATATATATATATATATATATATATATATATATATGTGTGTGTGTGTGTGTGTGTGTGCGTGCGTGTGTGTTGGTTTGTTTTGCCTTTGGAATGTTACTTCATGATTTTTGCCCCCACCAATCTGAAAAATGGATCGACGCCCCTGCCTATAATAGTATTTTAAAATGGAAGAGTAGAGTCGGCCTAAATCATAGATTAAAGTGAGAAAATTGTTCTACTCGCAGGATTTGCAACTCGATCGTGGGCCCGGGAGATGACGCCACGCCCTCTGCGGCGCGTTGACACTTAACAACCAAGGAAGCTTTTGAGTTTTGCCCTCTGATAATCAAGAATGAAATGATTCTGGAATGATTTGATGATGTTATCAACATTTTATTATCAAATAGATTCTTGTCCCTAGATTGGCTTTGTGTGTGCCAACGTCTTCCGACTTGAGAATGGTAAGAAAATATACAAATATCTGCAAAATTACTTGTGAAATAAATGCCTTGGCTCAAACATTAACATGTTCCCCACATATTCATTTTGGTGTTCGGTCAAGAGCCGCCTAGTACTAGTAGTAGTGCACTCAAGCCAAGGTCCACTTGTTCACTGCTACCACCCTGCCTGTGGGGAATCTACAGGTAGGACTATGGTATGCCAATGTTGTACAGAGCACACACTTTAAAAAATCATTTAAATATCACTTTGTGACCAAAACTACTAATTTCCATACAGTTGCAATTTATTTTTCATTAGTAACTTGGGAATAATTTTTGTATTCACCAGAGCTCAAAAAATTACTTGTGAAATAAATGCCTTGGCTCAAACATTAACATGTTCCCCACATATTCATTTTGGTGTTCGGTCAAGAGCCGCCTAGTACTAGTAGTAGTGCACTCAAGCCAAGGTCCACTTGTTCACTGCTACCACCCTGCCTGTGGGGAATCTACAGGTAGGACTATGGCATGCCAATGTTGTACAGATCACACACTTTAAAAAATCATTTAAATATCACTTTGTGACCAAAACTACTAATTTCCATACAGTTGCAATTTATTTTTCATTAGTAACTTGGGAATAATTTTTGTATTCACCAGAGCTCAAAAACTTGAATTTTGGGCATATTTTTGTGTACGTCCTCTACTGGTGAATAGTAATGTGGCAAGAAAATTTTCATTTTTGATCTCTATTTTTAATTAAGAAAAAATTAATTTAAAGAATCAAATTTAAGTAAGAGCTAAGTTGTAAGAATAATAGGTGTAATAGAAATTGCCAGTGTAAAAAATCAAGCATTTGCCCGAAAGAAAAAGAGAAAATTAGCCAAACATTACCACGCTTATTTTGCCACACATGGAGATATAACTGAGAACAAGGTTATATCATAACCTTGTTGATTGAATGAGTGCCAAGGTCGGGCGTCGCGTGCACAGCCACAAGAAAGTACAGGGCACAACACCCGCAAAACTTCCATGGAATTTTTTATTACTTAGAAACTACTGTTAATGACAATAATGTTTCCTATGAAACATACCTAACGATATGAAGCCAGTTTTCCCTCTTGAAGAGCCTCTTCAGGCTCTTGTATTATTGACACTTATGACAGTTCTGGCTCTGTCTTGTCTTGACTTGTCATTAAATGTCTTTCATTGATGCTGAAGAAAGTTTGAAACTAATTATGTTGTGACGTCCGATGGTGTATATAGCCGATTTTGCATATGAACTATGATATATGTAGAGAGCTGAGAGTGTGGGCACGATATTATTTGTACGCTGATTTGTTTACATCGGAAGCTTGTAAGTTGTATTACTGGCCTGGTTGCGTTCTAGGCGCTCAGCATTTTTTCCTTTTGCCTTTTCATCATCTTGTTGAAAGATGGTGTACCAGTAATTCACCTGTAAGTTGTTGCATGAGATGCAACCTGTTGAGTTTTTGTACAATTTCCTATTAAACACCGACAACTTGAATAGAGACTTCTTCGCATTTCGATTGTTAGGTGTTTTTTCTTAATTTGCAACCACTTGAATGAAAGACAGAAAAATAAAATGTGGAGGTGTGGAAGAGCTTGGTTTCTTGGCTTGGGAAGAAGAAGAAGAATGAGCTTGGAAAAAGAAGAAAAGTTCAAGAACTTAAAAATAAAGTTAAGTCTGTGAGTATTAAGAAAATATTAAAGCAAGGAAGGGAATTCAAAAGAAAGATAATTAACAATCTTGTAACTTTACAAGATTGTAACATTGTACATGTAAGAAGAGTAGAGAAAGAAGGGGTGGATTACTTTTGCAAAGTTGAATTTAATTGCTTTTGTTAGACTTTTCACATCCTTAATTTAAATATAATGCTTTTGCCTTGCAGGGTAATTCAGATTCTATTCTCACACCAGAAAAGCTTGAAGATATTGAAGAGCAGTCACATTGTAAGTAAAAAATAAACGAAAAGTGTAAATGGTTTGAAAGAAATATAAAATACATTAGAATATTGTCATAATGTCATGCAACAAAACACAAGATTTGCATTTCATTGTTTCTTCCCCAAAATGATAAAATGTTATTTAACATTCAGACCAAGTTTTATTTTGATAGCTAAATTTATATTAAAACAATCTTCAAATTGGGAACAAATAATCCACTAAAAAACAAACAAAACTGTTTTTTTTATTTGTACACTTCTGATGCTGATACTTATCTATAATTGATAACTGTATGACTATTGAAATTTAATATTTCTCTTTAAAGAAAGGCAACGCAATGGCTGACTTACTTATTGGCAAGAATATTGTGGGGTTTTTTTAATTGAAAACATATTGATTTTTTAAAGGATTCCAACTTTCAAGTGATTTTCAAAATATGGATTTTGAAACTTGTGTTCTTTAGAATTTTGTTCTCCAAACTTTGTGTTCATTTTTGCTTTTTTTTTATAGTTTGGACACAAGGAAAAGAGAAGGGGGGGGGGGGGGGGTGGAGCTAAAGGTAAGATGTTACAAGTTAAGACGAAACAGCATAGCTAGATGCAATAATGCATCTTTTAGAATTGGAACCACTTGAATTTGTATGAGAATTTCATCATTCCAAGAACCTTTTAATGTTTGTTGAAGATCATTTGACATTACTAACTCTTAAATTTTGTTCTTTCTCCTTCATCTGTCTAATCTGTAGTTGACGAGAGGGAGATCAAATTTCTGCTGAAGACTTATGCCAAACTGGATCCCTCCCCCAATGGCGAGGATGGCATCCCCGTGGAATCTTTTCTCTCCCTCTACATCTTTGCTGGCAATGAGCTAGCAAGGAGAGTGGCTATGAAGCATGCCACTGGACCAGACCGTACCATTCAACCAGAAGGGTTTCTCATGTGTTTGTCAGTGTTGTGCAAGAAAGCGGATTATCGTGACAAAAGCAAAGGTAAATTGCATGTCCTGTAAGCTGGTTTTTAAAAAAGATGTTGCATTTAAATAGTTTTATTTAACATAATTTTCAAAATATGATATAAATTCTTCTTGTTTTCACCTGCTCACTTTCCCTTCTTTCTAGCTCTCATTGGTCAGAAAACAACATAAATTATTTACATTATCTTGAAAAAAATAGAACATTGATTTACAATGACTTACAGTCTCTACTGATTTATAATCATATTGTTCTTCTTTTCACCTGACAATGATAGCCCTTTTTGATGCGCTGGACGTAAACAAGGAGGGACTTCTCCGATTTGAGCAGCTCTTTAGTCTATACAAAGGCATGTTTACCCCTGCATTGACGGATGATCAGATAACAGAGGCTGTGATTGGTGCATTGCAGAAGGTCAGAGGTGAACATCCTGGCACTATATCATACCAAGAATTTCTAAGGGTATGTAATAACATGTATTTATGATTTTCAGTCTTTTTTCTCTGATGTTACTCTGTTGTAAATTTATCAGGGAAAGTTGGATGATTAAATTTCAACCACATGAGCAGACCAGTAGTGAAAAATCATATGCACCTTATAATACAATGACCTATGCTTTAGTGAACAATAAATGCTTATTCATTGTGTAGCATGGCAGAAGATAAGTCAGAATTATGAAGTCAGTGGAGATGGGTCTCTATCTTCCTCAAGACCATCACATCTCATTTGCTTTCCATTAATTTTAAGGATTTCATCTTATCTCATGAAAATTTCTCTACTCTCATCTTCGATTTCTTGCCTTTCATTTCCCCTTGCTATCTCTCATTTTCAAAACTTTCTTGTCTATTTCACTTCATTCCACCATCCAAATAATGAGTCCTATTGAGGAGTAATTGAATTGAGAACCACGGACCTCAATGTTATGTGTACAATCATGCAAACTTCAATCCTTGATGTAGAAATGTTGTAGAGGACAAGGGCTGGCGGGTTGTAGACTGATCTACCAAACTTTGTATTCCTTTACTTAGAGATAAATGAAAGTAGTTGCAGTAAACATTGATTTCATGAGAAAGTCAGTAAAACTAAGTTTAAGTATTACTATATCATCGTGGATCAAGATCTGGTACAGTTATATAAACTGAACTTTGAGAAATCTTGAAATCTACGCTAAAAAATATTCACACTGAAGATCACCAACACAGATAAGCGCACGTGGGACAGCGTATTATTATTGCTTTGAATGTCTTCCCGCCTCTTGACCCAAATTTTGTGCTTATTTGCTAATTTCTTAGCAATTACACAATTTCTTCCAGAATCCTTTGGCATATCATTTTGGTGGTCATTTCAATGGAATCTGTACGAACTCATTTTGAATTTGTTACCTCAACTGGCATTTATCTTTAATCCTTCCATGATAAATTCAACTTGCCTCAGCCTCTCATTCCACCATTATACTATCATGCCTGTCCAATTTCCAGCTTTCATGGATATTTCTATTTGTGGTCAGGATAATGTAATCAACCTAACAGAACCTAACAGAATGACCACCAATTCATTCAAATGTATGAAATTAATATTTTTTGCCATGAGATTCTGATAGGAGATGGTTTAATTTGCTGCAATAAACAGCTTCTTATGCAAGACATTCTCCAAGTATGTGCCCTCACATGCTTATCTGTGTTGGTGATTTTCGGCATAGTCAATTTTAAGAATAAATTATACATATAAGTTTACCCATGTATATCCCTTATAATATTCTATGAATACCTTCTCCATGTTTTATGTTATCAGATGGTATCACCATCAGAGCTGAAGAGGAAGATGACGATTGATATTCCTCTTCCAACCTGAGCAAAGTAATGTTGCATATAGCTTCTTGGTCTGAAGATCATAGCAACAACTGCTTCTCATGTGCTGCTGCTGCTTTTGATGATCATGATTGTGATGATGAAATATCACTGAAGGTGATTAATACCCCCGCCCTATGCCGTTACCATGGTTATGCAGTTTGCAACACATTCAGAACATGAATCTTGCATGTCTTTACTCGAAGATGAATATTTGTGCGTATTTTCATGAGTGCTGGCTTTAAACTTGGGAAGTACTGCTTGCTGCACTCTGCGTGGATGATCCGGATGTTTACTCCTGCAAACATCCTGCGATTACTGATCCTGCTCTAATTCTGCTGAATAAATAAGGTTAGGATTGTGATGGGGTTTATGATAAAGGCCTGGTCGCACCGCCCGAGCGTTGTTGGAGCAGTCGTGGAGCGGAGAGAAAAAAATCATCACCGCTCGCTACCGTTCACCATTTTCGTTTTCGATTGTTTGTTGTTTTTTTTTCGATTTTTTTCCCCAATTTTGTGAGCGAAATTCGACCCTCTCTCCCTACCGCTCCAACAACGCTCGGGCGGTGTGACCAGGCCTAAAGGTTTTGGGCAGTGATGGTGATAGTTTGTACCTGATCACTTAGAAAACATGAATGCTAGAAAGCAAAGATCTAGAGGACAGATAGATTAAAATCCTCTCCATGGGACCTGGTAATGATAATAAGTGCCTATACTATTAGGGAACTGTCACTTCAAGTGAGAATTGAATTGTGATCATTTTATTGTAAGGCAACCTTAGAATACTGGTTTAGTATAATGTTATGGTTGATGTGGAATAATTGTGCATTTTCTATAGTCATCTGTAGAGAATATGTTGTGAAATCTTTGCATGAATACATGAGTCATATGATATTCAGACACAAGCATTACTAATGATAAATTCTGATCTTGTAGAGTGCATTTCACTGAACTATCATATTTAATTTTATTTAATTTAATTTCATTCTGTTTCACATCTATGGGCAAGCAAAAGACAGGGTACATAATAAATGTTGCATGAATCAATTGAACAAAAAACTAGTACCTAGTGGTGCTGGTTGCATGATATTACTCCTGGTAAAAAGTTAAATGCTTCTCAGGCCTTGTAGCTGACCATGTCTGATACCAAAGGCATTGGGTGATATCAAGACCAGTGTTGGTGTTGGAAGTACAATTTGGATGGCATTTTTGAGCTCCAATCCGTATTTTAAGTTTACACAAATAATCCAGATTACAATAACTGATAACTCAACACCAAGACAACTCAACACAAAGTGAGTGACTTTTCATGACCATCTTAGTTCATTATGTTTGGTGCTATGCTTCTGTGACTTAACACCAACACCAAAAGGGTAATTCTGAACTTAAATCACCCATAATCTTGTCTACATCTTATATTGATAATTTTGGTGTTGCTTTTGTTTGATTTTCACTTTTTATTGAAATAAACAATCTAGTTGCTAATTCCATGGCAGAATCCATACAATGATGAGCTTTCTCATTAAATTGGCAATTTTGATGTGTAAAGTTTCTTTAGGACTTTCTTGGTATAATGTATTTATTTTGAAAAGTTTTAGATAATTCATGAATGCAGAAAAACATAAAACAAATTATGAACAGGCATATGTTCAATGAAACTTTTATCATAGCCCTGCATAGAAAACGTCAGAATTCTTGACATCAGTTTATTCAATCATCAAAGATACGAGTATTAAAGACATCACCTGAAAGGCAGATGACTTTAAAAACACTATTTTTTAAGTGAAACTAGATCACATGATACTTATGATGGTAATGATGCGGTTGATGCTGGATATTGTGGATAATGATGATAATGCTGGTAGTGATGAAGATCATGACAATGGTAGTGATGATCCGCATACATTCGTAATTCCAAAGGTTCGTATTTCCAAAGGATCGTTATTCCGAAGGTTCGTAATTCCGAAAACGAAATGAGGTTCGTAATTCTGAAGGTTAGTTAGTCCGAAAACAAAGTGAGGTTTGTAATTCCGAAGGTTCGTTAATCCGAAAACAAAATGAGGTTTGTGATTCGTAAGGTTTGCTAGTCAGAGAACGTAATGATTAACGAACCTTATTTCATTTTCGGACTAACGAACCTTTGCAACAACGAACCTCATTTCGTTTTCGGATTAACGAACCGTCGGAACAACAAACCTTATTTTGTTTTCGGACTAACGAACCTTCGGAACAACGAACCTTATTTCTTTTCAGATTATCGAACCTTCGGAATAACAAAATCTTCGGAATAACGCTACAAATGGTCGGATTAACGAACCCTTTTACATTTTCGGATTAACGAATGTCGAGGTATAGGCAATTTACGTGTTTCGGAATTAAGAACCTTTGGAATAAAGAACCTTCGGAATTATGAACCTTCAGAATTATAAAGTGTAACCGTGATGATCATGATGACATTGGTGATAAAATGATGACGAGGATGATAATAAGATGAAGATTACAATAATTTGATGGTGATGATGGTGGTCATGTCTTGTGTACTGAAGGCCCTCCCGCTCAGGAATTAAAACAGCAAGTTTTGTATAGTGCTAGTCTTTGCCTGAAGACACACTTGTTGATTAAAGTTTCAATCAGGGTCTGTGCCTGCAGACTAGGGGGACGCGTCCCCCCCCCCCCTACTCAAAATAGTAGGGGGGGACACAAAATCGAATGTCCCCCTACTTTTTTTTGTCTTTTATGATGGAAAGAAATATACATCATTCAAAATCGAAATAAAACATGTATTTTGGACAAATTGACCTTTACTTTTTGGGTGATAAAAATTTTTTTTTGCTTGTCAAAATTCTTTTGGTCGAAATTACCTTACATTTGAAGTGATAACCTTTTTTTGCTTGCCAAATTTCTAGCCCCTGGTCCCCCTATATTTTGGGAGAGATTTCCGCCCTCATCAATTACAAAAGGTTAATTTACTTGGCTTACGCAAAGGATTGCACGACAGTGAGAACGAATTATAGCTAATACATTATTTTTGTCTCACCTCGAAAGCAGACACTATTATAGTAGGCGCCGCTTTTCCGACGGTGGCGGCGTCGTCAACACCAAATCTTAACCGACGGTTAAGTTTTTGAATGACAGCATAACTTGGAAAGTATATAGACCTAGTTCATGAAACTTGACCATAAGGTTAATCAAGTATTACTGAATATCCTGCCTAAGTTTCAGGTCACATGACTAAGGTCAAAGGTCATTTAGGGTCAATAAACTTAGACCATGTTGGGGAATCAACATTAAAATCTTAATCTAAGGTTGAGCTTTTGAAATGTCATCATAACTTAGAAAATATATGGACCTAGTTCATGAAACACGGACATAAGGTTAATCAAGTAGTACTGAATATTCTTTCTGAGTTTTAAGTCACATGACCAAGGTCAAAGGTCATTGAGAGTCAATGAACTTTGGACAAGTTGGGGGTATTTATTGAATCACCATCATAGCTTTGAAAGTTTATTGGTCCAGTTCATAAAACATGGATATAAGAGTAATCAAGTAACACTGAACATCCTTTAGGAGTTTCAGGTCTCATGAACAAGGTCAAAGGCCAATGAACTTTCGCCATGTTGGGGGTATGCGCTAGCATTGCCTTTTAGGTGTTTTTTTTTTCAATATAGGTTATCTTGTTCAATATGGAGTTTAAATATCAAGTTTGGAAGACAATATAAGAAACATATTTCATCTCTAAAATTAGAACTTTCATTATTTTGTGACATTAACTAAATGATTTTTAAAAATTGCTTTGTAAAAATGTCAGTTTTATGGTTTGAATATTAACATTTTCTGCTCGCGCACAGCGCGAGCAAATTTTGATTTATGAGGTACCTAGCAATTATTTTCGTGTTTTCCATTAAGTTGTCAAAATATCCCTTTTCAGGTCTGAATGTCTAAACGTATCAGCTAGCGCTGCACGCTCGCATTTTGATGGTCGAGTTATGTATATCTCAATATTGATAACATAACAAACTACCTAAAATAAATTTTTCATGACATGGTTTAAAAAACTGAGGCTCGCAATTTGCGCTCGCATTGATGGTTAAAGATATATTAACTGATGCATCCTATTTATAATTACAAAAGTGCTTGAAATGTCCAGTTTTCAGGCCATAATATCAGATTTCGCGCCCTCATTAGGCATTAATAAATAAGATATCAATTTAATAATTAAAATGTCCCTTTTGTTTTTCAGATCGGAATATCAAATACTGTGAGCTCGCGCTTCGCGCTCGCTTTTATTTTCATGATAAAATATATATTTAGAATGCCTAGATTCTATGTCTAAAAATGAAACACGCGCGCACATGTTTATTCAGGTACTCAACTTGTTCTCTATCTAAATCATTACCTAGTTTCAGATCACGATATCAAATATTTTCTGCTTTGTGCTCGCATTATTAATGTAGGGAGATCCCCTATGACCCATTATTTTCATGATTTACAAAACATGAATCAAATGTCCCGTTTTGGGGTCTAAATCTCGAATTCTATCCGGTCCCACTCGCATCAATATTTAGTTATGTAGCTATTCTCTTCACGATTACAAAAATTGATTAAAATTTGCAATTCTTTTGTATGCAGAAATATTTAAAAAAATCAGCTCGCGCTTCGCGCTCGCATTATTTGATTGCTGAAATATGTAACGTCTTCATGGCTAAGTGCAAGCAGTCCTTAACAGGTACTTTTTCGATCAGTTCAAACGTAATTTTTTTTTCTGCTCGGGCTTTGCGCTAGCATTATTAATGTAAGGAAGATCCCCAATTACTCATCCTTTTCATGATTTACAAAACATGATTAGAATGTCTCGTTTAGTAGGTCTAAATCTCGAAAATATTTCCGCTCGCTCTTCGCGCTCGCATCAATTGTTTAGTTATATACCAATTCTGTTTAAATTACAAAAAGTGCGTAGAATTTCCATTGTTTAGGTTAAAATGTCAAAAATTTTCAGCTCGCATTATTTGATTTTTAAAATATTTAACGTCTTCATGGCTAACTGCAAACATTCTTTAAAAAGTACCTTTTCCATCAGTTCATTTCTGCTCGCGCTTCGCGTTCGAAGTGATATTTTTTTAGTTGCATACAAATCTTTTTCAGGATAACAAACATTGCCCCAAATTTTCATTAAAAAAAAAAATGTCCATAAGATTTCCAAAAAATTTAGCTCACGCTTCGCGCTCGCAATATATAAGTAAGGATTATGATGTTATATGTTTATGTTGATTTATAAGAATAAAGCTAAGAAGTGACAATTAGGACCACCCTTCAAAGAAACCAAAAATTATCTTCTAGCGACCGATCGGGGGAAATATGGCAGAAAAAAAGTCCGCCACCCCCCCCCCCTATTGGCGAACGCTGGATCCGCCCCTTGGTATCTGTTGAATTACCATGATAACTTTGAAAGTTTATGGATCTGATTCATGAAACTTGGACGTAAGAGTAATCAAGTATCACTGAACATCTTGTACGAATTTCAGGTCACATGTCTCAGGTCAAAGATCATTTAAGGTCAATGAAATTTGACCATGTTGGGGGTATTTGTTGAATTACCATCATAACTCCGTAAGTGTATTGGTCTAGTTCATAAAACTTGGACATAAGAGTAATCAAGTATCACTGAACATCTCATGTGAGTTTCAGATCACATGATCAAAGTCAAAGGTCGTTTGAGGTCATTGAACTTTGGCCATTTTGGAGGCAATTATTAGATTGCTGTCATAACTTTCAAAGTTTATAGATCATGTAGATACAGTTTATAAAATGTAGATAATCAAGTATCACCTGATCACTGACAAATCTTAGGCCACATGATCAAGATCAAATATCATTCATTGTTAATGAACGTAGTATCGTATTATTATGAATTGTGTTTTTGTGAATAATTACTTTATAGAAGTTTTCAAAATCAGCACTGCTGCTATATTGAATCGCGCGATGCAGGTGAGACTGCCATATAGCTAGCGATCCACTTGTTAGCAGTGGCATACCTAGGATTCTCCACAGGGGGGGGGGGGGGGGCAAAACCGTCCGCCAAAAAAATTGACAAGCAAAAAAAGGGTCTTTAATCACAAATGAAGGATTTCGTACATGAAAAATAAAATGACAACAAAAAAAAAGGTCTTTCAAGCTCGTCAGGGGGGGGATACGTCTTTTGCATGGGTTGTGGCTCGTCAGGGGGAGCTGACTGCCCCTCCGTAGGTACGCTAGTGCTTGTTACTCATTCTAGATCATGATCTACTTTCTTTCTAATTATGATATTGGGTGGGGCAAGTCATTTTGATTTTGTAGTTCTTCATGACGCAGCCAGTTTTGAAAGGTCGAGAAAAAAGAGAAAGAGACAGTCTATAAATTTATACATAATGGGCATGTTGGGGTATTTGTTAAATTACCATCGTAACTTTGAAAGTATATGGATCTAGTTCATTAAACTTTAACATAAGAATAATCAAGTATCACTGAGCATCCTGTGCGAGTTTCAGGTCATATGACCAAGGGTAAAGGTCATTTAGGGTCAATGAACTTGATGGTTTATGAATCTAGTTCATGAAACATTATTAAGGATAATCAAGTATAAATGATTGTTTTGCACACATCTTGGGTCACATGATTGTGGTCAATGGTCATTTTTGGGTCAATGGACAATGTTTTATTTTCATATCAATGTTTTCTTTTGTGAATAATTTCTCAAAAGCCAGACTGACAGAGGCGTTCCACTTGTATTTTTCTTCAAAACTATCAGTCTGTAATTGAGGGCCATGAGAACAGGCAAGTTGATTATACTTACTATCTATAGTACACGCGAGATTATCAGCTTGATACCACGTAATCTTCTTTCTCACTTTTGCATAATGGGTTGTCTTTTCCTAACACATTTCAGTTCGGTCATGATCTACATGTATTTCGCAATATCATCATAGGCAGTAGATATTTGACTTAGTAAATTTGCATACTGTGTCAGCTTTAAACATTCGCTAACAAACAGAAATAGTGAAAAACACTGTAAAAACGCTGTTTAAAACTTTAACCAGTCGTAAGCCCGTCACTCTAACAACATTTACAAAAAAGTTTAAACAACTTGTTGTTAGAGTGGCAGGCTTAAACAATGTGCCTTTTTTTTACTGTGAAGTAAAAATAAAAAAGCCACAGAAATTTGTAGTCCACGTGCTCATTAAATTTTGGTTCGTTTCTTACACTGAAATTGTAGACCTATTTGTTTTTTTTTTTCAAAAGAAACTATAGAATGCGGGTTAACGCTGCACACTTCGCTTGGAAGGGAGGAAAGAAAAATAGGCATCTTGTACTCCAAAATCAATTACCCGGCATGATTTTTTTAGAGTATACTTAACCCTAAATAGACTGGGCTATTTCGACGCAGGGGGGGGGGGGGGCTGATTATGATCTCGACTGTCGATCGCTACGAAAATTGGCACGCGCGTTTTTGGAAAACTACACGATCAAATTCTGCGAAAAAATCCCATTGCTAATCAATTATGCTAATTTATGCGTAAAATAAGAAAATTGTTCTAATTGATTAAATAATGCCCCTAAAATGCTAAGTTTTGGTTCACAGACTTTTCTTATCAAATGTACTTCAAGAAAAATTCAACAAGGCACATTTATGTTTCTATGTATTTTATTGTTTTCTAAATATCTCATTTCTTTGTCTTGCGACCTTTCGTTTTTCTGAACCATAAACGAGATGAAATTAATTTATTTTTAATCAATAAAAAGAAAAAAATGATACATTTATGATTTCTGGCTAAAAACATTATTTGCATTGGATTTGTACACGAAATCGCGTTTTTGAGCATTGTTGGGTCTGCATTTATTGCAACCTCCAAACTGACCTGATGGTTTGGTAGTTCATGTGCTTCTTGAGTCCCCCATTCTCCATTCAAATAAATAGGAATAGGGGTAAAATTAATTGTTTTTTTTTTCATTTTTCATCAATTGCTTTGTTGATCGTGCCAAGTATTTTAAAGACAAGAAAGATCAACGTGGTATTTTGTTTACAAAATTATTATTATTTATTAATCAATTATTTTTTTTTTTTTTGGGGGGGCGGGGTCGTTCCA
The DNA here is from genome assembly GCF_018143015.1 of Lytechinus variegatus. NCBI lineage: Eukaryota > Metazoa > Echinodermata > Echinoidea > Temnopleuroida > Toxopneustidae > Lytechinus > Lytechinus variegatus. The sequence goes on from NC_054743.1 coordinate 10,702,953, forward strand.
CTCTCTTACACTAAAATTTTCAAAAGGAATACCTTATCTAAAACCTAGCTCTCTTACATTGACGAGTGGATACCATGCGCGACAAAAACACACGTAAAAAGGATGTCTTTTTCAAGGGCACGTTACGTACGTAACGTGATAAGGGTGTGAAAAACACAAAAATAATGAAAAAAATGGAATTCATTTCGCTAGGAAAGCTACGTGTTTAGGGTCAAATTTGCGGGGAAGATAAAACAAAATTAAAATGTACTTATAAAGGATGTCCTTTTTGCGAGTCCTTTTTGCACGACATGTGGAAGGTGGGGCCATACGAAACCAAATTATGTGTAAAAGTAAAACCGACGACCGACGGACCCGTGACATATCGCTGTACTTGCTTAATTAGGGGTTCATTTCAGGGAATACTTGTCAAGAGTATCGTTTTGTTTCCCAATACTTGTTAAGGGTATAGGGTTTAACACGCCAATACTTGTTAAGGGGTGCATTTTCAGAATATGGAAAATACGTGTTTAGGGTGCTTTTCGAGACCCCATGGTCGCGCATGGTATCCACTCGTGAATGGAAGTGGCCCCCCGGGTGTACATCCCACTTTCTAGTCTCTATACACAATTCGTAAAGCATAATTAATAGATGACACAAAGGGATATAATAATTATTGAAATTATATGTATCATTTTCTCTGCTTTCACTATAAAACAGTGCCGAAATTTACGTTACCATTCGATGTTAATGATAACAAGGCAAAAGCGATTTTGTGTCTCGCCCACATGAAAATAACCAGAAGTATCCTGATTTGCGAGGACAAGAACATAATTGTACCAAACTTCATTGTGAAATGACTGGGATGGAATAACACTTGTCATAATAGCTTTGCACGTAAACTTTAATGTTGACCTGAAAATGACCTTTGACCTTACCATGTGACCTCCGACTGCAGCAATGGCGCAGGTCACCTAAGTACATCTACCATCCAAGTTTTGTTTAAAAGTGACTTCCGGTTGCCGAGTCAGGTATCATAAGAGAGTCTTGCATGTAAACTATAACGTTGACCTGAAAATGACCTTTGACCTTACCATGTGACCTCCGACTGCAGAAGAAGATGCACGTCCCCCAAGTCCATCTACCATCCAAGTTTGGTTGAAAAGCGACTTATGGTTGTGGAGTTATGTGTCATTAGGTTTGTGACGGACGACAGACGACGGACGGACGGACGACATTTGGATCCCTAATTAAAGTCTCGCCTTCATAAGTTCACCTCTTGTGGGCGAGACAAAAACAGTAAAATATTTGAACTATACTGAATTCATTGGGTTCCTTCTTCCCCGATGCCTTTGTTAATTATAGTTCAAGGTAATCTCTATTCATGATTAATCAGCTACAGACGGGGCCTATGAACTATATTATTGCCTTTTGCAAGAGAACAAAAAGTGTCTACGGAACTTTGCAAAATAAAGCAACGTGTATTGACATTAAAAGCATGATTTATGAAATTTAACGATCAAATAGTACCCGGATAACTCACTACATATTCTGGAAGCTGCTAAATTATCCATTATGAAGATATAAAGGAAATATAACGATCAAAATAGTACTCCTCCTTAAATAACTGACAATATTTGCTGGACGTAGGTGACATTCGACTGATAAGGTATCTGTCGCAGGATTATATTTATTTATTTATTTATTAATTTATTACTTATTTATCTATTCATTTATTTATTTATTTATTTATTTATTTACTTGTATATTTGTATATTTATTTATCATTTATTTCATTATATTTATTTGTTTAATCATGTTTTATTTATTAGGCTACAAATGATAAAATATGTGAATGTGAATTCACGTAATAGGATTGTACCGGGCGAGTTGTCTTCATATGCAATTAGAGCCCCCCCCGCATGTGTACAGCAATACATATTACTGCCACCCCCCCCCCCCCCGAATAAGTTGTATCAATCCTTATGATGCTCGCTTAAAATGCAAAGAAAAATATAAATTGCAAAGCCTGGCACCGCCTCTCTGGCTTTCATAATACTGCATAAAGTTGTAACACCAATAACGCGTAGTATGAGAATATCAAAATATAATTCGCATAAACTTTCCTTTTTTTAAATTATATGAATAATATGTTTGTGCAAGTTTAGTGCAAATTATGACAGAGTATAACGATATCTTAGATTTTAATTATGCTCAGTGTATCATCTGTCATCTCGAATCCACTTTTTTCTCGCTTTGTAAGAGTTCTGTCAGTATCCGTGATTTCGTGCCCTACTTTCAATAAGTACACGCCCATATGATACAAATCGGAGACCACGTGATCCTTCCATTCCATCACGGCAGATTAAAGCCATGCGTGAAAAGGGGGCATTTGAAACAAATATAAAGGATCGGTTAATGATAGACCTGGCACTTTCGAAATGGTTATGGTGTATCATCCACAAGCTTACGACCTGAATTATATATCCACAAGGAATTTGTATTTTTTATCCATCGTTAGGAAACCTTGTTACAATTGCTCAATATCTGAACTAAACTGAACGATATATAGTTTCTTTCTTAACACCTCTTTTGCAACACAAGCTTTTAAAAATGCATTGTGTAGAAAATCGTCGAGGCTGCATGAAAATGAACTTGAACGTTGTCAGGTGTCTTCAAATAGTAACATTTCTGTTGTTTTCAAATATCTTCAGTACGTCAACCGCGGCACCCATTTCAAATGGGATGCCGAGTCCTACTTCTTCACTTCACGGAAACCTGAAGCTCATAACCGAAAACGATGCATCGATGCAACGTTTTCAATCTGCCTACTCCAACAACGGCCCCGATATCACCGAAAAGAAAACGATATCGGCTATCATACCAAGGGTGGTGAAGGAAATTGTATGTCCAGAATGCCAATCCAATGTTGGTTCTTTGAAAGTTGAAGCGTTTTTCAGGAAGCTGATTGAACAAGCAAGACAATGGAAAGATATTCCATTCAGACGCGACATCGTTGCCGACACAGCTTACGATGAGCCGAGAACGAACGAGACATCGGCAGAACGACTATTGGAAACTTCGTCATCGGCCACGCCGGCCAGCATGGCTAAAGATATCCCTCCACCACTACACGATAACCAGAACAACCCTGCCGTTCATGAAGGACGAAGTCCACCGCCTCTCCAAGATGTCGAAAGCACCACTGCCTTTCCCCAGTCTGGAAGTGATCAGGGGTCGTTGTTGGATTCCGCGATGAACGATTCGAAGTCAGCTGCGAGTTTGCTGGTCGTCGGCATCGCTGCCGAACCTCCCAGACCATGCCGAGAGGTCGATCTTTCTCTCCAAGACAACAATTTCTGGGATCTTCGCAAACTTAGCGAAGCGAGGCGTCCAGAATTTCCCCCGAAACCTCGACCGACGTGGCATGGCATGGATAGAGGTCTTCTTCCACCGTTACCAGATTTCCCGAGACCAAGCCCCTCCGACAATGCTCCATTGTTTCCTCGTCCTCCAAATATTGAACCCAACCGCTTTCTTTGGGGGTAAAATATATATTACTAATGTGCAGTTAAACTTTATAAGTATATCCGTAATATTAAAGTATAGTTTCTAATATTTTGAATAAACTGGTATCCGGATTTGATCTACTTAACGGAATTACTTTGGACATGATGGAGGGGACGATGGCATATCAATTGAACGATGGGCTTCTCAACAGATTCGATATTACTTAATCCTATTCCTCTGCTCTGTTGTAGCGAGGAAGAATAGTTTTATCTTTAACATTGATTCTTGCTTGGAAGTCATGTTGACCAGAGTTTATAGTTTACCCCGTGCCACCAATATAACGAATTAAGCGGTAAAATTCTGGCAATTGGCTCAATTTTGGTGTACCCAAACAATCCCCATTAATTTGTTAGCGTAAATCTTGGCTCTTGGCTGTGGACGAAGGGGGGGGGGATAAAGGCCTCCACATACCTTACAATCAGTCTCTGACCCGATTTCGGGATAAAACGTAGTAAAATTTGATGCTTCTCTTAAGACATGAAATATTTAACTGTGCATTGTTCTGAATCATCGTAAAAATACCTATGTTAAAATATGTGAATATGATATCATTATTAAAATAAAATCGAATTTAACATCTCGACGTAATGACGTCATAGCAATCAAATGATTGGCTACAATTTACATGTAATTTGGTCTTTACTCTAAAAATAAAGGCTAACAATCCAAAATCATCATACTAGTATTATTTCAGTTAATTTGAGCCTCAATAGATACTTTTCATTCATACTTTAAGAAAATGAGCGAAATGTGATTTGTTCCTAAATCCGATCGTGGGGCCCGTTGCAGAAAGTGTTGCGTTTAAACGCAAGCCAAACAATCAGTCGCAAGTCCCAAATGCGCGCTGTTGACTGGTTGAAAATCAAGTTTCGCATGATTTTTAGAGTTACGATTGATTGCAACTCTTTCTGCAACGGGCCCCAGTTACAGGTAATCGAAGATTTGACACTGTACCTGTTTTGTAAATAAATGATCTGTGTGGTTTTTGTTTAAACTCCTCGTGAAATAAGAGTGAAAAATAAAATGAAATTTCATCATTTTACTGCGCATGTCACTGTGAAACAATCGGTAGAGATGCCTCCATGAAAAGTAATAGTCACATACACGCAGATTGGTAATTATTACCTGTTCTTGACCATGCTACATATCATGAAGACAAAAAAAAGATATTAAAAAATCTAATTCATTAGTTTGACATGCAGGTATGCCCAGTGGCGTACCGTTGGTCACGGCATGGGGGGGCACCAGCAAAAATTTTGCGTCACTTAGTGAGCGCGCGAAGCGCGCCCAGTTACCAGGTATACTGACCTAATAAGGACAGTGCCATTAAACAGATATGTATCTCACTGGTCAAATAATGCGAGCGCGAGCTTAAAATTTTAGATATTCAGACCTAAAAAGGGACGTTATAATCAATCTTTTGTAATCACTATACGTACCTGCCTCGCTAAATAATGCGAGCGCGAAGCGCGAGCTGAAATTTTTGTAAATATTGACCCCAAACAGGAAGATTTTAAGAACTATATTTTAGGAATCCATTAAGAGTATACACATCTCACCATAGTCATCTAATGCGAGTGCCAATAAGCGTTTGCTGATTTTGTTCGAATTACATCTAAACATGCACACAAAGCACTTGTAATCATGACCCGGGGGGGGGGGGGCACTTACATTGACGAGTGGATACCATGCGCGACCAAAAAACACGTAAAAAGGATGTCTTTTTCACGATAGGGCACGTTACGTACGTAACGTGATAAGGGTGTCAAAAACACAAAAATAATGAAAAAAGGGTATCTATTTCGCTAGGAAAATTACGTGTTTAGGGCCGAATTTGCGGGGATGATAAAACAATGTCCTTTTTGCCCCTTTACTACGTTTTTAGAGTCCGATTTGCGCGAGGTGTAGAAGGTGGGGTCGTACTAAACCTAATAAGGTAAAGCCGACGACCGAAGGACCCGTAACAATAAAACATTCCTGTACTTGTTTAGGGGTTCATTTCAGGGAATACTTGCCAAGAGTATCGTTTTGTTTCCAATATTTGTTAAGGGTAGGGTTTCACACGCCAATACTTGTTAAGGGGTGCATTTTCAGAATATGGAAATTACGTGTTTAGGGTGCTTTTCGAGACCCCATGGTCGCGCATGGTATCCACTCGTGAATCGAAGTGGCCCCCCCCCGGGAATCATGATTAACATACCATCTCACTAATCAAATCTTGCGAGCTGAATCTTTAGGAAATTTAGACCTGAAGAGGTCTGAAGGCTTGTTTGTAGGTATTCACCATACGTAGACCATACGTAGTTCACTAACTAAATGATGCGAGCGCGAAGCGCGAGCGGAAAATTTTTGAAATTCAGATCAGAAAAAGGGACATTTTAAGGACTGATTATAGGAATTCATGGAGAGCAGACATATTTCACCAATGTACTACTACGAACGTAAGCACAGACAGGAAGTTTATTATATTAAGACCTTAAAATGGGGTAATCACTTGAGTCCGCATACATTCGTAATTCCGAAGCTTCGTAATTCCGAAGGTTCGGTTATTCCGAAGGTTCGTATTTCCGAAGGTTCGTAATTCCGAAGGTTCGTAATTCCGAAGGTTCGTCAATCCGAAAACGAAATAAGGTTCGTAATTCCGAAGGTTCGTTAATCCGAAAACGAAATAAGGTTCGTAATTCCGAAGGTTCGTTAATCCGAAAACAAAATAAGGTTCGTAATTCCGAAGGTTCGTTAATCCGAAAACGAAATAAGGTTCGTAATTCCGAAGGTTCGTTAATCCGAAAACGAAATAAGGTTCGTAATTCCGAAGGTTCGTTAATCCGAAAACGAAATAAGGTTCGTTAATCCGAAAACGAAATAAGGTTCGTTAATCCGAAAATTAAATGAGGTTCGTATTTCCGAAAATGAAAATAATTCATTTTGGTAACAAAAACGATGTTGTCATTACAAGATTACAAGATATTATGCAATGATAGTAATAACGATCGATGATGTGTGTTGGAGACAAAGCATGTATTTCATTAAGAATGGCGCCCTGATCAAGCATAGGCTAATTTCGATTTTATCTGAGCAATTGCTGCCTATAAGCAAATGGTTTAATTAAAGATGCAGGGGATCAAGTGTGTTGGAAGCGTGCGAGCAACCTCTAGATAATAGGATTTGTATTGGAGGGGATGTCATTTTTAATAACAGCTTCTGCTGGTAATAAAAATAAAAATAATACTAATAATGATCCTTGTGAGATGTTCAAAGCGCGAATCGCAAGCTGAAACTAGTAGACATTTCATGTAACAAGACGTGAAGTGAGCATTCGGAGCATTTTTTGTAATCGTGAGAAAGATGTGTATCTTTCTAAAGAATTAATGCGAGGGCGAGTTGTAGTTTGTTTATATACTGACCTGGGGCCCGTTGCATGAAACTTTTTACCTGAGAAAACTCAGGTTGTTTTTACAGGAGTTTTTGCCCTGTGCTAAAGTAATTGGCGGAAATCAGACTAACCTTAGTTTTCAGTTTTTACCAGAGTTTTCTCAGGTAAAAAGTTTTATGCAACAGGCTTCAGAAAGTAATCTTTTAAGGACTGCATTTAGTGACTCATGAATAGAATCTGAGAGCGCGAACCGCAAGCTTAAAATTTGTGATATTCCAACCTGAAAACTGGACATTTCATACTTCTTTTTTGTAACCAGGAATAGAATGAGTTCCTCAATAAACAATACTTGATGCGAGCGAGAAACGTGAGCCAAATTTTTCCGATTTTCCAACCTGAAAACTGGACATTCTATAGCATTCTTGTAAAAAAAATAATAATAGCTGGGAGAATAGTTTTCAGAACTGAAGTGGCTTCCCTGGGTAAATGATATCTATATCAATATCATCATTCTAGGCCCACATGAAATTTCCAAAAGTCTGAGCACGATTCGCTCGCAACATCTCACAAGGATGCCCTTTTCACAGTATTGACCAAAAAGGTGAATTTTACATCTTCAGATTTGACTTTTCCCCCAAACCGCTTGCTCTCTACGCTCGCAGAAACGAAACGTAAATATATAACTTTAGCATGTTTAGTGATCACTTAAAAATTGTGCTCAATTTAGTTACTACAAAAACACACAACCTCTTTACACAGATGATAATCTAATGGTGAAAATATCCGTTTGCACCAAATTGCCCCTATTGGCCCCTTTTTTTTACTTTGCCCCCCCCCCCCCGAAAAAAATACGTTCCGCCGCCATTGGCTAAAACACGCATCGTCTTCATGGCTAACTGCAAAAAGTTCTTAAAATGTCCCATTTAGATCAGATCAGAGCTTATATATTTAAAAATTCTGTTCGCGCTTCTTGCTAGCAGTTATTATCTAAATTTAGTTACATAGGCATCTCGCTTTGAAGATCACAAACATATTGCCCATCATATTAACAAAAATATAGCTCGCGCTCGCATTATTTAAAAAGGGTTTATCATGTTATTACATATTTACTTTATTTTATAAGGATAAAGCTAATTATTGACTGCTAGGACTACCCTTTCAAAGAAACAAACAAAAATCAACTTTAAACTGCCGATCAAGGAAAATATGGCTAAAAAAATCCCCCCTCCCCTCTATTTGACGAAAGTTGGATCCGCCGGAATGGAGGCAGGGGGCATCAAAAATGGAATAAAAAACAGGGGAATTAATATTTTCCAAAATGGGAAAGTTCCTTTTTCAAAAATAAATATGCCGTTTTTCATGTTTTTTCGAAATAAAATACTCTTTTTAAAGTATACAAGTTAAGTTTTCAGGCTGGAATATTGAAAAATTTCAGCTTGCGCTTCGCACTCTCATTCGATTGGTGACATATGCATCCTAAAGAGGTCACTAAATGCTTTCTTTAACAGGTCCCTTTTCTGGTCAGTATGTTTAAGCTCGCGTTTTGCACTCGTGTTAATTCTTTAGTTAGATGCACATCTTTTTAAGGACAGCAGAAATCTGCTCGGATTTTTAAAAACTAATTATCATTTTTTATTGAAATAACCTAAAGTTTAGCTTGTGATTCACGCTCGCAACACCTCGCAATAATGCCATTTTAAGAATAACTGACCACAAAAAACGTTATACAACTTCACCTTTGAATTTGTTTTACCAAGCCGCTCGCTCATTATACTCTCTCCCGAAAAATAAAGCCTAAATATACATTTTGCCATAATAAGAAGTCACTTCAAAAAAAGTTATTCTCTACTTAATCACTATCAAACAGACAATGACTTCAAGCAGATGATAATCTTAAGGTGAAAATATCACCACAGTCCCAATTTTGACGTATGAGTTTCATTTTTTGGCTTTACCCCCAACGAAAATTCGTTCGGCCGCCCTTGCCTTCCCATCCTCATATGATAATTGAACGGCAACAGTGTCCCCCGCCCCCCTCCCCTTGCCTCTGCCTCTGCTTTCCCGGTTTTCATTTTTCGGATTAACGAACCTTATTTTGTTTTCGGATTAACGAACCTTATTTTGTTTTCGGATTAACGAACCTTATTTCGTTTTCGGATTAACGAACCTTCGGAAAAACGAACCTTATTTTGTTTTCGGATTAACGAACCTTATTTCGTTTTCGGATTAACGAACCTTCGGAAAAACGAACCTTATTTCGTTTTCGGATCAACGAACCTTCGGAATAACGAACCTTTTTTCGTTTTCGGATTAACGAACCTTCGGAACAACGAACCTTATTTCGTTTTCGGATTAACGAACCTTCGGAACAACGAACCTTATTTCGTTTTCGGATTATCGAACCTTCGGAATAACGAATCGTCGGAATTACGCCACAAATGTTCGGATTAACGAACCCTTTTTCGTTTTCGGATTAACGAACATCGAGGTATAGGCAATTTACGTGTTTCGGAATTACGAACCTTCGGAATTACGAAGCTTCGGAAATACGAAGTGTAACCACTTCAGTCATGAAAAGAAGCATACTTTTGTACATATAACAATAATAACTCGAAATGCAAGGAAATATATTTGGCAGTTTGGTGTATATTGACTTGAAAACGGGAGGTTTTAGTACAAGAGGATTATATATCCCGTTAAACAGACAATGCGAGCACCAGGAACAACGAAGACACATGCCCTGAGCAAATTATGTTTCATAAAGTATGAAAAATTGTTTCTTATGTAATAACATAGCATAATTATGATATAACATTATAATGAACAATAACGTCTTCTTCACCACTACGTTTCTCTTCCTTTCTCCCCTTTTTCTCCTCCCCCCTTTTTTGGTCAGCCGATGGGGGGGGGGCACGTGCCACCCTATGCCCCCCCGTAGTTACGCCACTGGGTATGCCCTATGGTTTGGGGGAGAAATGTACTGTAAGTTTAAGAACGCCTTTAAAGTGTATATTTTCTTTATTAAATTGTATTCATTGCGTGTTTGTCATGATTTTCCCAGTTTTATAAGTGTGTTTTTCTTTTATCCAACATTAATTGGTCGATAATCCATTTCCTAACACAGTGCATCTTGAAATAATGACTCATGATTGAAATGAAGGATATTAAAGAATTCACAGTTACCAAAATGAGAGGAAAAATCTCGTCTAAAAAAATTCGGCTCCCTTTTCACAATTCCTCGCTTTTGTCATCACATCAAAATACATTTATATACCATGGTCGAACGAGTATCTTTGTTTACATATCAAGCAGATTCTACGAATCTAGAAAAACTATCTCAAAGAAAAATAAAAGCTACAACAAATAGCTGCTGTTGCTGCTGCTGCTAGCTACTACTACTACTACTACTACTACTACTACTACTACTACTACTACTACTACTACTACTACCTCTACTACTACTACTACTACTACTACTACTACTACTACATGTACTACTACTACTACTACTACTACTACTACTACTACTACTACTACTACTACTACTACTACTACTACTGCTACTACTACTACTACCACTACTACCTTTACTCCTACTACTACTACTACTACTACTACTACTACTACTACTACTACTACTACTACTACTACTACTACTACTATACTACTACTACTACTACTACTACTACTACTACTACTACTACTACTACTACTACTACTAATTATACTACTGCTGCTCTCATCGCCAGTGCCACTACACTTATACACCACCCTTAAAGGACCAGTCTACCCCAGCAAAAATTCTATTTTAATGAAAAGAGCAAATCAAACACTGACAAATTTCATTGAAATTCGGATGTAAAATAAGAAAGTTAAATTTCGCAAAACTGGTTATCTCGGATGAAATTTCCTGCGTTATGCTTGCTTGGTTTTTTTTCTCTATTGATTCAATTCAACAATTTCTGGGGTTGACTTGTCCTTTCAGAATCTGAGCATCATCACTTTTTAAAATCACGTTGCGCCATTGGTTTATGGACATTTCTATCTTTAAAATGCAATTTTGCGAAGTAATCATGGATGTGGGATAAAGTCTTCAGGAACGGACTCAAAATTAATAAGCAATCATATATGGGATTGCTTTATTCACCTTGTGATAATCCTTAGGATTGTGTAGAAACCTTCGAGAATGGATATGGAATCAAAAGATGACAATATCACGACACAATGATCATGATGATTGATCTATCGAAAGCTCAAGCGTATAACTAAGATGACAGAGAGAGAAAGGCGGAAGAGAGGGAGAAAGAGAGAGAGAGAGGGGGGGGGGGGTAAGATGAGTTGATGGTACTTAAGTACGTGTTTGCGTGGTGTGTTATACATAATTGGGCTGGGGGCGGCCGGTGTGTGCGTAGATGGAAGTGCGCAGTTAAAAAGAGGGTGGAGTTCGATGTTTTGGGGTGTGTGTTTTAAATATGAATTTGTAAATGGATGTTTCAGAATTTAAGCGTGTGTAGTAAGAGAGAGCTGGCCTAGGGGTGTGAGCGGTGTGAGTGTGTGGGGATACGCGCACCCGGTGCGTATATAGAATAGGACGATGTGTAAGTACACGTTTTGATGGAGCACGTAAAGCTAAAAGCAGGGGCCGCGGAACGGTTTTCAAAGTGGGGGGGGGGGGGCAGGCTGACCATGCAAAACATCACAATCGTATGGTCATTTTTGACGTTTTTGTACATGGTTTTTTAAAAGGACAGGGTGTATGTATAAGGGGATGTGGGTGTGTGAGCGTATGGGGTGTTCGGTGTGCATTCTTATTCAGAAAAAGGGGATGGTGGGGGTGGTATGTATTTGCGTATGAAAGGGGGCGGGGTAGCTGTGTGTGAGGTGTGTGTGTCTGTCGGGTTGTGTATATAAAAACAAGGGAGTGTGTGCATGTGCTATTGTGTATTTGCAAGAGAGGGGTGTACATTTTCTTACAAAGATTCTTACAGAAATTGAAGTGTTTAAAGAGCAGGGTTGGATGGGTGCACCCTCGCATATAGGCCTATCAAACTTGCCTCTTTAAAGGACAAGTCCACCCCAACAAAAACTTGATTTGATTAAAAAGAAAAAAATTCAACAAGCATAACACTGAAAATATCATCTAAATCGGATGTAAAATAAGAAAGTTATGGCATTTTAAAGTTTCGCTTATTTTCAACAAAATAGTTATATGAACGAGCCAGTTACATCCAAATGAGAGAGTCGATGATGTCATTCACTCACTATTTCTTTGTATTTTATTATATGAAATATGAAATATTTTTATTTTCTCGTCATTGTCATGTGAATTGAAGTTTCATTCCCCCTGAACACGCGGAATTCCGGCATTATTTTAACATTTTGTGCTTCAGGCAAGGAGGTCGTCCTAATCGTCAAATTCGTAAAAATTAAATATTGTATGATTCAAATAATAAAAAACAAAAGAAATAGTGAGTGAGTGACATCATCGACTCTCTCATTTGGATGTAACTGGCTCGTTCATATAACTATTTTGTTGAAAATAAGCGAAACTTTGAAATGTCATAACTTTCTTATTTTACATCCGATTTTGATGAAATTTTCAGAATTGTGCTAGTTTGATTTTTCTCTATTGATTCAAATCAACATTTTTCTGAGGTGGACTTGACCTTTAAATGGTTTGGACCCTTATATGTTAGATATAAGAAGCATGGTTGGATATTTTGGAGAATGTCACTCCTCCAATCTTTCAATGTCCGATTTGATATTCCAGTATTTAATCGGAATCAATAAATAAATATATTAATGAATAAATAAACAAATAGATGGGTACGTGTGTAGAGAGGGTGTGTGTTCCTGTGTGTACAAAGGTCCGCCGGTAACAGGGGCCGCGGAACGGGGGAAGGGTGGGCTTCAGCCCCCACTTTTTTCCAGAACCATGAACAAAAACGTAAAAATTGCTATCTGATTGCGAATTTTTGGTCAGCCCCCCCCCCCTCCGTGCGTAACTTGAGCCAAAAAAATTGAGGGGGCAAGATACGGTATATTGGACAAAATCTATTTTAAAAAAATTGCGAGCGAGCAAATTTCGTGATAGATTTTTACATAACATTCAGAAATACATATTATTTTACCATTCTCTCTTTTCCTTTCTTTCCTTTCCTTTTTTTTCTTGGGAGTGTTTTTTTTTTTTTTGGGGGGGGAGGGGGCGGGCATCTGCCCACTACACCACTAGCCCCCTCCCCCCACTTTCAGAACCGTTCTAGTACCCCTGTGTAAGGGAAATTTTTAGTGGTTGCCTCATGTACAGTACCTATAGATTGGAGAAAAAAGGAAAGAGATAACTTTTTACAGCCTGGGCGGGTACAGTTAACCCGACGCTTTATGAAAATTATCTGTCAAATTACATGTATACTTTTCACAGTTTGAAAAGATGTTATCCTTTGATCGTTTCACTTTTGAAGAGGGAGTAATTTCAAAGAGGGAGTAATTTCACTCTCTCAAATATTATAATTATTGTCAATCTGGAGAGTAGATTATATAGCCATAGAGGGGTACTCAGGGCTGAAAATAGCCATATCTAAATCCCGATCTAAATAAATAGAGTAAAATACGTAGTTATTGAATTCTTAAGTTTTGCAATATTTTGTGAAAACGGTATATTCATTAGGTGAGATGATGATGTCCATCTCTACTTTCCCTTTTCTTACGTTATTATATGAAGTCTTAAATTATTTCATATTTTCATAGATGTGTGCATGGTATGTTTCCCTTATAATAAATCAAGTTTGCAGCAATGAATAGGTTAGTTGTCAATCAAAGTTCTAGTTCTTGAAGGATATTGTTTGAAGAAATATAATTTTCATGTAAACGAGGTCATCGGTTTGCTCAATGAATATTCATGAATACATGCATATAATTGTTTCTCCGAAATAACGCAAATCTTTATAATGTCAAAACTTCGTTGCTATTACTTGTCCGAATTGATCAAATTTTGTTTGTCTAATTTTTCTCTATCTGATCAAATTATAATGTTTTTTTTTCAGGCGGGGACCTTTTAATTACAGCCACAGGATACGTTCGTACGTAAATATTCTGAAATGTCAATCTCTAAAGTTTCAGTGACTGGTAGAATCGGACCTTTATACCCACAGGGCAATGTAAGAAATTATTCTATTACAAAGGAACACACAAAGTAATGAACACATATGTGCATAATTATAACATGTTATATTTTGCTGGTTTTCACCGTATTTTACTGTTTCCTTTTAACAATGCAAACGATGACATAATACATCATTACGTAACTCACACGACCAAAGACAAAGCCTCCAGGACATGGCGATGAACTGTTATCATATTTGCAAAAAAATAGTTTGATTGAATTTCCTTTATTTTCATTACGACATTCACTGATGATAGAAATGATTGCAGTTTATCTTACGTCGTCAAATAACAAGCGTATACTATTATGGGAATATGTTGACACGACATTTGTTCTTGCGGCAATTGCTCCGGGTTTGATTTCGTCTAAGACGTAGGTGTGTTGGCTCCCTGAGTTGGTAAGAGCGCCCGTCTCATACAACCGGGAGGTCGGGGGTTCAAGCCCCGGCCGCGTCAGACCAAAAGACGTTAAAAGATGGGAGTTGCTGCAACCCTGTTTAGCGTTCAACATTAAACGGATAGAGCCTTGTCGATCTGGCGCTGCACAGCAGCTGCCGGGCCCACGATCAGTTGGGCAAAGCATATTTTCGGAGTATTTCATTTCATGTCTATTTCGAACAATAAAATGTGTATTTTCATTTTTTTTCATCTTTCAGGTAGGGTTAGGGTTGCAATAGGGTTTTATGTTAGGTTTAGGGTAAGGTATGGTGTTTTACACCCAGTGTTGAAGTTGGGCATTCGATTAGTGTGCAGAATTTAGAGCGGAACAAATCTACTGTTGTCGTCGGAGCAAATGCCATGGAACCAATCAAGGTCTGCGCTCCCACATTACTTTTTTTATAGATATTGTTTAGGAAGAAGAATCTACCATGCGGGAAAATTAAACCTTCACATTTCTAGATATTCCTTAATTAATTGCCAGCTCACTTGGAGATTGTCAGCGGCAACAGGAGTACCGGTTGCGTGACATTTGCTTCGGTTTCCCACACGATTGATTTTTTTTATAAACAATATCTAAAAAAGGAATGGCGAAGCGCAGACCCCGATCAAATTACTAATAATTGACTTGTCATGATGACAGTTTTGAACGCAAAGGCTATATAATGTAGGCCGACTAATTTCCAGTATAAGCAGACCTTGAACCAGACCTACATCGGTCACGTAGAAATAAATTCTTGATAAACCATCGGTGTGAAGTCACTTGTGCCTGTAGAGATTTGTCCTGTATGCGGATTGCGGACCAATAGTAATGAATACTCAGCCTTATAATAAAGATAACAAATTTAACAGCACAATAAAAAGATACACAAACTATATGAAAGTTGTTTTTTTTCTACTTTCTTGCTATCATCGTAAAGTTTACCCATCGTCAAAAACCTGTATTGAACGACACATTTAGCTGGAAATAGGCTTGATTCGATAATTACAAGCAAAATACAAGGTGTTTCGCAGAACTTATATGAATAGAAAATTAATAACATAACAAAATTCTCAGATTTTGCAATGCTGTCATCGGTTGAATCACACTTGTATACAGCGTTTGATCGATTGTACATAATCAAGTATCGAAAAATGTAATTAAAAGCAACGGGATCTAACCACATTTATCTACAAAATACATCTCTTACTTCAGATCTATTAACTGAATAAAATACGTCGAATTATTTACATAATCAAACACTTTCCGATGACCAACTGTACAAAATTTTTCATGATTATAGTGGCAAGAAATATGAAACATCGTTCACTTTATAAATTAAACCCTACAATCACGCTAAACATGTTTCTACACACATGCACGTAGTGATGATAAGATATCTTAAGTTTGAGTTGCATAATTCCAGAGTATATTTAGTTTCTCTCCAAAAATTGGATTATAGCATGATACACCAATAAATTTATGCATGAAGTATATAGAAGAAGGTCCGGGCATGATTTTAGTCCTCTTAAAAAAATCAACAAATACCATCTATTCTGAATTTCTGATCTTATCACTAGCATTTACTCAACTTTAAAAAGTGATGATGCCTATTTACCCAAGTGACTTTAGCGAATTTGTAGCTTTAATTTTACCGGTGAAACTACTGCCGAAGCAACAATCGTCGGAGTAGACATCAACAGGAATAACATCGCTGCAAGTCCGAATGTAACAAAATAATGGAGGAATAATGGAGATTTCAATTCCAGCAATGGTGTTGAGAGTGCCTAACTGCTTAAATTCGTGACAATACAGTGCAAAGTGACCCCATTCACATTAAGGATAGATTAAATGCCTTGCCCGTGAGTCAAAGCAGCAGTATTATCCTAATTACGAATTACCTGCAATGGCTGTTGTCTAATTGAACCAAATGCCACAACCAGCAGTCAACAAAGAACTTGAACTCAAATATGATATTCTGATAATTACTTTAATAATTACTTATTTCTTCTAAATTTCAGATTCATCATAATACACTCTTAAAAATGCAGGGCAACATACTATCCACACACTAATTCAAAACTTTATCAAATTCTGGGTAGTTTTAAACCAATAATGTGTGCTGTGGGTGAAAACTACACAGTATTGGTTGAAAACTACCCAGGGTTGTTGTGTGGACTGTATATAGGTTGCCAAACGTTTTATGAGTGTTATGTCCATATAAAGTTGACTGTTTATTGTATCTATTCATGATTCCCGAATAACATATTCATTTCTGAAAGTATCTTGTTACCGACGATGCCGACATCTTACACAAATCCGCCGCTCGATTCATCAGTTACACTCTTGCCCTAAATTTCGGCTTCAAGCTCTGAATATCGATGCTACTTTGACTGCATTATTCATCAAATCATCTTCTTATCTGTTCGATCTTGCTCTATATCTTTTTTCTTATCAATATGATAATCGTTCTATTCTGGATATTCAGGTGAGTTCTTAAAGGTCATCTTATCATGAGGTCTGGGATAGAGCATCCCTGTTCCAATCACCATCCGATCTTTATTAACGATATAAATCTCCTCACCTACAAAACAAGAAGGGTCATGAAATACAATGAGAATATATGGAAGAAGAAAAAAGATATGATGACAAAACTTGAAGAAAGGAACAGAAGTGACAAACAGTCGATCAAGATAAGTTCGCTACTTAAAAAGAAAAAATCTAGTAAATCAAATCTAGAATAATGTCCCCATATCTCCACTATGATCAGTGGCGTGGCGCAATATTAGCTGAAAATTCGGAGGAGCGCAATTTGGTGTTTGGGGCGAAATGTCTAAAGACTTGCGAGCAAGATAGACAAAATTCTGATATTTTTTAATAATGTCCCCATATCTCCACTATAATCAGTGGCGTGGCGCAATATTAGCTGAAAATTCGGAGGAGCGCAATTTGGTGTTTGGGGGCGAAATTTCTAAAACACTTGCGAGCGAGAGAGAGAAAACTCAGATATTTTTTGAATTATATTTTTTTGGTGATATATTGTAAAATCTTCACACTTTTGTTCCTTTTATTCTTATTTTCCCCTTTTATTTTACTTCGAAATGGCACTATTTATTAATAAAAAGGGGTGCCGATGAGGGGTGAGTGTCCTCTCATCTATAGGCCAGTGACTATTATGATGATTATAATAACGTGCGATAATAAATATAATAATATCACTATTCATGGTAATAATGATATTAAAAAAAAACAACTGTAGAAGACAATAAACACGATAAAGTAAGAGATGAAAGAATTTGACATATTTAAAAATAATGTTACATGTATTGTAGACCAATTTAACAAATAAAAATTCAAACATTGTTTTTTTGCATCTACATAGTTTCAACTTTAAATGGCAGTAATAAAACAGATTGTTTTGTGATATTAGTAATTTCAAATTTTGTTAAAGTGTCGATTAAACAGAAAATGGAAACTGAAGGGGATTATGTCTTCTTCTTTTTTTCAGGGCAGCTTACCTGCTTTTATTATCCCATCTCCATCTCCAATCATGTCCATGTCATCCTCCTCCTCATTGGTCAGTTCTGGGTTCAGCTTCACCCGCTCTTGTACTGGCTGGCCAATCCCCATGGGCGTCTCATGTTTATCATTCTGCTTTCCCTCACCCTCCAATTTTACTCCCTGCTCATCCAAGCCCACGTCATCTGCGTTCGGGCTGTCACCGTCGAGACCGTCTGGGTCAAAGTCCCCATCGGATGATACCTGCTTGTGGATATACTCAGCCATTGGGTGATCCTTGTTGACTTTAGAGAAGTATTGGAGGGCTATAGGGGTGCCGCAGACATACGCTGAGCGATCAGGCGTGGACACTGTCGCGAGGAGAGACTCACAGCCAAGTTGTTCCAAGCGATCCAACTGATATGATAAAACATTTACCAAAGAATTTACTATGATATACAACTATATATTCATTTAAAATATTGAAATACAGAGTATTTGACTTGATTGATTTCTACATTTCAGTTTGACTTGCAATAATGTGCACCGGATAAGGTTCCTAAAGATAATCAGATTCAAATTGTATTTCACTTTATGCATTATTATACGTACAATATATGGTTACACTTCGTAATTCCGAAGCTTCGTAATTCCGAAGGTTCGTAATTCCGAAACACGTAAATTGCCTATACCTCGATGTTCGTTAATCCGAAAACGAAAAAGGGTTCGTTAATCCGAACATTTGTGGCGTAATTCCGACGGTTCGTTATTCCGAAGGTTCGATAATCCGAAAACGTAATAAGGTTCGTTGTTCCGAAGGTTCGTTAATCCGAAAACGAAATAAGGTTCGTTGTTCCGAAGGTTCGTTAATCCGAAAACGAAATAAGGTTCGTTAATCCGAAAACGAAATAAGGTTCGTTAATCCGAAAACAAAATAAGGTTCGTTAATCCGAAAAATGAAAACCGGGAAAGCAGAGGCAGAGGCAAGGAGGGGGCGGGGGACACTGTTGCCGTTCAATTGTTATGAGGATGGGAAGGCAAGGGTGGCCGAACGAATTTTCGTTTGGGGGGTAAAGCCAAAAAAATGAAACTCATACGTCAAAATTGACATTTTCACCTTAAGATTATCATCTGCTTGAAGTCATTGTGTGTTTGATAGTGATTAAGTAGAGAAAAACATTTTTTTGAAGTGATTTCTTATTAAGGCAAAACGTATATTTAGGCTTTATTTTTCGGGAGAGAGTATAATGAGCGAGCGGCTTGGTAAAACAAATTCAAAGGTGAAGTTGTAAAACTTTTTTGGGGTCAATTATTCTTAAAATGGCATTATTGTGAGGTGTTGCGAGCGTGAATCACAAGCTAAAACTTTAGGGTTTTCAATAAAAAATGAAAATAAGTTTTTAAAAATCCGAGCAGATTTCTGCTGTCATTAAACAGATGTGCATCTAACTAAAAAATTAACACGAGCGCAAAACGCGAGCTTAAACATACTGACCAGAAAAGGAACCTGTTAAAGAAAACATTTAGTAGAAATTTGCAATATTCCAGCCTGAAAACTTAACTTGTATACTTTAAAAAGAGTATTTTATTTCGAAAAACACGAAAAACGGCATATTTATTTTTGAAAAAGGAACTTTCCCATTTTGGAAAATATTAATTTCCCTGTTTTTTTATTTCATTTGGGGGAAGTGCCCCCTGCCTCCCTCCCGGCGGATCCAACTATCGTCAAATAGGGGGGGGGGGCAATTTTTTTCCAGCCATATTTTCCTCGATCGGCAGCTTAAAGTTGATTTTTGTTTGTTTCTTTGAAAGGGTAGTCCTCACAGTCAATAATTAGCTTTATACTTATAAAATAAAGTAAATATGTAATAACATGATAAACCCTTTTTAAATAATGCGAGCGCGAGCTATATATATATTTTTTTTAATATGATGGGCAATATGTTTGTGATCTTCAAAACGAGATGCCTATGTAACTAAATTTAGATAATAACTGCGAGCAAGAAGCGCAAACAGACATTTTGAATAATAAGCTCTGACCTGATCTAAAGGGGACATTTTAAGAAATGTTTGCAGTTAGCCATGAAGACGATGCGTGTTTCAACCAGTGACGGCGGAACATATTTTCCTGGGGGGGGGGGGGGGGAGAGAGCAAAGCCCCAAAAAGGGGCCAATAGGGGCAATTTGGGGCAAACGTATATTTTCACCATGAGATTATCATCTGTGTAAAGAGGTTGTGTGTCTTGTAGTAATTGCATTGAGCAAAATATTTTAAGTGATAACTGATTGATAAATTATATATCTATGTGTCATTTTTGCGAGCGTAGCGAGCAAGTGGTTTGGGGGAAAGAAATCAAATCTGAAGATGTATAATTCGCCTTTTTGGTCAATTACTGTTGAAAGGGCATCCTTGTGAGATGTTGCGAGCGAATCACGTGCTCAAACTTTTGGAAATTTCATGTAGGCCTAGAATGATAATAATGATAATTATGATATAGATAATATTTACCCTGGGAAGCCACTTCAGTTCTGAAAACTGTTCTCCCATGCAGCTATTATTATTTTTTTACAAGAATGCTTAGAATGTCCAGTTTTCAGGTTGGAAAATCGGAAAATTTTGGCTCACGTTTCTCGCTCGTATCAAATATTGTTTATTGAGGAACTCATTCTATTCCTGGTTACAAAAAAGTATAAAAATGTCCAGTTTTCAGGTGGATTATCACAAATTTTAACTTTGCGGTTCGCGCTCTCATTATTTAGTTCGTGAGATATATACTCTATTCATGAGTCATTGAATGCAGTCCTTAAAAGATTACTTAGAAGCCTGTTGCATAAAACATTTTACCTGAGAAAACTCTGGTAAAAACTGAAAACTAAGGTTAGTCTGATTTCCGCCATTATGCCTTTAGCACAGAGCAAAAACTCCGGTAAAAACAACCTGAGTTTTCTCAGGTAAAAAGTTTTATGCAACGGGCCCTAGGTCAGTATATAAACAAATTACAGCTCGCCCTCGAGTTAATTTTTTAGAAAGATACACATTTTTCTCAGGATTACAAAAAATGCTCAGAATGTTTAAGTTCACGTCTTGTTACATGAAATGTCTACTAGTTTGAGCTTGCGATTCGCGCTTTCAACATCTCACAAGGATCATTATTAGTATTATTTTTATTTTTATTACCAGCAGAAGCTGTTATCAAAAATGACATCCCCTCCAATACAAATTCTATTATCTATGGTTACTCGCACGCGACCAACACACTTGATCCCTGCATCTTTAAACCATTTGCTTAGGCAGCAATTGCTCAGATAAAATCGAAATTAGCCTATGCTTGATCAGGGCGCCTATTCTTAATGAAATACATGCTTTTGGCCACAACACACGCATGTATCATCGATCGTTGTTACTATCATTGCAGAATATCGTGTAATCTTGTAATGACAACACCGTTTTTGTTACCAAACTGAATAATTTTCATTTTCGGAAATACGAACCTTATTTAATTTTCGGATTAACGAACCTTATTTTGTTTTCGGATTAACGAACCTTCGGAATTACGAACCTTATTTCGTTTTCGGATTAACGAACCTTCGGAATTACGAACCTTATTTCGTTTTCGGATTAACGAACCTTATTTCGTTTTCGGATTGACGAACCTTCGGAATTACGAACCTCATTTTGTTTTCGGATTAACGAACCTTCGGAATTACGAACCTTATTTCGTTTTCGGATTGACGAACCTTCGGAATTACGAACCATATTTCGTTTTCGGATTGACGAACCTTCGGAATTACGAACCTTCGGAAATACGAACCTTCGGAATAACCGAACCTTCGGAATTACGAAGCTTCGGAATTACGAATGTATGCGCAATATATAACATAAAAGAGAACAATCAATGCATGACAAATCAATATAATGAAAAAAGGAAAGGGTAAACCAAATGAAAGAAATGTCATCATACAATTCGTCCATAATTTAATAATAATATCATCATCATCATCGCCACCATCATCATCATCGCCACCACCACCACCATCATCATCATCATCTTCATCGAGATCGTATAATAGCGATATACTGTTGAAATGAAACCATGCGTTTTAAGGAATCATAAACATTATCTTTTTTTCTTTGTATGGTTTCATATGCCTTTTTTTTACTAAAGTAAAAGGTCACCCTCACGTTTAGTTGGAATACAGAAAATCCATCAAATGTCAAGAGTTACGGATTCTCTTGAATTATCAATTTTGAGACGGCACGGGCGAAAAGCGTCATCCTGATATGGAGTGTTTTTAATTTCATGATATGCCATTTTCTCAGAAAATTGTAGATTATTTTCAGTTCCAAACTCTTCTTCCTCGATTGATTCTCACAAGCCTTCAATGATACGTTTCTTTTTTGTTCTCGTAGAAAGAATGATGACAAACCGTCCTGAAACAACCTTACGAAACGTACGTAAAACAGTGTCAAAAACGTATCAGAATTCTTTATAAGTTTGTTTTATCCATACCACACCTCCAAACAAGATAGAACTGACTAGGGATTGTGTCCTTACATAATCATGTTTAAATATTGTTTTGGGAGGCTTTATAATAAAGAAAAATGTTTATTTTATGATTTTTATGATCATAGAAGAGTCCCCAACAAATTTCATTGTAAAAACAATGAAAAACAAACGGTCGAAAAAACAAAGGAATGCATAAGAAATTGCAAAAAACAATATAATACATAAGAAAATGATTCGATGTCACAATTTTTTCATGTACACTTGCTAAGAACACCACAAAGAGTTTCTATACCAAAAATCAGTACATATGGAGCATGAGTTAGAGGAAAAAGTATGATTTCGCATACTAATTACGCATAAATTAGCATAATCACTTAATGGTGTTTCGCATGAAATAAATTACTATACAATCTTGTAGATTATCTCCCAGGCAACCACCGTGCCAATTTTCGGCGCGATCACGCGGTCGACGGCCGTGATCTTAGGGGGGGGGCCTGGGAGGCCCCCCCTCCGGCCATATGAACTCCCAAAATACCCCGGCCTAGATAGGGTTAATCAATACAAATTGTATGATTTTAGTTACCACTCCTCGTATGACTTCTGGTAAACCTTTACTTCTTACCTACTGATCAATTAATATGTCTGGGAATCGCAATGTTTATGTATTGAGAATTATCGTAGAGACAATATTCATAAAAATTGAAATTGTAATTGATATTTATAATAATGATGTATGATCACCGCCCTTTACCTTTTCCCCTTTTTGACCCACTATCTCGAAATGTTCCCCCAGTATCTCAAAGTTATCTGGAAGAAGTTGAATGCAAATGGGGTAACTTACATTCATTTGAATCTGTTCCACGATTCGTCTTATTTCATGGTGCCTCATTTCTGGTGATTCCTTTGGAGGAGGCATCATCTTGACTGACGGGTAGACGGTAAAGCTTGGAGGTGACATTCTCTGTTGCGGATGCCCTGGCATCGGAACTGCACCTCCTGGCATCATTCTTGGTCCCCTGGGACCAGGGTAGAACCCTCGGATGGGGGTCTGATGGAACCCAATTTCTTCATCCTGCATTGACGCCGCCGACATGACAGGAGATGACACAGATCCAAGCGGGGAAGAATGGTTGGATCTCTGTGATGTTGGGGCTTGAACTGGGGGTGTTGATTGAGCTGGCATGCTATTCGCCTGCATGCCATCGTTTGCGGTTACTGGTGGGTAACCGGTGGAGGATTGTCCTTGAAGATAGGGTGGAATTGAACGATTTGGCAAGCACGGAGACATATGTGGTGGCTGGGTCTGTACCTGTGGTGAAGGTTGCTGGACGTTCTGGTTCGTTGGTACCAATTGCGTTAGCGCCATTTGATTTATCTGTGCTTGGTTGGCTTCACTGTGTTGTGGATTGGGTTGTGCCTCTGAACTATGGACAGCGCCCTCAACGGGTGTCCCACTAGGAAGTGGCTGTTGAGGCGGTGTCGTACCGGTCCGTGTTGCTTTGCCATGTGTGGTAAGAAGAGCATCTGGGTTTGGCGGGGTGGTGCCATGGTCAAGGTTTGTATTTTGGTAGGTGGTATTCCTTCATTACTTTCGCCTGGAGGAACCTGGTCGATGTAATTCTGCATGCATGCTCTTTGAACTTCTTCCAATCGACGTTTTCTCCGCTGGTTCCCGATCCAGTTCTGTTCAAGGTAAAACATACAAGGAAAGCCTTGCCATTTAAAGTCTTTATGCAAAATTCGAGGTTGAGTATCTAATATATCAATTAGAATTTCCAAGATAAACTGGCTGAATACTAAGCAACGTTTGTTTGCAGAATACCTATCAAAGATTACTCTTATGTCTATCCAATAAGCAAATTTGATAGAGCCTGTAAATCCCCCAAACAATAATCCACATATTACAAAACTACCATTGGTAATCCAATAAAATCATGTTGGAATTCAAGATAATAGCAATGTACATTTAATAAAGGAATGCAAAAAAAAAAAACCAAAAAGTGAGGGAACGAAAGAAGGGGGGGGGGGTGGGGAGAAGCACATTGTTTCAAAATGTTGTGGTCTAATGTTATCAAGATTAGAAGGAAATTATTCCCCCATTGCAGTGACTACATTAGAGTACAGATCAAGATATAGAATAGCAGCAGCGGTAGAAGTATGGTAGTGGAAGTAGTAGTAGTAGCAGTAGTAGTAGTAGTAGTAGTAGTAGTAGTAGTAGTAGTAGTAGAAGTAGTAGTAGTAGTAGTAGTAGTAGTAGTAGTAGTAGTAGTAGTAGTAGTAGTAGTAGTAGTAGTAGTAAGTAGTAGTAGTAGTAGTAGTAGTAGTAGTAGTAGTAGTAGTAGTAGTAGTAGTAGTAGTAGTAGTAGTAGTAGTAGTAGTAGTATAGTAGTATATGATGGTGCTCTTCAATCTCTCCAGAAAATATAAGCGACAGTCGCTTTCGTAAGTGGGATTTCGGCATAGGAAATCCCATGAGACGTCAATCCATTTGGGGACGATTATGTGATTAAGTTAATATTGAGTTTTTGAAAATTTGGGTTGTGATGGGGTATTTTTTGTCTTGAGATGGCGCTATTCAAGATAATACGACATTGTAGTTTTTATAGAGGTGAGGAAGGAGATATAGTTATCCATTATCAAATTCAGTTAACTCGCTTACCCTGACGACATCGAATTCTAGCGAAGCCTCCTGCGCACACTGCTGGATTTTCTCTTGATACATGAGACTCTGTCCAACCATTCCCTGTTCAAAGTATTTCATCAGGATCCGTTTCTGGTCTAGTGTGAACGTATGTCGCATTGGAATCTGAACAGATCAGCAAAAGAAAAACATTTCAATAGTTTTTTTTTTTTTTTTAAACAAGTTCACACCTAGTTACCATTAATGCATATAGCATTTCCATTTAATTAAAGGCAGGATAAAAAGCATTGTAGATTAAATGCCTTGCTCACGGGCATAGCTGCCGCGGCCGGGGATCGACCCCGGACTTGTTCATGTATAGCTAGGCGCCTTAGACCACCGGCCACGGCACCTCCAGTGTTGAAAGGGATCGATGCTCATCCTAAAAAAGAGAAAATTCAGACAACTTATTTACATCAGATTTATGAATGCCGATGCAGTTAAAATGCCAAGCTCAAGGGCTTTAAGTCAATCGAAAGCTTTGATAACCTTTAAAAGATTTTAAATAGGTCTTTAAACACTTCGAAAGGTTTTAAGTGGTTTCTCAAAGATTGAATAAACTTTTTCTGGCCGTTTATGAAACGTTCTAAATGAAACGAAATCGTTCCACAAAAAATGATGACAAAGCGCCCAAACGACACATTTGGACTGTTTAAAGAACGTTCAGAAAGTATCCAATTGTTAGCGGGGGCGGGGCAAAATAGCAATAAGAAAAACTATACTGGGGTCTCTCAAAGCACTCCCGTAAAACTGCACCTGATCAGCTCATTTATGGCAAACTTTACCAAGGATATCGAATTTTATTTCAACCGTGATAAATTTAAAATGTTGAAGATTTAGGTTTCTATTGGCCTTCCGGTGCGGGGGCAATTACCAGGCAATTGCCACCCTCCGCTATATACATACGGCCATGTTTCTGAAATTGTGAATGAGACACATTAATATGTTTGATCAATGTGTGTTCATTGTTGCCGTATTATTTCAATAGTTACGTGAGTAATGTCATCTACTACGAGGCCTATATACAATATAATTTTCGTCATACGCTTTCTGTATTGGGGCATTTAATCGAACTTTGTGCTTTTGAGGTATCACCCAAATATCATCTGGATATTTCATAAGAATAACTAAAATGAACGAATTGAATATCTCAATCTTTCGTATGAGGAAATGAATTGGAAATGAGAAGATTGTATATATTTCGATAATTCAGATTTGTTATTAATCGACGAAAATAATGATAATGTTACATGCTCAATATACACACTATTATTGGAGAATAGATATGATGAAAAATAGTTTAAAAGGTAAAAGCAAAATTGAGAAAAGAATATATTTTTCGTTATAATGGAAGCAGTCTGGCCGCTTTGAAACCGCCGGTTTTTATCCACAGTCATCATTTCTTAATTTCATACGATTTTGAATGTAGAAATACAGGAAATCAAGCGTCCTCCACGGAACGAAAGATTAGTAAACAGTGTTCCACGCCCAGAAAAAACAGAGGAAATATGTTATGAGAATATTAATCTTTACGATGAAGATCTACATCATCGAGAAAAAATGGGCAAAATATAGCCACTTGGCGATTTCATTCTTAAAACATAAACTTTGAAAACGATTGGTCAGATACCGAATAATTAATATGTTCGACCGAAAAACGAATCATGGTACCAATTTTGTTTGGTTGGTGTTATTGACCATTACGTATTCATGGGTCGGATCGTGACCTATTTAAAAAAATGGAGAGTGGAGATTGTAAGCGTGTGCTTATTTATAGGCTTATGAAAGTCATAGATTGTAATGAAAAGAGAAACTATAATAAAAAAAAAACATAAAAAGATCATGAATAATAATAATAGTATGTATATGTGTAAATAATGCATCTTCTGAAATCACACATAACACCTTTGGTGTCCCTAAGGGATCAGTATTGGGGCCCTTATGACTTTTGTTATTTATAAGAGGGGCGGATCCAGCCTTCGCCAATAGGAGGGGGGGCGTAATTTTTTTCAGCCATATTTTCCCCGATCGGCCGCTCGAATATGATTTTTGCCGGGATTTTTTTGTTTCTTTGAAGGGGTAGTCCTAAATGGTCACTTTTTAGATTTATTCTTATGAAACATAAATGTATAATACCATAACCCTTATTTGTATAATGCGAGCGCAAAGCGTGAGCTAAATTGTTTTGGAAATATTACGTACTTTTTCCTAAAATTTTGAACATTCTGGGAAATGTTTGTTTTCCTGAAAAAAAAGATGTGTATGCAAGTTAATAATTACTACGAACGTAAAGAGTGAGCAGAAATGAAGTGATGGAAAAAGTACTGTTAGATACTTGCTTGCAGTTAGCCATGAAGACGTTACACATTTTAAAAAATCAAATAATGCGAGCGCGAAGCGCGAGCCGAAATTTTTTGACATTTTTACCAAAGGAATGGAAATTCTTAGCACGTTTTGTAACTTAACTGAATAGGTATATAATTAAACATGCGAGCACGAAGCGTGAGCAAAAAATTTCGAGATTTAGACCTGCTGAACAAGACCCTCTATTCAATTAGTAGGCCTATTGTAAATCATGAAAAGGATGAGTAAGTGGGGATCTTCCTTACATTAATAATGCGAGCGCAGAGCGCGAGCAGAAATTTTGTGTATACGTTTTGAACTGCTCAAAATTGTACCTGTTATGGACTGCTTGCATTTAGCCATGAAGACTTTACATATTTCAACATTCAAATATTGCGAGCGCGAAGCGCGAGCTGAAAAATTTTGACCTTTTTTACCTGAATAATGAAATGCTAAGCACTTTTTGTAATCTTGGAAGGACTCTAAGTATTTTATTGATGCGAGTGGAAAAATTCTGGACATACTATTCATGTTTTATCATGAAAAGGATAAGTTATTTATCCGCGAGCAGACACTTTTTGATATTGTGATCTGAAACTGGATAATGATTTAAATAGAGAACAATCTGCGTATCTGAATTAACGTGTGTTTTAGATTTCGACCTAGAATTTGGGTATTCTAAGTAACTTTCTTATCATGAAAATCAATAAAGCGAGAGCAAAGCGCGAGCTAAAAATATATGATATTCCGATCTAACAAAGGGTGAATTTTAGCTCTGTAATGCAAACACTTTGTGGGAAAATTGTGAATTGTGATGGATCACAGTTAAAAAAGAGCTGATGTATTTTATTATTATTACTTTGAGTTTTTACATAGGACCGGGACATTCTATGAGGGCATTATGTCATCATATGAAAATGATGACCATCTTCCTATTTCTCTTCCTAAGCATGAGAGCGCGAAATCTGTTAATATTATGGCCTGAAAACTGGATATTTAAAGCACTTTGTAATTATGCATAAGAGGCATTATATCTATCAATGCGAGCAGAAATCGCGAGCCGAATTTTTTGATAAACTGTCATCAAAGTAGTTTGATTTAGAATTAATATTGGGATATACATAACCGACTAATCAAAATGCTAGCGTGCGGCACTAGCTGATACGTTTTAACAATCTGACCTGAATAGGGAACTTTTTGAGAACTTTATGGAATACAGGAAAATAATAGGTACCTGAAAAATCAAATTTTGCGAGCGCGCAGCGCAAGCAGAAAATGATAGTGTTCAGACCATAACACAGACATTTTTACAGAGCACTTTTTTTTAAATCAATTTGTAAATCAAACAAAATAATGAAAGTTCAATTTCCCAGATGAAATATGTTTTGTATATTGACTTCAAAGTTTGATATTTCAAGCTCCATATTGAGCAAGATATGCAAATACCCTAAAAGACAATAAGGCGCGAAGCGCAAGCGAAAATTTTGTATCCTAACAAATAGATTATAAAAAAAATTATTTTCAAAGTCTTCCCCTCATGTTATTTTATTTAATCATGTTCCTCCTCTTACGTTTGCCTTTCTTCTTTACTCCTCTCTTTTCCCTTCCCTTCCTTTTCTTTTTTTCCTTTCTTTTTTCTTTTTTCCTTTTTTCTTTTTTTTGCTCCGCCAATGGGGGGGGGGGGGGGACCCGGGCCCCTCGGCCCCCCCTGGATCCGCCTATGTATAAATGAAATTCAATACGTAAGTAGTATATTACATTCAATATTTTTTTGCGGATGATATACATGTCTATTTCTAGCTGGGGAAAATATTGATACATTTTGTCTTATTTTTAATAGAGAACTTCAAAATTAATACTTGATTTAAAGAAAACAAATTAAAATTAAAATGCAGAAAAAATTCCTGTAAATTATTTCAGACAAAAAAAATTATTAATACATCTTATATAAGAATAAGTATCAACAAGCAAAATATCGATTGCAAATTCTACAAATAGGAGTTAAAATTGACAACAAACTGAAATGGAAACAGGGCATGGAAAGAGCATGTATCTTATGTATCAGGTCAAAGATATAAAGCTATTGGTGCAATTCAATAGAATAAAGAAAGTTGTCCCATTTAATATTCTTCTTAAACTGTATTGTTTAAGAAAACTGAAAAACCCTAATGTACAATAAAAGTTTATCTTCTGGCAAAATACCCGACGACTGGAAAATAGCACGAGCAACCCCGGTTTATAAAGGCAAGGGTTAAACGAAAGATAACAATAATTACAGGCCTATTTCTGTTGTTAGTCATATTGCTAGGATCATCAAATAGATGTCCAATACCAACTATTGAAATACAAGAAAATTACATGATCAATGTCGACCAATCAGCCTTTTTACCTAATCACTCTACCTCAACTAGTCTACATCGTATACTTGATGATTTTTATGAAACCGTAAATGAGAGTGAAAAAGTAACTGCTCGCTTCTTAGATATTTCCAAATGCATCGATTATGATTTACTGATTTATTAATTAGAAAAGTATGGAATACGTAACAATCAGCTTAAATGGTTTCAGAGTTATATTTCTAATAGGAAGCAAACTGTACAACATCAAGGTAAACGATTACAAATGAGGAACCTCACAGTAGGTATTCCTCAAGGTAGTGCCCTTGGCTCCACCCTTTTCTTTATCTTTATTAATGATATTTCGGAATATGTTACATTTGATTTGATTTTATTGATTTCCGTTTCACAACATAAGTATGATAAATATAACATGACAAGGTCGAAAATACTGCAAAACATAATAAAATATATGTAACATAATCTTAGACTTAGGGAACACAATTCAATAAATAAAATAATCTAATATGACATTTTTATTTTAAAGCAACTACTTACAAATGGTTCATGCAATATATTCGCCGATGATGTGGCTGATTATGTTAGCGGGAAAGATAATACCGATGCAAATGCAAAATTACAGGCAAACATGGTTGAAATCAATAAATGGTATGTTAAGATAAAACTAAGGTTATGCTATTAAAATCAAAATCCTTAAATGAACTTAACATTTTTATTGAAGGGCACAAGATTGAGCAATTCAATAACATGAAGTATCTTGGACTCATGATTGATGATAAGTTGAAATGGAAAGTTCACATATTCTTTGTAAATCTGTCGCATGCAAAGTTCATATTTTTGCCAAACTTAGTGAATTTGTTAACTCTAACTTATTGAACATAATTGTATAAATCCACAATCAACCATGCTATGATTATGCATGTTCTGTATGGGGTAATTGCCCAGAAATTTACAAAAAGAAATTGTTGAGAACACACACAAAAAAGAGCAATACGAATAGTCACGAAAAACTTTGATTACGAGAAATACAATGGAAGTTAATGACGGACTTGTCGTGGCCAAACTTTGAACAAAGACGCAACTACTTTCTTGCAACACTTATAATTATACAAATGTATTAATGTCACTACTCCTGGACGATTATGAAATGAAATTGGAATGTATTGTGACCGCCAAGGATTTAACACAAGTCTTTAAATGTAATAATACCTAAGCCTAAGCTAGAATTATTCAAACAATCATTTAAATATGCTGGTGCTAAAATATGGAACGAGCTTCCACCCATGCAGTCTCCAAAATGCAACATTATTCGATAATTTTACATTTAAATACAAGAAATTAATTATAAAACCCTGATGTGCAATTCATATGTACTACATTACCTGAGAGCTTTAATTATTTAAGGAAAGGAATTTTAACCCAATCCCCGATATGCAGTTTCATGTACATTTTATCTACCATTTTGTTCAAATACACTTCTTCGATTCAATCATTGTCTTATATCAGGTTTATATAGTACCTATATCTTTGTCGTAATTCATTGAAATATATTATGTATCATTTTTTATATTTATAATTCAGTTTGGTTCGTAAATACATGAAACACTATTTTTTATGTACTCTCACACTTTTATTTAAATTATGCCACTTTTTTCTGTTTCATATCAGTGTTAAACTTATAAATATGTTTCAGTTTCCTGATGTTTATCGAATTTTATATAGTTTTGTAAACATTAATTCATACACTTCGTCTCCGAATTATCGTGCACTTAATTTGTTGATAATTACTTAATTTTGATTACATTTACTTTATTTCTTGGTACAACATATTGTTAATTTTTTTGTATTGCATTGTATCACTTTAAGCACAAATTTTCAGATATTACTTTGATTTTTATCTCATTTTAAATATATTATTTTTAATGTCAGGACCACGATGTAAAAAATCTTTAAACTGATCTTAATATCATCCTGATTAAATATATTAGAATAAATGAATGAGTGAATAAACAAATGAATAAATAAATGAATAAATAAACAAATAAATAAATAAATGAATAAATAAATATTATCTAGCCATATCTAAACTACTTTGATAGTATGGGGATGCTGTGCAAAGTCCTATTGAAAGAGAATTTGATTCAAAGGTCAAGTCCAACTCAGAAAAATGTTGTAAACATTTATGTAAAGTTTTGCTTATTTTTCACAAAACAGTGCATGATATGCACAGTTCAAATGGGACAGTCGATGATGTCCCTCACTCACGAAATGTATTTCTTTTTTAATTGTTTGAATTATACAATATTTTTCTTTTTTTTGCATATTTGACAATAAGGACCAACGTATTGACTGCATCATATAGTATCCGATTTTGATGAAATTTTCAGCATTTTGCCAGTTTGATTTTCTCTATTTATTCAAATCAACATTTTTGTGGGGGTGAACTTGACCTTTAAAAAAGAATTTTAACAATTTTTTTATATACATAAGCAACTGATTGGCATCTTTATGTTTTCTTACTCCAAAAATATACTTCCGAAGTTAATTAGAAAATTGTTTTGTATATGACAAAAAATGTATATAAATATGCCACCCATCAATCAAATTTTTCCATATCTACCTAAATTATTCATTATTACGCTAAATTATAATTTCTCACTACAATTTCTTATGCAGGACCTAAATTATGGAATAAATTACCACAATAAGAAATCAATATGCCCTACTTTGAATTACCTACGTAGTTGAAAATGAATCCTAGAATAAAGTTATCAAAATATTTATTTAGGGGGGGGGTCTTGTCTGGTTGTTATTATGTTATTCTATTTATATTTCTGAATGCCATGTGAAAGGGTGCATTTCTTTTCTTTTTTTTGTATTTTAAACATGTCATAAATAAATTTGGGAATAACCCTGATAGGCCTTCGGCATTTGTCACTTAATTCCCACATTTATGATTTCGAACTGAATATGTGTTTTATTATTGTATACAGTGGCGTAACTACGGGGGGCATTGGGGGGGGCACGTGCCCCCCAATCGGCTGGCAAAAAAAAAAACGGGGAAAAGGAGAAGGAGTTGTTTATCGTGTTATATTATATTATATAACATAAGAAACATTTTTCACAACTTTATGAAACATTATTTGCTTAATTGTGTATTCATTGTTCCTGGTGCTCGCATAGACTTTTTAACGGGATATATAACCTGCTGTAATAAAGCCTCCCGTTTTCAAATCAATATACAACAAAATAATATATTTCCTCGCAATTAGAGTTATTATTGTTTTAAGTAGTGATATATTCTTCTTTTTCATGACTACTGAAAGTTATTGCCCTATTTTAATAATAATAATATAGGGTATTTATATTGCGCACATATCCACCTTGTTAGGTGCTCAAGGCGCTCCTATATTACCCGGCTAAGCTAGGCGTTCATAGCACACACAGCTTTTTGATGAATTACTTCCTACCGGTACCCATTTACCTCACCTGGGTTGAGTGCAGCACATTGTGGATGAGTTTCTTGCTGAAGGAAATTAAGGTCTTAATATAAAACATTTCCTATCCGTGCTAACGTTCGCATTAGTGGATTGGTGAGATTTCTGCACTTCATGAACTCCTAAAATCAGTCCTTAAAATATCTATTTTTCTGATCTGAATATCAAAAAATTTTAGCTCGCGCTTCGCGCTCGCATAATTTGGTTAGTGAAATACGTTGGGTCTTAGTGAATTCCTACAAACAAGCCTTGGAATGTCCCTCTTCATGTCTGAATTTCCTAGATTTTCAGCTCGCGCTTCGTGCTCGCAGTATTTCATTAGTGAGATGCGTATAATAATCATAATTACAATATGACTTCAAAAAGTGCTCCATGTGTTTAGATGTAATTCTAACAAAATCAGCAAGCGTTTGGCACTCGCATTAGATGACTATGGTGAGATATGTATACTCTGACTTGATTCGTTACTATAGTCCTTAAAATATCCAGGTTTTATGGTCAATATATACAAAAATTTCAGCTCGCGCTCGCATCATTTGGTTAGTCAAATACGTAGGGTCTTAGAGAATTCCTACAAACAACCCTTAGAATGCCCCTCTTCAGGTCTATATTTCCTAAATTTTCAGCTCACGCTTTTGCGCTTGCAGTATTTGATTAGTAAGATGCGTATGATAATCATGATTATATGACTCCAAAAAGTGTTTCATGACTGTGTTTAGATGTAATTCTAAACAAAATCAGCAAAGGATGGCAATAGCATTAGATGACTATGGTGAAATATTTATACTCTTAATGGATTCTAAAATATAATCCTTAAAATTTCCTTGTTTAGGGTCAATATACAAAAATTTTAGCTCGCGCTTCGCGCTCGCATTGTTTGTTTAGCGAGACAGTTAAGTATCATGATTACAAAACAATTCGCTTACAATGTCAATTTTTAGCCCTCAATATCAAAAATTTTCAGCTCGCGCTTCGCGCTCGCATTATTTAATCAGTGAGATACATATCCGTTTGATGGCACTGTGCTGTCCTCAAAATATCTCTATTAGGTCATTACCTGACAACTGAGCGCGCTTCGCGCGCTCCCTAAGTGACCCGAAATTTTTGCTGGTGCCCCCCCAATGCCGTGACCCACGGTACGCCACTGATTGTATATATATCTGCAGTAACTCATCAAATTTAATGTGGAAATAAATTTGAGTAAAATTTTGAATCAATAATAGTAATAATAATAACATAATGATAATAATTAATGCCGCGATGATAAAGATACGTGATCGATCAAATAATTAGCGTCGGATATTCTATTCTAAGGCATGCATGTAGATCGAGTTTAAAAGAGTTTCTTTGGTCAAGTTATAGTTCTGTTTATATTATGAAAGGTTTGGTTAGTACTACTAAGTACTCCAAAAATATTGCCGATCATCGCAGTTTGCAGTTCTCAAATCGGCAACGTATTATGATAATGATTTAGGTGATTTAATATGATGCCAAATCACCCCGTCTAGCTGCAGCCCAGTGTTCCGTTTCGACCTGATGCAGCAATGCCGCAGCAAGCCGTGCGCAATAGTGGATTGCGAGAGAAACATATATATATACCCTGTCATCGCGAAATAAACATATATCAATGTCCTACTTTTCGTTCATTTCTTAAGTTGCAATACTCTATATATTATATTTCATTTTCTAACGATAATTTGTAATTTCCCCTATAAAATAAATCAGCACTACAAGACATTTCGATATGTTCATCGCAGGGCGATCGGAGATATCCACAGCATCAAAATACCGCGCTCCCACACACACACATACACACACACCCTTTCAATGACGTCCCGAATCTTTATCACACAGTCAGTTCTATTCACAGGTTCAGTCACTGTGAAAAAATATATCGTCAATAGATTTCTTACCCTCATCACTCTCGACGATAAAGATTGGTAAGCGTTGGGAGGCAAATTTCCGGAAGACATCATTTTGATGAATGTGAGATGGGTTTGATATCTTGAAATGCGTCTGAGAAACGAAATTTGACTGACAAATCAACCGGATCACACAATCATGGCGATCAAAATCTAATTTAATTTAGTCATTACCCACAATGCATCACTTGATTGATTTCACCTTCGACCTGAATAATACAACAAAGGATGCTTGTGAAAACGGGGCATCGAGAGGGGTTTTCTTGAGCATCGCCGGGATTCGCTTTGTTTAGTCTTATATTTTACATTATTTTTCTAAAGAATGGAGAAGAAAGACAAGGAATCCGGTGGCAGCACGAACAACAGTGGCGACGAAGGCGCTAAAAAGAGGGAGAGAAATAGCCCTCCGCAGTCAGCACAACAAGGCCAGGGGACTGCGACTGCAAGCCTACCCGCCTCGGCCAGCGGGGCAGAACCGAAGACAACCATGGCATCCCACGCCAGCGGTCATGGGAGTGGGAAGTCATCCAGTTCTCAAGCTTCGGGCTCTGGAAAGCATCGTCCAACACCAGTTTACAGCATCATGCCAGTTTCAAGCTATGGATCAAGTCACAAAGGCCATGCTTCCAATGGAAGTGATGAACCTCTCCGAAGAACAAGCAGGAGGAAAAGACCACGGGTAAATTAAAAACAGAAAATTCTTAAAAACAAAAATAATGAATTGGAGGCTGGGAGTGGGAGGGTGAAAGATTAGGATGACCAAGTACATGTACCTAATGTCTCTTTGTATCAATCTACAAAGCTTGGATATATTTCTGTCCTGTAGTGTACATGAGTGTAGAGAAAATGACACTGATACAGTGATAATTAAATCAGATATTTTTTGCAAGAAAATCGGCAAATTGAATAATTAAAAAAAAAAATGCTAAAAATATTCCGGGGGGGGGGGGGCACTCACATTTATTGGTGGCACAGGGACGTGCTGCTTTGATGACCCCTTTTTCAGACATAATTTTTAGTTCTCTAGATGATCTGGATGACAAAAGTTCCGTTCAGAAGCCGCTCTGCTGGCAAGACCCCCGTTAAGAAACATCTCAGTTCCACCATTGCTCTGGCCTCTGCCAAAATTGTCCACTGTGAGATCCGCATGCGAGAGCTGCACACATGGCATCACATTCACAACTCCTTCCCTCTCTGCTCAGATCTCTATGCACCGCTAGTGCCCGGGGGGGCCACTTCCATTCACGAGTGGATACCATGCGCGACCATGGGGTCTCGAAAAGCACCCTAAACACGTAATTTCCATATTCTGAAAATGCACCCCTTAACAAGTATCGGCGTGTGAAACCTAACCCTTAACAAGTATTGGAAACAACACGATACTCTTGGCAAATATTTCCTGAAATGAACCCCGCCCTAAACAAGTAAAGGAATGTTTTATTGTTACGGGTCCTTTGGTTGTCGGCTTTACCTTATTTGGTTAGTATTACCCCACCTTCTACACCTCGCGCAAATAGGACTCTAAAACACATAGTGTTGGGGCAAAAAGGACATCCTTTATAAAACATTTTAATTTTGTTTTATCATCCCCACAAATTCGACCCTAAACATGTAATTTTATTAGCGAAATAGTTACCCTTTTTTCATTATTTTTGTGTTTTTGGCACCCTTTTCACGTTACATACGTAACGTGCCCTATCGTGAAAAGGACATCCTTTTTATGTGTTTTTTTGGTCGCGCATGGTATCCACTCGTCAATGTAAGTGACCCCCCCCGGGGCTAGTGCCCATATATACATGCACAGTGCTAGCGTGCATTGTACCACTCATTCAATGAACAAGGTTATGATATAACCTTGTTCTCAGTTACATCCCCATGTGTGGCAAAATTATGGTGGCAATGTTTGGCTTAATTTCTCTTTTTATATGGGACAAATTCTTGATTTTCTTACACTGTCAGTTTTCATTACAGCTATTCATCATATAACTTGGCACTTATGCAAATTTAATTCTTTGAATTATTTTTTTCTTAATTAGAGATTGAAAAATGAAAAATTTCTTGCCATATAACTTTCCACCAATAGAGGGCGTACACAAAAATATGCCCAAAATTCAAGTTTTTGAGCGCTCTGGTGAATACAAAAATTATTCCCAAGTTACTAATGGAAAATATATTGCAACTGTATGGAAATTAGTAATTTTGGTGACAAAAGTGATATTTTATGATTTTTCAAAGTGTGTGCTATGTACAGCATAGGCATACCATAGTCCTACCTGTAGATTTTCCACAGGCAGGATGGTTGCAGTGAACAAGTGCTTTGTACCGCAATCATGTTCCGTAGACCCTGTTTTTCACACTGCCAAGTATATATTTAGTTCCCATGACCCCTTGTGGTCAGTTCCTTAGACCCCCATTTCAGGGTTTCATGAGGCACACCCCCATCAAAAAATAATTTGAGTGCCCCCTCACCCCCAGGAATATTGTGCTCTCAGTGACATTGAATTTGATATTAACACACATTTTGTATTTTTTTATAAGTGAAACTGCACTTTAAGGCCTTTAGTTTTCAAAATTTTAGGGCTGTGTGCAGGTGTGCTTTATGCAGATCTGAAATGTTTTGAACTGCCATCCCGAGAAGCATAAAGCTTTTACTTTTGGACCTGTGGACAAAGTGACAAATTGCCCTCCCATTTAATGAAAGGTAACATTTTCTATTATCTAGAGCATGTTAATTCCCTGAAGGATTTGGGCATTGATATACTATAGATGACTTTTATTTGATACTCACGTAGATCTATAGAAAATTGTTTCAAAAGCTAACAGACTAGCAGGTTTGTATTTTTTTCTTGATGAAGATATGTGTAAGAGACTTTTCAAGGTATGTGTTGGGCCTCATCTCGAGTATGGTCACGCTGTGTGAAATCCATCCATACAAAGTAAAACATATTGATGCCCTTGAGAATGTTCCGCTACCTCTGCTCTTACTATGAGAGATTGAAGGAGCTTAATTTGCCTATTCTTGTTTATAGAGAAGCTAGGGTGACATGGTAGAGAGCTTTTAAGATTCTCCACAAAAGCCAAGCTGTCCATGGGTCTCCAGCAAAGAATAAATAAACAGCAGTGAATGGACAGGCGATGAATTCAAGAAATGCTGAGAAAATTTATAAATAGCATAGCTTTAACAGTTTACATTCTATCAAGTTTAATTGAGCAACTATAGGACCCAAATTTGCACAGGAGGAATGTAGATGACTTTAGTCTACACATTCACTAAATATGCGATCAGACCAATGGCTTTCATAGGATTGTCCACAGGGGGGGGGGGGGCAAAACTGCCCGCAAAAAAAATTTGACAAGAAATAAAAAAGGCTTCAAGCCCCCTGCCCCCCCCCCCCCCGCCGTAGGTACGCTAGTGGATCAGACAATGAGTTTTGACACAATTCTTTGGAATAAAATTCTCAACCATATTTTTATTTAAAAAAAATAATTACTGGTATTCCTCCAATATCTTTTCAGGTTGAGTATCGGGAAATGGATGAAAAATTGGCGAATCTTTCTGAGGATGAATACTTCTCAGAAGAAGAGAGACAATCCAAGAGAACGGCCAAAAACCCAGAAGAAGAGGAACCGGAAGAAGAGCTGTCTGAACCAAAAGGTATATCAATCTCAAACAATAACGTTTAGGAATCTGACATTTGTGGGAACTGTGTGACACTGCATTAAGTTAATAGTATGTACATTGTAGCAGTGATATACAAGTGGGTGGGGGCTTTGGGTTGGCTGCAGTTGCCCCCAAGAGTTCCATGACTGAGAAATAACGTATAAAAAGAAAGAAAATAAAAGTATAAGGGTAAATAATAAATTATTTTCTGGATATCATGTTAAAATCGGTCCCAAAATTTTCAGTTTAAAACAGTAATTTTCTTTTTTATTTACCTTTTTTTTCATTGCCTGGTCCTTGATAAAAATCCAATTCATTTTTGTGCTAACTATGTGATGTTTTCTTTGTACTTATCATCTTGCCTGAAAATGAAATGAATTTATTCTTTCCAGAACATCCTGTAACCATCTGTGTAAAATACCCTGATAAAACCAGGTGTGTGTTTCATGAAGCTGTTTGTACATGTAATTTACAAATAACTTCATGCATGACTGGTGAACCTTTTCTTTGCTACGGATAATCCCTATGCAACTGACTAACCACCTAAGAACATGTTCCATCCATGTGTAAAGTCATGCGTAACTGTACAAACATCTTTATGAAACACTCTCTATGCTTGTCAGGACTGGAATCATAATAGTAAACCTAATATTAAAGGGGAAGTTCACCCTTAAGAAAACTTTGTTGTAAATATAGCAGAAAAAAATAGTAAACAATATTGGTGAAGGTTTGAGGAAAATCCGTTAAAGAGTAAGAATGTTAATAGAGTTCAAAGTTTTGGATTTGTGACGTCTTAAACGAGCAGCTGCAACATGTGTTATGTAATATAAAATGCATGCATTTCAAATTTTGCATGGTTCCTGATGACTTAATTTTGTTTTCTATTCATGATCGGATGTGAAATGATTTGTCTATCGATATACAAAAGGTTCAGTGAAAACCATTTTCAGTTTTCTGAGAAAATGACTTTTCATTGATTTTTTACCAATCGCTATGTAGGAATGCTGCTCGCATCAAATCAAATAATGGAAATTTTAATATGTTTTTTAATTATTTGATGATTTTTTCTCAAACCTTCGGCAATATTTTTTATTATTTTTACTGCTATTTTTACAATAAAGTTTTTGTCAGGGTGAACTTCCCCTTTAAAGGTAAATTCCAGTTGTGGTAACGATTTCGAAATGAGTTCGTACAGAGTCCAATGAAATGACCACCAAAGTGTCTGTTTGTATAAATAAAAGTTATGTGCCAAAGCCCAAAGGATTCTGGAAGAAATTGTGTAATTGCTGAGAAATCAGCAAATAAGCACGGGATTCGGGTCAAGCGTCGGGCTGACATTTAAAGCAATAATAATACTCTGTCCCATGTGCGCTTATCTGTGTTGGTGATTTTCAGTGTGAACATTTTTCAGCGTAGATTTCAAGATTTCACAAAGTTTAGTTTATGTAACTGTACCAGATCTAGATTCTCGATGATATAGTGACAACTAAGCTTGGTTTCAACACTTTCTCGTAAAATCGGTGTTTACTGCAACTACTTTCATTTATCTTTCAGGAAATGTGAATAATTTTTTTTTTTACTGCCAATGATCAGGTCTTGAGGGTGCTGCTTTCTCTGCCCGTCTACCCCATGATAAGATGACATCCCAAGAGGCTGCCTGCTTTCCTGATATCATACACAGTCCCATGCAAACCCAGAAACTGTTCTTATACATCAGGAACAGGATTGTAAGTTAACAAGGGTTACAAAGAAACTATTGTCACTGTAACTTTCTCTACCAGTCGCACAGAATGTTGTTGGCGCTAACAGAGCACTAACAGTAGGCCAAGTCACACTTTTCAGATTGTGATGTCAAACGTTAATCCAAGATGTAAACAATGCATTGAATGTAGTGCTACCACTCTGACCTTTGATGCTCTGAGTCACGACCTCAACACCTGAAACATGTTCAATGAAACATGGAATTATCAAGAGATTGGAAAACATTATCATATTGAACAAGCAAATGATATCAACTAGAACCGGGTTGAGTTTCATGAAAGGACTTGTCAGATGTTTTATGAGACAAGTGTTTTATCCAACAGTTACCACAGTAGCACTGCTTTAAAGGGGAATCCAACCCAAATAAAAACTTGTTTTTATAAGGAAAAGAAAAATCAGACTAGTTGATAGGTGAAAGCTTGAACAATATTGGACAAACAAAAAGAAAGACATGAATTTTTAAAAGTTGTAAATATTGGTAATCACTATACCCATGGAGACTTCAAATTGGCTGCATGTGGGATGTCATAGTGATGTAAGACAAGGACTACTCTTCCATGTACCGTACTCCAATACATATTATGGCTAAAATGTCATTTTTCCCAAAAGTTTTATTTCAAATTATATTTTTCTTTCATGAGGACATAAAACAATATACTACCTGGGTTATATTTAGATTTCTGCCCCAGGGGAATGGGTACTTAGGAGAAAACCACAAATCCCTGATAATAAAGTACATGGCCTGTGGGAAAGTTGTCCTTGCCTCTTGTCATAATTTACTTAGCCAGTTGCCAATTTGAAATCTACATACTATTAATGATCTCAATTTTAAAGTAGCTATAACTTTCTTATTGCTTGTCCTATTTTTTCAAAATTTCACCATTCTGTTTAATTTATTTTTCTCCTTCCCAACACAACATTTTATGGCCAAGGCTGGATTCCCCTTTAAGCAACATTACTGGTTGTAACAGATCTCTGTTATTGCTTGTTAGCGCTAACAATGCTTCTGTGCGGCTGGTACTGGTCTGTCAAAGAGTTGGGTTCACCACTCCAAAGGTTTATCTGATCAGAACACTCAGGCGCTACTGGAAGAAATGTTTCAAAATGAATGCATAAGTACAGTGATTATTTGAAATATGTATATAACTTTCATTTATTATTAGACATTATGATAACTGATGTAATGTTTATGTATTGCTTTCATACCAGTGTACTCTTGTCAGCACTTGTTCTATTCAGCTTTTTTACAGGATAAAGTTTTTCTTTTAGTAGAGCGGATTAGCTCCAAAAATCACCAGAATTGTGCAAATTATGACTAAAGCATGAAACTTTCACAAGTATTAGTATATGCCATAACATTTATTTTAAAGATGGGAGGTAATTTTTTTAATGCCATTTTCGGCCGTTACCATGGCAACGGAAAAATTTCTTTAAAAAACTGTGTATTCCCATCGTAATGGTAAATAAATATGGTATTGACGACCAAAAAGATAATTTCAAGCGTCCATTTAAATGCATGTGAGATTTAGAGTTTTTCAAGATTACCAAGATTGTTCCAATTTGTCCCGTTGCCATGGTAACAGCTCATTTTCCCCAAGAAACGTAAACATTTTGATAAAAAAAACATTGTACAATCTGATTTATCTTTAATTTCCCCTGATTTTACGGCGCTAAACGTCGATATGTTGGTTGCCAAATGTATAAATAACATCTTAGGTCATTGCCATGGCAACCAAATAACATCTAATTTACGTAAATAACATGGTTGACAGGACAATGCACAAGTGAACATATGATAAAAATCGACTTTATTTTCATGCTTAACTTTTGACCAACTCTTTCAATTTTAAACAAAAAATACAGTAAATGTACTGCATGAGTTCATAAGAAAGAATTAAATTTATGTTGCCTTGGTAATAATTTCATTGAATATGATATATCAATGTTGCAAAATGACCCGTTGCCATGGCAACAGCTTATTTCCCCCAAAATGGTAAGAATATCGATAAAAATGTAGAATATGATCTCCATTCCATTTCCTTTAATTCTATGGTGCTAAACAGAGATATATTTGTGGATAAATGTATAAATATAACATCTTAAGCCATTACCATGGCAACCAAATAACATCTTATTTACAAATAGATATCCTGGAAGACAAGATGATGGTCGCAAATAACAATAGAAATTACACAATATACATGCGCTACCGTTACATCACTCATTTAATTTTGAACAAAATTTAAAGTATATGTACTACATGAGTTCAATTGGATGATAAAAATTGATGTTGCCTTGGAAACGCTTGCATTTAATGATAAATATCAATGTTGCAAATGGCCCGTTGCCATGGCAACAGCTTATTCCC
Source organism: Lytechinus variegatus (assembly GCF_018143015.1). Classification (NCBI taxonomy): domain Eukaryota; kingdom Metazoa; phylum Echinodermata; class Echinoidea; order Temnopleuroida; family Toxopneustidae; genus Lytechinus; species Lytechinus variegatus. The sequence continues at coordinate 10,746,049 of NC_054743.1, forward strand.
CCCCCCAAATGGTAAGAACATCGATAAAAATGTAGAATGCGGGGTAGAATGTGATCTCCATTCCATTTCCCTTAATTCTATGGTGCTAAACAGAGATATATTTGTGGATAAATGTATAAATATAACATCTTAAGCCATTACCATGGCAACCAAATAACATCTTATTTACAAATAGATATCCTGGAAGACAAGATGATGGTCGCAAATAACAATAGAAATTACACAATATACATGCGCTACCGTTACATCACTCATTTAATTTTGAACAAAATTTAAAGTATATGTACTACATGAGTTCAATTGGATGATAAAAATTGATGTTGCCTTGGAAACGCTTGCATTTAATGATAAATATCAATGTTGCAAATGGCCCGTTGCCATGGCAACAGCTTATTCCACCCAAAATGGTAAGAATATTGATAAAAATGTAGAATGTGATCTCCATTCCATTCCCTTCAATTCTATGGTGCTAAACAGAGATATGTTTGTGGTTCAATGTATGAATACAACATCTTATGCTGTTGCCATGGCAACCAAATTACATCTAATTTGTAAAAAATATTATGAATGACAAGATAAAGGTGAAAATAAAAAAAATTACCTAATCTACATGTGTTACCTTTGATCTACGTATTAAATTTTGAAAAAAAACTTAATGTCGCTTTGGTAACGCCTGACTTTATTGATGAATATCAATGTTGCAAATGAGCTGTTTCTATGGCAACAGATTGTTTTTATTAAGAAAAGTACAACATTTGATGAAAGTGTAGAAAATGATCATTCAATTTCACCTTATTTTACATTGCTAAATAAAGATATGTTTGTGGCTAAATGCATAAATCTAACAAACAGAGAATAACATCATAAGCCATTGTCATAGAAACTAAATAACATCTTAATTTGCCAAATAATATTGATAATAAGATCATTTACCTACAGTAAATGTTCAGCATGAGTTCATTTGTATTAAAAAAATGTTGCCTTGGCAATGCTTGAATTTAACGACATTCACTTTTTGAAGGATTTAAAGACAGACTTTATGGCCCGTATTCTGAAGTCAGGTTAAACTTAGACCATGGTCCAACTCTCTGCTAAAAATAACTAGATCCAGAAATTAATCAAATATGTTTCTATTGTATATTTATTAAGTAAAAAAAATATTTCATAATGAAGAAAGTACTTCATCTATCATTCCCAGACAATTACGAGCAATGTGGATGTCATATGAGTTGACAATTGGACGTGTGCTGTTAGGGATTTGTGCCTCAATTGGCTCTCCATAGTTAAACCACACATTGAAACCTTTGAGTTCAGAATACGGGCCTATAAGTGCAATGAACACAAATATCGTGATTATGTAATGGATAATGAATTATACTAGTAATGAATTGTTGATTTTATTCAACTTCTTCAACAAACAATCGTCAACAGAGGCGGATCCAGGATTTTCCAGAGGGAGGGTGTACATTCCTTACGGAAAATAGGGTTTTTACAAAAGTCTTTCAGTCATTATTTTGTTCTCACTTCAAAAAGGTCATCAGTTGTGTATGAACAATATATTCCAATTAAAAATTTCGATGTGAATCTAAAAAGGGCACCACGCTTGTGTATGAACGATATATTTACATAAACAGTATATTGACTATGGTTCTCAAAGTTGGGAGGCGGGCTACGGGCCGGATGTGCTCCCCGGATAATCCACAGATCGTCAATATTTCTAGATATATCTAACCTTGACCTTGGAATCTCAGATAATCAATGTTAAATTTTCACAAGTTCCACCAATTTGGTGGACAGTAATGTATATAGCAATGACATTCTTAACATACATTGGCCGAGGTTGAGGTGTTGAGTTGCTGTCTTAACTGTGGTCTTATCATGCCTTATCATGGCCACCGAATGGGCACTATCTACAAAAAGAGGTAATAGTGAGATTATGGCGGCAGGTGGCATTACAGCCTGCTGCATATCGGCATGGTAGGCGGACCATGACACCCAGTCATTTATTGATTTCTTCTGAAGGGTTTCTGTCACCAACCTAAGCCACAGGTACTCCTCTCGCACTGCAGCTTCAGCAGCAAGAAGGTGTGGAGGCTTTGCAGGACCTTCAACAGCAGGTGCAGTGAAGTGTTGTTTCCTAATGGCGACTGGTGTCACACTCGTGTACTCTGATGGAAGAGGCACTACCGACTTGTTGGGAGACACGTTTTGCCCAATCACCACTACATCACGTTGTTGTCCTTCATTTGTGTGCGAGGGATGCTGAATCAGAGATATCCCGGTGCCATGAAATGAATCTCTGGCCATCGCAGAGCTAGGGTTATGGTCAACGTTATCAACAGCACCTGTAGTAAACAATCCGTGGCGAAGCTTTGGTGGGCATACAACTTGTTCAATCTCAAAGCGCTGGCATAGGCCATTAGCAACATCTGCTGTGATCTGCAGAAATCTATCATATGAGACACATATCCCAAGTCCAAACAGAGTGTCAATTAAACTTCTGTTCCTGGTGACTGCGTGAATCTTGAGTGTCAAGTAGAGTGGCAGTGGGGTCTCTCTGTCGCGGCTGTGGTTTCCTGGGACTGAGGTTGAGTCGGTATTCCGTGTGTGCTTAACACTATTGAATACTAATAGCTGTGATAGCGATAATGCAGCAGCTGTTGAGCTTGTATTGTTGAACTGATTTTGATGTTTGATATTTGCCCCATCAAGAATCATGTTCACAAGAGCAAGCAGAGAAGGTGGCACAGAATCCCTCTGGCAATCAGCTTGGAATGCACCGTCAAATGTAAACTTAGTATCAAACATTTCTCTACGAACTACTTGTGCTGCTCTAACAAGATACATTGCATCATTGTCACGTTCGCATGCCTTCCTGAGTGCTGGACCAACATCTTTCTCAAACAAAAGTAGTGTGTCCCTGCCGTGGGAATGTGCGCTCAGCTCTGGAAGCTCAGAAAGGAGCCTCTCCTTCAGTCTTGTTGTATGTATCCTGTTATTTATTGTTGCACCAAGCTGCTCCAGTCTAGTCTTGTAGAGATGAGCCAAGTCTGAGAGTTTAAAAACTGGGGCAATGTCCTCATCAGCACGCCTCTCCTCCATGAACACCACCAACTCGGCAAAAGCTATACCATGCAGCTGATCAGCATCATCATCTTTTGGAGCAATAGGTCTGATTCTGTTGTATAGTGAACGAAGACAGTTGCGATGGTACTTTGCCTTTATGGCAACCATGTCCCCTGCACACAGTTTAGCGATGAGTTCAGTATCACCTAGTTCAGTGGCACACCTCCTGACATTCTTGTCAATGTCCATTGTAGATGCATGATGCAGTTCTTCATTGCCACCAGGCTTATTGCAGAAGAAGCAGACAGGCTCTGCTTGTTGCGAAGGTATAGGGGTTGCTGACCGTGTGCACACTTTTTGAGTGATATCACTTAAGGGTAGTCTTGAAGCTATTTCTGCTCTGCTCTGTTGATGAAACATTTTTTTGTTAAACTTTAAGCGGCATTTCTTGTGCCACTTAGCACTGTTTCTCATTAAAGTTTCTTTCAGACCATCTCCATCATTTAGTCTTTCCAGCTGTATATCCATTGGCATTTGGTGTAGCTCTTTGAATTGGGTTAGATCTTCTACCAATGATGCATAGCCAATACCAAAAGGTTTCGCATTAGATCTGAATGGGCACTGCAAAGGTTCATCTGTTTGTTCTTGGCAAATAATACAAAGTTCCCAGTTAGTTCTTGAAGGTGATTTAAATTGCTTTGGTGTAGAGGGTTGGGTTGGTCCTACAAGGGTATGACGCTTTGCCATGGTGAAAATTGGGTCTCAGATACTAATTCATTCTTTTGACTTCTAGGCAGATACCTGCGAAATAAAAAAAACGCACATTTAAAAAAAAATCAATAAGACATCTGTGTTGATAACCCAAACAGGATCAAAGTTCATTGACCTTCCTTAGATGACCTTTGACCTTAATTACATGACCTGAAACATATTCAAGACCATCAACGATACTATGTCAAAATTTCATCAACTAGTTCCATATAATTTTAAAGTTATGAAATTCAAAACTTAACCTTGGTTAATATTTCAACGTTCATGCCCCCTACATGGCCAAAGTTCATTGAAACTAAATGACCTATAGAGCTAAATCATGTGACCCGAAATTCCTGCAAAATGACCAGTGATACTTGCTTATCTTTGTGTCTAAGCTTTATGAAATACATGTAGGTCTACATACTTTCTCAGCTATGATGACATTAAAAAAAATAGCATTGGTAAAGATTTCAATGTTGACGAAATGACTGCCGCTATGGTCAGAAAAGTGGCGGCTATGGACGCACTCTACTATGTTATGCAGTCGTAATTAATTAATAGTTGATTATCAACGTTAATTGCAATAGTTCCAAGGTATGATGTAATTAATTTGTAATAAGTCATAATAAGGCATATAATCAAATATCAAAAGAAAAGAACAAAGAAAAAAGATTAAAACTTACAGCAGGCCTGGGGATGATGGCTTACTAAGCAGACTCCATTACATGTTGTTTTTACTGTGGGTAAACTAAGTTGTGCACAAGTTACATAAGGGTACATGCACAATATGCTATACTTAAACCTCATTGGATAAAATTTGTTCACTCTCAAGGTCACTTTCACATGACATGCACTGTATGTATGTTGCACTGACCTATATTTAATAGGGATTGATAAGTATGTTGCGTCACTGCTAAAATATTAGAATATAATTTGATTTAAGTACAAAAGCAATGATTATGCACCATAGGCAATTGGTATATAAAGAAAAAAAATCAAAACAAATAAATTTGTAAGAGTTTATTGACCTTTTTATTGACCTTTTACATTCCTTGGGAGGTCAAAGGTTAAAAAGTGTGATGATGTTGTATTCATACATTGAACCACAAACATATCTCTGTTTAGCATCATAGAATTGAAGGGAATGGAATGGAGATCACATTCTACATTTTTATCAATATTCTTACCATTTTGGGTGGAATAAGCTGTTGCCATGGCAACGGGCCATTTGCAACATTGATATTTATCATTAAATGCAAGCGTTACCAAGGCAACTTCAAATGTTATCATCCAATTGAACTCATGTAGTACATATACTTTAAATTTTGTTCAAAATTAAATGAGTGATGTAACGGTAGCGCATGTATATTGTGTAATTTCTATTGTTATTTGCGACCATCATCTTGTCTTCCAGGATATCTATTTGTAAATAAGATGTTATTTGGTTGCCATGGTAATGGCTTAAGATGTTATATTTATACATTTATCCACAAATATATCTCTGTTTAGCACCATAGAATTAAGGGAAATGGAATGGAGATCACATTCTACCCCGCATTCTACATTTTTATCGATGTTCTTACCATTTGGGGGGGGGGAATAAGCTGTTGCCATGGCAACGGGCCATTTGCAACATTGATATTTATCATTAAATGCAAGCGTTTCCAAGGCAACATCAATTTTTATCATCCAATTGAACTCATGTAGTACATATACTTTAAATTTTGTTCAAAATTAAATGAGTGATGTAACGGTAGCGCATGTATATTGTGTAATTTCTATTGTTATTTGCGACCATCATCTTGTCTTCCAGGATATCTATTTGTAAATAAGATGTTATTTGGTTGCCATGGTAATGGCTTAAGATGTTATATTTATACATTTATCCACAAATATATCTCTGTTTAGCACCATAGAATTAAAGGGAATGGGATGGAGATCATATTCTACATTTTTATCGATATTCTTACCATTTTGGGGGAAATAAGCTGTTGCCATGGCAACGGGTCATTTTGCAACATTGATATATCATATTCAATGAAATTATTACCAAGGCAACATAAATTTAATTCTTTCTTATGAACTCATGCAGTACATTTACTGTATTTTTTGTTTAAAATTGAAAGAGTTGGTCAAAAGTTAAGCATGAAAATAAAGTCGATTTTTATCATATGTTCACTTGTGCATTGTCCTGTCAACCATGTTATTTACGTAAATTAGATGTTATTTGGTTGCCATGGCAATGACCTAAGATGTTATTTATACATTTGGCAACCAACATATCGACGTTTAGCGCCGTAAAATCAGGGGAAATTAAAGATAAATCAGATTGTACAATGTTTTTTTATCAAAATGTTTACGTTTCTTGGGGAAAATGAGCTGTTACCATGGCAACGGGACAAATTGGAACAATCTTGGTAATCTTGAAAAACTCTAAATCTCATATGCATTCAACTGGACGCTTGAAATTATCTTTTTGGTCGTCAATACCATATTTATTTACCATTAAGATGGGAATACACAGTTTTTTAAAGAAATTTTTCCGTTGCCATGGTAACGGCCGAAAATGGCATTAAAAAATTTACCTCCCATCTTTAAAATAAATGTTATGGCATATACTAATACTTGTGAAAGTTTCATGCTTTAGTCATAATTTGCACAATTGTTCGGCTAATCCGCTCTACTATTTGTTATCGTTCTTCTATATACACAGCTTCAACTTTGGCTTGAGAATCCTAAAGTACAGCTGACCTGTGAGATTGCCCTTCCTCAAATTGAAGCACCATATAATAGTAAGTTTTCAAGGTCTTAGGTATTGTATCTTTTGAAATCATTATGAATTGACATGTATTTTAATCCTGTGTTGTGCATAAACTTTGTGTGAATTAAGAATACCCCTACCCCTTTCCTAGAGCGAAAAAAACTTGATCGTGGCAAAATACCGTAGCTTTATTATCTAGTAATTGTGAAATATATGTGAAATGCTCTTTGTGTTAGTTTCATTATTGTCAACACTGGATTGTTTGATTTCAAACCAATGTTTTATTTGTTTATTTCAGGTGATGTTCAGCTGATTGTACGTGTTCATGCCTATCTAGAAAGACATGGCTATATCAACTTTGGTGTTTACAAGAGACTCCAACCACCACCACAAAAATCTTCATACAAGGTAAACCCCTTCATGAAATTGTAGCAACCATTTTAAGACACGGTTACATAGTTGGATCTTGATCCTGTAATAAATTAATTTTCGTTTGTTTATCACCACAAAAATCTTCAAGAAAGATTCCTTGATGAAATTATGGCATTGATATGGAATAGAATGGTTTCAAAGTCTGCTCTTGATCCTACTTGTAATTGTCAGTTTGCTTATTCATTTCCCCATGTGTTGGGATGACTACCCATAATTCCTGGTTTAGAAAAAGTAAAGTTTTGACTTGTAAAGCGAGTATTCGACTCATGAAAGGTCAACTTAAGCAGAGTTTCCTTTAATGACTCGTATTAAATGTCTTCCCTATTTGCACATTTACGACTTCCAGCAAATTATGTTGCAATTAAGAAAGATTTCTTTGATTTTTCTGTTGATTCTACCCATCGACACTATGGCGAGTTGATATTTCAACTCAATGTATTGCATTATTACATTGAGCATTAATGTTGCTAGCTTTACCAAACAATTATCTTGATCTTAACCATCAAAATCATCTTTCATCAAACTTCATTCAATTTGATCCTCGTATTCCAGGTCATCATTATTGGATCAGGTATAGCTGGGTTGACTGCTGGCAGGCAGCTCCAGACATTCGGTATCGACGTCATCCTCCTTGAAGCTCGAGATCGGGTCGGTGGGCGTGTAACGACATACCGCAAGAACAACTATGTGGCTGACCTTGGTGCCATGGTGGTCACTGGTCTGGGTGGAAACCCAATGACCATTATCAGCAAACAGGTCAACATGGAGCTAGCTAAGGTCAAGCAGAAGTGTCCACTCTTTGAGAGTGGTGGCCAGACGGTGAGTGTGCCTAAAAAACAGTGGAATTAGACTTATGAATTTGCTTGTGGTTAATCTTGTGAGGTTTGAATTTATCTGCTACATCATTAAAAGACTGCACAAGTTCATCAACAATACTTGTCTGTACAGTCCATTCTTTGTTTTAACCAATGTGCCTTTAACTCAATGAAATATAGTATTGCTATTACCTTATTTCCAGATCTCTAAGAATTTTGGACTTCTTAGTTGAATTTTTCCTGTCAGACAGATTTTTCTGATCCCATAAGATTCAATGTACCAATGTTCAAAATTACTTGCACCATATCTCACAAGGGGATTTGTTTTGCTGCATTCCTCATCATCTCTGTAACCACAAATTCTCATTGTTTTTGTTTATTTTTGCCCACTACAGCAAATCCCCAAGGATAAGGATGAGATGGTTGAGAGAGAATTCAATCGATTACTCGAAGCGACATCTTACCTCTCTCATCAACTAGACTTCAATTACCTCTTAGGCAAACCCGTCTCATTAGGCGAGGCTCTGGAACTAGTCATCAAGTAAGATTGATCTTTGAGATGTTACCAACTCCATTAGAACCAGAAATAGACCTTATGCATATGACATCATAATCTCATGGCGCCCTCTCTCAGAGGTTATAGGAACACACATAAACAAGAGTAGTCAGAGATGCGCCAGCCGCAGATCACCAATGCATGCAAGGCAGTGGCACTGACCTGATCAATGCATAAAGTGTATAAACCTTTGGATGTTAACACCACAAGAAAGAATACATCACAAACCTTTTGATTGATTGATTTTTTTTTTGGGGGGGGGGGGGTAGAGGGAGAGAAATGATTGATAAATTTAAATATTACCTAGGAGCAGTTATTACACATAGAAAACTATTGAGGGCTTGTATCTGTTCTATTTTGGATATAAACTTTTATTGTTTACATAGTAGCTGTATGATTGCAAATCACACCCTTGCACAAGACTTGCAAATGAACCTTGTTTGATCTTTAGATTACAAGAGAAGCAGGTGAAAGAGAAGAAAGGAGATTATCTGAGAAACATCATCAGTCTTCAAGATGAACTCAAGCAAGTACAGTCCAAGGTATGTATCATAATGAATATAGGTACCAATTCATCTTGTTTACATTTCATTGGCTATGATGCAATTCATGCTGGACTGTCTAGCTCCAGGGTAGAAATGAATGGAAAACAGAGGGCTACATAAATCTTTAGAAGCACTTGCCCAGTCGGGCAAGTATATTTTTAAATAGTTGGAATATACTTGCCCAAAAATCTATTTCACTTGCCCAACTCTAACTTTTATTTGCCCCGGGCAATCGGGCAAGTGCTTATGTAGCACCCTGGAAAAAGGTCACCCTTAGGAGAGCGAAGGGACACACCGTCCTATGCACATAAATCAGTAAGTAAGTCAGTCTAGTTGTTAACTCCTAGATGCGGCTTTGCTTAAATGGAATATTGTTTTTTGTTGATGTGCAAAATCAGATTGTCAGATGATATATGTTGATGACACATTCTCCTTATCCCTCCCCCTCACCCAGATATTGTCCTTACAAGATAAGATCAAGGAATTGAACAGACAGCACAAGAAAGCCACAGAGAGCAAACAGACCAGGGATATCACTGCTGAGTTTGTGGTTCGTAGTAAACTCAGAGATCTCAGTGCAGCATGCAAGGTTTGTCAAGTTATCCCCAACTTTATTTCACAGTCAAACCAGTAAAACCGACTCCAGACCGACCCAATGGGTGATGTCAAGTCCGGTGTTGGTGTTGAAATTTGGATTGCTTCCCCTAGCTCCAAAACTTATCCAGAGTTTGTAAAACTGATCCAGATCACATTATTGACATCTCAACAACTAGAAAGTGACTTTTGGGGGCCATCTTCATATTATGTTTGGTGTTACAATTGTGTAAACATTGACCTAACACCAACACCAAAAGGTCAGCACTGAACTTGAAATCACCCATTGACCTGCCATTGGTTGGTTTGTAGTCTGTTTCATTGTTATGACTGTATATGGAAGTCTATTGGTTTCTTCAATCATTTTCAATCACATGAGGTTTTTAGATTTTGAATATTCAGATGTTGATGGTATGCATTCTGACTGTTAACCATAAATAAACTAAAGTTAAAGGTTGTGGGTAGTAAATTAAGCCATTTAGCACTGCAGGAAAGACCTATTAAAATGCTTATATAATATCTTGATGATTGAGGTATTTCATCAAATTGTAAAGGCTGACAATATATCCCTTAAACTGCTATTTTTTAACAAAATTATAATAAATTATACATGTATATGACAAGTGAAGTGAATTCATTGTCATCAAAGGGTGACTAGAAAAAGGCAACTCCGATATAACATTTGAATTTCTTTGGTTTCAGGAGTATGACAATGAGAAAGAGAAACAGAAGGAACTTGAAGAGAAGATCCAAGACTTGGAAAACAATCCACCAAGGTAAAAAGACTTTAATTGTTCTCATGTTTGAAAGCAATGGCTAGACAAGTGTCATGTTGCATTGCTCGTATTAAACAATGAGGAATAATTGTCAAATCATGATTCCACCATCTTTCCTCCTGCAGTCCAAAACCTATAATGAACCCAAATAAACATGCTACACACTGCATCCATGCTCAGAGGCCAGCAACTCTCCTTTCTGAATATAGAAGCAGATTATAAAAGATTGTCTTCCTTATGTTTATGTGATAGATACAAACGTGTTTGCTTATTCAAGCAAAAGTGTTATTGGCAAGCAAGTACACGATTGATGCAATGTTAATCTCTTTGTGCCTGAGAACCCATACAAGTTTTTGAAGCTGCAGGCCCAAGATGGTTGGGACAATGCATTATTATGTCCTTTTTTAAAATGAGAATTACCCTGGAAATGCCAAATAATTTACCAATTGTTAATGTGATCTCTTATTCGCTGTCATTAGATAGTTGAAATACATTTGAGAATCTTATCCTTACGGTATTACATACATGTACATGCTTAATCTTCAGTGGTATTTCAACTATCATTTGCATTTGTATTTCATTTTATCTGTTTTTTCCTGAAATCAAACAAATAAAAACAAATCTTATGAAATAGAATTAATCTCTTTTCCTCTCCCTCTCACCAGCGATGTTTACCTCTCATCTCGGGACCGTCAAATCCTTGACTGGCACTTTGCTAATCTAGAGTTTGCCAATGCCACGCCCCTCTCCACCCTATCCCTCAAACACTGGGATCAGGACGATGACTTTGAGTTCTCGGGAAGTCATCTGACCGTTCGTAATGGCTATTCCTGCGTCCCAGTGGCCTTGTCCGAGGGATTGGACATCAAGCTCAATACCGTGGTCAGACAGATCAATTACACATCAACAGGTCTGTATTAATTTGAGGTTTAAAGGTAGGGTGACATTGTAAAACCTGCGAGCACGATTAGATAGAAAGTGTGCTGGTCTTGAATGCATGAACCAAGTAGGGTGATTGTCCACAGGTTTCATGAAGATGCACTACCCTGAAACATTTGATGAATGCTGTTCAGTATCTTAGAATAGATGAATGAATGAGTGAAGAAATAAATCAGTAATCTCGTTAATGTGAGATTAATAACAGTGGGTATTGAACAGACAAATCGTGATTAAGACAAGAAAGAGAGGAAGAGAGAGAGAAAAAAATCTCTCGAGAGTATATGCAAGCACCATAAAAAAAGAATTAATCTTTCATTAAATAGTCCCCTGTTTTACCAACAGATAAATTTTCCAATGATTGAAAGGAAGCTAGGAACCAAAAATTGAAACTTTTTCATACATGTATCTTTGATTCTTCTAATATGAGTTTTCAATATGAATTAATTACGAATAAGAAATAAACTCTTGATGAATATGAATGTCTTTTACCATTAGCATGATATGAAAATACATTTTGTTTTTTATAGTGCCTTTGCATTAAATATACAAAGAGACTGGGAAGAAAAAACACTAAAATTTGATTTACAATCAATATATACTGACATGGAAAAGTAGGAAGAAGGAAGGAAGAAGAAGGTAAGGGGATGCTAGACTTTCTTCTAAAAGGGTAAGCCAAATCTAAAGCAAATTAGGAATGGGTGCAAAATCTCCAAATTCATCCATTAAATTACCAAAAGTCCGGAGCGGGCTAGTCCATAGCCAAATTTTGCATTGAACCATTGCACATGATCAATACACTAATATGCTTAGCCTCAAGGAATCAGACTTGACAAAGTGATGAGTTAAATATTGAATATGTATCACACAAATATTGACCACACCCTGAAATTGAAGTTTATTTGCAGACTAGCAAGTATAAGATCTGAGAAAACCGCTCAACTAATTAGTAAGAATATCTAATTGTGACCATGTTATATGAATGATAGAATGAATAGAGAGAAGCCATTTGAAAACAAGTTTCACCATGATCATCAACATAGAATAAGAAAGTTATAAAAGTTAGAAAGGTCAAAATCTACTTATTCGCCACTCCTCAAATCGCTTCAGAAAAGGAAGTTGAGTAGAGGTCTCAAAATATTTGCAAATTATTTTCAACTTTGTGTCCATTATTTCTAAAGATTCCCCTTGTCTTTATGTGAAGTGAGCATATGTTGTGTCAAATAAATGTTACCATGATATATCTTGAGCTATGGAGACCAGCTCACCTTGAGAGAAGGGGGGGGGGGGGTTACTTTATGTACAAACATGTGGAGAGTGCTCTTGACTATTTTTAAGATGGCCATAGAAAGAAATTTGAAATCAGATTGACACTTTCAAACTTTCGTAGATTGCTCATTTCATAATCAATTTCAATTGAACTTTTCAAAGAAATTTCTTCTCTCTATCCTATATTTCATCCCATTATTTAATTTTCCTTAGCTGATACAGAGAAGCTGTCTGGAGAACTGAACAACAAGCATCACTTGTTTTTCTGTGGCCTTAATATTTTCATAGAACGTGAATTGAATTTATTCAGCATGATTAAGGGGATTATCTTGTGAGGTTTCATTTCGTCCTAGAAATTTGTTGCATGAAAACACCACCCGAAATGTTATGTCTTTGAAAGCTTAATTACACTGTACATGTCTATTTTAGGGCAGGCGTGGTCTCATTGATTGTCAAAACATACAAATAGAAGGGGCTAGAGACTCCATAGCTTCTTCTGATACCATGTGTGTTTCAGTGTAGGAAATTCACAAAGGCGACCGGCGATTTCGCCCTCATAAGTTGCAATAGCTAATTTGATCAAGTATTTAGAAGTCCTTGTAATTATTTGATAGTAGTTGATACATGTAGGTTCTATAATGTGGCCAAACCTCAGAAACTCAAATTTCTTATTTTTACCTAGTCATTAACAAGACTAAAAGCTTTTCAGGGATATGATTTTCCAGAAATGGTATCACGGTTTTGTACACATTTTTTTATACAGGGTGTTTCTAAAAAAGGTACACCTGTAACTGAAGTTCAAAGTTCAGCTATATCTAGAATACATGAATTATTCTTGTAATTTCTATTTTACACAATTGAGTGATTCATCAACTTTAATTTGACACCTACCTTGCGTCACAATTGTCAAGGCTCACAGAGTTATGGCCCATCAAAGGCGAAAGGTGCAAAACCCACCTGTCCTAAGTTTTAGGTTTTAATGCACATGCACGAAACCCACCTTGATGTAGGGTTTTGGTTTCATCAGAGATTTTCCCTGCAAATTTCAGTGAAATGTTACCCTTCTTATTAGCTTTTTGCGAGTAAATGTTAGGAAAAAACTAGTGTCTAGCTTCGATTTTGATTCAGCACATCCTTTGTGGCTTTCAGGCACATGTTTAGCATAAGATACATGTTTTTCGTCACAACCTCGCAATCAGGTACTGTGAAAATGTTTAAGGTGTTGGTGCAAAATTTAGGGGTGAGCGACGTGTTCAATAGAGATCGAAGATAGGCAGTTAATATGTAAATGCCAGTAACTCACAAAAAGTTAACAGAGGAGATAGCATTTCACTGAAATTTGGAAGGAAAACTGATGAAACAAAGATGTTACAACAAGTAGGGTTTCATTCATCTGCATTAAAACCCAAAACTTGGAAAAAGTGGGTTTTGTACCTTTCACCTTCGATGGTCCGTACCTATGTGGCCCTTGACAATTGTGACGCAAGGAAGGTGTTAAATGAAAGTTGATTAGTTACTCAATAATATGAAATAACAATCACAAGAATAAATTATCTATTTTTTAATATAGCTGACCTTTGAACTTTGGTTACCTTTTTTTTAAAAACACCCTGTATATGGCTGCATTATGAAATGACTTATGTAACAAATATTTACAACTGGAACTTTGCTGAATCTTCTCCACCATGACCAAACCTGCGAAACAAATTTGAGAACTTAGATCATTCCCTGGTATGATTTTTTATCATCAAGATGTGAAAATAACCAGGATAACTTTTTTTTTAAAGCATCACCAAAGATTTTGAATCTTTGTTGTGTATTTACATGTATGCCGATATGAGATCTTTTTGTCCTAAAACCGTATGAGGCATAGTGAGATCACACACACAGGGGAGGCAGGGATCAATTAGCCGCAGTTTGAATCGGGGGAGCGTTTCATGTTAGGAGTTGTCGGACATTTTATCCGACAAGTCCCATTTTATCCGACAGTTAGCATAGTAACAATGTTTCTTAGCCAATCAACATGGTCTGACAACTTGTCGGACGAAAATGATGATAAAACGCTCCCCAGAAGTTACCCATTTTAGACATTTTCATGAATTTGTGAGTGAAATCATTGAATATCTGACAAGTTTCCTTGATGAAGATTGGCTCAAAGCAGCGTTACTGTGGTAAGTGTTGAATAAAACGGGACATGTCATGAAACTGACCCCAGTTACGGTTGATATCATTTGTTTGCTTGTTCACTATGCTAATGTTTTCCAATCTCTTGATAATTCCATGTTTCATTCAACATTTTTCAGGTGTAGAGGTAGTAACCCAGAGCATTAAAGGTCAGAGTGGTAGCACTACATTCAAGGCTGATGCTGCCCTCTGTACCCTTCCTCTAGGAGTCCTCAAGCAAGCTCCACCCGTAGTCCACTTCTCACCTCCTCTACCAGAGTGGAAGACAAGTGCAGTACAGAGAATGGGATATGGTAATCTGAATAAGGTAGGGATACTGAACATCTTTGGAAAAGGCATCCCCCCCCCCCCGTCTCCATGTTAAAAAATTGTTTTTAAGTTTGACATTATTTTGAAACACCACCCAGATGTGAATGCTAGAGTATATATGTCCTTGCTTATAAACGAAAGCATAGTTTGGAACATATCAACTGAATTCCAGTTGGTGGTTTCATGTTATGCCAAGTGTGTCCTCCTCTGCCAAGTATTCATTTTTCTAAGAGATATTTTATGCCATTGCATTGACAACAAGATCACATTCAATATGCTGTAATATTTGTAGGAAGTCTCAGTTTTGTCTGTTGCCTCCTATGTTTTTAAAATTAGGGTAGATGTTGTTTTTGATTAGATTTTGATGGTGATCTCATTAAAAAAAGAATATATGCACCTATCAAAATTATCTTATAATATCACTATAAAGTTTTGTTTTATTATCTTTAAAGGACAAGTCCACCCCAACAAAAACTTGATTTGAATAAGCATAACACTGAAAATTTCATCAAAATCGGATATAAAATAAGAAAGTTATGGCATTTTAAAGTTTCGCTTAATTTCAACAAAACAGTTGTATGAACGAGCCCGTTACATTCAAATGAGAGAGTTGATAACATTACTCACTATTTCTTTTGTATTTTATTATATGAACTATGAAATATTTTTATTTTCTCATTATTGTCATGTGAAATGAAGTTTCATTCCTCCCTGAACATGTGGAATTCCATTATTTTAACATTTTGTGCTTCAGGCAATGAGGTCCTAATCATCAAATATCGTAAAAATTGAAATATTGTAAAATTCAAATAATAAAAAACAAAAGAAATAGTGAGTGAGTGACGTCATCGACTCTCTCATTTGGATGTAACTGGCTCGTTCATTTAACTATTTTGTTGAAAATAAGCGAAAATTTGAAATGTCATAACTTTCTTATTTTACATCCGATTTTGATGAAATTTTCAGCTTGTCTGATTTTTCTCTATTGATTTAAATCAACATTTTTCAGAGGGGGACTTGACCTTTAAGTATATAAGGCCTGTTTTGGACCACCTGTTGAAGGAAAAAATATTTCACTAACAAAGGTCAATGTTGCTTCTTTATCAGGTGGTGCTGTGTTTTGACAAGTGTTTCTGGGACCCAGTCATCAATCTGTTCGGTCACGTTGGAAGCACCACCGCCAGCCGCGGGGAGCTGTTCCTATTCTGGAATCTCTACAAAGCTCCTGTTCTTCTAGCCTTGGTGGCCGGCGAGGCTGCTCAGATCATGGAGAATGTCAGTGATGATGTCATTGTTGGTCGATGTCTCACTGTTCTCAGGGGTATCTTTGGAAACAATGCTGTACCACAGGTAAGATGGTTTCTCCTGAACAGGACATTCTTATAGCCCAGCTTATGATGATGATGCACAGCGCAGATTGTCATTTTGGATAAGAGGTTGTCTTTCCCAATATCGATTAAATTAAGCAAACAGCTGACTAATTCTTATTGATAATCCACTTTCAAAGGCTCCTAATACACCGGAACGTCTCAAAGGCACTTTCCATACTATTTATACCTTGGCCATCTGATTTGGGCTTTCCCACACATAATGTATGCACTTTCCTGACTCACTGGCTTAAAAAATGGCAGAGTATCAAGGAGAAAGTAGTAAAGCTTGACCTGAAGACAGAGATCCGTACACTATACAAATTTGTGCTCTGCATTTTTTACCCTGTACATTAGATTCAGACAATAACCAGATACCAAATATCTAGAGTTCATCATTGTGAAAGTGCATGCAAGTACCACTATTACTCTTTAATATATTTTAGCAAGCTTGCCACACAAATTTTTAAGGAATTAAGGAGAGCCCTTCTAATGAATGCATGTCTAATACATCAAGCAATAGTTCAATCACAATAATCCAGATATTGCCTACTTAAGTTTCCTCCCGCAACTAATGATGGATTACTTCTGGCTTGTGTAGAATTCATTTACCTGTTTGACAAAGTACTAAACGAACGAACATGATTTGTTAGCAGTTTGATGAACCCAACGAAACCCACTATTGAGCAATTTATGATTAAAGTCATCTCTTTCAGTAACATAAAATTCTTTTTTGTTGTCCTTATCCAGCCCAAAGATGCTGTGGTAACCCGTTGGCGTGCAGACCCATGGTCCAGAGGATCCTACTCCTATGTAGCTGCAGGATCGTCAGGCAACGACTACGATCTGATGGCCACACCTGTCACTCCCAAACCCATTGTGCCTGGAGTGCCACCCCAGGCCAATAACCTCCCAAGGCTCTTCTTTGCAGGTGAACACACCATCAGGAACTACCCAGCCACAGTCCATGGTGCTCTACTGAGTGGTCTTCGGGAGGCAGGACGCATTGCTGATCAGTTCCTAGGATCCCCTTACGCTCCACCGGCTAGGAGATAATTCAGACTTTGATAGAAACATTGGCAGCCCTGAATATTAAAATGAGCAACACATCAGGATGTGCAGACATGTAATTGGAGTGTTGGTCCTATTCTGTGCTGGATATTCTTGCAAGGTTAATAGTCTAATAGCTAGAAACTGATTGCTACAGATTTTTCCTGGGAATTGTAATGAACATCTTTTCTTCAACTTCTACCTGGAAGACGTGAAGCTGGACTCTAAGCCAAGGGAAATGCCAATATTCATTATTGATTGAACATATTAAAATAGTTGTGCTAGGGGAATTAAATGATCTTCAGCTCGGTGTGAGCAAATCAACTGTGGCATATCCTGGAATAGCCAGTGTTACTGAACTGTATCCAAAGTATTTTTAGAATAGTCTCCTTTCAAGCATTGTAACCTTGCTGTTCATTTTCAAGAAGTAGACTTTATTTTGATTTTTTCCAGAGCACAAGCTTGAAATGGAATTGGATTTCATGATCTTTCTCTCAAGCTATGAATCAAGTCACACATTTGATTTATTTTATCTCAATTGCAAAGATATGAATTGCAATAATTATTACCTCAGTCAGAATTAGTGTCAGCACAGAGCGCTTCTTCAATATTGCCTGTTGAACAAATGTAGTTCACTGGTCACATGCTACTAAGTTGCCCTACTGGCATCAGACTTATCAGAGGCCTCTTGGAGAGTGGTGTTTAAACACAATTATAGAATTCAGATGCAAGTCCGAATGCTTATATTTGATTGGTTGGAAATCAAATTGTGTATGACTTTTTAGTGTTACGTCTCTATCTGCAACAGTCTCCAAATTGAGTTTAGCAACATCTACCACTTCTTACTGCAACAGCCATTGTTCGATCATATTATTTAAAGACGTTGTATGACCAAGACATAGAAACAGCCCTCTTGTTGGTAGGCATGTGATTTGCTAGAGCAAAGCATTTAATTTGATATTTGTGCAAACCTTTGCTCAGGAACGTACCTCGGACATAGGCGGCAAAACAACATAGACCAACTGATTTAAAAATAAGATCAACATTACTTGCTTGCCTTTTCAAATAGTTATTGATAGGTGATCTATCAAATTCTAAGGATATGCCCCTATCAATTCTGTAAATGAAATTGTAAAGTGTAAATATTTTTTGGTAAGGCATGCCGAATGTCACTGTTTTACATTTGTTATTATTATATCAGGGTGATCATATTAGTGTGTTTGTCAGTGTAATTCTTCAATCTAAAGATGCAGTTTGAATCTCATTATTTTGGTACTATTGTTACGAGTATTTGTTGTAACAAACCCATTAACAAATATGTAGTCCTGGAATCAGACACATTTTTGCAAGAATCTTCAAGTGTGATCAGCGGGGATGAAGTCAAGCGTAGAAGTTCTCCTAAGTCACAAAGCTGCTTGAAAAAAATTCTCCATGAACTTGACTAGGCTGACTCGATCTCTTGGTCTTACTCCAATTAAACTTGTTATACACTGTACAGTGCATATAGAAAAAGGTATTCCACGATTATCAGAGGTAAGCTGTCAAAATTTCTATTACCTGTTTTTTTGATGTGCACTGGAATGACAAGTTACAATAACATCTCAAAGCTAATGAAATTAGTCGATTTGATTGGCTGAATTTAAACTTCTGCATTTGTTATGACTTTATGAAACATGACCTTAATATCCAGAAAGGATGCACAGGTGCAGCGATATCAAACAGACTGGAAATGCAAGGGCCTCTTATTCAGCCAATTACATTCTCAAATGAGAACTACATGTAATAAAAAGCCTCATGTTGCATGTATTTTAGATCGTTTGAATGCAAGATAGTTTTCTTTGAATTTCCAATTTTCTGAAAAAATAATTGTGAAATTCAGCATGAAATTCAACTTTTTGAGAAACAAAATTTTGTATAAGGTTAAGATCAGGGCCATTCATAAATAGCTACAATCGATTGAAAATATTGGTTGTATCTCATGATGTCACTCGGTCCTTGCTTTTATGAAATTCTCCTCAATCCACATGGTCACTGAGTGAATGTTAGACTGAGGATGTTCCATATCACTTGAATTAATGAAGCAAGCACACATTTGTCATTCATTCCAATATTTCATGTATTTATTGACTCTTGTTGTTGAAAATAAATGTTAACAACAAAAGAATTTGGTTGCATACATTTGCAGTAGTATTCTCTGCATGACTTGTTAATTGAATGTATATGAGTAGCAGTTCAAATATTGAATTATTGAATACCGAATGATACATTGAAAATTTGAGACACGTGCAGAAATTTCAGAAAATCATTTTTGCCCGAGTACATGTAATTGATAACCAAAATGAACAAAAAAACATGAATCGTGAAAAATGGATAGAAATCAGTAAAAATATACAATTCATTTAAATGATACAACTTATATAGAAATATATTTACATAATTATATTAAAAAATGAAAAATAGATGCAAAATGTATTCCATGCATAGTTCATTTCATAATATACTTTG
Source organism: Lytechinus variegatus (assembly GCF_018143015.1). Classification (NCBI taxonomy): domain Eukaryota; kingdom Metazoa; phylum Echinodermata; class Echinoidea; order Temnopleuroida; family Toxopneustidae; genus Lytechinus; species Lytechinus variegatus. The sequence goes on from NC_054743.1 coordinate 10,765,967, forward strand.
GTATTCAGTGATGTACATACAAATTCAATTTGACAATACCAATTCACAATAGACTTGAAATTCTGTAGCGTTGCAATATAATAAATACAATATATATACTTATTTGATTTAATTGCGTGGTCGTAGAGTGTGTGCACATTATATCCGTGCACACAGCGATCCTTGAAATGGAATTTCATTTATTTCAACAAAACTTTGCAACTGACTGTGACTGGATTTTAATAGATAAGATGCGTAGTTTCAAATTGTGCCTGACCTACAGTAGTAAGAAATGGTTATCCAAATATTGAATATTGAAATTTCTTTTAATTCATTCAAGTCATAAGTATGGCTAAATCGGATACCAGTCACAGGCCAGCTGTGATCAATGTGGCATCAACGCGCTTTTCATTCTTAAGCACATTCTTTTTGTAATTGTCTAAAACTTGACAGGTCATGGCACTCAGCATTCTCATGAATCAATTCATAATATACATGAAAGAAATTACCTTGTAAACATTTCATCAAACATCCTCTCACAATTTCTTTAAAACATCCACTCACAGATATTCACACAGTGTTGGGCTAAAGCCACCTTAAAGAATTTGTATGTCTGCTTAATGATAAAAAGATGTAGGGCAAAAAGACCTGGCTCTAACTTTTTGTAAGGTACCTAATTACAAGGAAGATGGCATTCTCCAGTGTTGTCAGAATCAGCTGTGTCATCAATCCACACCCCCCCCTCCTGAAAATTATAATACTTAATCACTTATCCCCTGCAGAAAGCAATCCAAATGGCTTAATTGCTCTCTTGAGCTTTTGCCATTAGCTCTGCCACTTTTTCATCACCCTCCCTCATCATAAGTCCATTTCTTCAAGTGTTCCCCATGTCGGTCCAACCTTCACTTTAACAGGTAATCTCACAGAGAGTTTAATGGCATTCTCCATTTCAGTCTTTATCAGCTGTGCTACTTGATCAACATCCTCCCTCCGGACTTCATAGATAAGTTCATCATGTAGCTGGAGAACAAGGAATGCTCCTGAGGGAGTGAATCCAGTGTTGGAGGTCTGAAGTCTTCTGCTCTTCCGACGGCTAGGTGCTATACCTGGAGATTCAAAGAAATAGTGTTCAATAATAAACTCTATGCAGATGAAAATATAATCTATTAGCAGGAATCTGTGCAAAGCATCTACAATCACTGGCTAAGAAGTATCAAATTCAAGATGGTCACAGAAACTAGATCAAGACTTGAAACTGACATTATTTGCTTTAAATTCTTAGCTGATTCTGATTAAAAAAAAAAAAAATTCTTTCTTTCCCTTCCGTCATTAAAACTGATAGTATCTTGAATTGGCATGTTCCCTTTCACTGAAAATTAACACTAAATATCAAAATATAATCTTTGTAGATTTGCATGGTGGAGTTTATAATGTGGAGAAGGTTTACGGTTCATGAAGAAGGGAAGGAAATATTGGCAGAAAGATTGAAATTGAAAGACGAGATAGGATGACAAGAGGATATTAGAAGTATTCTTTCTTGAAAGTGAGTGAAGTCCTGAAAAGGACTGTAAACCAGATGAGATGAGCTGAATATGGCTTGAGTAGCAATGGTTTGAGCAGTAGCATCGCTACTACTCATCTCATCTGGTTTACAGTCCTTTTCAGGACTTCACTCGCTTTCAAGAAATAATACTTCTAATTTTCTCTGTTCATTCTATCTCTTCTTTCCATTTCAATCTTTCTGCCTGTATTTCCTTCCTTTCTTCATATTACACATGGTGAACCGTAAACCTCCACGGTATCAAAATATAGTCGAACAAATTAACTTCTATCACTCGCCTAACTTCTCTTCCTCTTTATGTCTATGGCATCTCTTAGTCGCTGGATACTCCACTGCTAATCTCCGGTCAATTTTGATCATGGCTGTTTTGACCAGGTCAGCAGCTGACCCCTGGACAGTAGTATTGACTGCTTGTCTCTCTGCTTGGTTTCTTGCTCCAGGATTAGTGTGGTGGATGGACGGTAGGTAACGTCTTCGACCGGTCAGTGTCTGGATGTAGCCATGTTCCTTACACTGCTTGACCACTTCGAGTAGGTAGTTCTTCATGCCTAATTATAAGCAAGATGAAGAGATCAGAACTTTTGTATTAAATTTTTTAGTAAATTAAGAGGCTTTTATAGGAGGAAATTATAATTTGTTGACAAATTTTCGGCATTACTCCTATTTGTTTAAGATCAGTATGCTCGATCTGTAATGAAAATCATAAGATCAGTATGCTCGATCTGTAATGAAAATCATAAGATCAGTATGCTCGATCTGTAATGAAAATCATAAGATCAGTATGCTCGATCTGTAATGAAAATCATAAGATCATAAGTCAGAAAAAATTGGAACCAGTGGGATTCGAACATGCCATCTACTGCTTTCCGGGCAGCGACTCAACCACCAGGCTATTCTGGTTCACGGCTAAGCCACGATGAACTGAAATTCAGATACCCTCGATCCTCTTCTTTCTGACTCATTGCTATTCAAATGCCGTCCGCCGTGGACAATAAATAGTAAATTAAGAGGCTTTCATAGGAGGAAATTTTTCTGACTTATGATCTGATGATTTTCATTACAGATCGAGCGTACTGATCTTATGATTTTCATTACAGATCGAGCATACTGATCTTAAACAAATAGGAGTAATGCTGAAAATTTGTTAACAAATTATTAAATTTTTTGCTTGCCGGCCAAACATTTAGTGAGTGAAGAAAAACAAGCAAAACTCATCTTCCAATCATGGTTAATGTAAAATCAGAACACCTTTATAAATGTCCTAAATTTTAAATTGTAAGAAGTTAAATCACTTGGGTAATGTCATTTCTTTTTGCTCCAATACATAAAACAACTTAAAATACAATCTCTTCTAAAAGTTTCACTGAGAATTAGACATCTCCTTTTGATCTATTATCATTTTATAATAATAATAATATAGGGTATTTATATTGCGCACATATCCACCTTGTTAGGTGCTCAAGGCGCTCCTATATTACCCGGCTAAGCTAGACATTCATAGCGCACACAGCTTCTTAAGGAATTACTTCCTACCGGTACCCATTTACCTCACCTGGGTTGAGTGCAGCACATTGTGGATCAGTTTCTTGCTGAAGGAAATTACGCCATGGCTGGGATTCGAACCCACGACCCTCTGTTTCAAAGTCCGGAGACTTATCCACTGGGCCACAACGCTCCACCATTTTATCACCAAATATGACTTTCCTATTAAACACTCACCCTTGTATTGTGATTTGAATGACTCCATGAAGGCAGCAGCATCTTCCTCACACACTCCTAGCTGCTCCCCTAGAGCTCTGGCTCCTATACCATAGATCATACCATAACACATCTGAAATAACGGAAATCAGTGAGATAAACTTTAATGATTTACAATTACAAGCTTCGCTTTTTGTAAATTCCCTCATTATCACATGCTAACTAATCTATAATTTGTCTAATCATCAAAATGTATCTGGAACAAAAAGAATTCTATATATTCCATCTATTTGCTACGAATTTGTTAATTATTGAAGTATTCTTATAACACATATTCTGTTTTGAACATTCATACATATGCACATATATGTTTGTTATGTTTATTATCAGAAAATGGAAGTGAAATAAACTAAACTGAATGATTGCTTCACACATGAGCTCCATAGCACAAAGGTTTCCCAAATTCCCATCAATTGCGATTGTAAATGCCATTGGCCAATCAACATTATTAATGCATACATTTATTTCAAAATGCTGACAATAAACCAATCAAAACACTTCTTTCATATTTGAAATGCACTAAAAATGTTGTATTACAGGGCCTAGATCATGTAAAACAATGTCAATTCTGACTGTAAAACATGATGGGGAAACTCTTTTATTTTTATTCATTTGCTAACAAACAATTTATTTCAATGCAAACCATGAAGAACATAACATAATATAATTGTAATATAATTATTAAGTGACATCCAATGCCAGGGGCATCATCTGAAATAAAATTTATACCAAATTCTGATCTGAAGCTCTTCAACATTATCTGCCAGTGCAATAGTAAAAAAAAGAGGTTTTATTATATTGATTGAGCCCTGATGATGATGATGATGATGTTAATGATGATGGTGATGATGATGATGGTGATGATGTTGATGATGGTGATGATGATGATGGTGATGATGATGTTAATGGTGATGATGATGATGGTGATAACGATGATGTTAATGACCATGATGATAATGATGACTTTAATGATAGTTTTCTGATATGAACCTGTCATCAATTACAAATCCATCTCTTACTTGTTTGGCCTGTTGCCTCTGTTCTGCTGTGACATCGCCTATATCGACATGCTTCCACTTGGCAGCGATTTGCTTGAAGACATCACTACCACTATTCAGGATACTCATGAGACACTTGTCCTTGGCTAGATGGGCTAGGAGACGTAGCTCAAGCTGAGAGTAGTCAGCAGCAAGCATCAATCCACCTGGGGATGTGTAATAAACATTCCAGTGTGAAGTATCGCATGTACATGATAACGCGCAGATTCATGTGGGACATACCCATCACTGCATTGGTCGTAATGATGCCGAGAGGATGCGTACTACTGCATATTAATCAATGAGATTACAAGATTACATGGGTGCACTTTTTCTTCTAAGTTTGTATTGATTCCTTTCTTTTGAATGATTTGAACGTCAAATGAAGTGATGAATTACTACTATTACCTGTATGTATGATCAGTATACTGTAATGATATTCACAATTATAATAAACCTGGGAAACAAATACATATACAGTCATATTTTCAAAGCTCAAAGATATTTCATGTCAATCTATGTAAATTAAAGGGCCCAGCAACTGTCAAATCATGGGAAAATTGAAACAATACGAAATTTGCATGCCAATTGACTTGCATAACATAATCCGTCCGTCATGAGCGCCCGTCGGACTAATGCGATAAAAGTTTGGACAGCGCGAATTTGACCGAACTCGTGATACATCGGATCAACGCAGTTCCAGTTTCCAACAATCCCAATTCCTAGACTCATAACAGGTCTCTTGATTGCTAACCCAAAATAAATAAACACTGTTTCAAAGTGAAAACACGAAGTTTACTTCAGGTTGGTTGGTCTTCTTACTACTGCTCTCCTATAGACCTCCAAGACATGCTGGCATCTATTACATAACACCCTCAGGCATGCAGCCGAGTGAAAGACTTGAACCCCTTTTATGTTCCTAGATAAGCCTTGATTTTCCCATGATTTGTCAATAAAAGGTCGCTTTAAGAGACAATAATTAGGCTGTTTTTGTAACCGTCCTTGATCAGTGGTACAAAAAAATATAACGGTTCACAACCCAATGATATAGGAGTAGCAATTATTTGAGCAGTGCAACCTTACCCATTGATTGATATTCAATTCTCTGACATACACAAAACAATCAGATGCAAAAAGGAATCAATAGATACCTTTGAAAGGGCAGAACACATGCCTAATACTGACAGCAAACTTTGGGCCTGGTTTGGGTGTGGGTCCACTACTAATGACAAGCGGGGTATAAGCTCCTATCCTGGTCATTCGACCTTTCTTGCTTCGATGTGATGAGACCGCTGAAGGAATGAAGGAGGCAGTCCCTTGAACAGCGCCCCCTCCAGGTGGACTCTCCCCAATCACAGAAGGCATGTTAATGTCAAACTCTTTAGGGATGGCCTGGATGTTGGGTTCAAAGGTCGCGACCCGACCTGTTTTGAGGAAGAGGAACATCAGTCCATATGAAGTCTTGAGTTACAGTCACGTGGCCCAATTTATTTTGTTTTTATAGAATGAAAGGTATTAAACTACATAATCATTATCCAAAGGGCCAGGAAAAGCAAAACAAGTAATATTCATCTAAGCTTCTTCTAAGTTTTGTATTTGTAAATCCTTCCACAATTAATGATATCATAGATAATGTGTGACAATTGGTAAAGATGAACATTTTTATTTCAATCAACCCCCCCAAAAAAAAAAATCAAGGTGCACCAAAAAACACATAAAAGATATGAAAGGTACTCCCTATTTCCATTTCTCAAAACCACATAACCCATCAAAACGGAAAGCACAATTTGAAACTACATGTGCATATTTTTCATTCTTGCATTGATGAGTGGATACCACGCGCGACCAAAAAACATGTAAAAAGGATGTCTTTTCAAGATAGGGCATGTTACGTACGTAACGTAATAAGGGTGTAAAAAACACTAAAATAATGAAAAAAGGGAATCTATTTTCGATAGGAAAGCTACGTGTTTAGGGTCAAATTTGAGAGGGTATAAAAAATCAAGACTAAAATGTTTTATATAAGATGTACTTTTTGCCCAAGAGTCAACACTACATGTTTAGAGCATGATTGCGCAAGTGGGGCTGTACTTAACCCAATGATGTAGGTAAAGGTAAAACCGACGACCTATTTCCGTGACATAGCAATTGAAATATCGCTGTACTTGTTTAGGGGTTCAATTCAGGGAATACTTGCCAATAGTATCTTCGTGTTTCCAATACTTGTTAAGGGTAGGGTTTCACATGCCAATACTTGTTAAGGGGTGCATTTTCAGAATATGGAAAATATGTGTTTAGGGTGCTTTTTGAGACCCCATGGTCGCGCATGCTATCCACTCGTCAATGAAAGTGCCCCCCACCCCCCGGATTTGATGAAATTCAATTTTGTATTATTGAGGTGTCATTACCTGTAGCAGTGTGAGTCTGGTATACAGTGAAAACCCGATCCATGTCCAGTCTACTATTATGAACCTTCTCCTTCTGGAGAGGGAACACCACCTTAGCCACGGCAGCAGAGATCCGACGGAACTCCAAGATGATGGCTGGGAGAGGATGGAGAGGTTTGAGCTTCTCAAGGGCCTCCTTGGATGTGCTGAAGTGTTTGGCCAAGCGAGGGCGTCCTCTTGCTCCGAGGGTGCGACGGGCAGGTGCTGCTGTGGTGGAGATGAATGAGGGGTCGCCATTGGGTGGGAGCTTTAGCTCTGTGTATAAGACCTAATGTGACATAAGAGATATACTTATTATTATACATGTATTGGTTGCTGTTGGTAACTTTTCCTAGAATTACAGTTGCTCTACATAATTAAGTATTATTATGTCATTGCTGTAACCTGGCAGCAAATAAAGCACATACATCCTAAAGAGCTTCAATTTGTGTCTTACATTTCAAAATTTTCAGGACAATAGAACATTAAGATATCAAGCATACAAGCATTCTTTGATTGCACTCTACCACTCTAAATCCAAGCATACTTCAAGGTTCAAAAGTGTAAGAGAAATACACTGACTGGTCATATTTGTTTCTTCCAGTATGAAAAAAAAAATGGAGGGATCTATGGAATGACAATCGTAGCAACCCACTCAGAATCCACTGCAACAATAATACCCCTGACAGAGAACTTCAAAACAATGTACTTCTCAAATAATATGAAAACAATATCATCAACCTTATTGTCACACCTCCTTTTACCAAAAAGCTATCCACTTTATCCTCCTCCTCCTTACATTCACTACTCACTTATGAATTTTCATAAGCAACAACAGAAGATGTTTGTTTTTTTAAACCAATGAGTATAATACATGTATATATGATAATACTGGTAATGATATTAGTGTATGGTACTAATCATATTATCGTATTAATAATATCTGTTTATAATTGACTTTAAGTCAATGCCCGATTTATATTTGACTTTGTTTTCTTTTTTTATTTCGCTATTATCTTTGAGGCCGCTACCCTAGTCAAGCACTGCTTATGGTAGCGGTCTCCAGCATTTTTTTTTTTTAATCCAGAAAGTACAACATATAATATTGCAAACTAATAGTATCTATATACATTTTCCAGTGAATTATTATTTGTATTTATTTGTGTAAAAGGAAATGTATCACAACCTTTTTTATGTTGTACATTATGTTTGTTAATAATTTCTATTAGAAATATGCTGAAATAAAATAAAATCAGATATTGATGAAAATGATTTTTGGAAATAATGACAATATCAGTTATGAAGTTATCTGCTTTTATTCCCCCCTGCCTGCTTTTCCCCATCATCTTCATGGCGTGTAACTGTAGGGGTTGTTCTAATTTCTAGTTGCCATGACTACACAGTTGTGTAACATTTAACTTGTGATGTAAGAGAGAAGCCATGTTAATCTATCTTGGGGGTTTTCCCCTCAAGTGGCTCAAAAAATATTTTATGTTATAATTTAGATGTAGGGTTTCAGAGGCACCAATATTTTTTTTACGACTTACGAGGTTGTTTCAGAGAAACAAAATATTGAAACTGATTGTTAACGTGCATGCCTACGAAACCATCTAATATTTAAAATATTGGACGAAATGAATATTTTGCCCCGCCCACAAGATTATCATTGGTTAATAAATGATTGTGCGCATGAAGCTTTTGTTATGTCAAAATGAAATTGAATTGCGTATAAGTTGCCAGGAGGTGTGGTAAGGGAGCATCAAATGCGCTTGCACTATACCCTAGTGCATCTTTACTTCATTAAAAAGATTTCTTTTTTAAAAATGACAATACTCAGGCGCCATGCTTATGATTTACAGGATTGCCATAAATGATGGTTACTAAAGACAATTTTTTTTGCTTCATTACTTTATGTTTAGCTTTGTGGGGGTATCTAAATAATAGTAATATTGGATGACCAATTTTCGTGGGATGCGCAGAAATATTGTCACTCGCTGAAGAACAATATTGGATTCGTCTCCGACTCGTCCAATATTGTCCTTCAGCTCGTACAATATTTCTTTGCATCCCACTCAAGGCCATCCAATATTCTCTCAATCACCTTATTTGTCTTATGCCTATAATGATCATCATCTCAAGTGATCATCATCATCATGATCATCATAATTATCATGATCATGATGATCATCCTCATCTTCATCATTATCATCATCATCCCTCTCATTGTTGTAATCATTATGATCACCATCACCACCAACATCATGATCATCATATCGATCAATTCATCATCATCATCACCGCCACCGCCACCACCACCACCTCCTTTAACCACCACCTCCACCACCACCACCACCACCACCACCACCATCATCATCATCATCAATACCACCACCTCCACCACCACCACCACTACCACCATCATCATCATCACCATCATCTTCAGCATCCGCAACCTCCTCCTGTGAGCAGTGGAATCCCCCTCCCAAATTCTCCTCCAATCTTATCTGAATCATTACCCCCACTTCAATTGTCATGACAACCACAATCATTTTAACCACCAATGATATTGCTTCCTGCTTACTTGTGCAACATCCTCTGGTGATGTAAGTGAGAAACCATGTCCAGCTATCTTGTATGCTTCCTCCTCCAAGCTCTTTAGCTTAGCCTGCATGATAGATTTCTGTGTTTCACACTCAGCTCCATCAATCCCAATACCATTCAGTTCCACTCTAGCTAGGGTTACAATGGATGGCATCTCAACCTGAAAGGGGTAAGGGGAATGCACAAGCAACTAAATTAGAATGGGGGCATCATGGTCTAGTGGTTCTGACTCTTGCCTTTCAAACAGAGGGTCGTGGGTTCAAATCCTAGCCATAGTTTGTTTTCCTTCAGCAAGAAATTTATCCACACTATGCTGCACTCGACCCAGGTGAAGTGAATGGGTACCAGGTAGGTTTAATTCCTTGAATGCACTGAGCGCTGGTGATGGTAGCTCGAGCTAAAGCCAGGGTAATAATAGCAAGCGCTTTGTATCCTCAGGCAAAAAGTGCTATATAAATCCAGCTATTATAAATAATTAAAACATGTATACAACTAGGTATACATATTCAGACTGAAAAGAGTGCTGTAATTCTAATCCAACAACACAAACAGAATAAATGTACTTGGGGAAAAGGGGCATGTTGCAAGAAACGTATTTGCAATCAATTGCAAATTTGGATTTGCAGATCAAGTAGCAAATCGATTCATACTCTCTGATGCAGAAAAGGAGAATAGGAGACTATCAATCAAAAGTAGTTTGGAAATTATTGCAGGGGGCCATTTCATAAAGAAGTTCGTAAGTTAAGAGCGACTTGGTGAATGACTGGTGAAACTTTCTTAAGTGCTTAACCAAATTGCCAATGAATATACCATTTACCACAAGAAAGGATCACCAGTCGTTTTTAAAGTCGCTCTTAACTTACGAACAGCTTTATGAAAACACCCACCTGGAATAACAATTGATCTGGGAACCAAACTTTTACATACACTAAATTTGAAACACCCATTTCGAGCTCTCAGCTTACCTCAAGGAATGGTCTCCACAGGTCCAACTCCTCTAACTGCTTCTGCATGACATCCATGACCTGTAGGGCCAGGACTGCTTCAGTAGTAGCCCTTAGTCTACTGGATCCATTCATCTCTGGACTAACCCCTGGACCACCAAGACCTAGACCACCACCAAGAGCTACAAAGTAGAATGGAGATGTCAAAAGAAGATCATTGTACCTTGATAAAGTTGCTCTAGATCAGGAGGGTGTAACACAAAGTTTTAAGTATGACTTAGATTTGCACTTAAATGCCGACGTATACATGATATGCAATGCGCAATCTTATTGATTAATACGCAGTAGTACGCGTCCTCTTTGCATGATCTGACCAATGAGGTCATGCCTTTTCCATTGCATGCAACAAGGCATTTAAGTGCAACTCTACGCCATACTTAAATCTTTGTGAAACACCCCCAGGTCATTACACAGATTTGTCAATGTAGTCAATAGACATTCCAACAAATTTTTACACCGATGATAACTATATATAACACAGTGCATGGAATGGTGGGAAATTTAAAATTCCTATTGGATCAAGAAGTGAACAACAAAATAACTACGGAAGAATCAAATTCTTTGAAGAATCTAGTGCTAAATAAGATCTATCCAATGATGTCTGGAACAAACATGATGCACTATGTGTAATATGAGTAATGGCATCAAAAATGAAATAATCAGGTATTATACATGTTCATTGTAATGTACATCTTAAGTTTGTCTGATAATTGTTAAAACTTGAAATGTATAATGCTGTTTGTGCTTATTAAGTGTGGGTGATTTTTGTAATCATTCCTGAATTGCTTCAAACCATGTCACTGAAGTTTGATATCACCATGTCTAAATGAGGCTCAAAATGGTGATAAATGGAGGGGTGTGAATGGGAGGGATAGAGATGAAGTAGGAATATCATAAAGTAGCTGAAAGAGTATGGAGGATTATGAAACATTGCCCAGAGCACACAAAGCAAATACCAGAGGATAATTATGTTATATTGGATGGCTCAGAATGGAATACCAGGAATATTTGCCCTAACGAGTGGACTATTTCTGGTATTCCATGACATAAGCCATCCGATGGGTAATTATTATCATCTATCCCCCCCCCAGAGAGAAATTTGATTTAACAAGTCATATCTCTTATCTTATCACATCATGGCATCATCAATTCATAGGATCAATTTTGGTCATTCAACTGCGACTTATATGTAGTTCATTACGACATCATTGAGCGTAATTGTGATCTATGCTCAGCATCACATTACTTTCATTGTACACGTTGCATACATTTCACACTCACGCATGCGCACTAGACTGTTGAATATGGTCTTATACTCAAGATAATTTTTTTTACAGGAGCCTATGGGACATTTGTCGGATTTTGGTCCTTTTTAGGGCTCTGATACTGCACGGGCAATTGATGCAAACCAAAATATGCGTTTTTAATGTATCGCTCAAACACTCTACATAGAGGATAATCATTCTTACCTTCTAGTAGATGTGTATCAGTCGGTGAATACTGTGTGACCAATGATTGAAGGTTAGGTTCCTTGCTACCAGGGTCTATCAACCATTGTGCTATCTTAGGATCCTCAAGGCATCCTGATAGAAGACATCCACAGGCTTGGGATAGGATCTTATACTGGTGATTAAAATACAACAAGATCTCCAGATTATAACCAGGTTCAGGTAAGTTATGAGCCTCTACAAATGACTGGTGATCCAATCTTTGTGGTAAATTATATGCCCCAATTTTCAGTGGTGTCGAGTTGTTTCCCAAGAAAAGATCACCAGTCATTTGTAAAGATGCTCATAACTTATGAACAGCTTAAAGAAATGCTCAACTGTTTATATTTTACCATTTGCATATCTACAAGCACTTATTAACATTGCATACACACCCAAAATTTCCACAATATTTATTATCACTGTTACTTCTTTGATCCTTGTCAGATTGTTATGAATAATATGTCTATATTGTGATCTTATCTCTGACTGATATGCTAATGAATAACAAAATCACCCCCAAAACACACATATATATAAAGGACCTAGTAAGATTGAAATTAATGAGCCTTCTCCGACTGTTCTTCGATTAGTTTGTTTATTATATAAATACAGCACACAGTCCCAGATATTTGAGTAAAATCAGACATTGTGCAATGAAAGAAGTTTAATTCATAATCTGCGATGCAATGTTGGTCTGTTTATCTGCAACATGTAGTTAATTCCAATATGCAGTTTATGAGGCCAGCTTTCCGACGTTTCAATGTATCGGTTATTGTACGCTATTCTGTCTGGGATGCTGTCTGTAAAGTAGCTAAGAATATAAAGAGAGTTACTTCAAGTTCTGTAAGGTGTTGTGAATGGTGTTTATGTTGTCTAACACCAACTTCAACACTGCACTATAAATATGATTGAAATTTTATTTCAATTTAAAGTCACTTCAAATTAGGTATTGTGACTGGTTTATATTTTCCCAACACCAAAATAAACACCAGACTTCAACACTGCACTACTGTGAATAAAATTTATATATTGCAGTGGTTAATTTCTTACCTGGTGTTTGGCACCAAACACCACTTTCTGATGATACTTTGCCTTGGCAGTCCTTCCAAGTTTCTCAATCTCTAGTACTGGTCTGATCTTACTCAGTCTCTCATTGACTGGAAGATTAGGGGCATTGTCTGGTGGGGCAAGGGTGTCATCAGCATCACCTGCAGAAAAGATTAGATGTGTCTTAATGCATTTGGCATGAAAATTCCAACCAATAAAATCCTAGCGATCCGAGGTCAGAATAGTTGTAGGACTACTGAAATAACAATTCAATGTAGTTTGAGCCTCAATGTAGGAATAACAGCAAATTCAATGTAATGATGTCATCCTCGGCTGCGACTTGAAGCCGATGTGGACTTTACTCCAACAGGGCTTGCCGCAAAGCAAAATTATGATTTCATTATTCCTAACATTGTGCCAAACTTCAAATAAAGTAATATTTTCTTTTTGGAACTTTCATATTTAAGGCAAAATTTGATTTATTAAAACTAATGTATCAGATCGCACAGTGTGAGACAGACTTTTGGGTGTTGTAAGAAGATATTTTCAAACAATTGCAAAATATTGTTGCAATCTTAAAATTGATATCAAATTTTAGCTTTTTATCAAATCACTTTACACTCCTTGTATCAATAAGCAGATCAGCAATCGAGTGAAAAAAAAAAAGAAATTAAGGAAAAAAACTATGAATAAATCAATGTACAAACACCATTGAATGAATCAAATCTGTTCTACATGTAAGTGCAGTGGAGACAAACAAGCTCCTCTATCCTCTTTATTCATTTTTTTTATCAGGAATTTAAATAGATGTAGTTTTACATGCACAATTAAATGTCTCATTACTAAAACATTGTAATTTACAAGTTCGAAAGTAGACAACTTGAGGCTTTTTTGATAAAGCTCTTTTTCTTACCAGCTGGTATGTCTTTTTGTAGAGAAACAAAGTAAGCATCTTTACCACCCCAGCACACTGCTATACCTGTAATCAACAACTCAAGGTCTTCTATAGGAAAGCCATCTGGTTTAGATTCAACCTTTTTTTGATCAGAAGTGCCTGATTGGATGAAAAAGTAAAAACCATACCACATTACCATTTCAATTGTGACCTCTGTTCTTAAAACATTATCTTAAGTTCATCTAAGGTATGACTCTACTATCTAAAGTGCATCTACTAATGGAGTGAAGTAGATCTGGATGTGCCTAAGTTGAAAAAAAAGAACATTACCTCTGGATTTGAAATAAGAACTTTGTTTTTAACTCATTGTCTACTGGAACTAGAGGGTCTCTGTACAAAGCCTATGGGAAAGTTAGTAGGCTTTTACAGGTGAATACACTACTGGCTAAAACATGTTACTGATTGATGGGCGCTTGGCAGGTCTTCAAACATACTATCTTTTTACTTGCATGAAAAAACACCCAAAAATTTAGGGTCTAAAAAATACAGGATGAATACAAGATTAAAAAAGTAAAACCTACATAGTCAACCTTCAATGAGTTGATTACAAGCAAGTTAAAACTTTTGAGATCAGCTTATGGTCTTTTACCGCTGAGTCAAAGAGAGTTAAGTACTTTAAAATGTTGACATAAATAGACATTTCTGATAGTTTTCAATACCATATCATCTCACATTTATTTATCACACATTGGGTTAAAAAATAATATTGAAATTTAAGAGTCAATAAGAAATGTTCTCACCAGGTCTTTTGAAATTTCCACCAATTGTGGCACCTTGGATTGGAGGACGATACTTCTCACAGGCCACAGCCACAGAATAACGCTTCTTTCGTTTCCATTCCATCATGAATGTGCTGAAGAGGTCTACATTGGCACAGACGTCTATGATAGTGAAAGCATTGTCCGTTGAAGGAATAGCTGGTGAGCTACTGAAGGACTGGGGAAAGGAGAATGATGGAGTGAAGGAAGACATCAAAGACTGCTGGTGGTTCTCTTGCTTTGAGGAGGCAGAGGTAATGACTGAATGAGGTGAGGGCGGTATCTCGGTATCGCTGTCCACGCTGAACCTGAGACTGAAATCATGTTCATCCATTCCAACGTTGAGGGCGTCTTGGGATTCAACAGGTCCAGGTGAGAACAGCTCCTCGCTATCTTGCAGCAGCATTTCACTGTTGGGTATCATGGCCATATCAGGAATCCTACGCACCTCAGTCATCTGACCTGCTGATTTGTCAGCTGGTTGTTTGCTCATCTCAGCAGTCATATGCATTTTCTTGTTTGACTTTGGAGAGCTTTTGTCTGAAGTGTTCCTAAGATCCTTGGCAATAGTTGCCCTTTCTTCCTCTACTGCCTCTAGATTCTGTTTACTTATATTCAATGCTCTTGGTGATTTTCTCCTTGTACTCTCCAGTGTTCTACTTTGGCTTTTCTTTTTCTTTCCAGATCGTTGTGTTTGTCCTGCTTTGCTCTTTGGTCTTTGTGTCCCTGAGGCCTTGGAGATCTTGGGAGTGGTCTGTTTTATTCTGGGAGGTGTTGGCGGAATGTAATCTCCTGTATCACTGGTTCTTCTTTCAGAGTGTTTCATGTCTACAGGATCCACACTTTCAAACTTTTCTTGAACAGCAGCACTAGATTTTGGTGGAGTTCTTTGTCGCTTTGGTGGAGACCCATTAGTCTGTTTCTCATTCTTTCTCTTTGTATAATTAGTTGATATACTGGAATTTGTTTGGTTTTCTTTCAGCTTATATTCTTTACTGCTTGACCCTACTGTACTTTCCTGATGAGAAGGGATTTTGCTTTTATCCTTATTCATTGACATCTTTTGCTTTATAATTGTTTGACTGCTGACCTTACAGCCAGAATGCGTCCCTGTCTTGTCCTTTTTGCTAAAATTCATGTCCTTGCCTGCAAGGACAGTCTGGTCTTTGGATCTAGTCTTTGGTGTTTCTATCAGCTGTGTGAATAAGTCATCATCATCATCTTCACCTGCAAAGAGGTCCAGCATGGCCAAAGTCCCTGGACTCAGGAGGCTATTTGCATTTCTTTTGACTTCATCATCCCTCTTGGGAGAGAAAACCACTTCAGACTTGGAGGATGACTTATAGTTAGATGGTCCTATACTCTGTTTCTTCGACACAGGCTCACTTGATACAGATGATTTGGTATGTCCTTTAGATGTTGCAAATTTGTGATGATCTGTTGGTTTATTACCAGAAATGCCACTCACAATTTTCTTAGAAATTTCTCCCGATTTTGAAGGTTTCTGATCACCTACATGTAGGATTTGCTTCTCAATATCCTTCCTTTCACTTCCATTTTGTGTTAGGTTCCCTTTGCTGATGATAGATGATTTGACCACTTGACAGAGTTGGTTGCCTTTGGCTTTCACATTGCTATCAGCAACATTCAGATCTTTCGCAGAATCTGAACATGGGTTTGGACAAGACTCTTTGGATTTTCCAACAAAGATCATGGTAGCATTGTCTGGGTTTGAATCCAAAATTTCATTTCCATCAGGAATCTCAAAAAATGAAAAGGAATCATCTGAAGATAAGTGCATAGCATCATCGTTTTGACCGCCTTGGATCTCCGACTTGGTAATATCTCTCTGCATCTTGGGTGATGCATTTTCTGGTACAATCTCTGTTGGGTCATTCCTGACCAGAGAGGGATCAGGTACAATCCTTACCTCTTCCTCAAAGTTTTTACGAGATTTAGCAGCAGAGGTTGCATCCCTTTCAACAGGCTTATGTATACTTTTACTTGGATTGCTCTCTTTGGCTACTGATGCTTGTATGCTAAATGAGAATGAGTCAAAGGACTCGCACATTTGTGCAGCAAGCAGTACATCCTGGGTTGTCTCTATGAGAGGACAAGATCTGATGTCTGTTTCCTGGAGACCCTCAACAGCATGATCTGGTACAACAGTATTTGTATTAGCATTTGTGTTCTGACTTGATGTTACAGTATCTATTGCCAAATTAGGTTCTGTTGTGTCTGAACCACTTCGTACATTGGCTTTTGTTAGAAAATCTTGGCAGTGTCCTAATAGCTTCCTTTCCCTCTTCTTTGCGGCATCAAGGTCAGGACTAGCTGATTCAGCAACAATGTCATTCTGGGTGCAATACTCAGCCATGTACTGTTCAAGCTGTGAATCCATCGATGGGAAAGTTGGACTAATCCCATCCTCTTCACCAACAACCATCCCACTGTCATCTGTTCTAAGAGTGTCCTTATCCTGCATAGGTTGTCCATCTCCTGGAACCATTGCAGGAGGAGACTCCCCTTCTTCTACCATCTGCTGCAGTACTTCCTCCAGACTACCCTCATCTAAAGGACATGAAAACAGCTCCGGAGATGTCTCCTTTTCCTGACCTTGATGATGTGGAGCTTTGTCTTCTGATACAACAGGTGTCATTTTTCCTTTATCATGTTCTTCTTGCTCTGTGAGCTCAGGACTTCTTTCCTTGGCAGATCTTGCAGCAGAATGCACATGTATTTTTTCCTTGTCAAGAAGGGATTCATTCCTAGTTATATGTATTTCACTCTCATTCCAATTTTTAATGACCCTGTGTTGTTTTGTAGGAACACATGAGATATTTGGTTCTTTATCCACTGTGTTATTCAGAGGTTTAGAATGTACCTGGGCAGTGACTGTAATTTGCTTCTTAGGTTTATCTTCAAGAGTTGTACTTCCTATAACAGACTGGTGATTGACAGTTGATTTTGATGTCTTGCTTTCTACAACCTTTATACTACCTCCCTCCGCTTCTGCTGTAGATTCTCTCTGCATGTGGTCAATCTTCTCTTTAGAATTTGTGGATGATTTAGAGCCATTTTCTTCCAAATCATGGTGTCTTACGCCAGATTTTTCAAGAGCTTTAGCAGACTTTGATGATGTACTTGGCTTATCAGTTGTGGGTTCATCAGTGACTAGACACTGTTCTGTGCGATCTTTTCCTGTCACTTGCAACAATTCCTTCTCCAAGTTCTTTTCAGGAATGTCTTTCCTGTTATAACCGATTCTGCTGTTGCTGCCTCTTTTGCTTTCCTCTGACACACCTTCTATAGCTGTCTCAGGTCTACGCTCCCCATCCCTGTTGCCTTCCAGCGGGCATTCATCTTCAGTGGCTTCCTGACCTACATGTACATCAGTCTTGGTGCCATTCTTATCTCGCTCATCACTCCATGCAACTCCAGCCACACCAAGCTCTGCTTGGACGATCGCTCTGGCTTCAGAGACTATGAGCCTTGCAGCTTCAGCTTCCGTCAGTCCTTTCCTTCCAGTGGCCCAGATACATCTGGTCTGTTGCCTCTCCACTGCCTCAAAGGCATCTTCACCATGAGCTTGTCTGCCACTGAATAAAAACAATTACCACAACAAATAAGCATCCATTTCACAAGTAACACATGTCATAGGATTGAACATAATTTCATCATCTCCAGAGCTTTCAGTGGGGGGGGGGGGAAATTTACTCCTGTTTAGATCTTATTACAAGACTGAGGAAAAAAATACCCCCCTCCCCTTTCCTGGCACTAACACATTATCGGGATTTACAACACTTGGGTCACATAACGTAAAGCTCACATCTTGGTGACACTCATCCCAGGGCCATCTTCATTTTAGGCTCAGGGCTGTGCTACTGTAAAATCTGATCCAACATCAATATCAAGACTTCAACACCAAAATTGAAATAATCCACTGTGAATTACCTTCTAAATGGCACAGAATTTCTGAGTAGCATCTCCACGTCATCCGGATCGCAGGTTGCCACAGCAGCTACAGTAGGGTAACCAGCATCATAGAGCAGCCTGGCTCGCTGGGCGTTGAGGAGTGAGATTCGGACCAAGTCACACAGCTCCCGCTGGATCCCAAAGTTCAGCCTGCTCTGGAATTGGGCCAAGAGGAGCTCCAGGTTCCACCAGCCTAAACGACTGCAGAACACTGTTACCATACCTAAAAGAAAAGAGGGAAAACAAACTCATCAAAGGAATTCATGTTTCTGTTGCAATACTAGTGTATGTCTGCTAATTAATGAGGTATGTTTCTGATAGCCTGCATGTCTCATAAAAAATAATTGTAATATTCAAATAATTTCACCAGTTTTGTCTCATACATAGCAGTTATAGATGTGGCAAGGGATGATAAGTCAACCTTATTTCAGTTTTTTTCAAACTTCATCTACTATTCAATATGTTGCAACTTCAACCTCATATAGATATTGATACAACTAAGTTGGAGAAAATTGGATGACAACACTCCTAAAATAGTTTTTTTTTAAAGTAAAATCACAAATATTTGAAGGCATGATTCAAAACAAATGTTTGTCTAATTTTGTTTATCATATATAATCAACATGTATCATCTTTTAAGGGTCTGTTGATGATCAAAGCTGCTGTGCAATACATGCCTACTGCCTTAACATGAAAGCAGATAGATCACAAGAGAACCCATGTGCACGCATCGCCTGTAATTATCCTAAAGTTAACAAATTGAAGGCTTTTAATCAAGGCAGAATATACAAAGAAGAATCCATTCCTTACCTGCAAATGTACTAGCAGATTGCTGTAATGACTGTAGCTGCCCAAAACCACAGTTGTACTTGGCAGCGACAGTCGGTAACGGCACTTCATTGACCAACTCCTGAAGGACAAGTGTGGTGTAGAAACGTCGGTGGATGGCGATGCTCTTTTGAACATTGGCAGAACGTGATGCATAGGAGACAAGGCCTTGACTGGCCCTCATCAGGAATGATTCCTCTACTCCGACTAGTTCAGCAACCCGACGCTGGTCTGAGGACATCTTCTCCCATGTGCAGACGAACTGGTACCAGTCGGGCTGGAAGCCTTGGTCATAGATTGGAGTGACCTAATAGCACATTTAAAAAGATATCATTTTAATATCAGTAGGTCATGACATGAAGAAAGTAATTTCAGTGACAAATTTGCAGTCTGCCAAGGAGTTATAGAAATCCGAGACTAACTTTTACAGCTGTCGGAAAAAGTTTCAGGCATGCCACTTTAACTTAATTTACTTGTAATGAATGACTGCAATGTCTAATGATAATGGGAGAGGGCATTTCACTTAGCCTATAATCAATGCAATAACCGATCCATCAAGAAATTTCCCTTTTTTTTCAAAGAACATGCAAGCTATTGTCAGCTTGAGGTTTAATAATATACCTTGCTTCCTGACATGTTAAAACCATGTTCACAAATATGGGGACCTGTTTCACAGAAGTTGAAGTCATTAAATACAGAAAATCCACTATCTGATTGGCATGTAGCATACCTAACAGTGAGTTCTATCAATTCTCACTGATAACAAGCTAATGAGACATGGATCAACTTATGCCTTACCTGATAGAGAATATGAAGTTCATTTTCCAGGACAAAGTTCTTGCGAGCCTTCTGAAGTTCAGCAAAAACGTGAAGAGCTTCGTTTGGTGAGAGAGCTGATGAGAGAGTAGCTTTCCCTAGTTGGGTGGGACAATACTTTTCTACCATACCATCTAGGAATTGAATATTATACAAAAAACAGAATTTGTATTTTACATGTGTATTCAATATCATATGCATTGGTTTGTCATCAATGATTGCTGAAGGGGTGTATCATTAAATTACAAAATTAAAACAAAAAATAAATCAAAATATTATTCAAGACACAATATTAGCAATTTCTCTAATAATGCAGGTATATGTTTCAGCATCAATTTCTGAGAATACTGAGAAAGGAAATAAAAACACAAGAACTATATTCTCTAGTTTACTTTAGACATTTAAAATTATCAATTAAATTACAGCAAAAGGATTCCAAAGATATGCCTTCTAAAGGTGAATAAAATAATTGAATACAATAACAAAATTCCCCCACTCATTACAAAATATTTGCCAATATGTCATGCATTAACCTGTACTAATTTACTTTGCACATTCAAACCTGTCCATAAAGACCACCAAACCAAGGGAGACAAGAATAATGGTCTCTATGAGCAGGTCATCTTTATTTACAGGTTCAATTACATGGCCGTATGCAGAAATAGTTTGTGGGGGGGGTGCAGACAGGATAGGTGAACTTTAAAAAAAAAATTCAAAAGTGAGGGAGCGAAGTGACCGAGCTTGGCATTAGTGCATTTTGTAAAGTGAAATAGAAGGATTTCTTGCATACTTTGGTAAATTTTGTGAAAATACTCAGTGAAAACATAAGTTTTCAAAATTTCTGTGGGGCAACTGCCCCCCCCCCCCCCCCGCTGTGTACGGCCATGCTCAATAAATCAAAAGAAACCGAAGTGAAACCAAGCTTTTGGTCTTTATAGATAGGTGGTCCTTCTACACAGGTGGTCTCTAAAGTAGGTTTGGTTGCATTACCTTCTGACTCCACGTTCTGTAGTCTAATAAATTCATTCTCCTCAAGGAACCTGACACAAGACAACACTGCTGACTCTGTATTGACCTCTGAACCTTGACCTTTTGACCTGATCTCTGACAGGCTGGCAGCCAGAAGTGTGCTGGATGCATATGCCTGGACCTCAGTAGGGCTTGATGCTACACCACTAGCAATGATCTACATAGCAAGGGGGGTGGAGAAGATTCTGGTCAGAAGTGTGCTTAGCCCTGTTGCCAACAATTAGCATTAAAGTTATGAAAATTAATTTTTTATAAAAGAAGATAAATAAGGACTTGAATTCATATTAAAGTGCATCAGTGCATTTGAAGTGCCGTTTGTATCTTACAAACTAGGGATGATCTCATCATCACCATTAGGCTCTGGAATGTGGTCCACATCTATTCCACTCAATGTAACAAAGCACACAAGTCCATTGTTTCCTTGTTTGTTAGAAACTATATACACAATATATTTACAACACGTTGTTCGCATCCATCTTTGCTGCACTGGGGGAACTACCAGTCTGTCCTCCAGACTTTACGTTACAATATATTTTTTAACATACCCGTCACATTGCACAATTGAAAAAAACCCAGAAATAACAATTATCATGTAAGAGGCAACTACATTTAATTTCTAAACCTAGTGGACTTGACATAATGTTGTAATGACAGTGGTATAAATCACTATCAGTTATATTTCTTGTTTATTTGAGTCTTATATAAGTATAATAATAATAATAACTAGCATTTCGAACGCTCTCCATAGTTAACTATATCACAGCGTTAACAATGTTTTAAAACAAAAGTACATAATAATTACAATACAAATACATGCAAAAGAAATTAATCGGAAAAGAGGTATGTTTTAGAAGTATATCATGTTAAGGTTTTTCTTCACAAAATATTTGTTATTAATTACTCAAGGTCTCACCTCCAGGATAGCTCTCTTGAGACTGTTACTAAGATCATCACCTTCTCTCTTAACCAGACAGCTCTGGACTGCTGGGAGCTCAGATCTCATCAGCTTTGATGCCTTATCTCTCTCTGTTGTCTTACACACCAAGATACTTTCACCTGCAAACACATGAGAGGACATTAGATAAGTCAGAATAAGTCCAATAATAAGCAAAGTTGAAGCAATTTTTCACACCATATCATGACACAAGAAAGAAAAAAAGGAATCGTCTAAAACCAACTCATATAAAGTTGCTATGATAGCAACTCTTGCTGGAATATCGACTTTCATTGGAAGAGCCAATCAAATAGCAGAGTTTTCCCTGTTGCCATGGTAGTTGACATTCCAGCAAGACTTGCTATACAGTAATAGCAACTTTTTATGAAATTGGGCTCGAAAATTCTGCTTACCGTAGGTATAGAAAATAGAAAAGTCAAATTACCAGCACTTGGATACACAAGTTATAGGCAGTCTGATCAAAGGTAAGTATATCATAGTTTCATGAAATTTAGAAACCAAGCATCAAGACAGCATAGCTGACCAATCTGCTGTGTAATGTGCACTACCTCTAGGCATGAAAATTAATGCCACTCAAATGGGAACATATGAAAATAAGTCAGTTGATTTTCACTGATTAAGATCTGCACAGCTTATCGAAAACAAGGATTTCAAGTACCTTATAACACCAACCAGTACAAAATCACTGACAAAAATCTTCATGAAACACTCCTGTGGATGTACGTACCTTCTGTGTCGACTCCTTTTCTTCCAGCCCTACCAATCATCTGTTTGTAGGTCAAGGGGTCAATGACCTTCCTGTTGAACATTATTGACCTGATAATGACCCTCCGAGCCGGAAGGTTCACCCCCGACGAGAGAGTGGAAGTGGCCACCAGGATCTTGAGAAAACCATGACGGAAAGCGCCCTCTATGATGTCTCGCTCGTCAAAAGTGAGTCCTAGTGGAGAGAAGAAATCATCTTCTCTTTAATTCTCATTAAGAAAAATCAATATTGGCCTTCTCCTGTTAACGTATAGGTACATAGTTTAGTTTTCTTATGGCCAAGCCACATGACCAGGGGTCCGTTGCAGAAAGAGTTGCGTTTAAACGTCAAAAAATCGCGAGTCCAAAATGCGTGCTGTTGATTGGTAGAAAATCAAGTTACGTATGATTTTTAGAGTTGTGTTTGATTGCAACTCTTTCTGCAACAGGCCCCAGATCACTGTCACTCCCATCTTCATGCATGAGCTGAGTGCAAAGTTTGACACTCAATGTATTCTTTAGTCATCATGCATTGCAACCCCCCCCCCCCCCGATGGATAGATGGATGGATGACCCTAAAAACATAATGCCTATTCCAACCACCAACAATGGGCGTAGGCATAGAAGATTACAAGAAAAGATATTTGTTTAAATGTAATAACTACTATACCCTAAGGGTGCTTCGTTCCTTTACCTAAGCTCTTTCAGCATTTTAACCCTCTTATCACCGCCAAACAAATGTTTTTACAAGAAGACAGAATACATTGTAAAGCCTATGGTGTGACGTTGATGGGTTATAAAACCCCAAACCTCACAAGCCTCCACCCCTTTGTGAAACATCGTCAATCCTTCAATAATATACAAAATAATGAATGTTTATGAGTGCAATGGACAGAAAACTTCATGAGGTGAAAGATGAAATGATCCATTATTTCATCTTTCACCGAAGGAAGTATTCTGTCCATTGCACGAATGAAAAACAAATCATTATTTGGTTAATAAGACACCTAAAAATCGATTTAAAAAAATGGAATTTATGAATATCGATGCAAAACATGATCAAGCAGTGCGAGTTTGGTCTGTTGATTGTTACGTCATTACAACATGTGCACTGCTGGTGCCTGCAGCTGCAGCAGTCTTGGTGGGCGCCTGCGATGGACGAAATCGTATGGATCCAAAATTGCAGTTGATGATGTCATTGCAAAATGGGCTGAATGATCGATATCAAACAACCAATCAAATCACAAGGATCTATCTAGGTGTCATATAAACTTTAATAATCAGGACCATCCGTGTATTACCTGCATGATGGTACGCTACACCATATGGGATGGTCTTTCTGAAGACTGTGTTAATACTGACAGGTGTCCGTCTAAGCTGCTCCATCACATCTCTCAGAGAGGCATGGTCTAGTTTCAGGGGTAGCATGTTGGATGCTTTCACAAAACCTGTAATAAGATGGTATGGGTGGTGGTGATAAGGGTAACTAGCAATATTGAGGCTGATATTTCATACAGTACTATAGAAATTACTTCTTTCATAATCATCATGATTATCATCATCATCATCATAATTACATCATCATCATTATCACCATCATCATCATCATCATCATCATCATTACATCATCCTCATTATCATCACCACCACCACCACCACCACCATCATCATCATTATCATCATCATCATGATCATGATCATGATCATCATGATCATCATCATCATCATCATCATCATCATCATCATCATCATCACAATCTTCATCGTCATAACAGGAGAGCTGTTATCATCTCCACTATTAATACCTTAAATACTATCATCACATTTGCTGTAGAAGCATCCGAGACTTGGAGCGCATCCCTCTGTCACAAAGAGAGGCTTCTAGCATTCTTTCCTTCAAATTTCTATTCAAATATACCATTTTCCTCAGCAATTGATTTATTTGTCTTTATGTTTCTTTGAACAACTGATTGGTCATGTCTTCAAATTTTGTTTTTGGTGCTTCTAAGTATTCATTATCCCTAATGAATTTTATCAAATCAACGCATGAAATCCCTTGGCAACATTGTTGGGTTTTATAATGATTTCAATGGAATCTCAGGAACACATCATACTGGCTATGTTTGCGATTTCAAAACAAAGAGAATTCATGCAAAACTTGTTGCACATTGTAAATATCCTCAAGTGTGTTGCATTTCTGCTGACCCACTGACAACTGTGCATTATTTGTACTGCCATTATTTACCTGACTGATTTGTGTGTGCATCTCCCTGGTGCATTCTGTAAATCTCTCTTGCCATCATCTCACAAAGCTTCTCACACCAGTTCTTGGTTGGGCAGAACACCAGCACACCGTTACCCTTAGCAACCGTCTCAAAACACAAGGAGAACACCTGGTCTTCATCACCTGATATTAAATAGATGGCAGAGATCATGATAATATCATTAATAACCAATGATAATATGAATTGTATGACTGTCATAAAAATGAGATACCAACCCTTATTGCCTTATCTGAAACCAAATCTCCATAAGCCATACATTTAGGTACAGGCATTGTTGGGTTCAGAGGTCAATATAGGGTGTTTTCTCATTTACTGCCAGTAACAAAATGTGGTGTTAATATAAAGGAAACCAAAACCCAAGAAGAGAAGCAATCTGGAGGAGATAATGTGAAATATGTAAAATAAAGGGGGAAATCTGAAAATTTGTGTACAAAAAAATGGAGAATTGTCCACAAAATCAGCCATTTTGAAGCATGCTTTGCCACTTTTGAGGATGCCCATAGAAACTACAACAAGAGTTTACAAACGTCCATAACATGCTTACTTCATAACCGATTTTGATGAAACTTTTGTAAATTGTTCCTCTCATTTTACTCTTTCCAATACGATTGCTTCTCTTCTGGGTTTTGGTTTCCTTCAATGCAAATATCAGCCTACCAACAACATTCACTTCCTAATGGGTTTTAATAACTTTGAGTACATATCTTCGGTTCAACTATCATTCTAATATAAGCCTTCATCTGATAAATTTATGGAACTAAATACTAAGTAAAACTTACAAATCTCACATACTTAGTTGATTTGAAAATGACTGAAAGTAATGAATAGTTTGTTACATGAATTTTTACCTTTAATCTCAAACGGAGGTTTGACCTCTCTGACCTTTGACATGGAGGGGTCAAATACAGTCTTGCCGATCTTGACATGCTCCGTGAGGGGTACTGGTCTGAAGTCTGTACGGTAAAGATCAGCATCCAACCAGTTCGCTAGCAGGTCTAGGTTAGGTAGAGTAGCACTCATGCCTATAATCTGAATAGGGTTACTGTGGTATAAATAAGAGAAAGAAGAAATAAGGAATGAGTTGAAATGAAAGTAAAACAGGCAAATTATATGAAGTCAGAAAATCTTTGTCTGAAGCATAGGTATTCATAGACCCTCATGTCCATTAATAATTAGTTTAAAGGAAGTTTTCAACAGCAAATCAAACAAATTAAAACTTGACTATTCTTTAGCAGATTTTCACCAAACCTTCAAGAAAAACCCACAGCAATATACAGTGAAACATGTCTATAGTGACCACCCAAGGGAAACACAAAATGTGGCCTTTATAGACAGGTGGCTGCTATAGACAAGTTCTTATACACATAATCTTCCTCTATGGGAATCAGTTTTAGTGGCCACTATAGGCAGGTGGCCACTATAGACAGGTGGCCACTAACACAGGTTTGAATGTATATAAAGTACATTGTGTTAAACCAACATTTTTTTGTCAGGATGGTATTCTCTTTTACATACCTTTGCCTCTCACCGCCACTATTCCCTGATGTCTTCAATGTGGTTGCTGTCACAAATCTTATCTTTGTGAGTAAGAGTTCTAGTAGATAGCCTCTGTGGGAATCTCCTATCATATGAAGTTCATCAACCACAACAATACCTGCAATACAAAACACACTATAATAGGTCACTCAAATGGTAATTAACAAAGAGATACCTGGAAATATGATCTATATTCACAATCACAACATAAGAGTTCTATAAGGTAGTGGTTCTAAGGAGTAATCAGATGGTTGTGTGTTTGAATCCTACCGAGGCCTTGCATCTTTTGGCAAGATGTCAATTCCCAATTCGCCGCATTCGAGTAAGGTGTTCAATGGGTAGGATGCCAACCCTTTTAGTATGCCTCGCAAACTGATTTGGAAAGTCTTGTTGGAATGCATCTCAGGGAGTGGAGAAAGGGTATACATTGCACATATCATTTGCTTGACAAGTTGATTTTTGAGAAGCACATGTGTCGGTTACCATTGTGCATGGCCTGTCAAGTTTAAACAGACTTTTTCTGATAAAAGTCTGACAAGTCCTTCAGGGGCCACGGAACGGTTTTTAAAGTGGGGGCTGACCATGCAAAAAATCACAATCATATGGTCATTTCAACATTTTTTTTGACATGGTTTTGGAAAAAAAGTGTGGGGGTAAACCCCCACCCACTTCCGCGGCCCCTTTCCTTTAGTCTGCAGGCACAGACCCTGATTGAAACTTTGATCAGCAAGTGTGTCTCCACGCAAAGACTAGCACATACAAAACTTGCTGTTCCTGAGCGAGAGGGCCTTCACTACACAAGGCATGGGTAGGCTGCACATTCAGACTCTCGAGTGAAGGGTTTGCTCCACAGACTACCTGTCCTTCATGAAACGCTCCCCCTATATCCCAGGACTTTATGAAATCGCATAAATATATTGAATCATAATATGATTTATCCTTATCAACTTTAATGTGGTTTTGAGTTGACTTACCAAGTTGGTCAATGGATTTCTCTTCCAGTAGTCTGTTGATCAGACTGTTTGCTTTCTCTATGGTGCAGAGAGCAATGTCGGTACTAGCTAATCCCCCTGGTGGTGAGTGACTACCCATGAATCCATCAACACGTACTCCAGCCTCAGAAAACAAGGACTAAATATTAGAAAAAAGGGATTTATAAGCACAAGAATAAATGAAAGTATTAAGAAGACAATCCCTTCTCAAGGAAGATCACGGTGAAATGAACATTTCAGAGATTTGAAGTAATCCGACCAAAACATGCTTCTGATATGTGGAATAGTTTAATAAAAAGGATTTCTAAGCCAAACAAACAAGACTTGGATCAATCTATACTATTACAGGATTAATATAGAATACACATGTTTTTCTTTCTTTCAGTACTACATACACAAACTTCTAACAAGATTTCAAATACTGACTCAGCTACATTTTATAAAGATGACACTAAAATGTGTATCTTTTAATGAAAAGACATTGGGAGTATTGTATTGTCGTTCTACATGATCAAGGAAAAATAAGGATTTACCACTTTACTTCAGAAAAAAATGAAAACAGCAAAAAACATAACAGATCCTGCATACATACCTGTAAGTAGAACATCTTCTCCCTTGTAACTGACACAAAGGGCAGAATTATCAGGGCTTTCTTTTTTGTCTCCAAGACCTTTTTCAACACCAAAAGCTCTGCAACAAGTGTTTTTCCTATCAAAAAAATCATCAAACAACATATGTGTTAAAAGTAAAAACAGGAACATATGCATTTTTAGATCTTTTTACATGTAGTAATAATAATCTTGTATTAACCCTAAAAAGACTGGGCTATTTTGATGCTTAAGAAGATGGGGAGGACCCCCTCTTATGATCTTGGCCGCTGATCTCGGCGAAATTGGCATGCGCTTTACCCATGGCATAATCTACAAAACTATCATTATTATTATTTATTTGACCAAATCAAGATCCAACCAAGATGACATTATACATTGTAAAAACAAACAATACAGAATGGAGCAGTGCTACTTGCTGGTCAGGGGTAATAAAAAGCATAACAAATAGCTGTTGCTCGGAAGCATATTACCCCCACATTGAGCACTGCCTACAAATATCAACTTAGAAAACAGACAAATTACAGAAAATATAATACAGCCCAATGTTTGGCGAAATTTCGATAAAATAATAATGAAATGCAGAAGCTGAATGTTTTACAAAAAGTCAGGAGAATGATTGAAAGTAATAATTAGAAAGGTAGTCTACTGGTCATTAATAAGTAGACTGCTGAAATTGTCAAATAAAATTCTGCAAAAATTCTCATTGCTAATTATGCTAATTTATGCATAAGAACTCTAATGAACTAAATAATGCCCCTAAAATGCTCATTTTTGGTTAACACTCTCTTTATAGGAATCTGATCAAATTTACTGTAAAAAATGTTATTGTCATATATCACAATTAGTTTTTAATGTATCTTTCTTATTTCTTATTTTTTAATTGTTTTTCGACTTTTTCCCAGTGGAAATTATCAGGAATTTAATTTTGACCAGGAACAAGATGATATTAATTGATTTTAACCCTAATACTCCTGGGGTACATGTATTTCAAAGCTTATTACCAGGGAGGGGCCATTATGCCCCCCCCCCCGAGATCTCGGCCATGGGTCGCATGATTGCCTCTAAATTTTGCACAAGGGTCAAGAATTATGTAATCTGCAAAGTTGTATAGCTAAGTTTATAAAAGACCTTTTATTTTTTTATTAATTTATGCGAGAAATCATATATATTGGTATTTCTCACTAAAAAAAGCCTCTGGAATAGCAATTTTTGGTACAAATGTCTTTCACAACTCCCTCATTAATTCCAGAAAGGGTCTGCATGCACTTAATGCATGCACAAAATGTTGCATAATTTTGTAACTGCGCATTTGAGGTAGTAATTTTGTACCTAAGCGTTGCACAAGACTTGAAAGTAAAAATTCAGCAAGCAATGCGGTCAAAAGATTTTGCACGGTGGATTTATTACAAAAAATGCTTGCAATTTGCTTGCAAACTTTTCGTTTTTAATAAAAAAAACAATCCCTTATTTTCTCAATGAAGTATATGTATGCTACACACTCCAGAGGCACTTATGTAACACAATGAAAATGAAATACATTGCCATAACTCTACATATTAAGTAGACCTTATATATGTATATAACATCTACATGTCACTCAGATATATGAAGTGCCATAAAAAGTGATAGTGACTGACATCACCCCGGCTCTTACCTGCACTGGTAGGAGCGGCATAGACCAGGTTCCCCCCTTCTAAGACCCGCCCTGTCCCCAGACACTCCACCTGCCAAGGGAACATGCTAGTGATACCAGACCTATGGTACTGCTGGAGGACAACATCTGGTAGTCCCCATGACGACAGGAGAAGCTTGTCATGTGCTGGGGAGGTAGAGGGTGGAGGGGAGATCGGGGTGACAGGTGGGGATCTCTTGTGACTGGTAGATCGATTGAGCGGTTTGGGGGTGGTTGACGTATGATGAGGAGTAGGGCTGGTAGACGAACGTCGGATGGTGTAACCTGAAATCATATCCAACAGAAGAAAAGAACTAGAGTGGAATATAATTTGTCTAATTTTTTCATACTACATTTAAATCTAATTATAATGAATCTATACTAATGCAAATAATATCAATCCAGGAAGTTGAAGACATAAATTAATAATAGTAATAGTGTGATATCTTAAAGTTTATAGACAAGACTACTACAAAAATGCAGTTACATCTCTACCTATATAGATGAAAGTGAGCTAACTGGTTGTGAACACATGAACCAACAGGTGATTTTTGAACACCTACCTCAATAAAAGCATGTCTGTTAGTGTCAAGTCAGTAAGCATGTCGTCTTGTATGCGGGGTCTAACTGCACTTTAAAACTTAAATCAAATTTTGAAAGTATGATGTCAATCTCCATAGATTTGGAGTGTTTACATGTACTAAAATTAATAGAACTTAAGTTTCAGTAGTGGTTTATAATAAAAAGATGCATCATCCCTTCACTTCATCATGCCAGTTCCCATGTTTTCTGTACATTGTACCAACTGCCAAGTTTAACTTGTGAAAATATTACTTTTTCTTCATTTTTGGTTTTAAAGCTTTGATTCATACCTTGTGATTTTCTTTTGCCTGCCGTATGTCCAGTTCTGATATTTTTACCAGGTGTAAATCTTCTCTGCAGCGGCTGATGGGATTTCACACTCTGCAGGTTGGTGAGCCTATCCTGGGGCTTCCCTGACATAGCACCATTCACTGGATCATCATCCTGATCTTGTGAGTCCTCACAGAATACAACAGCTTCCTTCTGTTCACCTTGTCTCTCTGGATCAGAAATGAGTATTGAATCTAAGAATGTGCTAGAGCTTCCCCTGTCAGATGGACCCTCTCCTGCTTCGTTAGAAACTCTTTGCCTGGAACTGCAACCATCGACCCTTACTGGCGAATGGGCAGAAGAGCTTTTACCAGCAGGTTTAGATGTTGTTGCAGTGGGCCCTTGAGATGGCAATTTTGAAGGAGCTTGCTTTCTTACATTGGTGGACACATGGGATGGGCCTGCAGTACAGTCCTTGCTTCTCTTTGGAATGAGAGGAGCAGAACTTCTTGATTCTTTTGATATTATTTCTGTGTATTGCACTTTTGGGGGAAGGCCAGTCTCTTCAATCCTTCCATGGACTTCTATTGTCTCCGCTGCATGATCCGACAAGAGGTTCCTATCATCTACAGTTTCTAATCTGCTTGCTGTAGTCCTTTCTTGCTTACTTGGAATGCCACTAGTTCTTTTAACTCTAAAATTGTCTGCTGTGGCTGGTTTGGCCTCTTCAAATCCTTCAGACTGAACTACAGGTCTGGAAGAAGTGCCTAAGCTTTTCACATTGTTATGGGAGTAATTTTTGGCAGGAAATCTCTCTTGAATACCCAGTGCAGGTCTTGGGGCTATGTGCTCCTGATTCTGTTTGCAGGGACTGGTTTCTCGTAAGGGGACAACATCATCTTGAATCTTGTTGAAGTCTGCCTCTGCCTTTTCAACTGCAAGCAGGACATCATCGTCAATGTCGAACTCACCACCGAATGATGATTGGAATGTGTGGTTGACCTCTACAGACTGTTTGAATGGAACATGAGAAAACACAATGCAACATCTTATTTTCTTCATGATTATAATTTGATTCCTGTTCCAATAGTTACCTAAATGAATATGACTGATTTATGAGAACTAAAACTTAAAGCATGTATTTTATATGAATGCTTTTCCTTTTCCTTTATCCATGCTGGAAATCTCACTTTCCCTTCTTCTTTTTGGAACATTTTCTACAAGAAAATCCAATGAAATTTCATTCACCTAGATATTCAATGCTAACAGTAAATGTACTGTGTGAATAATTTTGCAATCAAACAAAATTTTAAGGGACAAAAAACTAACCTGAGGAGAGCGGGTACTTTCCCTTCCTTTGAACTGTAAACGAGGTGAACATCTCTTGCTTTGATCGCCAATCTTCCTCTTCTTTGTCAAATCTTCTTCATTCTCCTTCTCTGCTCTACCATACACTGGCTTTGCAGGCACCACAGGTGCAGCTTGTCGTGTAATATGCTGCCCTAAGCGCTTCCGGCTTCCCCCCACTGGCAGAGGTGGTTCCTGAGGATGTGGTGCCATTGGAGCCAGTGTTACCTTGGGATATCTTGCAGCCATGGTTGGATGGAATGGACTGGGTCTTGGTGGAGGTGAAGGATCCATCCCGGAGTCTGGACACCTTCTGTTGCTTCCATGTCTGGGTCAGCTTCTGCATTCCACACACCCTTGGTCAATAGATGGAGAAGCAAGGTGTGGAGCTGATCAAACATCTAATGAAAGAGAACAAAGTTATATGATACTCATCAAGATTGAGGCTACACTGTATAGTAGATCTAATACAGATTTAAAAATTCTACATGTAGGCCTAGTCATTGAACAAAAATTTGTGACCAGGGCGCCGTAACACAAAGGTTAGCGATTAATCACTAGATGAAATGACTAATCAAGATTCTCGTTGCATGCGCATTTTGCTATAAGTAGACTGACTATGAACCAAACAGAATTGTTCTTTGAAATTAGCGATCAATCGCTAACCTTTGTGTTACGGGACCCAGATCACATCTAATGCATTATTGAAATATCCTACATTAATTAATACTTGTGAACAACACACAGAGTGCATGCACACGAACAGTGTATTTTGGTCACGCTGGCACACTAGATGTGCCTCTACAGTCAGTCTTGCGATCGGTCGCTGCAATGTTTTGAAATCGGCCGTGAACAGGCACTCAACTCAGGCCTACACAGCATCGTGGACTTAAAGTAAAGTAAGTAAAGTGAATAATACGTGTGAGGAAATTGATACTGGCCCAAAATCACCAATTTTTAGGATAACCGGAGGATGGACACGGAGTGAAATAAGGCCGGTGATGAGTAAGAAATTACGCTATTTTTCTTTCTTGTTATATATTTTTTCTATAATTTTTACAAAGGTGAGATCAAATGGTGGTTAATTCAACTTTATTGTAAATTTTTTTTTACAATAAACCACCATTTATTTGATCCCACCCGTCACTCGGTTAGTATATCCAAACTGGTTCACTGTCCCGATGTTCAGGCAGGTGGAGCGTACTAAAGCAGCTGGGGTCAGTAAATGAACACCACTGCTCGATGATTAGAATTATATATAAAAATAGGGGTGGGATTGACAAACTCACCAGGCAAAATATGACATCTGAGGAGCGTTGTCCTAGTTCAAGTTCTGCCAGTCAGCCATATCAGTCAAATCCGCCGCAGCATGGCAGGTGACGTCACAATTATAGATTGGGGGTGGGGTAGGGAAATACGTCGCTACTACAGGCCCCCCCGTTTTGAAAAATTTTGGTCATATTTTCCAAAATTAAAAATATGGACAAAATTCGGCCACCCAATTTGGAGCGACTATTTCCCATCGTACCCTCCAAAAATTTTTTTTTTTTTTTAAAGAAAAACCTTCCCCCAAGAACACAGGGTCCAAAAACTTAAAAACAAATGTGGATCAAAACGATCCAATAGGCCATATAACATTAAATTTGAACACCAAAACAACACCAATTTAGTATCCAAAAATGGCCAAAACACATTGGGAATTTGGCGAATATAATTTTCGCCTAAACATTCCTTCATAGAAGGGAGAATTTTCTAATGGGCAATATTTAATCGACCGCCAAAAACCAAAAACCTAACTTTATCTAGGCGGTTGCCCTAATGACCAGATCACAACGCCCGGTAGCGTTGCTCCGAGTCTCCCAGACAATTTCCGGGTATTTTCCTCAGAGATAATCTATCTCCGAAGCAATCCCCGATCCATGTCAGGGTTTCCCAAGGATTTCGTCTCGGGAAATCTGCTAATTCCAGGATCCCATAGCCTCCTCTGCCGGGTGTCAGGCAGTGCCTCTGGCTGCCCCTTCCAAGAAGGGACTCCTGCTGAAATGCAGGACGAATGCATATTGGCTGTAGCAGTATGTGCTGATCCTGGATTACAGAAATCTAGCTGTATCATGGGGTCAGCTTGACCCAACAGCTCCAAAGCTATGTTCTTATGCTTAATGAGCCGCCTATCCTGGGAAACCGCATCCAGGTTTTGTGGGGCGGACCCAGGAGTTTCTGGGCTAAGCATACAGCTTTGTTCCTGCCCTACATTATTAGGCAGGCTTAGAGGAAATTCCTCCAAGTCTTCACTTCCGGAATCTATGGAACTGGTACCAAGGCGGCAGACAATTACGTCCTCTGGATCCGCCTCCAGTTCATTCTCATTCTCTGAAGGAACCGCCAAAGATTCACCGGCTTGTATACTCTGATTTAGAGTAACCGATGGGATTGATTCGAGAACTGTTGAGAGATCCATTAGATCACCAAGATCTGTATTGAGATCTATGAGATCGTTCAGATCTGTATGGAGATCTATAAGGTCTCCAGGATCTGTCTCAAAGTCTATGGGATCTCCCAGATCCGTCTCAAGATCAATTAGGTCGCCGGCAAGCGTCTGTTCTTCAGGATTGCTGGGGCTTGGGCACCATAGTGATATTTCAGCCACAGCATCAATACCCTGTTCGTCGCTTGCTGGTGTAGCCGGATCTATTCTTGACCCAGATTGGCCGATCTGTTCCTGGGTCGAGATTCGGCCATCATTCCCGACCCCACATCGTTTCCCTCAAGGTCAAGGAAAGAAACCGAGGGCGTTTTATTCCTCAGTGAATGGTCTCCGGAAAGACACGTCTTCATTGCCTTGATGGATTCGCATAGCTTGGCCACACTATTGGAGATCAGATCCAGTCGGCCTTCATACCCATCCAGTCGTTCGACCAGATTCCCCATGCCAATGGGGTTGAACTGGTTAGTTCTTGTACCAGTACATGTAGATTTTGGAAGGGCATTCCCTGTATTGCTCTGCGGACAGATAGGAATTGGATGGACCTGATTTACCATCCGCTTACAGGGATTATCTGCACGAGTTGCGGCCACTCTTGCAGGCTTTGATCGACCAAACACAGCGTTATGAGAATGCTGGGCCCAACGGATTGCCTCAGCTGCCGACTCCACCGACTTGGGTCGGTGATTCAGGGCTTGGTACCCCGCATTGTGATCATGTGCTCCTTGACACATGCGAAGTACTAGCTGCTGCTGGAGAAAACTCTCTGGACTACTTGGGAATGCGCGAATCGCAAGATCTTGAAGGCGATCCACCCATTCTTCCAAAGACTCATTGGCCTCCTGTTTGGCAGCCATAAATTTTAATTGGGAGGACTCAGGTAGTTCTGAAAAGTTGAACCGAGCAGCCATCTTCCTGGTAGCAACAGTGAAATCCATAGCTGGATTCTGTGCGGCCAATCTATCATAGTAAGCAAGAGCTTTGCCCTCAAGGCACCAACAGAGATAGGCCAAGCTTTCCTGGCCATCCCATTCTTGATCTGCTGCTAGAAGTGTGAACTTCCGAAAAAATGGGTCCCATTTTGTATTGCCGTCAAAAGAAAGGTCTTTCGGCAATTCTTGAAAGAATATGCCTGCCCGTGAGCGAAGTCTAGCACTTGCTGATTGGGGCATACGCCCGAAGACTGGGGCACTCAAAGGCACCGCTCGAATATCTGGATAAGGCGGTGAATGCCCCGGGTTAGCATAGTGGGGGAGATCTTCCACCGGAGGAAGATCAGGCCTCTCATTCTCAGGAACTGACGAACTCTGCATGGATCCGAAGTTGTCACCTGAAAAGGGATTGTCCCGCCTCAGGAAGGAGCTCAGCCTTGCGCTGGCCCGTAAAGCATCAGCAGCTATGGCACTGTTGAAACTTGATAGATTACCACCTCTAGTATGTTCAGGAGGTGAGTGTAAGTCAAAGGGAAGTGCCTGCTGATTGGAGGATCCACTAGGAGTATTAGCTACCACCGGATGAGGTTCCGGGATAGTTTGAAACCCTGCCGAACTTTCAGCCGGTTGAGGCGGAGTGGCTCCGCTTGTAGCTGTGGTCGGCACAGCCGGAATGGAAAAATCAAACCTTTCCACCTGGACATTTCCCAGGCTTGGCACAGACGCAAATAGGTCTGGGGTAATTACCCCATCATGCTTCCGGGTTTCCGCAATGACCGCGAGACCCGCTGTAGTCATACCGGGCACGGTCGCTATCTCCAAAAGAGAGCACGAATTAATCGGTATATGGTCCGATTCAGCCATGTTGTGGGCTACTGCAAAGCCCACCGAATTTACCCAAAGAAAATCAATAAACAGTGATCACTGCAAACTCAACCGAATTTACCCAAAGAAAATCAATTAACAGCAACCACTATTGTTGGAGTAGAAGGTACACCAATGCTTGAATCACCTCCTGTCTATTAAGAACTCCAGCACGGTATGCTCGTAACAGAATCCTTAATATCCGTAACCTGCCCTGTATTTCAATCAAAAACTGTTGGTTAAGATTATCATTCATTTACTCTGTTAATTAAAACAATTAAATAAGTATGCAGGTTTAATTTGCTCTCTATAAAATTCCAAACTTTAGCAAGTTAATCGGGTTCAAATACCCCACAATAAATTACGGTTGTCCGGCTGTAAACTGAGGGCTCAAACAGTGAACGAGTTACCCCTCTGATATGCAAAAACTTATGATTAAATTCCCAAAATTATTAATCAGCAAATGTCCAGTAAATAATCCAAAGTCTTGGGCCTAAACTAGCAAGTTGTAATGTAAAATAGTAATACCCAAAAGAAACTAGTTCAGCCCTGTAAACATTTTGTGCAAGTAATTGAAGTAATATCTCAATCGATAAAACAATAATTTTTTTAAACCAGATTGATAATTGTCCGATTATAAATCCCCAAGCCTAAATCAAGGCTAACACTGGCCTGATTATACCGTTTGGTTTGCCAGTTAATTGCAACAATGTTGCTATGTGTTGGTTGAACACTATTAGTAATAATTCAATCAATAAAACAATTGTTAATAAATCATCAAGCCTTTATCAAAGCTAGTACTGGCCTGATTTAATGTTCAGCTTGCCAGTTGATTTAAATGTCGTTTAACGCGTAGGAAAGTTTAACGTGATTATTCTGATCAGACTATTTTTATTTAACAATTGCACGGCGCAGCTTTGCAAAACTAGCCGACGCGCAACTTTCGTCAGTTAGTGTACCCAAGCATACACACAATCACCTTTAATAAAACACACCGCAAAATAATATTTGAGCCTAAATAAAAACTAACACCCTAAATTAGAAACTAATTAGACCCAGATCTAATTATTCCGAAGAACACCAGTCAAAATACTGACAAAGATTCACCGCTTCAGCAGTAGGTTGCTCCTGGCCACACCGTCCGACGGGAACACAACCTAAAACTTTAGCCACCGACAAATAATCAGTGAAACAACGATAACTATGCCGGCCTCAGTCCAGTCTAAACTACTTCTGGGTCCCAACCCATCGGAAGTAATTCAAACCACTGCCAGGCTACACAGTCACGCAAGAAACACCGATAATTCCTTCCGAAAAAGGCAATGTCAATATTCTATAAATAATTCCCCGGTTTAACCAGATCTAAATCTAAATAACCTAAATTGTATTAAATGATTAATAAAGTCTAAAACCAAGACTACACAAATGCACTAGTCCAATCACTCCGCAAACACACTTGGAATAATTTAAGTTACACAATAATAGTCTGTAAAACCCCTAAAAAGTACCAGAATTTAATATTTAAATCCCAATTAATAATTGATCAAGGTCTGCGGTGAAGACTAAGCCCCAAAATCTTGGTTACCGATTCCGATATCGGTCTTACCTGAATGAATTCAAGTCACCGCAATAAGACCTAAAATTATAAAAACCAATATCAATTTCCGAAATTGTATTTCAAAATGTTTAAGTCGATGACGACAGTCACCCCCTCCCCTCTCCTAAATTGACAGGAGATAATCCGCAGTCAAAAACAATCACACCCACTCACAAAACAATCACCACAAAATCCACCAAAATCACTGCAATCCTTAATAAAATTGCACTAAAAACCAAGGCTGAATAAAATCTAGATTCTAAACTATAAGATTGGAAACAAAATAATATCAATCAAAAGAAAAGAATCTAAAAATAAAATCTTCAAAACTTACTCTAAACACCACCCGAAGAGAACTCCGCTACCGGCAAGTCCGGATGCCCTCGGTTGAACGGCCCGCGCGGATCCCTACCGCACGGCGCAATCCTCCCTGTCTCCGGCCTACTTGCAGTGATGCAGTGAAGCACTCAAAACCCAATGTGGGTCCCCGAAAATAATTGCAAAATTACGGTTTGTCCATGACGCCAATAAAGCAGCTGGGGTCAGTAAATGAACACCACTGCTCGATGATTAGAATTATAAAAATAGGGGTGGGATTGACAAACTCACCAGGCAAAATATGACATCATCTCACCATCGATCGACATCTTCAAGACACGAGTCAGAGATGTCGTCTTAAACTAACTCAAAATATGAGAACAATTTGTATATAGTGTATATGCGTTCGTTTTTGGACTTATTTTCATCGAGCTTTGCTACGAGCAACACGTTTAATTAGCCGATAGACAACCAACTGTTGTGCGACGATACTCCGTGGAGGTTTATGCACACTACTGGAAGAAGAAGAAGAGCGTTGTCCTAGTTCAAGTTCTGCCAGTCAGCCATATCAGTCAAATCCGCCGCAGCATGGCAGGTGACGTCACAATTATAGATTGGGGGTGGGGTAGGGAAATACG
The DNA here is from genome assembly GCF_018143015.1 of Lytechinus variegatus. Lineage (NCBI taxonomy): Eukaryota > Metazoa > Echinodermata > Echinoidea > Temnopleuroida > Toxopneustidae > Lytechinus > Lytechinus variegatus. The sequence continues at coordinate 10,805,056 of NC_054743.1, forward strand.
TCGCTACTACAGTAGTGTAGCGGTAGTGAAGTGGAGCCTGCACGAAAATCGCTCGAGGTACTGTGTAGACCGAAACCAACAACACTCATCACTATAGTACAGTCAGAGACCCGTCCGAAGCTTTTGGTCTAAAAACTCTGACTAAAAAAACTAAATGTCAGAATTTTTTTAATAAATGCAAAGATACCACAGAACTGTGATTGAGAGACTTGCTATGACATTTGCAAACAATTACTGGTGTTAAAATTTGCTCGAAGTCGGCCGTTGCGAAACTGCATTGCACCCAGTCCAGTGGCGAGTGGCAGTATCTCGCAGCGCAGCTCGCCCCCGGTACCCAGACAGAGTCTTGGTACACCTTTCCCCGGTGCCCCGCCGGGCTCCGTCTCGGAGTTCCCTTCATGCCCGCAGCGCAGCTGCAGCGTTTGAGCAAGTTAAACAGAAACAAAAGCTACATTGATGATGGTAACTATCCAATTAACATGCTGAAATAATATAAAATCAATAGCGATAAGACATTCTTATACAATATTCGGCAAATAACTCACAATTCATCTTCTTTCGACGAACATCTCGTCTGTTGCTCACGCCTGTTATTGCTGATAAAATTTAAATGGCCCGCTAGCTGTTCTGTTTTTAGACGTAGAGGGCTTTGACGCTGAACGTCAAGAATTGTCCCAATGGTGACTCACTGGAAGTCTATTATTTTGGGAAAAATAATGCCACATCTATAGTCAGTTATATGTTACCCAATTTTAATAGATATCAGAAATACCCATCCCCTTCTTTCCCCTCTCTCTTTCTCACTTTCTCCCATAGGGTTAATTTTTTGGGGTAAACTTAATTTGTCTTTTTTAAAGGTCAAGTCCACCCCAGGAAAATGCTGACTTGAATAAATACAGAAAAAACGAACTAGCATAGTGCTGAAAATTTCATCAAAATTGGATGTAAAATAAGAAAGTAATGACATTTTAAAGTTTCACTTATTTTTTACAAAACAGTGATATGCACAACTAGTTGAGTCTGTCGATGTCCATCACTCACTATTTCTTTTGTTTTTTATTATTTGAATTACACAATATTTCATTTTTTTTATAGATTTGGCAATAAGGACCAACTTGGCTGAACAATATAGTATTAAACAAAGCTAATTCCACATGTTCAAGGAGGAATTAATTGTTGTATCACTTAACAATGAGGAGATAGTACGAATATTTCATATACAAGAGAAATAGTGAGTGGATGACGTCATAGTCTCCTCATTTGCATACCAGCCAGGATGTGCATAGAACTGTTTTGTGAAATTAAGCGAAACTTTAAAATGTCATAACTTTCTTATTTTACATCCAATTTTGATGAAATTTTCAGTGTTGTTTGTTGGATTTTTATCTTTTTAAGTGAATCAATTTTTTGTTGGGGTGGACTTGTCCTTTAATACCAGGTTTTATTCACATCAAGTTCTTGCCCTCCTTCCCATCATTATTTAAAAAAAGAAAATGTTGCATTGGTCTTCTGTTATAGTAACAACTTTCGTTTGTTTTATTTGATAAAATATCCCCCATTGATAAAAGTGACTTAGAACTTACAAAGCATACATAGAATTATTCAAATTTTGTAAGAGCAATTGATATTTCTAGTATCTAGATGGAATTTGATCTTTCCTAATTGTACTCTGTTCGTTCCTCAATCTGTTTTTGAAACTGAGATCAGGGCCGTCTTACAATGAGATACGATTGATCTAATCAACCGTAACTCTATGGAAATCCATCAGTGTCATAATTTTTTCTTTAAAAAAATTGCACCATGTCCTTTGTATGCAAAGAGAAGCGCAGTGAAGTTTCAAGAAAGCCAATAATTGTATGAATATACATCATAGCTAGAAAACATTTGAAACAAACATGTATTTTAGATGTTGATGTGGCTGGCTTTCCATAGTTGTGATTGATCAGATCAATCGTAACTCTTTGTAAGACGGGCCCCTGAAGTAGGCCCTGATGTACTGCCTAATCCTTCTACCTTCTCAATGTCAAACAAAATTTACAAATCATTTCCCTTTTCATAATATTCTACCCCCCACAAAACAAACAAAACAAAATGAGAGGAACGCATTAAGTTTGATGCACGACTCATTTATTGCAATGAATGTGAACAAAAGTTATTGATGCACTGACAATGTACAAATACCCCTTCGATATGGCACTTATATAACAGTATTATGATATTCACAACTATATGTTACTAATCAAATAATCGTCATTGTGAAACCTATTCATGCCCACAGGAACAGCATCAGAGAAAGCTTAGCAAATCAGGGACCACAAAGGTTAGCAATTAATCATACGCTTGATTTTCACGATTGATTGTAAATTGTACACAATGCAACTAATTGTAGAAAAGTGTTCTACAATCATTGCTAAGCTTTGTGTTATGGGCCCCTGGTGTTTCTTTTATATTCTAAATTACTGAACTCATATAAAGAGCAGTGTAGTAATGGTTTGAGATTGAATCTTGACTTGGCACCAATATCCTTAGACAAGACATAAGAGGGACTTCTTAGAATTGTGCTTAAATGACATGCTCACATGGTATCTAATGCATAATCCCATTGATGAGTGATGACAGTATCCTCTGAGCATCATTTAACCAATGCGGACCACCACACACAACTATGACTTGAAGTGCCACTCTAAAACTTTTGTCTTTTCCTTTACAAGACTGATGCTGAGACATGAAAGATTAGGAAGAAGTCTGATGCAGAAGACCATTAACATGGCTGCGAATCAGTCACTGCCTAATACACTCCAGTCTTGCGTTAGTTGTTTCCTTTTTATTGACCAGGATTCGGTACAGGTTTTCTTATGAAAAACTGCCATTGGACATTCGTCGATAAAAAAAAACAATGCAAGACTGGAATGTATAGGCGATGACTGATTCACAGCCACAGTTCAGTCTTCCGTATCAGACTTATTGCCGATGTTTATGTAACTGCATCAAACTAGTGTAGAGGCAAAGACAAAAGCAGAAGCCTCTGCCTAGATCCACTAAGTTCCAATCCAGTTCCAATAAAAAACATGAGGAGTGCTGTCTCTATATTTGAGTTGGAATTACCATTGAAATATAATATATATAATATATAATCATTTCACATTTTCTCCGGAATGACCATGAAGAACTTATTCACAACTCATCACTCACTGCAACATAGAATCTAGATTAGTGAAATATTAATGTACATTGAAGACTGATACAAAGCTGAATTTAAATTAACTCACAGGGATGATATCATGCTGAGTAAACTATACTTTATGCAAAACAATAAGCTAAATCATATTAACACTATAGCACAAACGTGTATATTTACACTCTCTAATATATATTATTCCACTTGGTTTAAATATACATCTAATCTATGCACAAGCATAATTCTTTTAAACATACAAAGCTTTTCAATAATAGCAACTCCTTTGAAATCTACATGTATATTCATTTAATTTAAAACTTACTGCAACACATTTTTGGTAAATTCAAATACACATATATAATTCCACCTGTGATAGAGATACAATTCGCCATGCTCTAGTTGACATTCTACTAGTCAAATACTCATCAAAGTTGTATCATTTTTTTCAGAACAGATTTCTGTGGTCCCTTATATGATATGAATTAGACAGATTCACCTGCGTATCATTTGTTTTATTTTTACCCTCTTCGATGCATACACAGATACCACAATTTTTTGTACTAAAAGTCTGCATAAAAAGAGAGCAAAACAAAAAATATTCTTGCAGAGAACCGCACAGTAGAGTTTGTTTCATGTAATTTACATGCATGCATAGGTAAATCACCAATTTGTTGATGATGATGCATGTGTGATACAGGTGTAGAGGGTAAATGAAGGTTACATGCAACTCTTCTGTTGTATAAAGGCCGTGTTTATGCTTCCACTTTTCAGGCCAGAATCAGGGTTTCCAAACGTGATTAGTCCAAAACACGGTTGCGTCCATGCTTACTTTCATTTAAACGCTGTTTAAAAACGCCGATCGTAAACTCACAAAAAGATGCGTTTGTAAACATCGTTTGGCCAGAATCAGGCTTTCTTGGGAAGTATAAACAGAACCACGATCGTAAACGTGTTTAAATGACGTCATTTGGTACATGCTTCCGGTGAGATGGAAATCCGCGGGCAAATACAGTCGCACTTGCTCCACGTAATATAAACACTTGGGAAAAAAACTTTCGAAAAAAGGCGCGCCCAATTTGACCTCGCTTTCCTGCTCAATGAAATTTACGATGCGAAGCCAGTTGGAGATCGTGAATTCGCCTCTAAAAAGTTTAAGAATAAACAGCACTCCCAGAACCACGTTTACGATCGGCGTTTTGAATCGACGTTTGAAAACACTGATTCTGTCCTCGCAATGGAAGCATAAACACACCCTTAGTCACACAATTCACTTGAATGTTTAAATGGCAGCAGATTTCATATCACGCCAGCTGCTAGATCATTTTACTAGTTTTAAAGGTGAAGAGTATTATTTTCAATACTTTTTTATTTAATGATTAAACTAGTAGCATTTCTCGTAATGTATACATCACATTCCTTTGCAAGCCTGAAGTAGCATATCAATCTTGTTTTCTCTATTGACACTAACATACATACAAATATATTCTTTATGTTTAACGACAAGGTGATAACCATCTCTGGAACAAACAATCACAAAACATCAAATTGATTTAATGAACTAAATTATGATAATATAAACTAGGCATTTGATATTTATAAACATCACTGGTCAAACCTTTAAATTCTTTCTCAGCAAAAAAAAAAGAGAGATACAGCAGACATGAAAGCCAATATGGCTCAGAGTATGAATAAGGTTAAACCTTGTAATATACAAGACCTCTTCAAAATAAAACATTATGCTGATCCCTGTCATAAGCCACAAAGCAATGCAGTGCTCATGGTAGTAACATTTTCATTGGAAGCAGCAAACATCATTAATTTCTGCAGTCATGTGTGTTTTCCAAGTACTCCCAACATAAACAGTATCCAATGTAATATGAACAGAAAAGCTTATAAATCATGTTCAAATGTTTCTTACATCACATACAGAGCAAATGGGTAATAGTAATAACCATAACACATTTTTACAAGGTGGAGTTCTGAAAAACACATGCCACATTTGCATGTGGTCCCACTAACTCATGTCTGTGTGCAGAGTGAGAAACATTTGGATAAAATTAGTGTATTTCTTATCAACTTGATTATCTAAACAAAAGACACCTATGGTTCAGATACAACCAAATTTATTCCAAAGGTTGCTTTGGAACACTCCCATTCATACTGATATTACATGACTAGAACTCCACTATACATTGTCGTATAAGATAACACAATTGGCGGACAGTTCTAAACTTGATCTGAAAACCCTCATATCATTTTCATCATTTGGCAAATTGAATCTCGTCCAGTTGAACTCATAAAGTATTTTGTTCGCAGAATATAAACAAGGAACTTTCAAGCATAATCAACTTTTGTGGACTGAATACATAAGCAAAGTATACACAGTAATTTTTTTAATCTTTCCATATAATATAGATCTGAATCACAAACACAACTATAAATTACCACTACAGCCTTAACAATGGAATATTTAAATTACTAAATAAAATAGTAAAGTCTCATAACCCCATTGAGGAAACGGACCATTAATACCTCGAGTCAGGCTGTATATAATATCATATGGGGGCATCGTGGTCTAGTGGTCACGACTCTTGTCTTTCAATCCGGAGGGACGTGGGTTCGATTCCAAGCCATGGCATGTTTTCCTTCAGCAAGATATTTAACAACATTGTGCTGCACTCAACCCAGGTGAGGTATTCAAATGTGCACCTGGTAGGAATTCATTCCTTAAAACGCAGCACGTAACAGCTACCTTGCTAAAGCCAGGGTAATTATCCTGCATTACTCTACAGCACTTGGATATTTCTGATAAAAATAAGTGTTAAACACTATATAACAAAGTTTAATTATTATTATTATCATTGATAAGTTTTGTAAATTTGTGAATGTAGAATATGATGCAAAAGTATTCACATACATGATACCAAATATGCAATAAAGCAGATACATGCATAAACCAAACAGAAAAAAACAAAACACTGCATAATCAAATGAAATGCCAGAACAAATTTTCATAGCTGCAAAGGAAACACTAAATATTATTAAGTATATAATTATCATGCACAACAAAACACTGAGTTATAGAATAATAAATAACAAAATCTAGCTTGAAAACTTGTGTGAGAAATTCATCTATAAAAATGCATAAACACATGACGTGAGCTCCTAGGTTCAAAAACATCTTTTATTTACCTTGGAGACATTTGCTAACTTTACTTACTGGCTTTCTGAAAATAAATCCTAGTTGTTAACAAAACTATGCAATGAGGATAAAAAGGAACAAAAACATACAGAGAAAAACAAAAGGATATTTCCTTAAGCAATGAAGGGTAGGTAAAAAGTGGAAAGAAATAATTGTGGAGGATGGTAGAAGTTTCATCATTATTGAAAAACTAACCAATTTTCAAGTGAGATACAATAAGGTAGTCACAAAGAGAAATGTAAATCTTCATAAAGTAAATCAGTCATCCAGGTTTTAAATGTCAAGTCCACCTCAGAGAAATGTTGATTTGAATCAATAGAGAAAAATCAGACAAGCATATTGCTGACAATTTCATCAAAATCGGATGTAAATAAGAAAGTTATGACATTTTAAAGTTTCACTTATTTTTCACAAAATAGTTATACGGACAATTTAGTCACATGCAAAAGAGAGAACCTATGAAGTCCTTAACTCACTATTTCTTTTGTTTTTTATTGTTTAAGTTATACAATATTTCACGTGTTCAGGGAGAAATAAAAGTTTGTTTCAAAGGACAATGAAGAGAAAATAAGAATATTTCATATAATAAAACACAAAAGAAATAGTTAGTGAGTGATGTCATCAGCTCCCTCATTTGCATAACGACAGGAATGTGCATTTAACTATTTTGCGAAATTAAGTGAAACTTAAGAATGTCATAACTTTCTTATTTTTACATCCGATTTTGATGAAATTTTTTGTTGGTATGCTCATTGGATTTTTCTCTTTTTATTCAAATCAACTTTTTGTAGGGGTGGACTTGTCCTTTAATGACTGGGTGGCTGGATTCACCTCGAACCCTACCCCATCATTCCATTTTACTTGATTAGTTTATCCTTCTCCCTCAACACAACCCTCCTAAACTTCTTTAATGTCTTCTTTGATCACCCCCTTAGGCTTAACTTTTATCATGAAGTGACCTATAACCTACAGGAACCCCCCCCCCCCCTACTGTGCTGATCACAATAGTCAATACTTTGAGACAATACGAAGAAGCATCTAACAAATTATTCAAACTCATTCCCCATGCATGCGGAAAGTGTTCCCACTCCCACAATGCAAAGAGACAACGTAGTTAACTGAATCATAATAATAAAAGAAAGACAATTTCTTAAATAATGAATCTAAGATAAATCTTGATATTTTTAGATGATTGCACAAGGAAATTAGATATTTCATTTAAATAAATAAATTCAAGATTAATTCATACAGATTACTAATCTAACGAGTCCCATGTCTAGGCATTGGTCTATCAGCACTATGTCAAAGACTTAAAATCATATTCAATGGGTAAACCTATCCCCCTTAATAGCAAATTTATAATTAAACTCAAGAATAGTTGTACATAGTTTGGACAAATTGGTTCAATATCTGTGAAGCCCTGCTAGATTTCTTCCATAATGACAACCTGTATCATATGATAAAGTTAGATCCAGAGATTTAGAATTTATTAAAAGGGGTTTGATATTTGTCATGGTCTTAATTCTATCTCATGGTCTTTTTCTCTCCTAGCTTAAAGTTGCCTTCGTGGTAATTTTGCCATCCAATTGCAACTGCAAAGGTAACAGGGCTCAGCAACCAATGGAAGTTGATGATTCAGTGGTAGATAACATATGGTAAAGTTATTATAAAACTTCTGCAGTGAAAGTGCCATGGGTCCAGCCACATCTCGATGGGAATAGCAATATCGGCCCTGTTGCTTCCAACTAAGCAAACATAATAATGGTTTTTAACCATTCAATGGTTACCTTGTCTTCAAAAGTCAATAAAAATCAAGGATTTTGATGAAGTTAGTTTTGGATGGCAAATTTTACCAGAATAGTAAGTTGTTATCCTATGGGAGCCTGTTATTGTTGCTACCTGGAAGCCATTGGATCTCCTTTCCATCATCTCTCTGAGAAATTGGACATTCTGCAGCAATTCCAAACTCCCATCCAAACTCTCAATTTTGGCCAGACATTCAAAGAATGATTCTTTAAAGTGTTGTGGTGTAGCGTTCTGACTCTCACCTTGTAAACAGAGGGTCGTGAGTTCAAATCCCAGCATGGCCTAGCATCCTTTGGCAAGGCATCAATCCACAATTTCCCACTCTCCACCCAGGTGTTAAATGGGTACCCGGTAGGATGCAAAAGCCTATGTAGTATGCCTAGCAATTAGTCTTGGAACTCTTGTTGGAATGCTCCCCAGGGACTTGAGAAGGTGCATACATTGTATGCGGGCATGCAAGGATCCAATGACTGAGGAAATAATATATCTGTAAAGTACTTAGAGACGTCGTTCCAATGTATTAAGCGCTATATAAATGCGGAGTATTATTATTATCATCATTGATCTTCAAAATGTAATTTGGTCTAGACCTTTGAATAATTGAAGATGGCAACCAGGAGAGCAATTCATCAACATTTGTCAGATCAGGACCCCGTCTCACAAAGAGTTAAGATTGATCTGATCAATCTCAAGTATGTGGAAATCCATCGATGTCACAATTTTTTCTTCAGGAAATTTGCACAATGTCCTAGGACTTGGTAACAAAGGAGCACACTAAATTTCTAAGAAAACGATGAGTGCATGAACATATATAATATTTTGAAAATATTGTCAGCAATTATTTATTTTAGACGTTGACGTTGTTGGCTTTCCATATTTGTGGTTGATCCTGATCAATGGTAACTCATACTAACACGGTACCCACATGTTGGTCAAGAAGCACTAGTGTCTGACTATGCTGAATTAACATCTGACTAGTCCTTTCATGATATGCTCCCTTGATATTTCCTAAAGTGATGATTGCTCCAGGGCCCCCTCTTAAAAAGAATTGCGATTGATCCAATCAACTACAGCTATGGAAAGCCAGCAACTTCAACATAAAGTGCATGTTTGTTCATTTTCTATATATGATGTCGATTCATAAATTCATAGTTTTCTTGAAAATTCAGAGCACTCTTGCATTTTTGTTTGCATAGGACATTGTGCAAATTTCAAGTAAATATTATGACATTGATGGATTTCCATATACTTGAGCTTTATCGGATCATTATAGCTCTTTGTAAGACGGGGCCCTAAATTGACTTCACTGAATACATTCATGGGGACAGGGTCATGACAGGGTTTGGTTTAAATAATGTGAAGATAACTGTTTTAGATTAGGGTGTATGTCTTGCTTAATATGTAGATTTCCAATCAGGAGCAATTGCCAAATATCCAGGTACCTAAACAAAGATAACATGTATGTTGCAATACAATCATCATATTCCTATTTAAACATGATTTAAAAGACAACAAAATAAAGTAAGAGGAATGCAAACACATATCTTGAATTAGTTATAACAGAAGAATCGCTTTTAAACAGAACATATCAGGAGACAAAGTGATAAGCATGAACACCAGGAAATCAGCTATTGAGTAAAAAGTCAATGCAATTTTCACTCAATTTTAAACCCACCAAAAGGCTGGCAAACACAAGAAGATCTAAAAATAGAACATTATCAATTCTTGCTGGTTTCATTTTTGAAAATCATCTTTGCATGCACCAGAAATTACCAATACCAAAGAAAATAACAGTCTTTAGAAAAAGTGATGGCAAGAAAGAGCTAAGAGAATGGAAATGATTTGTAAGACATCTGAAATATTGACAATGGCGGATAGAGAGATCTATTTGTTTTGTTCTCATGGTCTATGCATAGATAAAATTGTAAATTTAAACAAACACTTTTATACCTTGCATCGTACAATGTCGTATAGGACTAACCATATTTTGTTGAAGTTTGTATTTTGCATTTGTTTATAATCATTTGCAAAATATATTAATGCCAGAAAATATATTTATACTAGAATTCCAGAGGACAAAAAAAAGCAGAAATAAAGTAAAAGCGTCAGGAAAAAGAAAATAAATTTTTCTAAATATATCACAGTAAAATGTGATATATGTTTGCCATTTCTTTTCACTTTTTGGGGGGGCTCTAGGGGAAGATACCCTAGAATTAGTTCAGAGAGGATGCAGTCACACACCAACAGACTGGCTTGAGATATCAATATATCTCAGCAACTTGAAATAAAGTGATATTTTGTCAAGTTTCTTGCTAGGATAGTGCTAGTCTGCACTCAAACACCTCAGAATTACGGGTGGTATAGCTTTTATGTACATAACTTGAAGACAGGATCTGAGAATTGCAAATACTGAAGACATGGGAAGCTGGAAAGTGCTAACTCTGATCCTCGACCATGCCAGATAGTATACTTTCAATGTTTCTGATCTGGGACCTGACCTCATGCTTACAGTCACACTCACACATACAACTACACTTGTTACACATCTTGGAAGAGTCTCCCGACTCGGATAGGAGAGACTGGGAGTAATCAAGCGGTTGGGAAACATCGCTGCTCAAGAGTTCATTGATGAAGGCTTCTGTTGAACAACTGTTGCTTCTTTCTGGAGCCCGCACGACCGGTACATCATGGTTTTTCTCCCGGCTTGAAACAGCGTCGGCAGATGGAGGAGAGAAAACATCGTCTGAAAGCTGGCTGCTTGTGCTTGGTGGACCATGCATCAAGTTAGGAGTCTCAGCAAGCGTTGCAGGAATCGGCTTGACGGTATTAACAGTTGAGGTCGGCGCAGCATTGGCCACTGTTGGTGCTTGGTATACAATATGCTGTCCTGCTGGAACCGTAGGCATGGCTGTACCATTTAGCTGTGTTTGTACGGTACCTAGCTGGGGCTGTGGTGGTTGCATTATAACACTTTGAAGGGGTATGCCCATACCCTGAGCCATTTCTAGTGGTACCATCTGTGCACCGACTAGATTGCCAGTTGTAAAGTACTGAGGGATGAGATAGGTGTTGGAAAGCCCTGTGGCACCAGGTGTCTGCACCAAGGTACCACCTGCAGGGGGTAATCCACCTAAGATCTGAATGCCACCCTGGGGAGTGATTGAGACTGGTAAAGCAGTAGGCTGGGCTGGATGCTGACGTGCAGGAATGACCTGGGGTTGGGGTGGGGCTTGGGGTTGAGGCGTCGCTACTGTCAATGTCCGTTCGTCGTTGGCGATACCTCCTGTGATGATGTGAACTTGAGGGTGCATCTGAGGTTGAATTACTGAGCTAGGTGGATTGGTGGTAGCACTGGACGCAGAAGCAGGTTGTTGTAACTGTTTAAAAAAATATAAAAAACAAAACAAAATAGAAGATGCTTCAAAACATGATTGTTACACAGAAAAAAATACACCAAAAACATTTCCAATTTCTCCTACTCTTCTTCATTCCAAATTCAAATTTGTGTTGAACCTGACAGCAGTTCAGGTTTCTTTATCCACTCTGTTTTGTGGGTGGCCCATCATCTCCAGTACCAAATCTAGTATTTTGAACCTGGCTCATAAAACTTTGATACCTTGGTTAACTCTAAAAAAAGAAACAAAATCCTGACCTGTCATACATTCATCATCTTTGACTTCTAATTAGCTAGATTGCCCATATCAGCAAGACTGATGTGAAATCAGGCAAATAGAAGTACAAGAAAATAATCTAAGACAAAGCTGTGACTATTGCCAACATGCCTTCAGAAGGGCACCAGCTAATTCGGCACATTTGACAGTTCAACCACTGCCATATTCAATTGCTTGGTTGTCTAATCAGAAGTGTTGGAATGCAGATTTATGGTTATGATTAGAATTGAGGTTGGGCTTAGATTTGATACAAAATTCACATTTTAGAGAATTCATACAGGATTACTGCCTGGACAAATCAACCTGAAATTTCAGAAGGCATTTGAGTTTTAAGAGTGCCCAAAGTGCCCAGTTACCCTGGCCCAATTTAGAAACACCCCTCTTACTTTAGCAGTCAGCGGCATAGATTGCTGCACGGGTTGTTGAACTGCCGCTGGTTGAGTGGTTTGTGGTTTAGGCACCAGAGTCTGCAGGACATCGGGTGTGATAACCAGCTGGGTAGGAGCTGATGAAGATGAGCCGCCCTGGTTGATGGTGATGACAAGGTTTTGGTTTCCATCCCCGGTAGGGACATTTTGGACTGTCACTGTCTGGGAAGTGGAAGCTGTGGATGATACAGTTTAAAGATTACCAATTGTTTTCTATTTTTATGGATAATAACCACCATGGATGATTACTCTCAATGGATCATAATAGTCCTTTCAGACTAGGGATTCAAGATTTATTCCATTCTATTGGTAAGATAATATTCAGGACTGTAAGATACTAAAAACAAAGTTATGAAACAATGCATTTATTGCAAAATGCAGAATCAGCCCCCCCCCCCCCGTCTTTGATCCCCATGACCATTGACATTTGATCCTCAGCATTATACAGTCTAGATGATAGATGATAGATGATTGTTTACCTGCTTTAGACACCTCCTGCTTGACCTGCATCTGAGTTTCAGCTTGGGGTATCTGTATGGAAGGTGCGGGCGCAGCCACAGGGGGAGCCTGTAAAACAATCGGCTGACCATTCTCTAAAGTGATGTCTTGAATCTGCAGGTATTTCCAAGTTCATGAATTATCAAAGTTAAAGTGGAGTAATAATTAAAATCTTTAAAATAAATGAAAAATGTAATTTTGACAGTGAGTGTGTAATGGTGTCCAGACAAGTATGCGTCAGGATTAGTAAGGGGGGAGAAGGGTACAGCAGAATGAGGATTACATGTAGACAGGTGGAGTTGCATGAAATGAGAAACACTGACAGGCAGAATACAAGGGGTAAGAGAAAGACACACAAACAGTAATTTATTTCCCTGCCCTACCGTGACAGTACTATCTGGGAAACATATGCCATTACCATGGCAACAGATGTTCATGGAACATAACCTGGGGGTGGGGTAGGAAAGGGAATTCTTCTTATGAATATTATGCAACCACATACATGTAGCTATGTACTTGACTAATTTCATTATACCAGTCATATGTTCTTTCACACATCTTCTTTATGCATTGTAAAATACTACACAGGCTTAATATGTTGTTCCATGAGGGCTCGCATGCCTCTGGGCAATAGTACTGAATTTTACTTTTGCGAGCCCTGGCCCATGGAAAAACCGTTATCTTCTTTTCTTTCATTTCTACTTTATCCATATTTAATTATTTGATTTCAAATTGTATTTAGGTAATTACATTGTACAATTTTTGTATTTTTTATGGCCAAATAAATAATGATAAGTATTTTCTACTGTTATTCTTGTTGGAAGCAGCAAACATTTATGGTCAAAATGTTCATATAAGCCAACCTACCTTTGGTGTTTCGCTAGAGGATGCTTGGATGACTTCAGTGGAGGAAGATATACCCATACCAAGAACTCCACTCAGTGTATTAAGTATCTGAGCAGCCACCTCATTGCTAGCCTGTAGTAAAAAATAATGAGAATGAGATGAAACTTGTCTTCTTAGATTTACGAAACAGTTGAAAACGTACTTGTATCCAGGATACATGTAGCTTTTTAAGTGACATTGTAAATTGATCTACTGTGTAAACGCTATGATATAGTGTACTATGTATAGTAAATGCCTCATAAATGCCTTATTATTATCATTATGATAAACTCCTGAATAAAACACCAAGGCTCATACTTAAAGCTACGAAGGATTACCAGTATACAGTGTATACAGTATAATGGTATCATAGCACAGTCCAATGTCCTGCACATATTCTGTAACAACTGCTGTTCAAAATTAGTGAGGTATGGGAGGTTTTAACACTCCAAATGAATGCCTATCATCTCATTTGATATTGCACATGTAAAATTATATGCTCAGGAGACTCTTGCATAAAAGAACAACAACTCTGGTCAATTTTTTTTGCCAGAGTTTTTTTACTGTGTTTTTGTCATTGGTATATGTTTGATTTGTGTCTCAGTTTCTGTTTATTTGACAAAGTTTTTCTGGTAAAAGTTTTATGCAACAGGGCGCAGACGGCACAATGCTGCTTCGGTCGATATTTTCCTGCAATCCAACACTGAAGTGGACTAAACACTGCCAAATAAACATGGTGAGCAAAATTTTGACTCACATCCTGGCTCCACAACACGAATACATCTCGAAATGTGGATCCACTGAATTCAGCTCAATAATCAAGTCATCAATTTACCTGAACGACTTGCTCTTCCAACGACTGCTCATCGTTACCGCTCTCAGCTACGTCTCCATCATCACCATCTCTACCATCACCCCCAGGGCTATCACCTCCTCCCGATGCCTCCCCCTCCTCCTCCCCCTCATCCTGATGATCCCCATCGGTATCCATCGTGGAGCTACTAGCACCATCCTGCTTCTCATGCCCCTTCTGGTGGCTCTTGAGACTGTACTGTGTGGTGAAGGCACGCTTGCAGCCGTACTGTGGGCAGATGAACGGCTTCTCACCTGGAGAATCAAGAGAATTTAGCAAGAAAATCATTGTTGCTGCACTCAACCCAGGTGAGGTAAATGGGGACCCGGCAGGTATCTATTCCTGGAGACACATAAGCGCGCAACACCCGCGCTGCCTAAGCTGCTGTAGAGCATAGACTTTCCATAAAGTGATTAGTGCTAGAAGTATGATTATTATTATCATTAATGCAGGCAAAAAACCCCAGAACTTGCAGATCAACAGTTGTATACACAAACTGATACTAACTGGTGCATAAGTGGGTTTTGTGTTACCGTAAGTCTATCCCTAAGTTCAAAGTTACCATATCAATTCAGGAAGCAATCGAAAAGAGACATCTTCCTCAAATTTTGAGCGTGAAATAAGATAGTGGTGATATAAATGGGCTGTTTGTGCAGATTGTTATTGCAGTTTGTGCAGATTTTTATTGAGATTTTTCAGAAATCTTTCAATGCATCTACATGTACATGTATCTCATATGATTTTATTTTAATTTTTGCTCTGCATCAAAAGTTAATTTGGCCGGACCACAAAATGATGTTACTTTGACCTTAATGCATGGTTTTCCTGCCAAATTGTACTTCTCACTGTTCAATACACTTGGACATCAATGACATCATCAAACATACATGTACACTTTAGACCTCCATTGGGAAACATTGCACTTCAGTACACAAACATTGTCATCAACTTTGAAGGGGAATGAAACCTTTAAAACAATAGGCTTGTGTCAAAACAGAAAAATCAAAGAATAAGAACAAAGAAATTTTCAGAAAAATCAGACAAATAATGAGAAAGTTATGAGCATTTGAATATTGCAATCACTATTATGCTATGGATATCCTCCCATTGGCAATGTGACAAGGATGTGTGATGTCACATGTGAACAACTTTCCCTTTGATGAACTATAAAATACACTGTACCCCCAAAATGTCTCTTTTTGCTTTTTCTAATATGGTGATACAAACTCTTGATCCATGATGTATTCTTTAAAAATCTGTATCACATGCCTCCTATAGAAAGAACACATGATCTATGATAGATGTGATAAAAGAAGCAGTTTAAGTTAAAGACATACTAAAGTAATGGGGAAAGTTGTTCACAAGTGACATCACACATCTTTGTCGCAATGCCAATTTGAGGATCTCCACAGCACTAGTGATCGCAATATTCAATATATTGCTCATAACCTCTTCATTATTTGTCTGATTTTTCTCAAACTTTTGTTGGTGTAATTCTTTGATTTTTCTGTTTTCACAGAAGCTATCTTGTTCCAAAGGTTTCATTCTCCTAAATGAAAGAGAGAGCGATAGAGGGGAAGAGACAGAGAGGGGAGAAGAGAAGACTACATGAACATGCTAATCTATCAAAGTTACCTGTATGGGTTCGTATGTGTGTCTTCAGATGATGACTGGCAACAAAAGCCTTTCCACAGCTTACAAAGTCACACCTGTGCAGAGACAAATTGAGATGAGAGAATGAAATTAAAAGTATGGAACTTTCCAGTACAGACCAAGTACTTATAATGACTGGCTATGATATCAGTGCAAACTCTTACAGATACAAGTACATGTAATGTAGTACCACTTTTCTTGAATAGATAATAATG
Source organism: Lytechinus variegatus (assembly GCF_018143015.1). Taxonomy (NCBI): domain Eukaryota; kingdom Metazoa; phylum Echinodermata; class Echinoidea; order Temnopleuroida; family Toxopneustidae; genus Lytechinus; species Lytechinus variegatus. Next base: position 10,821,445 of record NC_054743.1, read on the forward strand.
TACTTGTAACTTTTATTGTTCAGGGTAGTTTCAGTAATACTAATTTTGGCTTAAGAAGTGAAAATCTGCTGCACTGTACAATGTACATTCATGACATTATTAGAGTGGGGTTGAATTGTGCAGTGTATGAAGTCCGTTTGAAACAAACCCAGTAAAAAATACAAGAAAAAAAAGTTTTGATCAATGCACATGAACAAGAAGAAGGAAAGCAAAATAATGTACACGTACTCCTGTAACAGAGAATATTATCATTTTCAGACTTTTAAAAAACAATTACAAACATTTAGATTCAAGGTGAGAAAACTTTCACCAATCACATGTTATGAAAGAATCCCTGTGAATTAAAAAAAAGGTCATTCCCATTATAGAGAAAACACTTTTTTTGTACAATATTGTAAAATGTACCTGTGACATTCCAATATTCCAATGTGTTCTTAAACAAACAAAATAAAAAGAAATTAGAAAACTCAGACCAACTGTGCACTTCTTCTTTCATAAGACCCAACCCAGTTCCAACACTGAACATGCATGCGATGTACAGTGTACGTGTGAAAATGACGTCAATGCGGTAATAATTTAATAACAAAACTTGCTCATCGCGAGTCGGACATCTGGTTCGACCTGATGAACATATTAATTTACTTTACAAGGATGAGCAAAGGGGAATGCAAGTAGGTTACTAACAGTCCAAGGGTTTAGACAATCCACCTGTCTTTTCATTCATTAAAAAACAGGGATACTGTGATCACTGACATGGCTTTCAATCTCATGGACTTCCAACATAAAGAAATCACCTGCTCACTTCAATTAAAGGCTACACAAAGTTGCAACTCAACTCCATGCGATATTACAGTTGTACATGTACAATTAAATTGGTTTTTATTTTATTCAAGTCCAATGTCAGTACACTGTCAATTTCTTTTATCATTTCCTTAAATCTTCCAAAGGATCAATCATAAAACCTTGGGCTTTATACTTCCTTGTGACAAAAAAATGATGAGTTTTACTTTTTTACGGTGCTTCCCACAATAAACAGTGTACAGACTATAATAATTTTACTTGATGGGACTTTGTGGAATCTACTAGGAGCAATGTTTACACTGTACACGTGCTCCCAAAATGCACACTGCATGCAGTGTGCATTAATGCAATTCATGCAAACAAAATTGTAGTTTGTACTGAGTTGTGTACACTTCCTTCCTCCTCTTTAAAATGTTTCTTCAATTCTTCTGTTTGTAAACATACACGTACTATCAAAGTTCAACTTACTAGTACTTAAAATGACCCTGAAAATTTGCAAGTAATGGAAAAGCTATCTGATCACTACTCGTCTCTATGTTTTTAGATGTTTAAATTCTTTTCTCTGTACATGTGCTTTCATCACATGAAAACATCCTGCCAAGAAAACACATTCCTTCTACAAAAAAATGCCCAATCTCTGAAACTAATACACATGTGTACGTATACCTGTCATCCTGACATGATGAACAGTATGTTTGATAAAATAATTCATTGGCAAGAAGGGATTATTTCATGCCCCTTTTAATTATTTGCTGATATTTTGAGTTTTAATTGAAATTTCAAATTAATTTTTGCATCACTGGAGAGCCTACGATGAAATCTTTCAATAGTTGAACAAAGAAATACAGGTCATATTTTAAAATTACCCAAAGTCCCTTCTTGTTGGAAGCAAATAAATTGTACATGTATATATACTCACTTATAAGGGCGTTCTCCCGTGTGTGTTCGTACATGTTTTCTAAGATCACTGAGTGTAGTGAATACCTTGCTACATCCTTCCTCGTCACAGTTGAATGTGGTTCCAGTATGGATTCTCTGGTGAGCCTTCAACCTGTAATAAATTAACAAAGACTTAAATTTCATTGAAACAAAACAAAATGATAAATAGGATACAAAGCGACAAAAAATTCATTTAAACATCAGTAAATACAAATTAAAGTATAGTTGGCAAATAATTGTAACAATATCTAGATAAAAATATTTAAAGGTTGTATTCTCATAGCATTGGTTAGTAAACCCTACTCCAAGAATTTTTTTTCAAAGCATGTAATTACCAGGGAGGGGCCATTATAGGCCCCCCCCTCGAGATCTTGGCCATGGGTCGCACGATTGCCTCAAAATTTTGCACAAGGGTCAAAGAATTATGTAATAAAATTGTATTTATAACTAAATTTACGAAAAATCATTAATCTAAGCTTATTTATGCAAGAAATCAAAGATTTTGGCATTTCTCAATGAATAAAGTCTCTGGAATAGCAATTTTTGGTATACAGTATATGAATTCCCTCATCAATTCCTGAAAAAAAAGATAGGTTGTGGTAGTTATATTATTTATTAAATATATGCACTTCATTGTTTTTCAGTTTATGTATTTTGTCAAGCATTTTCAAATGCGTATGTGTGTGTGTGAGTGTCATATTAAAGGCGTTACGGTTAGGAAGTACACTGTACGGCCAAAAATTTGACAGGGGGGCCATTATGCCCCCCCCCCCCACCCCCGGAGTATTAGGGTTAAACTCTTGGGGATCTGATTTACCAAAACTAAACATACAGCCTACGCTGTGGGTAAAATACTTTTTCAAATGTTCCAGAAGGAAAGACTATAGAAAATCAATCTAGATAAATCTAGATACAGTACATGCTCATAATACAGGACTTAAACTTGGTATTCCCAGATACATGTACCGGTATGTACATTGTGAATTATGAAAAGGAAACTGAAAATTGCTCTTTAGTCTTTCTTCTTAATATTATTGGAATCAGTTTCATTATGGATGTTTTGCTTTCCTTTTTGACACATGATCATATCCATGTTTATCTTGTATTTTCTCCTTTCTTTTTTTTCTTTTTTTAATGGCTACGGTACTTTAAACCTTCAATTGTCTGCAGCATACAGTATGTGTTTACAGTGCAGACTACAGTACACTGTACATGTTCATCTCAAAGATGAACGTTGCTTGCATGTGATATGTTCATACTACATTTTAGGGCTAAAAGGCCCGATGAAATGTTACTTGTGTCTGTTGATGGTACATTCTGTACATACATGTATGTACAGTATGCTGATCTAAATCTACATGTAGGGCATTTTCCAAGAAAAGGTCACCCAAGGAGACAAAATTTTATCTCTATTTTTAAGAAGTTATTTTCGGTAGAAATACAAAAGCCCAAATGTTGAATTTCAAAATTTCATTAAGAAAACTATGAAAATACATGTGGGGCACCTAATTTGTATAATTGGTAAAATGGGGGTTAACTGAACAATTATAAAAACTCATAGAAAATGAAAGCATACATGTAACTTGTGAAATTTAATCATAAGTGGGACATGGCCCGGGGGCCACTTCCATTGACGAGTGGATACCATGCGCAACCAAGTCCAAGTCCATGGGGTTCCTAAAAACACCCTAAGCAAGTATTTTTCCATATATTCTGAAATTGCACCCCTTAACAAGTATTGGCGTGTGAAACCATACCCTTACAAGTATTGGAAACAAAACGATACCCTTGGCAAGTACAGTATTCCTTGAATTGAACCCCTAAACAAGTACAGCAATATTTTAATGTCACAAACGTCGGTTTTACCATTACCTACATCATTGGGCTTGGTACCTCCCACAGCTCGCGCAAATCAGACAAAAAATGTAGCGTTGACTGTTGGGCAAAAAGTACATGTACATGTACATCCTTCATTTCATAATATTTTAGTCTTTTTACCGCTGCAAATCTGACCCTAAACACGTAGCTTTCCTTGTGAAATAGATACCCTTTTTTCATTGAGTGTTTTTGACACCCTTATTATGTTATGTACGTAACATGCACTATCTTGAAAAAGACATCCTTTTTACATGTTTTTTTGGTCGCGCATGGTATCCACTTGTCAATGTAAGTGCCCCAACCCTCCCCCTGGGACATGGACCCCTGAACAGCCTATTACTTTTGACATTTTACCCTCAAAAGTTTTGAGGGGAAAAAAGTTGTGTCATCTAGCAAATGAGGTCTTGTCAAAGGATGGAATGTACACATACAGTACCATACATGTAACATTTTGAGGAAGCTTTATTTCTCAGAAAAAGTTTGTATTGTTGCATCTGTAGGAAGTTCTACTGGTAATTTATTGAGTACTGGTATGAAAATGTTATTCCACAAAATGTTTCAAAAATTTATCTTACTTTTTAATAAAGATAAAAAAATGTAATGTTCATGGCACAAGATGTTACATATGGGACATTTGTACACGATGTTGATGGGGGAAATGAATATGAAATTGTGTACATGTACAAAGTGAATGGAGAAACAAATTTAAAGATGCACTCAAAAAAGTGATTTATATACATGTACCTTAGTTTTCAAAGACTGATTTGTGATAAATATGGAATTTACAAAATGATTAAAGCAAAGATATACAAAATTAACAAAATGATGAAAATGGAAAGATTTGAAAAATAAACACAATACATGTACCCGGTACCAAAGAAATTCATGAAAACATGAAAAATAAAGAAAACAAATTATTGAAATGGCTAATTTCCTTTTCAGTCATATCAAATATGCACTAGAACATTTTAAAAGAAAAAAAACTCTTAGTTATTTACTTATTTCCATTTTGAAATTATTTGAATTTTAAAAAATTATGGGGAAAAATATATGGGGACAAAATGTCCCATACAAAATGCATTATTCCTTTGTTAAATTAGAGTCTGTATAAGGGTTTTGCCTTTATGACATGAAACTTGCCTTTGATATACCTAAGTGTTATGATTTTTTATCACACAAGTGTAATATAAGTTGTCAAATTAAATGCTTTCAGAGAATTCTCAACTTGAAAAAAGAAATGTTTTGTTTCTGCATCCCATGCGTCATGCCAGATGGTTTTCTCTCTCAATGGTCAAAGTCAAGGTCATATGTCAACAGTACCATCATGAGGGTACGGTATTCAATCCAAGTCATTTAACACTAGTTTTCAGGTCATTACAGCCTCTGAAATGTACTACATGTATACGTAACACGCGCAAGATCTTGGACAAAACCCACTGCAGAAGAATGCAGACCATAAAGTCAGGTTAACTTACCATAGACCATGGTTAAACTCTGTGCTAAAATTATGGGAAGCCAAAAGTGTCAATTTTTTTTTATTAAGTTGCATGTTTCTTTAATATATGTCTACTCTGCTCTTTCCTGATTCAACAATGGTGAAGACAAGCATCTATTTATACTTCCTAGACAATTATGAATGATTTGAAAGCCAAATGAGCTGAAATGTGATTTATCTACCGTTAGTGATTTATGTATAACAATTGGCTCTCCAGACTTAAACCTCAACTTTAAACCAGAGTTTAATTTAAACCCGACATCGGAATATGGGCCAAAGACTAAATGTACACTGTAGAGTACATTTATTGTTTACTCATTGTGACGTCAGTGCAAATTACATGTCGAATAAAACATGCACAGAAACAGTGTACATGTACAAATAGAGGTCTTGTCGCTGGTACATGTACTATCAATAGTCAGGATTCTTTAATGGAACATGTACCTCGGCAACCCAGACAAGTTTCCCAGAATTGAAATACATGTACATGTACCATACTAAAATTGGTTTCAAACATTCATGTACATTGTACAAGTAGGCCTACATGTACATGAGATAGTAAACAAATCCAGTACCTGGTACATGTATCTTTCAGTTTAATCATTAACAATTCCCTACATGTACATGTACATGTATGGGACATGTACATGTATGCACTTTGCACTGGCTATACTGTAAGGAACATTATTACAGGCTACATGTATCTAAATGTTTTTGTTTTTGTTTTGGGTATTTTTTTTATTAAAAGAAAACAAAACTGAAGAATATTCAGAACATTTTGGTGAAAATAGTCAAATTGACTGGTAGCCAAATAATAAAAATGACCCCCCCATTACATGTAGTACAGTTGTACATGTACATGTACATGTACATTGTACGTGTATGCACTGCACCCATGTAACCTTGAGATGGCTTGCTAATGATGACTTGCAGAAATATACATGTAGCTGACTGGAAGATCAATAACCCAGAAATTTGAGGGAGAATGGATGTATTGAAGATCCAGTCCACCCCAACAAAAAGGTGATTAGATTATAAAGAGAAAAATCCGACAAGCATAACACTGAAAATTTCATCAAAATCGGATGTAAAATATTTATAAGAAAGTTATGACATTTAGAAATTTCGCATTTTATGTCAAAACAGTATACAAATATGAACATCCTTGCCTGTATGCAAATGAGGAGACTGACGACATACATGTACATTGTAATTCACTCACTATTTCTTTTGTATTTATTTTTATAAAACAATGGTCGCATTTCATAAGTTGGGTATGAACAATTTTCCACACAATGCCATGGATAATTGTTGTTACATCACAGCATCTCGACCAAATTTTTTGAGTAAGATCTCATTTCGAACTAGAACTATAGGCCAAATATATTACTATGAATTATGTAGATCAATAAAATATCAGGAACAAAAACTATAGCACATTAAGTTTGAAGTAAGAGGGGTGGCGGAGCCGCTGGATGCGGTGAATGATAGAATATTAATTAAACTTTAAATTAACAACTTACTAAACAATGATTAATTCCTCTCTGAATATGTGGACTTTGGTATAAATTAAATACTACATGTATGGTTCAGTCAGGTTGGTCATTATTGTAAAATCTAAAAAATAAATATTGTATAATGCAAACAATAAAAAAAAAAATGGTGAGTAATACCCTTTTCATAAACCTATCCTCCAATTAGCCGCCTAAGAGTAATGCGGATAATTCAATAAAAATTGCGTTCACAAACTCCGAAAATAAGCCGCATTATTTTTACGAGCGCTCGTCCTGAAAAAGGTGGATAATCGTCATGACAACTGGACAGGCCCCCTCCGATGCGGATGTGTTGGTAAAGGGTGACCTTGTGACCGCACCATGGCATTTATCCGCATTATTTGGAAATGCGTTCATAAACTCAAAATCTTGTCCCGATGCTGCTATTATGCGGATAATAGCAGCATCAAAATAATGCAGATTACTCTTGTCCTCCTCCAATTTTACGACCAAATTATGCTGCTATTAGCCGCATAATTGGGTTTATGAAAGGGGTATAAAAGACATCATCAACTGTCTCATTTACATTTCAATGAGTTGTGCATATCACTGTTTCGTGAAAAATAAGTGAAACTTTAAAATGTCATAACTTTCTTATTATACAATGAACATCTGATTTTGTTGATATGTTCACTGGGAGTGTTATCTTAGTTTAATTTTTCTCTATTTATTCAAACCAACATCTTTGTGGGGTGAACTTGAACTATTAAAGGCCCTTATTCTGAACTCAGGTTTAAATTAAACCCTGATTTAAAGTTGTGGTTTTACTAAGGAGAGCCAATTGGGGCACAAATAGGTACATTAAAGGACAAGTCTACCCGAAAAAAAGTATGAATAGAAAGAGAGCAAAAATCCAACAAGCATAACACTAAAAATTTCATCCAATTGAGATAATAAGAAATGACATTTTGAAATTTCGCTCGATTTCACGCAAGTTATGTATGCACATCCTGATAGGTATGCAAATGAGTAGACCAATGACGTCATCCTCCACTCACTATTTCTTTGTATTCTATTACATGTATATGAAATATTCTGATTTTCTCCCCCTTGTCATGAGAAATCGAGTTTTATTCCATTCCTCCCTGAACATGTGGAATTACATGTAACACTGTTTAACATTATGTGGTTCAGTCAAGTTTTACATTTATAGGCCTATTGTCAAATTTGTAAACATTGAAATATTGTACATTATTCAAACAATAAAAAACAAAAGAAATAGTGAGTGATGGACATCACCAACTCTCTGCATGTCACTAAGTTGTGCATATAACTGTTTTGAGAAAAATATGTGAAACTTTAAAGGTATTGTTTAACTTTGTGAGCAGCCGATTTAAAAAAATTCTCAAACCAAGATGAAACATGTGTACAAGTGCATGTATTAGAACTAATAAACCCTGAAAACAACCATTATTGAGAATGAAAAGCTAAAAAACATAAGAAATATTAATAGAAATAGATTTTTTTTTAATTTTTGGCTACCCATAATTTTGGCAGAGTTAGACCATGGTCTACATGTAAGTTAAACTTTAGAACTTCAGAAATACAGGCCATACTCTTTAACCATATGACACATGTGTATTAAAAAAAACAGAATCATGTCTGGCCATTCTACTGAAGAGTTCTACAGGTAACTTCCCCTATTTCTGCAAGGTACTGTACATTACTGTCAATTGAATTTTTAAAAGGAGTCATCACATAACCCCAGAAGTATGGATCATGTTTTAATACTGAAAAGAAGTACCTGTACACAATACACATACATGTACATGAACATCACTTGAAATCTAAGGGGGGGGGGGTGTCAAAGCATTTTTTTTTGGGGGGGGGGGTTCCAGAAAGAAGAAAATTTAAATATAATCTAAATTACTCCACTGCAGAATAATAATTATAGGGAAATTAATATGAACACTACATGTATAATAATAAAATTAAACATTTTTACTCTTTTTTTGTCAATTACTCCTCAAGTTCTTTAATTCATCATTGCAGAGGTACATGTAGATTAAACACTGCCTCCTTAAACTTATTAAAGCATGAAGGAAGCTGACAAGAAGATAGACCTGGAAGCTTGACAGCTGATTCAGCATACTTCCAGAGTATTTGGAGTATTAAGGTAAGGTAAGGTAAGATCTATTACTCTCTTGTCTTTCTTTCCGTCTTCCATTGCTCCTTAGTCATTCTGCAAACTGGATTTGGCGCATGATAAATCATAATACATACATGTAACACCCACCCCCACAAGCACACACTGAAAAAAATCTGAAATATGAATCAAATACAAAAAATAAGAGTCATTATATTTAACAGTTCCAAAGTCCAATTCACCACTTCAGCACAGAAAAATACAATGTACATACCGCAATAAATATATAGATTTATATACAATATGTACATGTACATGTAGGAGGTCATGAAGTTTTGATGGGCTTCTAATAAATTTTCAAATAATTAAAATTATGGGCAAGTCCTAGAAAAGGTCACCCTACATGTAGAAGGCAAAATTTCATCTTTAATTTATCTTTGGTGGGGTAAGAAAGCCCAAATGTTGAATTTTAAAATTTCATTGAGAAAAATTTGATAATATGCATATTTATGCTAATTTGGGGCACCTACATGTAATTTGCATAATTGGTAAAATGGGCGTAATGTATGGGACAATTACAAAAACTCAGAAAATCAAACAAAACTTTTGAGATTAAGTCATAGGTGGGACATGGACCCCCTAACATCTTATTACTTTAGGGGGAAAAAAAGTGGTGTCATCTAATTAATTATGCAAATTAGGTCTTGTCCAAGGATGGAATGTCCCATACGTAACATTTTGAGGATGTTTTTTTAAGTTATTTCTCATAATACAATACTTGTATTGTTACATTTCCGGGAAGTTCTAATTTATAAAGTATGAAAATGTTATACCCCAAAAATTTTCAGAATAGAGTTCACCTTTTAATTAAAAGTTAATTAAAAAATTGTTATGTATGGGGCGTTTACACACAATGTCAATGGGCAGATTTGTATACAAAGTGAATGGAGAAAAACAAATTTCAAGAGTGCTCTAAAGAGTGAATATTTACCTTTTCTTTAGTTTTTAAAGACTGATTTGTTATAAATACTGATTAATGAAAACAATTGAAGCAAAAAAATTGTGAAAATGGAAAAATATGACAAAAATAAAAAACAATAGAAATACATAAGAAATTCATGAAACCATGAAAAACAAGAAAAAAAATGTTGAAATGGCTAATTTCCTCTTCAGTCATATCAAATAAATATGTCTCAATAGAACATTTTAAGACTGAAACTCTTATTTCTATATTTTGAATTATTTCAATTTTTTTAATTATGGGAAAATTGTGTACGTTCTCTATGGAGACAAAATGTCCCATATACGTAACTGTCCCATACGTAACATGTCATTAATTTGTTTAATTAGAGTCTGCAATTAGAGGGATTTCGCTTATGACATGAAACTTGCCTTAGATATACTAGAGTATTGTGACTTTTATCACAGTAAGTTTACAAGTTGTCAAATGAAATACTTTTAGAGAATTCTCAACTTGAAAAAGATGTTTCAGAAATTGTCTTTTTTCTGATTCCTATACGTAACCGCCCATCTTTTCCCGCTAAAAGGTCAAGGTCAAATGTCACCATTTTTTGCATGATTATTCTTCTCCTAGATGTCTACCATCATGAGGGTATTCAATCTCATCAAAGTCATTTAACACTATTTTTCAGGTCATTAAAGCCTCTGAAATGTCCCATACGTAACACGCGCAAATTCTTGGACTTGCCCATATGCTGAAATAACAGACAAAAGAAATAAGATATGTAAAGTTAAACAATAAATTAAATTTTATGTAGGATCTAGAGTCTAGACCCGATTTTGACTTCTTTCTCAGGCTCAGCTCACCTGTACAAAGTGTTGAAAGACTTTTCACAGCCTTGCTTGTCACATGAATATGGCTTCTCTTTCGTATGAACTCGAACATGGATTTTCTTGCTGTAAGATGTGAGGAAAGCTTTCCCACATCCTTTCTCTTCACAGACAAAATGATAGTCCCCTGTATGAGTTTTGATGTGGGTCTTGAGATTACCGGCAGTACTGTATGAACGAGTACACTGCGGATAGTCGCAAACAAATCTCTTTTCCTTCTTGTTCTGTTTAGTGAGGCTTGTTTCAGCCATTCCCTTCTCACAATCTTCATCGTAACAAACCTCGCTGTAGTCGCCCGGGTGAGACTTCTGATGCGAAAGAAGAGTGTCTGCCGAACTGTATTTTTTGTCGCAACAGTCAAAGTGACAATGGAACTTTTTTATTTCCTTCTTTTTAGTTTGGGGGTTTTTTGTTTCAAGCGTTAGAGTAGCACCTTCTATATTTTCAGCGCGAGGCATGAATGCATAGCCAGGCATGATCTGCATTTGGATTTGATCCGCAGATATTGTATGCTGAATGTACCCATCACCGGCGAAATCTCCACCGGCGCCAACCCGGTCGCGATCGTCACATTCTCCATCGCCTCCCTCAGCGTCTCTAGAAGTTGTATCATGACCATCAATCATTACCGAAGTTCGATCATACCCACTGGTTTCAATGTCCATTTCCTGCTCTTCGTTATCATGCAGCATATCCTCCATTTCAACTCGAAATTGCCCCATTTCTTCAGCAGTCATTTCACGAACAAGCTCCACAACTTCAGCCATTTTGAACTCAGTTGCGTCATGAGTTATTTATTATTACTCACCGTCTTCTTCGGATACTCGCTTTCCGGTCGCGTCGGAAAACAACCTACGGTACACCGTACTTTACACGCATTGTCAATGGGAATATCGACCGGATATAATCTTTTGAAACCGGGCAAGCCGAATATCTGTACAAACTAGACCAGTCAGTGCATTCAGCCGTCACAATCAAGAAAAGGTATGTCTTAATACTTTATAAAATAAAACAATTTTTTGTTGTTTTCCTCGTTTAGAGAATGAACCTTATCGTAAATCATTTACTGTCGATCCGTTGATGTATTATAGACAGCTAATTATACCAAAGCGAAGTCTAGTTTATGGGTTCAAGATAATAGCAGTCGTTCAGATTTTATTACCCCTATCCGATGTGTAATTTAGGAGCGAGGGGTGTCCTGTGGCCACGCCCATTGCACTCGGCAGGTGCAATGAAAATTTATTTGAAAATCATGCTTACGAGAGAGAAATGCGGTACAAAATGCGCCCACACTCATTGCATTTTCTGGTGTAAACTGAACTTTGTACGCTATACTAATGGAATTCTGTATATGCCATTCATTCAATGAACAAGGTTATGATATTGTGCTTAACTGTCTGAATCATAATTTTGCTTTGTATTGTCAGGGAGCTGGTTTACCAAACTGCTCAAATTTTCTTTGCACGAGGACAATAACAGGATCAAACTTGACACTGAACATGGTAGCTCCAACACACAGTCCCCTAGGTGTAGCCTACATATTTGTCTGTACTGCATGAAAAGAACAGAGGCATTTTGGCTTTAATTATACTGTGGATGCATGCCTTTGAAATCAGACTTAGTCTCTGTTATACAGTAGATAGAAAATATGTCACTTGGCCTCCTAGTAGGATGGGAAGATCATGCCCTGGCCCCTGTTGCATAAAGTAAAAAGTTACTGTTATGGTAATTTTGCAATTCAATGGTAACTAACTACCATGGTAACAGTGATCAACATGCCAATCAGAATCAAGGATTACATGGAAGTTACTGTTACTATTGGATGACAACTTTTATGCAACAGGGCATAGAACTTGTATTTCACAAGTAGACAGGTATCTCAATTTCATCTTGTTCTTTCTTGAAACTGGATGCTGGATGCATTATTCTTGAATAAAAATATATATATAGGCCTGAAGACAAACAGCCTTTCATCTTTTATTCAAATTTAGAGCCAGATAATATATCCTTGTTTGCTGCCAATCAGATTTGGTTAATGACAATTCTATTTATATCAAAAAGATTTGAATTTAATCCAAAATAATACTGATCAATAATCACAGCTAAGGTATTGTAACTCCCTGCGTGTGTACTCTTAAATGATTATGTTTGGTGTCACTGTTATTGTTGTTATATTTCTGTTATCATCATCACCATCACCATTATCATCATTATTATAATGATCATTTTTATCATTATCATTTTTTTTTGTTTTTATAGACTTGAGCCTTTGTCATCATGACTGTGCTTTCAACTCTCTCAAAGGATTATGGGTATGTGGTGCTAGTAGGAACTGCTAGTACCTTCATGGTTTCATTTCTGGCTATCCAAGTTGGAAGGGCTCGCAAGAAGTATGGTGTTGAGGTGAGTTTGGGCACTGATGATGAGGGTTGTGAAAGGCTTTATAACTTATAGTAAATATCATTACAAAATTTTTGAAAGTGGTGAAACTCTTTCCATAGTGAATATTAAGGGAGAAATTACCACATCAGATTTGGGATGCAAAATGAACACTTTTATTCAACAAGGCCTAGGCTGAACATGCCTGCTAATGTTCATACAATTATACAGTAGCTTTAAACTAAGCAAACGCAAACACTGGTGTAGACAATATTGTTGATTCATAGCAGGATTAAGCATTATTATGAATGTAACTTTTTTTTAAATCTTCATTTAAATGCTTAAAAATCAGTTGCATGCTACCTCGTGAAATGACATCAGCATTGATAAGAGCATGCATTTTATACGCAACACTGAATTATAACCCTTTTAAGTATTGAAACCAGACAAAACCAAGCTTACAAAAAAAGAAATTCAATTGAGGAGATCAGTTTTGAGTTATGGTCTATGGTACATCTTTTCATTATAAACATTAACCCACACCAAATTACTTTTCTATTTGAAATCCTATTCAGGAGGCCAATATATATCACATTATTTCTCATGTTATACTTTTCTAATTTCTTGATAATTCGGATTGTGACATGGTACTTTATTTTGCAGTATCCCACTATGTACAGTGATTCTGAACCTGAATTTAACTGCATCCAGCGAGCTCATCAGAATACGTAAGTAGATCAGTTCTGAGCTTGGTATGTTTGAAAAGGGCAGATACAGGATTTTCAAAAGCCCTGGGAGCATGTTTGGTGATTTATGTAATGAAAAATTTGACAAGCAAAAACAGGCCCTCAGGTCTGTATGCATATCCCTAAAAAATAGTTGTTGTGCCTCTCAAGGGGGGGGGGTTGGGCTGGATGTGCCCCTATTTGGATCCATCACTGGTTTTAAAATACTCCAAGTGTGATATTCTAAAAATCAATAACCATGTGGAAATAAACTTAATACATAATGTTTTGACATTTTTTTTTACAATTCAAGACTGAAAAAAGTGTGATGTTATAAATTCTCTGCTATTGAGCAACCAAAATCAACAAGACGATAATAATGCCACTTTGGAGTAGTGTTACCACTGTAAGCTCTTAATTTTTCAATTTTTCTTATTTTGTGATTTTAACCTTACTTTAAAAATCTTTACTGAAACATGAGTTTGGTTGCTTTTTGATAAAAGTGTATTAGTGAATAAATGCTTGCTAGAACCATTTTTGTGACATTTTTTGTAGATTGGAAAACTATCCTCAATTCTTGATGCTGCTGTTTTTCTCTGGGCTTGAAAATCCAGTAAGTTTTGATGATTTTGTTTTGTTTTTAAATGAACCCAAGAGGGTTTTGTAATTTATATTTTGTTCTAATTTTACAGTCATTTTTAGGCATACCTTCACATGTGGTAACTAATTAGATCTTATTTTCTACTCCTGAAGCCAAAATACTGTTATATGGTAAAATATGAACAAGTATATATGTTCTACATTGTAGAGCACTCTGATATTGAATTCATGTAATGCACTACATAGACTAAATTCTTGTTATTATTATTATTAAGTATTTTGATCACTGGATTTGTAAACTTGTTAATCTGAAAGTAGGCTATCTTATCATTTTCACCGAGTGCTTGAAATTTAAGTTTCAGTGCAGTAAAAAATGATAATCCAAAAGTATGGAATCATTCAATTATGAATCAATTAAGAAAATATTTGCCATTAATAGAATTATAATCTGAAAGAACCAGATGATTCCATAATTTCTAACAATATTTAGCCTATGCCTGTTTCAGGATGTTCCCAAAATAAGTTAGACCAAGTCCTTTTATTTTGGTCATTAAATTCCCTCCCATCTACATTTAAGGAGGTTCAATCACTTAATATTTTGGAGAAAAGATTGTAAAGAAAAAGATTGAAAGATTATATTGCATTACTTAGGTACTTAAATAATGATGTATTATAAGATCGGCCATTTATAAGGGTCTGTTTCCTTTCTGTTTGATTCCTGTTATATACTGTGTTTTAGGAATGTGTATCAATTTGTATGTATTTTTAATGCATTGGTCAAAAAAGATTGAATTGAAATTGAACTGATATTGCAAATGTAGGAACCTTCCTCAGAAGCCATATTGACAATGTTAGACTGTATACTACATCATAGGATAAAGAACTTTTCATCTGTTTCAGTACAATGAAGAAATTAAAACATGTTTCATTTTGACAGAGAGCAGCTGCCGGTCTAGGTGGTCTATGGGTATTGAGCAGGTTTAGCTATGCCTTTGGCTACTACTCAGGAGGTAGGTTTATGTGAAACCCAACATCAAATCAAATGCATGGGAAAGAATTAAGGATTCAGTGGAAACTTGTATAAAAAAATAATTTTTCCATCATTCTGATATAACAAGAAAGAATATTCCTAGTCCCAGCTCTTTACATTCTCTAAATAAATGGGGTAGCAAGATTGTTGCTATAATGCAGAGCTGCCAAGTAGTACAGAATTTCAGTATTTAGTACTGAAAAATAAGAAGAATGCTGATGGTTTCATGCAAAATACTGATTTTTCAAGTTTCCGTTTTATGTCTTATGGTATTTCATTGAAAATACTGATGTCATCATCAAAATACTGATTTCAGCTTTAAAAATACTGAAATGTTCTTTTTTCAGGTTGGCAGCTCTGTATAATGTGAGTTTGATGGTTCAAAACAGAGATGAGTGTGGCCAAGTCAAAGGTCTTGGGACCACACTAAACCTTTTGCCTTTAAATCAGTGAAATTCCTCTTTGAAGCGGTCAGAAATTGATTGTGAAAACATTTGACTGAGGGTATTATTTGTTGTAGAGAAGATCATGCAGAATTAGTTGTACTTTGTAATACTGAAATTCTATTTTGAAAATTATGATAATGGCTCTCTGAGTGGCAATGAAGTTCCACAAGCCTAAAAGTATCTGCAAAATACTCCTATGATAATATGCCACCAGAGGCTTACTTATCCACATACAAACTTTAAAAGATGATTTTAACAAGCATTGCCATCTTCTTATTCCTTGATTTGCTCTTTTCAGATCCTAAGAAGAGGACTCGTGGTTCTTATGGCTACATCGGTTCCATCGGAATGATATACTTGACCGTCAGATCTGCCCTCCGTATGCTGAAAGTAATCTGTTAGATACTTTACTTTCATTATACAGTGAACCTCATTGCAACGTGCTGATTGGTACAAGGGCTGGGCAGTAAGGGACACCCTCTCCCATGATTTTCAAGAATTCAAAGTTTAAAAACATCTTTAAAAATTCTGATATGCCTGCTAGATATTTTTGTCATCCTGATTTTCAGCAAAATAAGAAATCTTGTGTGAGAGGTACATTATATATTTGAACAATGTACCACCTGAATTTATACAGTCATTTAATCATGAGTAGGCTAATTCAAGCTACCTTTACAGATCTTAAGCTTTCTTAATCATGATATGAAGAACTTTAACTCTATTTCAAACAAGCATCATATTTACTTCATTATGAATCATAGTTGTGAAAAATTTTCTTTGCTAAAAAGTTTTTAACTGCATGCTGCATAGTGTTTCATTACCTTTAGATTATTTTTTACATTATATTTTCTTCCTTGGACATGAAATATAAATGTATTGCTTATAGGAAAACATGATAACAATTGGAAGGAATATAAGTCACATCAGTGATGGTAGGCCTGTATTTCCTGTGTTTTGAAACTTAAGAATCACCTTGATAATGGCAATAGCTCTCATCGTATTAGGGATGTCATTTTCTTTTAGGCTAAGTCTGCATTCAGGTCCTGGAAGATAAATTTTAGACCATCATTGCGATATATTGTTTAAAAGTTTCAAATACAGAGTTGTAATCAAGCCAATCAAACTCAACTATGGAGTGCTAAGTGATCTTCAGGCCTTTTGATAAATTTTTTGCTGACACACTTGTTTGAATGAATCATTCTGGACCCTGTCTTACAAAGAGTTATGTTGCAATCGATCCATTCAGTCTAAACAATGGAATGCCATCACAGTCATAGATCTTCACCCAGGGGCGGTTCCAGGATTTTTCGAGAGGGGGGCACATTTTCCCAAGGAAAAATTTGACAACCCCCCCAAAAAAAGTTTTCACTTTAGAAGGGGGGGGGCACACTTCTGTTTTAACGGCATTTGTACATTGCAAATTCTAATTGTGCCTCTGAAAAAGGGGGCACGGGGCTGGCTGTGCCCCCCCCCTGAATCCACCAGTGTCTTCACCTATGTGGAGGGTACTATTGAACTGTCCTATAATCAGCATGTACTGTAAGTCCAATTGGACTAATTTTTGTAGTAGTTTTCACTTTGTCTGTTTACCTAAATGATTTAGGTCAAATCAGTTTACAAAGCATTACAACAATTACTCAAATGACATAATGATATATTTAGAAGACATAGGCATATATTCTTGATGACAGTTCTTCACAGCTATTTGTAAGAAAGGGTCTAGATTGGTGTCCTTGATCTCACACCTACTTTTCCATTTTAAACAAAAATCTATCTCAACAAACATCTTGCAGATGATTTCAAGAATGTGTGTGATAGACCTCAATAATTAATGTTTGAAAGCTCAGGAATCCCCCCCATTGTGTATAATTCTGGATTACATTTTGATTTTGTAGTGGAACTTTAAGAGAACTATTTACAATGAAATTTGTATTAATTTAATGCATGTAGATACGACATTTGCCTCAGTATTCTGGGCTAATCAAATAATATTTTGAACAAGTGGCTTTAGCAAACTTATGCAATTAGTTTCTGTTTTGATATACAGTATGTGTTTGCTCAAGATTCTTCTGGGAAAATGGGGCAGTGCCACAGGGGGCACAGGGGCAACTGTCCCTTGATATTTAAATAAGTGTGCATTCAGGTCCTGGAAGATAAATTTTAGACCATCATTGCGATATATTTTTTAAAAGTTTCAAATACAGAGTTGTAATCAAGCCAATCAAACTCAACTATGGAGTGCTAAGTGATCTTCAGGCCTTTTGATAAATTTTTTGCTGACACACTTGTTTGAATGAATCATTCTGGACCCTGTCTTACAAAGAGTTATGTTGCAATTGATCCATTCAGTCTAAACAATGGAATGCCATCACAGTCATAGATCTTCACCCAGGGGCGGTTCCAGGATTTTTCGAGAGGGGGGCACATTTTCCCAAGGAAAAATTTGACAACCCCCCCCAAAAAAGTTTTCACTTTAGAAGGGGGGGGGGCACACTTCTGTTTTAACGGCATTTGTACATTGCAAATTCTAATTGTGCCTCTGAAAAAGGGGGCACGGGGCTGGCTGTGCCCCCCCCCCCCCTGAATCCACCAGTGTCTTCACCTATGTGGAGGGTACTATTGAACTGTCCTATAATCAGCATGTACTGTAAGTCCAATTGGACTAATTTTTGTAGTAGTTTTCACTTTGTCTGTTTACCTAAATGATTTAGGTCAAATCAGTTTACAAAGCATTACAACAATTACTCAAATGACATAATGATATATTTAGAAGACATAGGCATATATTCTTGATGACAGTTCTTCACAGCTATTTGTAAGAAAGGGTCTAGATTGGTGTCCTTGATCTCACACCTACTTTTCCATTTTAAACAAAAATCTATCTCAACAAACATCTTGCAGATGATTTCAAGAATGTGTGTGATAGACCTCAATAATTAATGTTTGAAAGCTCAGGAATCCCCCCATTGTGTATAATTCTGGATTACATTTTGATTTTGTAGTGGAACTTTAAGAGAACTATTTACAATGAAATTTGTATTAATTTAATGCATGTAGATAGGACATTTGCCTCAGTATTCTGGGCTAATCAAATAATATTTTGAACAAGTGGCTTTAGCAAACTTATGCAATTAGTTTCTGTTTTGATATACAGTATTTGTTTGCTCAAGATTCTTCTGGGAAAATGGGGCAGTGCCACAGGGGGCACAGGGGCAACTGTCCCTTGATATTTAAAGGAGAAATATATTGATTATGAATGTGGTCTTATTATATATCAATGGAAAGGTAATGATGTGGGGATCATCAGTGGGTCATTCAAAAATAACGAAAATACTACAAAAAGGTGAAAATCGCCTATTAAAAAACGCTTAAATGCCCCTCCGAAATATGCCTCGCATCGGTCTCTGAATTGACTGGAATTTGATGACGTCACTGTCTGTACGAGAGGCGTGATTGGCTCTCCCACGTGAAGCTCCACTTGCATGCAAAACCTGTTGCGTGGGTACGTTTTCTCCACACTGTCACTGAATACTTCTATCACGAACTGAAAGAAAACCCATAATTTATCTAGATTTGGATTTTCAAATTGATGATTTTAAAGATGAAGAGAATGATGATGAAGTGAACAACACAGTGACGTAGTTGGAGGTAAATTGGGGGAACTATGCCGATGATGATGATGAAAATTCAACTTGCCTGACGATCACAAGTCATGTACATGCCGATTCGCTACCAACTCATGCAGCTGCTGCTACAAGTGCTAGCTACACCGCGCGGGCCAAATTAAATCCATGAAAATGAATAACCACATCCAGACAGAGTCTATATCATAAGAAGGAAAATAATGATATAACTGTACTTACAAACAAGTGAATAATCCGAACCTGAAGGCAAATCAACTCAACGAATAGCAGCAGACGATATGCACCGACGATAAACTTCATGTGGCTGGGATAGATTGTCACTCGTTCTGTTAGATGTAATTTGTAACTCATTAATTTGACAAAATTACGAAACTCGGGGAATTATTTATATATATAAAAATATAGTAACATCTCTTAGTTTTTGTATTACGATAAAACCTGTTTTGAAGGAAAACGTTGAGGTAAACTAAAATTACATGTAAAAGATCATCCCCCAATAATTATGCGTAGCTTATATGTCATTGCAAACAAACCATCTCAAATATGCACGTATTCCTTCCTTGCTCGCTTTGCTGATTGAGAGCTGTGCAACACGTGCATAGATCTATTCTCTCAGTCTCA
The DNA here is from genome assembly GCF_018143015.1 of Lytechinus variegatus. Taxonomy (NCBI): domain Eukaryota; kingdom Metazoa; phylum Echinodermata; class Echinoidea; order Temnopleuroida; family Toxopneustidae; genus Lytechinus; species Lytechinus variegatus. The sequence continues at coordinate 10,841,493 of NC_054743.1, forward strand.
GCAAACAATACAGCATGTGTTGTTGTGATATGGTTTGTTTACGATCACATAATGCTACGCATGATGGGAATTATCTTTTACATCTAATTTCAATTTACCTCAACGTTTACCTTCAAAACAGGTTTTATCGTAATTCAAAAAATGATAAGAGATGTTATTATATTTTTATATAGATAAATAATTCCCCGAGTTTCGTAATTTTGTCAAATTAATGAGATAAAAGTTACATCTAACAGAACGAGTGACAATCTATCCCAGCCACATGAAGTTTATCGTCAGTGCATATGCCATATCGTCTGCTACTATTCGTTGAGTTGATTTGCCTTCAGGTTCGGATTATTCACTTGTTTGTAAGTACAGTTATATCATTATTTTCCTTCTTATGATAGACTCTGTCTGGATGTGGTTATTCATGTTCAGCATGAATTCAATTTGGCCCGCGCGGTGTAGCTAGCACTTCCAGCAGCATGAATTGGTAGCGAATCGGTATGTATAGGTTTTCTTTCATTTCGGGATCGAAGTATTCAGTGACAATGTGGAGAAAATGTACCCTTGCAACAGGTTTTGCATGCAAGTGGAGCTTCACGTGGGAGAGCCAATCACGCCTCTCGTACAGACAGTGACGTCATAAAAAATCCCCAATTTCGCGGACGTAATTCTGCGTGTTTGAAGCATTCAGAGAGAGAACTTTAAACTATCAATTAACTGAGTTTCATCGGTCTCCATGATAAATGATGTACACCATCGTGTTCTCCTTATTTTCTCCTTTATTGTGATATATGATTCTCCATTTTTACGATTTTCAATATATTTCTACTTTAAATTGGTGAAAAAACAAAAGAAAATATAGGAAAAAATGGGGAAAATAGAAAATTAAGATAGAGGTCAAGAACTCTGGATTGTGTTACTCTATAACCCCTAATTGAGAAAAATTACTACATCTTTAGGTTGTGTTGGCCCTCCCCCTCAACCAAGTAACCCGGTGACACCCCTTGTCTGGGTAGTATGTACTACACTGCCCCCACTATATTTACCTGTAAATGTAAGAAAGCTTAATAGTGACCTGCCAAATCGTTTTATTTTTCATTACAATTTTCTTGGATGAAATTGATGCCAAATCGGCTGATGCAATGCATAGCATAACCAATAGACTTTGATGAAGTTACAAAGCAAACTTACCATGAAGTGGTATTTTTTAGTAGGATATCAATATGTGACCTCAGTTTAAGAAACTGAATCAACTGCCGAGATAATCATTAATACCATCATATTATCATATTCACTCCTAATCTATATTCTTGAATAAATGCTGAATGTACTGCCGAATTTCGACACCACTCATGGTGGCCATGGCAAACTTTACATATTACGATTGTGTTCAATAGGTATTACTTGTGTTTGTGATAATGAGGTTCACTTCTTGTGTTTGTTATTATGCAGTTCAACTCTTGTGTGGCCAAAATATTCAGGGATGTTAAAAGCCCTATCTAAATTGAACTTACAAACAATGCTCATTAATTATTAACAAATACAATCAATAGTACTTTGATTTCACTCGTAGCATATCTTTATTTTCGATTGAATGTTGTGATGATAGAGCTATTTGTGTGATCTTTCAGGTCGTATAGTATGTGTATATGTTGATCAGAATTCTATTTGATACAGATGTAGACATGATTATATTTGAAAGAAAATAAATAAATATATCATGAAATTGTTCGTTGTTTCTCATATTCCATGTGTAAAATTTAGTATTGGGTTGAATAATTGTCATGCAAAAGTACACAATCAAGGGATCAAATTAATTTTGGCAATTTTGTGTAGTGTCATTTATAACAATGATTTTTTTTCATAACATCGAAATCAGGCTAACCAAATCAGCATCCTCATTAATTGTAAATTTACAAGATTTACTTTAAAAATAAGATAGTTAAAATGGGTAGATCAATAGTCAACTGCATGGGTGCATATGAAATGTGTAAAATGGCATTCCATATTTGAATGCATTATGAAATATGAGTGAAATTAGAATTGCATCCGCCTGCCCTTTTCATCCAATTTTTTTGTAAGTGTAGTTGCAAAGAAAAGAAAGAACACTCGATTACCACATCAATTCAAGGTCCTGTATCACAAATTTTCATGATGATTTTAAAATTTGGAGCAACAATTCTGATTGGTCATTTTGAAAACCATATGAACAAAATGTACATGCCACACTGACCATCATTTACCTGATTTAACATAGCAAATTTGCGATTAAGATATGTTTCGTGTTCAGATTGTCTTTGTTTCAAAAGTGATTTTGAAATTGGATGGTGAGGTTTCCGGAAAAGGACTGTTTATCTTTCTGAAAAAGCTCTTAAAAGAAGTGTTATGCTCGACGTTTCGAGCACAGAAAAGCTTTGCTCTTCGTGAAGACTTGAGCCAAAATGACGAGTAGTTATACCATCTGAGGTGATTACTGATTGGTTGATTGCTAATTGGTGGATGCTTATTGGTTGCTTGCTCGAAACGCCGAAAACAGCGGATCTTTTAAGACCTATTTCAGACATGTCAGAAAGACAAACCAACAGTCCTTTTTAGGACTTATAAATGGTGTTACCGCAAACCTCACCATACAGTCTTATACCACCATGCAGGTAAACCTTCGAATCAAAGCTCATATGATTTTGAGATTAATTCCAATTGAGCAAATCTACCGAATAAAGTACGTCTCTGACATGCGCACAAGCTATCACCACATTCCTTGTCAAAACTGATTAAGAAATAGATTCTTGGACCTTTCCACTACATCCATCAGTTTGCTGTTGATCAAGAAATCCATCATTAAGCTGTTGAATCTCAATAAGCATGCTAATTAAAAGGTAATTCGTTACACAGTGCGTATCAAAAAAAGTTTACACTTTGAAAAAGCTCTGGGAATTAAAAAAAATATACAACATGTGGGTAATTTTTTCACATATAATCTTGGGTTTGGGTCTAATCTATCCAATGAAAGTAAAATTTTTGACAGAATGTAACACTTGAGTGAGCACTATCCATTTTTTTAAAGCTCGCAGAAATCTGTTTGCGCAGAAATGCTCGTTTTCACGCAGTGTCAAGAGGAAAGGGTAAAATCAAACTTACCTTGCGATACATTTTTCCTACATTTTCCTTGCACTTTTAGTCGATTAAGATAAAACAGATACATTCAAGCATTTTTAAACAAATTTGCCACCCAAATTGAAATTTCAACACTTAGTAAGCACAACTTTTACCCTTTTTGTGCCAGCTGGATCTGAGGACATATCTGAATCTGAACAAAAGTTTACTTCAGACATCTCCAGCACCTGTTCACTAAGAATATTTATTTAAAGTAGGTTGAAATTTAATTTTTCCTTTGTTACATGTTTCTCGACACTTTTCCCAAGCTTGACAATTATTAACGAAATAAAAATCGGGCCTAATTCATTTTATGTAAATCACAGCTCAGTGTAAATCAAATATCGTCTTGATGGCCTTGGTGTGTGGGGGAGTGGGGCGGGGCGCAATGCACTCTTCGAAGTGTATTGGGCAAGGAAACAAGTTAAAAGAGGTCAAAGATATCTTCAAATCAATTTTACTTGCTAAATTCTACGTGTTCTTCCTGTTAAAGGTTTACTTTTATTCGCATAGCTATTTCAAAGTTCTGCGCAAATCATTTTCCACTAACTTTTCAAAAGTAAGTGGTGCTCACTCAAGCGGAAATATTTTTCGATAGTTATATCGTCATTTGCTTAAATGGATCTGTACCAATGTTAAAATGTGTAAAAATCTTCAGGATATTACAAATGTATAATTTTACAGGACTTTTTCAAAGTGTAAACTTTTTTTTGATACGCACTGTAGTTATACAAGGTGTCTTTAAAAACGGTAGCCGAAGTTCAAAGGTCGTCCGCTTTATCCAGAATATAAATCTTGTGTTTTCTATCATTGAATATCATTGAATCGGTGGCCGAAGCTAGAAACCTGGGAATTGTATTTGATGAGCATGCTACTAGGAAATCTCATGTTGCAGGAGTGTTTCGTTCTGCTATGTCATCCATCAGAAAGATAGGCCGAATTCGTGGAGTTTTGGACCGAAAGACGACTTTGACTCTCATTCACGCCTTCGTCACTTCTAAACTGGACACATGTAATGCACTCCTACCAAATCTTTCTGCCAACGACCTCCAGAAGCTTCAAAGAATTCAAAACATAGCAGCTAGAATTACAGAGAGAGCTACTGGTCTGACTTCTAACTCATCCCTCCTTCGTAACCTCCACTGGCTTCCAATTGACAAGCGGATTCGCTTTAAGATCCTCCTCATCACCTATAAGTCTCTTTCTGGTTCAAGCCCTTCATATCTTTCTGAACTCATCAACACCTACACTCCTTCCCGTGCTCTCAGGTCACAGAATAAGCATCTCCTTCAGGTTCCTCGTTTTAAGACACAGTACTACGGCCATAGCTCCTTCACCTTCAATGCTGCAACCCTCTGGAACTCTCTCCCGCTTGTCATCCGCACTGCACCCACCATCCAAACCTTTAAGACTGCACTCAAAACGTACATGTTTAACAATTGATTGATTGTATTTCTTTAATTGTAAAAGATGAGATATTTAATTCTTGTATATAATTATGTGAAGCGCATATAGAGACCTTATGTATTATGCGCTATAAAAATGTAATTCATTATTATTATTATTATCCTACAACTGAGTATAACCCATCAACTTTAATTTGACACCTTGCATCACAGTTGTCACAAAATATGGAAAAGGTAAGTACCTTCGCCTTCAAAGAACAATACGCGTTAGTCTGTGACCTGTAACAATTGTGACACGAATAAGATGTCAAGTTGATGAGTTACTGTTAAGAGTAAATATCACAAGAATAAATCATGTATTCTAGCTGACCTTTGAACTTTGGCTACCTTTAGTAACACCTCGTATAAACTGAATATTGTGATGGCGATGATGGTGATGATGAGTGGTGATTTATATGCGAAAATCATTCACATAATCTCTTTATATGCCGGTCTTGGTTTTGCACAAATTGAAAAACAGCCAAAGATCTCACACATATAGAGAAGAAACTTACTCGAGAGGTATATTAGACTGTAAATACTTTTATTATAAAATTACCTGAAATAATCCATACAATGTATTAGTTTGATTGGAATCAAAGAACACAGTCGTCATACCTAGATAAAATGCATTACTTTGGCAAACGTATATAATACATTTCAAGAAAAAGAAAGAAACTTTGAAGCAATGAAAATTTTCAAGACTCTATGAAATTATTTCAGTACGCCAGGTTGTCTGTGGTCAGCTTCTGTACCTCGGTAGTGAGTCCCATTTTTCAGTTAGTCATAGAAAAAGAAAGAAGATATTAAATTGTGTATAACACTTTGTTATAGTCTTCATAGACTCGAGATAGAAGAAAAGCAGTTGTACATGGCTTACAAGATCATCTACATTCCATATGCAATTCTATTAGAAAGAACAAACAAAACCGGTTGAAAGATTTCGCGATTTCATTCATGGGGAGATTACGAAAATGTAACAATATAAATGCAAAACAAACAATTTTTAATGAACATAATTGATACAAAATAATAATGATTAGTTCCCTCCACGACTAAATATGCAATTAATATCAAAAGAGCAACCAATAATATTACGTTAACGTTACATCAAATTAATCAAATTAAAATACAGAGGTTACAAGAATTGACTATATTTGGGGTGATTTTGGTCTCTTGATTGCAAAAAGGAAAAAAAAAAACGTAAACGTTTTGCGAAATGAGAGGGGCGGGATGGTGATGAGCGATTGCCATTTCGTTTAGCGACAAAATTCAAATGCGAGTTAGTTGTGACCAAGGCTTGAAGTCTTTGCTTAGCGGAATGTTGATTTAAATGAACTCAAGAAGTCGAAGTGCGTTTGTGACAGAGAGACCGAGCAGACCTAGAAGACCGATGTACCCATAAACTCCTCTCATTCTCTTGCTTGGATCTGATGGGATAAAGACAAATTAAATACAATTAGTTTTTTTTTATTACTTTAACAAATTTGATGAAATTAATCAGCGGAGAGTGGGATGATAACAAGTTTATGCATTTCATTTTAATATTGCTGTGCCTAAAATAAACGCTGCCACTACTCACATTGCTGGTTGTGACCAGTAATAAAATACTTTTATCGTCTTCGATTGATGAAAAAGGGCAATTTCTTTGAAATGAAATGAAATCTTTTCAAAATGAACATGTTATTCACTTTAAGTTGGCTCATAACTTGTAACATATGGCGATGGCCATGTACTTTACATTATTAATGGTATGGATTCAACAAATAATTGTAACAACGATCATATAGCTATAAAATATAGTGTAATATATAGGGTATTCTATAATGATTCGAGTCAATGTGTGTTTTTTGTAGAATTGTCCACTTTTAAGGAAAAAATAAAAGATTATGTCATTCTTTAATCAATAAATATAATCATTACTTGATTATCACAAAGTGAATTCATGTACATGAGAGGAGTGACTTAAAACCCAATACCACCAAACCGCTAGGATGTGTATACAGTTACACAACCAATGCCTCTCATTTTGATGCTTTAATTTCATTTTGTTCTTTCTTTCCCTTTCTTTTCCCCCTTTTCTTTACTCAAAAACATGCATGGGCGGAAATCTGTCCCCAAAGGTAGGGGGGCCAGGGGACAGAAACTTTGACAAGAAAAAAAAGGGTATCACCCAAAATCTAATGTCATTTTAACCCAAACAAAATTGACAAGACAAGGTTTTCATCCAATATGAACATGATGAAACGTCATTTAGTAAAAAAATACATGTATTAATTCGATTGTGAATGATGTATTTTTCTCCATCACAGGCAAAAAATAGTAGGGGGACATTTGAAATTGTGTCCCCCGAGTATTTTTAATAGGGGGACGCCCCCCCGGGATTTCCGCCCATGCTTGAAAATCATAGGGAACGTCCCTAGCGCCGCCCCTGTTATGTACTAACCTCCCGTGTAGTATCCATGGGCATAGCTGATGCGACCCACGATGTAGATGACTCCAAGGATCGATGAAGCTCTCTGCAAGAACAAGATACAATAATTTGGGTTTGATTTCAACATTTTGCTCTGTGAAGTTTACTCTCATGATTTGAATCTCGGATACAAATTACCACACTGTAAAAACTGCGGTGTAAAAACTGACACCAATTGGTGTTAATAGCGGACCACACCCTGAGGTGTTAAAATTACACCCTAGAGATTAAACGTAACACCAAACAGTGTAAATGTACCAACAAAATGTGTTGTAATAACACATATAGGTGTAAAACTAACACCACCAATTTAACACCGATGTAAAATAACTGGTGTGGTCCTCTATGTACACCGGTTAATTCCACAGTTTTTGCTGTGCAGTGAACATCACTCTGTGGATTGTGAAACATAATACTTCATAAAATAGTCCAATTTGCTTTATATGTGCACACATTGTGTGCGGGAATGACTGATTGAATCCGATGACCGGGGTAATAATATATCTGTAAAGCGCTTAGAAACGTCGTTCCGATGGATTAAGCGCTATATAAAAGCGGATTATTATTATTTTTATACATGTAGTATGATGGGGACACGTAAACTTACCGGAAATCCAATACCAGCTAGAAACAGCAACATGAGGAATTGAGGATAATTCTCCAATCTGCAGACAAACCATAGTTTTAAGTAATTTGAAGCATAATGAAACGGTGCAGTAAAAACATTTATCTGTTAAATAATTATGTTTAACTTATATACATGAACATAATTTGATTTGCAAAATGAATATAATAATTATTTTGTTTAAACTATGTCAATTACTCATATTGATATGAGCCAATTTTTCAACATTTGCCGATTTTCGGCATAATTATGATTGTTTGACGTTCATTCAAAATTTGAACAACTCACAGCGGTGGCAGCAGTGGGATGGAGTCAGTGAAATAATGCAGCCATGGGATATGAGGATATATGAGATCAACAATTGCAAAGATATTATGAATGTAAAGAAGGCATGTAGGGCAAAGTGGTAATATGAATAGACCTTGGACTTGTAAACAAGGAGTGTGGAAAGAAAATGTAATGTAGACAAATAGAATGGGACTGATAGGCCGTTTGGTATAAATAATTTAGGCACTATATTATGTAATTGAAAAATAAAAATCAGCTCTTTGTACAAGAGCGTAAATCTGATTACAGACAAGAATGCTTCTACAGAAAGCTATCGGAATTAAGAGAAGACAAATTCAATGAGCAATGGTTTTATATCATAGTGTAGAATCGACAAAGCAACACTCGAGAAGTCATTTATTTTTTTCTGAATGTCAGTTGGTATGTATACTTACGTGTTTCCATGAGCTCGTTGGAAACAGTTAAACAGCTGATTGTCTGGGCTGTAAAACGTGGGATACTAGACGAGGAAAAGCACAGAAAAAGAAAAGAATGATTATGATAATAATGACACAATGTTAAATTCATGATGGGGTACAGAAATATTTGGAATTTTCAGACAAATAAGTAAAAAGGGGTCGGAATTTATATTTACGCCCAAAATAATCAGACAAGCAACAGCAAAAAAAAAAAGATCCAGTGATCAACTGGAATCACTGATTTGGCCAGATTACTGAAAACTCTGAATAGAACATTGATAGATTTCATAGCTTTTCAAGATATATGACAGTAAGGCAATGTTGATAGTGATACAGGAATGATGGGAGGGGTACATGGGGTTGTGGGATAGAGAATGGATCCGGGACAGGGGTGCTAACTTATATCTCACCTCTACTTTATGTGCCTTACGAGCAAATGAGACTCTCTCCGCCAAGTAGCCGACCATGATAGCACTAGCCACAGCTGTGAGGATCACATAGCCGAAATCGGATGGAAGTCCTGCCAAAGCCGTCATCTTGATAGATTTCTTTACTTTCAGAGTGGATAATCTGAGGGAGAAGAAATTTGTGAAAGTAAGTATGATTTACAGTTATCATATATATTCATTAAATTTTTATTAATCTTCTTGTTTGATCTGCTTCTTATCATTATCATTACTACGAGTTAAATCATCATTATTACAATACATTATTCCTATTATTATTGTTGTTTATATTATTGTCATTATTATTATCATTGTTATTATTATTGTTATTATTATTGTTATTATTATTAGATACCATTATTCATTTATAAACATCATTACTTATATCATTACTGATTATCGTCATATTCTCTGTTTCATAATTTAATTCATCGTAAGTATAATCGCAATCACAGCTAGCACGAAATATGATGAAGGTGTCATAATATAAATTGGCTGACCGTTTAAAGAATGTAAGTTTCCATAGTTCTTTCCTTTGAAACCTCAATTCTAATTTCTTATGTATCTTCTCCGTTTATTTTACATCATGAAACTGAATGGAAACGAAAATGAAGTGAATCTCAAAATGGTGGTTATAACCGGGCACACCCCATGCTCCTGAAAGTGCATTTTGAAAAGATTATGTTTTGCATTAAAACATAAATACAAACTTTTCATTCGATTTCATCCTGGGTTTCTTTGCTCATCTATCTGTTTCCGAAAGGAATGGTTTTATTGAATAACAATAAAAAATAGCGAGAGGAAACAAAAATTGATGATCCTCATGCGATCACTACTATCATCACCAACTTCTAATCTCTTCTTATCAGCATGATAATTATACGATACATAATAATAATTATTATAATACTGTGAATTATATATACCTCCAACCCCCACCCCCACCAATCGACAACCGTGTCTATATTCTTGATAAAATTATCCCTGGCTTGGTAATGAACATATCGGCCATTATTAATCCTTAACATTGGAATGGTGCTCTTTGTTCGTTGTTCAATAAAAATATTGTGTGTATCCTACAGCGATTTCCCCGCCTGATGTGGATTAGAACTTCACACAAAACGATCATGATTTTGTGGAAATGTCTGAACTCGCTAGGCCCTATAATATCAAACATTAGGCCTACATATATCATAAAAGGTCAACCTATGCAATAATATGTCAGTATCATTTTAGAGACTGCAAGTCTGAAACAGTAGTTTAAAGTGGACCTAACACTATATTAAATGATAAACAGCAACAGCAATGTTTCACAGACAGAATTGCATTTAGTATTTCAATTCTGTAGTGCTAAAGAACACCGTTATTGGTCGTGCACCTCGAAGAGAGTGCCACAAGCTTCCTCACAGCATGTAGGGTCCATGCTCACAGCGAGATAACGCCAAACATGACTCGGCAAAAATGTATATGCCTAGCGTTGTTTAAGCACGGACCACTATGCATTCCAAATGGTTTATGTGGGAGAAATGTACATGTTCATACAAACAAAATATAATCGCAACTGAATAAATCAATACGGAAGCACTTCAAGGACATTTTATAAACAGACTTTGTAATAAATATATAGAATGCAAAAGAAAATATATGAGCGGAATGAATGTTTGATGGATCTACTCACATTAATCAGAAGTTCAACCTTGCTTGCTTCGTTCGGTTCTGTGTTATGCGTGTATATTCAAAGGTAAACAAGGATCAAGGGTCGCTTTTTATAGAGGTCAACCAAGCGATGTAAAGAGCATAGTATTGTGTATATCAGTGGTAGAAGAGGAGAGGGGTGGGGTGGGATACATAAAAAAAACCTTCAGGCATTTACTTGGCTCTTTGCATATATTATGCATATTTCTTGTTTGTTAAAAGTTCAATTTATATTAATATACGGTACGTAATCGTTTTGTGAGGCGCTTAGAAATTCCATTAAGCGCTATAGAAATAAAATGTAATCATTATATATATAGGCCTATATATATATATATATATATATATATATATGTATCTAAATCCTACTTAAGGAGAAGCTTTAGGGTTAATAATCAACGGAAGGGCGAACTCGACCCAAAGGGGAATATTTGGATTCGCCCTTACGTTTTAAAGCTAAAATTCTCAATGACGGGGGTTCAACACAATGCTTAAAATCTATTCCAGCAGAGGGCAGTATTCCTTTTTACTTCCTACGAACTTTGGGCCAAATCTACCCAGCAGTACTCTGACATTACAATCATGCACAAAACTGTGTGTATATACCGTTTGGAGGAAAACTGGTTGTTAAGGCGAATTGATGTATATGCTGACAATCTTTGTAAAATGGGGTATATATCAACATTATCTGTCAATGAAAATGTAACTCAATCCACCACCTACGTTATCCCAAAACTACACCACAATATATAAACTGTACAAAACATGAATGCTTTTAATCCTAATAGTGCCCCTCCTTTTTCGAAAATCTCTATATATTTTACTTTTATATCTTCTACGAAGATTTCGCTGTTACAATGATAAGCGTTTGCAACGTGAACATGTAGTGTGCACGAGAACAGCGAAAAGCACAAATTACCGCGCGCGCAGGCCTCGGCAGCGCCTAGCACGGCCTAGCGCTGCACTAGGCGGCCGGCCTGGCCCGGCTGCCCCGGCGCAGCGCGGCCGGTGCAGGTGATGAGGTCGAGGAGCTGCGTCGCGCCTAGCCTAAAACCAGTGCAGCCGACCGAACACGACGCCTTCCGCCAGTGAGTGGAAAGTTTCTTGAAAGTTTCCTGAAAGTTTCCTGAAACTGTAAATAGTACGACAGATGGTGGACTGTACTCACTAAGAAGAAGAAGAAGAACTTTAAGTTTTGGATATATTTCTAGCAACTTAACGGTAAGTCAGTGACCACTGTGCATACCGGCGGTAGGCGTAGGCTAACACAAAACTATGTTATCAGTCATGATTTGTAATATGAAGGGAGTGCCTAAGTCTGCGCACCTAAAATTTGATCTCGATTTTATTACAAAGTAAAATATTATTTTGAGAGTCATCAATGTCATTCCATTCTCTATATTCTAATGATCAAGGAAACAAAAAAATTCAAGAAATTATTTACAAGAACAATGTTTTTCTACGATTTTCAGACGGGCTTGTCACTTTGTGTAGCAAAAATGATTGGTGCCCATGTCTGCGCACTAGCTCATTTTGCACGCAAATCAAATGCAGTGAAGTTTCGGACATTTCTTTTTTGACAATTATTGAAATTTTCAGGGTAGCAAATTGAAACTTGCTGATACTCATTTTTAATCAAATATTTTTGTAGTTTTTGGTATCAAAATGGATTGCTGCGGTCAAGATTGAAAATTGGTATCAGTTTGATGTTTTGTTCTATGAAAATTGCGCATTTACGTGAGTGCCACTCTTATTACCATACGATTTGTATTTCTGATTTTGTCTGCCTTATTTTTCCTCTTTTCTTTTAAAAGTTGAGCACACATTGAAATTTTCTTTGGCTAGCCTAAGCCTTCATTGCCGTGTTGAGTGCATGCTTTTCACAACTCCTCAGTCCTCTTTTCACAACTCCTCTCTCAGTTTTGTATTTGACTTAGATCTAGATCTACATGTTAAACGTACGAATGTCACTGTCTAAACGTAAACCCTGTTCTGTGTACTAGGCCTACCCCCATCTGATCCTGTCATCATGTAGAACAACTCCTCTGCACCATTTGCAGTTCTCCAGACTGGAGGAAACTAACCGAAGAAGAAGAAGCTGCCGAGACTTCTCTTCATTAGATCTAGTCCTAACAGTTAGGACTAACTGTTAGATCTGAAAATGAAATGTAGCTCCGCGGCCGTTATTGGTGCAAAAAATTCCTCCAAGCGGCAGGCCCTCCAAGCTATAAACTAGTTAGTTTTAGATTCTAGGTCTAAGTTAGATAGGCTAACTATAGGCCTAGATCTAGACTTAGTCTAGGGGCCTAGACTAGTCCTAGGATGGGGGGTTGGGTGTCCGGACACTTGTCTTAACAAAATTGAAGCCCTGTTTTTTGTCTTTGGATTAAGCCAAAATATATAGATCTAGGCCTACGTTGAATTGTGCTTTTCATCATCAATATTTGATCTCCACAATATTGTTTCCCATTTTGTGCTAAAAAACAACGAAGAATTTGATTGTAAACCTTTTCAAATGGCTGTTAAAATGGAGTGTCCGGGCACCCAACCCGTCCGGACACCCAATAACTGGACAAAAAGTTACTAGAGTCTAGATTTACTAGTATTAATCCGAGTGAATTACAATAGACCACACTGATAAACCTAAACTAAATAGTAAATTTTCTAAACAACAATTTTTAGAATATAGAAGTCTAACGTAATACTAATAATACAAAGAGGAATAAAAGATCTAACCAGTTGTTTATCAGTGTGATCTACTTTTAAACTGTTAGGCCCCTAGATCTAGTCTAGATGTTAGATCTATACCGGTAGTCAAATAACTTAATGTAGATCAATAATCTTAATGCTATTAAGTAATATCAATAGATTTACTTCTCATTTTTGCAGATGAAAAGAAGAAAGCCAGAGGAGGTAGCGAAGCACTACATTAGTTGTGGCCAGGACCCAGACTGGATCCAACAAAAATGGGTGAACAAGGAAAAAGGTTAGATTTTCTTTAGCTCTGTCATCAGCATTTTCCACAATTTGTATGTTCCTTGCAGAGAAAAGTGCAAGAGCAATAATCTTCAGGGGGCTTAAGTTAGGGAATTGTATGCCTTGGGTGCTATGTAACATAGATCTAGTCTAGCTACGGATAGCTCAATGTATGATGGGGTCACAATAATTTGTGCAGTTTTCACAATTGTGTTTAGATTCTGATGTTTGGAGCAATAAATCTCTTGAAATACACAATTATTTGTTGAATCTATTTATATAAAACAAATAAATAGATTGTTGACTTCAAATCATCGAAAACAGAGCATTGATTTACGAATGGATTGCGGTACAGAGATCGCTATATCAAAATTCGAATGACGAAATGATCGCATCACTCCACAGAGCAAAATTGCAACAATTGTCAACAACGAGGGTCATATATTGTATGGCATAAGAAGATGGATGGTTTTCAATATTCATATTTGTAGATCAATACAACCCTGGAAAAGATTATTAGACAAGGAAGTGTTGAGTTCATTGATAGAACTTTCAGACGATTTCTAATAGCTAACTCATGGTTAGAGGATGACTACTCTAAGGGAACAATTACTGTCTGCATTGCTCAGACAATTACACCAAGGGTAATTACCCCTAGGACAAATATCCCCAGGAAACCCCCCCCCCCCGAACGACAATTACACCCCAGAAGATAGATAATTTAGAATAAGTGACAAAACATAAATGTTTTAAAGGGTAATTGACCCAGGGATATTTTCACATTAAATTTGCATAGTTATCCAATTGAAACAAATCAAGTTACTTTTAAGCATAAAAGTAAAAAAACTTTAAAATGCCAAGACCTACGCTTGAGTAGACCTTGGACTTGGTCCTTGCTCATTTCTACAGAGTGAGCCATTCTCAGCCTCAAGCTAAACAATAACTGGAATACTGGAATTGGAAAAAAAAGCAGAAGTAAAGTAAAATCAAAACCTTTTTGAATTGTGGTTGTTGGAACTCATGTTTATGTAAATTAGATCTAAGTCTATGCAATACACTTGAGGGATTCCAATTTCCAGCAAAAATATTTTGATAAATTTTCTGGAGCAATCTACATTGAAATTGGAAAAGCAATGAGTGGTAGGTAACTTCATATCTACTCAAGATACATTTGGGTCATTCCATCTGGATTCACCCAATGGGTTTTCCTTACCGTCTCAGAATTTGCTCAAATTTGGCATACATAAAATTGACATTTACTTAATCCCAAGAACCCCCCAAAAAATAATGTAAACGGTCCATTGGTTTTTGCACTATGGCCTGCCCTTTTTGTTTTGTTTTGGTAAAAAGGGGTGTGACCTTCAACATTCAACGGCACATTGCGCCTGAACCGGTCGACCAAATTTTATGAAACTAGTACCATTCAATAGGAAATTCAAATTTCAAAGAGGAATTCAAAAATTATTATTTAAGTAATTTAAAGTGGTATGGCCTGAATCTGTGAAGTTCCTGGTCCTGATCCTCAGGTGGATATTGATGACCAATAAGAACGTTAGCGATCGAGAGAGCTCAATATTTTTAGTACATTTTGGAGTTGAGTCCCACCACTTTACAATTGGCTGGAGGGACTATAGTAATTATTCCTTTCATGACAGTATCCCAAATAAACTGTAGAATACTGTCATGAAAGGAATAATTACTATAGTCCCTACAGCCAATTGTAAAGTGGTGGAACTCAACTCCAAAATGTACTGAAAATATTGAGCTCTCTCGATCGCTAACGTTCTTATTGGTCATCAATATCCACTTGAGGATCAGGACCAGGAACTTCACAGATTCAGATTCAGGTCATAGCACTTTAAATTACCCCTTGACCTTTGCTTTGACCTTGATTTTGACCCCCGGCCGAATAATTTTTTAACTTGATTTTTATGTAACTTAATCGTCAATATAATATCAACATAATATGTAAAGATCTAGGATGATATTTTATTTCTTCATCTAAAAAGCTCTTTTAAATTATATTTACAAATTTACTGTTGGCCCCACATATTGATATTGGTGTTAATGTGTGTACAAGTCTCCATTATACATGAATACTCCCAAACTAAAATTACATTGAAATCAAATAAAAAAGGGAAACTCAACTTATCAGGTATTACAGGAAACATTAAACAAAATGAATAATATATGTAGACTACATGTATATTTGCTTATGAAAAGAGACATTTGTTTAGCCCTTTTGATTGGGGTGCAATTGGCCTACATACAACTCACAAGAAAGCTGTAGTTTTGACGGAAACAACAATGAGTGTGCTTCCTAGTCAGCTCTACTGTCCCATACTAGATATACCCTACAGATCTTTGAAGTATCAACATGAGATATGTAGTATTTTAATTGATTGTAATGTAACTTTAGTTTGAAAGTATTCATGTATCATTGAGACTTGTACACACATTACCAACACCAATATCAATATGTAGGGCCAACAGTAAATTTGTAAATATCATTTAAAATAAAAATTGGTCAACCGGTTCAGGCGCAATGTGCTGTTGAAAGTTGAAGGTCACTCCCCTTTTTGCCAAAACAAAACAAAAAGGGCGGGCCAGGGCTCAAAAACCGATGGGCCGTTTACACTAATTTTTTTTTGTTTCATGGAAAGCAAATGTTAAATTTTATGTGTGTCGAATTTGAACAAATTCTGAGAGGGTAAGGTCCAAAATGGCACTTTTATTGGGTGAATCGGCATGGAATGACCCATTTCAGGAATCTTACCCGCGCCCATCCCCATTATCTTAATGCTTGCCTATAAATCGATCAAAAGGCATCAAACTCTTATTAATAAAGTCATATTTAATCTTTTGGAATTAACATTCTTCATCATCAGGTCGTGGTGTAGTTGCTACAAGGGATATTACAAGAGGTGAATTTATAGCTGAATATGAAGGGCATCTGATTACAGAAGAAGAACTTGAAAGAAGGGAAGAACAAATAGAAAGTGTCTTCAGATATGAATTCACCTGGAAAGGAAAGAAACTATGGTAGGTTTCATAGCAGACCCAATCTTACATATCCGGAAGTAATATATTATCCAACATGTTTTGCTCAGTTCTCACTATCACATTGTAGCTCACATGAGTTAAAAGCTTAAGGTACCAAGTATGGTATTAATTGCCAAAATGGAGGGGGTGGAAGCATGGCCCAAAACAATAACTTATGATGTTCAAAACCCTAATAAACCATATATTTGTGGAACGCCGAGTTACTAAGCTATCCAAAAATTTGACGTTTTACAATCTTGGACCTTTTATATGCTAATTAGCTAATTTTTCCCCCAAAATTGTAAAAAATAAGGTTTTCAAAATGTGAATTATAAATTGTAACCTACATCATTTATGCTATGTGAATTTTATCTTTTTTATTGGGTTATGGGCTGTGAAATCTTCGATTTTACGCGGAATTCCAATTTTTTCCCTCAAACACCAATCTACATTTTCCACGTTTTTTTTCCTTCCCGGATCGAGATCCGAAAGTCGGAAATGCGCGCTTCAGAAAAGCGGTAAACTTCAGTTCTCAGCTCAGGCATAATTGTCCATAGCTAGAAAAGCATATATACTTCGCACTGAAGTTAGCTAGTATTCTTGCGTCGGAAAAACCACCAAAATTTACCCTTGCAAGCTACACGAAAACAGCGCATTCGTAGGGAAGGCGGAAGGCCATCAATAGTACATGCACGTTGATGTTAGTGCATACACACAGCGAAAGACGAAAACAGCGCATTCGCGTATAGGTGGGAGGCCATTCATAGTACACGCATGTTGATGTTAGTGCATACACAGCGCTATGGTGCAAGTGCACTTTTTTTTGTCGCTAGCGAAATATGCAAATATACATTTTTGTTCAATAACGCTTATATATTTTTTGTAATACAAGGGGACATCAAAATGAAAAGAAATGTAAACAAAAATAAAACAGCATCTCATCCAAAATCAATATTAGGAATACTTTGAAGGGTTGCTTGCGCTTCCATCTGCACTCCATTTAATTTATATCCTGACTATAATCACATACAGTCACATAAACACCAAGGTATTTTGCTACATATAAAATAGATCTGTATATTGTCTCGCCTGCATAGCAGAGCGAGACTATAGGCGC
The DNA here is from genome assembly GCF_018143015.1 of Lytechinus variegatus. NCBI lineage: Eukaryota > Metazoa > Echinodermata > Echinoidea > Temnopleuroida > Toxopneustidae > Lytechinus > Lytechinus variegatus. The sequence continues at coordinate 10,859,199 of NC_054743.1, forward strand.
CGCTTTTCCGACGGCGGCGGCGGTGACGGCGTCAACAATGAAATCTTAACCAAGGTTAAGGTTTTGAAATGTCATTATAACTTAGGAAGTATATGAACCTAGTTCATGAAACTTGGACATAAGGGTAACCAACTATTACTGATCATTCTGCATTATTTTCATGTCACATGATAAAGGTCAAAGGTCATCTAGGGTCAATGAACTTTGGCCATGTTTGGGAAATCAGCATTGAAATCTTAACCAAGGTTAAGTTTTTGAAATGTCATCATAACTTCAGAAGTATATAGACCTAGTTCATGAAACTTGGACATAAGGGTAACCAAGTATCACTGATCATCCTGCGTGAGTTTCCAGGTCACGTGATCAAGGTCATAGGTCATTTAGGGTCAACGAACTTAGAATATGCAAAAAAATTTTTGAAATTTCATCATAACTTGGAAGTATATGGACCTAGTTCATAAAACTTGGACATAAGGGTAACCAAGTATCACTGATCATGCCAAATTTCGGCGCGCTTGCGCGATCAACGATGGACTGAAGTGATTGAAATATCCCAATAGGATTAGGGTTAATATTCTGCCATCCTCATCCTATTACTAGAAAAATCCTAGAAAAATCTGTCTATATGATTGTTATGTCTCATTTGTAGCTCTGTATTTCTGTATTGGTCATTTCAGCCGGATCATCTGTTGGTGTACCAACCCTTGGACCTCTTTCTCCTCCTAGAGTCCCACAGAGTCCCACTAAGGAACGCCTTGATCCTCAAAATTCATCACGATGTAATGATGGAGGTACTATATGTTTTTTTTTCACTTCAATTAGACATAATCATCTTAAAATATTCACTTTTTAGAACCTCCTGCACATTCAGTAAATTTCATTTTGGTATGAGAAGTATAAAGGTACTAGCAATTGATATTCTAACATCGTCATCATAATATACCTAAGTTTGTTTTTTACATTTTCTTGGAATAAATATGTTTTTATGATTTATAAGTCTCAGTCAGAATCTGTTATTAATGGCATTAAGTGAATTACCTGCAATGTGAAAATATAACTTTCTGTTTCTGTATTGTTTATTTCAGCTGGATCATCTGGTGGTGTATCAGCCCCTGGACCTCTTTGTCCTCCTAGGAAAAATCCTACCCTGGTACCCCTCAATCGTCAGGAAGATTCATCAAGAGGTACTGCATATTAAAACAATCCCTGTATATCAATAGTGTAACTAATTGTTTACTAGTTTATTCCTCCTTGTGCTAAAGAAAAAATATGTTTTAGAGACATTGATCTTTAATACAGTTTAATTTGCAATGAATAAACATGGATGTATGAATTTCTGTATGTCTTGTTTATACAGGTCTCCCTGCAGTGTCCAGTCCTTCTAATCAGGATTCTCTCTGTCCTTTTATGAAATTGTTGATTATATATTTATTTGGTACAACTTGCTGTAACAGTTTTCTTTGTCCCTGCTAGACTGACATCAAAGAAATGTCAGGGAAATTTATAATTGGCCCAAAATATCAAAAATATCAAAATAACATTTATAGGATAAAATGCTATGACCCTTTGATAGTGTAGTCTCTTTGACTGCAGTACAAGTCTTTTGTACTGCAAATAGTTAACTTCAACATATAGAAAACATTTATAGCTGGAAATGAGGTTGAAATAACTATTATTGAATTTTTAAGACTTCATCACAGATCGTCTTTTTGAAATGCTGGGAGCCCTAACTGGCAATTATTCACATGCAGATTTTATTTCTTGTCATTGAATTGATGTAATGGGAATTAACTTACCAGGAATGTAGCACCTTAAACACTCTTGAGTGAGGTAATCGAGCCTCTGATTGTGTGAAAGACCATTAATAATTCCCCATTCGCCAAAATAGAGTTTGTGTGTATATACATTCTCCTGAAACATGACTACTAATCCCATGCTTTCTATTTTGAAGTTATCTTGATATTCCAAAAAACAATAGTCTATGAATATTCTTCATTGTCTATAATTATTCTCTCAACATTTTAGAACGGAGGTACACGAGATGGGAGTCTGGGGAAACGGCTCAACTAAAAGAGTTCTTCAAAGAATACTTCACATCAACTCAAACAAAACTTCCATGTAAGTTTGACTATCTGCTATATTTTAAATATGTGACCCTGCATCTCAAAACAACCATCATACCCATCAAAATAATGAAAAGAAAGTACCCATTCTGAAAAAAATATTTACTTAGAAAAGGGGCTTTGAAGTTTGGGGTCTATTCAAATGCAAAATCTCAACCAGGGGCGCTCCGTGCGGTGCATGGGACAAAAAGCAGAATACAAATCTCCACAGCAATCACTGTGAAGGTATTATTAAATTAAGCTGAAATTTGACACACTCATTACAAACAGTCTAGTTATGCTTATTCTCAACTTTCGATGCAATAGCATCATCCTTTTAAAAGTTATCAAGAGTTTGAAAGTGAAGAGGGTATAAAAGAATTTCAAGAATGAAAAGGGAACTCTACCCCCTAAAGACAAAGTGTGCTAGAAAAACTGCAGTAAAGACATATTTCCTGTTTGTTTTATGATCCAAGAAGAATTGCTCTTTCAGAAAATATGTAGAAAAATAAATTGACATATTTTGGTCCTATATTTTTGGTCCTTGTGTAAAATCGGTTTGTGCAACTTTTTGTTGGTTTTGAGATACGCGGTCACATATGATCTACACAAACATTGACAAACTACTAGGTGTTTGAAAACACTGATCATGTAATTTTCAGGTTTGAAATATAATTACTAGACAAATGCAGTTTGAATGTGACCCTTGTCTTTTTTTTGCCTCTGCCACACTGTTATGTTTTTGGGCCATCTGTCATACTGACCATTCAGGATAATAATACATTAAAAATATTGAGTTTCCCCTGACCTTGTCTGTTTTGGCTTTTTTTTCTGTAAATATTCTCATTACAACTTATAGGTCATTTTGTAGTCTGAAGCGGTATTTGTTTTTTCACCGAGTACTCCGGTATTTAAAAAGGGGAATACCAGATACACCGATTTTCGGAAATTACCCCCCCCCCCCCATATCAATCATATTCTCACAGCCAATCTTCAAAATCTCCTTGATATTATCAGGGAGATCAATTGAGTTTTCACTTGATTCTATCAAGCCCAGTCTTTAGATGCAGTTACCAGTTATTTTGTCTTCTTAATCTGGATAAATGAGACTGAATTATGAATGCCTCATATAGTACAGATGCTTCCTTTTGTTATGTGACTTTTTACACATAAAAAGGATCAGCAAAAGTGGAAAAGCGGAAAAAGGGGCAAAAAGTATTCCCTGAGGATTTGTCATACTGCTAGTAGTCTATTTTGCTAAGTCGTATGCATCATTCAGAGAAGAGGTTTCCACGGGTGTTCGTATCATTCTTTTTCTCATGTAAATATCATGCATACTTTTATAACGTGTTGGTGCATCTAACAAGTTGAGAGAATGAAGTTAGACCTCACTGAATCTCCCTGAAATTATCGGGGAGTTTTTTAGATCAGGTGCTTCTCACCTGTTAACTTATTTTAAATTTATGGCAATCTGTGCTGTATCTATCTTTATTGATAGTAATTGCAATAACTTCAATGTCACTTTGATTTCAACAGCAAGAGCAGAAATTAGAAAATTCAAAATGAGATTTCCAGCCTTCAGACATGATGTAAGGACCATAGCAACCAAGGTCATGAACGAGGTGCGGAAGACCGAACGACTGACAGAGGAAAGAGTCAAACGACTTGGGATAAGATAATGAGGTGATGGGCTAACAGGTTAATCGGGACATTTATGGTAACAGTAACACGCATCTTTTAGGATAGATTCAGGATTGTGCTTAGAATAAAATAAACTTACAGTCTTCATAAATCCCTTTTGAGTGTTTTCAACAATCCAATTAGTGAAGTCTTTCTATATGAGCTCACCTGAGCCGAAGGCTTATAACTGCACAGATGCTCGTCCCTGCAAAAACTGTCGCCTCATGGGCAACAGAGCATGCGGATAGTGATTAATCACCTAAATATTAGCTGTGGGGTCATGCTTGTTATCAATTATTTTATGGTACTTTGATGAATTGTGTTAGGGTCCCTTACAATCAAGTGGGTGGAGCATTGGAGGAGTACCCTCTCATGATCGAGCTATGAGGATTTAAAATAAAATAATGCATGCAAACATATTTTTGAAATGTGATTCAGGCAATTACAGGGGCAGAGGTAGTTGATGTCAGATTTGCTGGCAGGATTAAGAGTACATAGGGCCCACAGGGCAGCAGTTTGTTCAGGGGTGACCATTTGGTAGGCAAGTCAGAGGATTTCTCAATCAAATTTATTGATAAAATACTACTAGAGGCATAGGATTGAAAGTTGCTCAATTGAAGCATGTGGTAATTACTAATTTGCAATTACATATGACAATTGCATGACATCAGGTGAGCACCAGGCCCCCTGGGGCTCTTATCATTTATTCCTAACTGCCCTCCTCCATAGTTTTGGCGATTGCATCGTGACCGCTACCAATTTCAGATTCTCGCTTTATGACTTTTTCCCTTGCAGTCTTGTCTTGCACACATTTTGCAGGGACTGATTTTTAAAATTTACAGTGGAGCTATAAATAGCTCTCCTAGAGGCTCTCAAGGAGAATTTTTAGGGGAGCTAAATTTGTTCTTCACGTAGAAAGATTGGGGTTACAAGGGGCTCTGTAAATCACTCCCCAAAAAGCATTTAAGGGGAGCTTGGGAGAGCAATCGCTCTCACTCCCCTTAAATCTTACTCCCTGATTTTGATACCACATTTGTCCTTATCAGACCTACCTAAGGGGTATTATGGGCCAATTAGCAGACATGCCAACAAAAAAACGTATTCCGTACTTTTCTATCCTCTTTCGCTTCTTTAGGGGGTACTAAGATCTATAGATGTCTATGAATGCATAGCACCATCATGCCATACTGCATTGCACCTGTCTTCGTAGAAAACATTTAATTGTCCAATGAATTGTCTATGTCCCTCATTTACCAGAACGAATGCTTTTGGTGCAGCAATGAAACACTTGTGAAAATGTATGTATGTATGTTTTCTATTGAAAATAATTGAATAATAAAAGGTTTTCAGGTCGACACTTTGGAATGAGATTGATATTTTTATGATCTGAATAATTATTGACATCTAATGAGTTTGGTACCCCTTATCCAAATGTAAAAGACAAGAATGCGCTTTTAGGTTGGCAGTACTGAATTAGTATGCGCATGTCATTAAAAAGGCTATAGCTGCATATATTTGTGTACATTTACATACATTAATACTTTATGCAAATCTGCTGTACTCATAAAAATAGATAAGAATTGATTTATTTCACATTTGGGAAACATTAATCTTCATTATTACACAGTTTTCATGTAATTTTGTACTTGTTTAGGCTGAAATTATGAAAATATCCCCCAAATGCATAAAATACGCATTATGAATAATTCATTTTCTAATTATGCACAAAAAAAATGCACAATTGATTTTAAAGAATTACACCACCAGATTCAGCATCCAGCATTCAGATAAAATTTAGCTTCTCAGCCTCACTCCAACTAGAGCATTTTACCCACTGTACAATATATAAATACAAATATATGTTATGCTAGTAATGTCATGCCTAGCTGATTCTAGTTCAAACTCGGAGATGTAATCATTAGTCTAGTAAGATAGATGATTGTTTGTTTGTGAAGGCAGCTTTAATTGCAAATAATTGGAATTAAGTATTTCATTGTTGATTCACCTAACTCTCAGCAGCCTTATTAAAAAGGCTGTATAAAATTAAATCTGACTTATTGCCTACCTGAGCAAATGCCTTCTAAAGCCTCCCCTAATGTTTTGGGGGTTTACTTCTTTTTTTAATGATGTTGGTGCTGGGGACAAAGCAGGTATACTTGGCAGACAATCAGTGTATATATGCATAAAAATATACATGATAGCACAGGTACGTCATTTTTGTAAGTGTAAGCATGGCTGGAGTATGTTTTTTTTTTATTCAATTCAGTTGACTTCTGCTCAGGAGATCAAGTGTAATGTGAAATGTACTGGAATGGATATCATTTATTTGATAAGTGCTTGTCTTATGTTTCACTTGCTCTAGATGTGTAACAGCTACATTGTAGTTCATGTATTTGTGGAATTGGACACGAGAAGAAGAAATTCATGACATATCCTTCCCTTGTCAGCACCACCCCCTTCTCTTTCTCTCGCTGTACTAGTTTATCGAAAAATTCACTTAAAAAACTGAGAAACAAAGTTTACCTGCATAATATCGATTGCTGTGTTTATTTTTTATACAAAACAGGACAAATATCAAAATTCATGACGAACGTTGAAGAATTTTGCTGGATGTTATTACATGCATTGCTCCTTTTCATAGTATTGTATACCCATTGCATAATATACGTTTATGTGTTTATTGTTCCAGTATGAAGTAGGAAACTTATTAACAATTCATAACAAAGGTTCAACAAGTTTTTCCATTGCCATAATATGCAGTGTGTTACATAAATTAACCATTTGTCTTGGTTTTAAGATATACATTTGGTATAAATATAACACGTATTAATTAATTAATTTTTATTTTATTATTAATTATTAATACAAAAAAAAATTGCTCATAATTATAGATAAATGAAGCGCTCCTTATCGTTCATAGCATCAATACAATGCTTCCCCTTATGTCACATATGGCACTGCATGTCTAGAAATTATGAGAAATTGAAAGGAAATTTTTCAAGAACTGAGATTTGTAGTATCTGTAGTAATCTGTATGTATTTAGTACTGTGAGTTGGACATGTACAAGAGGTCGTAGTTCATGAAATGTGACATTTCAATTGTTCCTTTGCATGTTTGGTGTTTATAAGTACTTTGTGGATAACCCAGGTTTGGTGCAGTTCATGCTTCAACTTCATTGTGAATTGTCTTTTTACATTGTGTATGAATGGATGTTTTCACATTGTGATAGATTACTTGTTTCATTAAAATTCACTTAATCAGATGCACTTCTGTCCTCGTATGACATTTGTTGGTGTAAGTTTTTGTCTTTAATCTTGGACGCAGTCTTTTTCTTCGTTTGTCTGCAGGGGGGGGGGTAATAATCATGCAGACTTCTCAATAACACTGCCTGCAGTTACTGTAAGAGAGGAGTAAGACTTAGAGTGTTTTAGAAACGCACGACATTGTGTTTCAGGGTGAAATGATTCTTCCATATGAAGACAAAGTTACTCTTCCAGGTATCCCCCCCCCCCCTCTTGGGGGCACAATAAACGTGGTTGCCGTGCGTACACCTTTATTATTTTTTTATTTCATTTTCTTGCGGGGACAGGGGAGGGGGCTCTCACCACAAATTTTGTAAGCTTCAAGCTTATTATCTAAATCCCACTGTCAAAACAGACTATTATTCATGTACAGGTATTGGTGTATGTTTGTTTTTAATATGTGTGTGTGTGGCGTGTGGGGATACATATATTAGTCTGTAAATATATTGAAAAAGTGTTTGTGTATGTATGTTATACGTGTTTATGTAAGTGTTCTTTTTGTTTGGGGGATGTTTATACATGCGTATAGGGGTGTGTGAGGTGGTTGGCCTATTGCTTGGTTTGGTGTAACTATGGGCATGCGTTTGAGGGAATGAGGAATGAGGGAAATGAGATGAATTGAATTTTTATTTATCAAACGCCTAGTGGGCAATGACCACAATCTCATAATGTGTTTATTTGAGTGTGTGTTTGGGGGGGGGTGCACAACAACAACGTGAAATGAGCGGAGAAGAGTGTGGGTGGATTAGTTTATATGCCTATAAATGTGTTATGCCTTAAATTGGTATACCTACTTCAAGAATATAGGCGCATAATGAGTTTGTAATCAACATCCCATTGCCGTAATTAGTCTTAAAATGAATGGGCATCCACTACCTTATTGATTGTAAATTAAAAAAAAAAACTTAAATACAGCCCCAAAACTTCAATTTTTTAAAATAATCATGATCCTTTTAATATGCAATAAGTCGTGAAGACTTTTTTGTGGGGGGCGGTCTTTAACCCTTTTCAGAACTTAAACTCACTTTCCCCTGACTGAACACCATCCCAAACTGGGGGGGGGGGGGGGTACGCCCATGCCACCCCATGATCATCCCCCAGCTTGCGCTGTAGGCTACATTATGTTGCTCAGTATTTAACCTCCTTACCGCCATGCTATGAATCATGGTAATCCACTGCCCAAACCATCTATGAAAAATAATACATGCAGGTTAGAATCTTGCATTCTCACCGGTCACCCCCCCCCCCCCAAATCATGATCACTCATTGACACCGTTTTTTGCAACACATATTTTAAAAAGAAGAGTCTACCCAAAAATATTTTTTCAACAGGATCAGAAATATTAGATGATCAGAACAAAAAAAAAGTTGAGAAAAATCGGACATGCAACTAATAAGAAATTTATGAGTGTTTAAATCATGGAGCTAAAGCTCCATGATGATAGATAGGTAGATCCCCTATATGCATGTTTACATCAATACAAACTTTGTAGCTTACGTACTGTAGAAATGATGCATTTGCACTATAAATATAAACAAAATTATGGTAATTAGTGCACCCACGACGTCATCAAATTGGCAACATGTCTAAAAGTTTTCACTGATTTGCCCATTTTTTTCAAATCATTAAAAAGTCATAACTTTTTTTTATTACCTGTCCGATTTTCCCCAAACTTTTTTTTTCTGTATCTCTCACTTTAAGGGCTATTTTTTTTCTATTGCCAAAATAAACAAAGGTGCCGGTAATGGATATCCTTGTCTAACGAGTAACGCCTCTTGATGGGAATATATCGTCGGCGGAGGACCAGAAGGGCGCTATTGCAGATCAAAGATGTTCCGTTGGAAACCAGAAGGGCGCTATTGCTATTGACTTTGTACAGCAATAGCGCCCTTCTGGCTCCGAACGGAACACCTTTAAAATGTAATAACGCCCGTATGGCTCTCAACAGACGATAATATGTTAGCCATCCATTCAAAATGACGTTGTTGAATATATATAATATAGCTATCGATTTCCTAAATCCAGTTTTAAAACCATCAGCTCTTAAACAATTTAAAATAAAATTCCACTCTAGCGTGTCAAACGCTTTGTGAAAATCAACAAAAAATAGACACCTTTCGGCAGGTTGCGTATAACACGACTAAATATATTTCCGAAAATTTTGTTCAGCTTTTGAAATCGGGACCGGCTTGCGATTGTGATGTCCGCACAGTTCAATACATGACGTTCGTATCTATTGTCCCATGACACACGGCTTAATTCTACGAAAGTAGCTTTAATTATGTTGTATTTGAAAATATCAATTACATCCTGAATGAGCCTTGCTACATCAAAACCACGTCTGATATCCCTCCTGATCTTCGTCAATCAATTTATGCAGGACTTTCCGTAATCCATTAGCGAGTACTGTTGTAATCAACTTATAATCGATATTGAGCAACGTTATTGACCGCAAATTTTGTAGGTTCTCTTTCACCATTTTTGAATATGGGAGAAATAATCCCTTTCCTCTGTGAATATCATAGTATTCCTTTCGGAAAGCTCTTATTAATACTCTTTAAAATAATCCCCTATATAGTGGTGTTATGTTTGACAAAAACGGGTATTGCGTGTACTTCCAAAGGGGAATATAGTGGTGCTACATGTGACAAAAAGAGGTATTGCATGTACACGAAGGGAATATATATAGTGGTGCTGTATATGACGAAAAAGGGGAATTGCATATATTATACAAAGGGGAATATAGTGCTGCTATATGTGACGAAAAGGGGAATTGCATGTACTTACTAAGTAAAATATAGTGCTACTATATGTGACGAAAAGGGGAATTGCATGAACTTACAAAGGGAATATAGTGCTGCTATATGTGACGAAAAGGGGAATTGCATGTACTTACTAAGGGAAATATAGTGCTGCTATATGTGACGAAAAGGGGAATTGCATGTACTTACAAAGGGAATATAGTGCTGCTATATGTGACGAAAAGGGGAATTGCATGAACTTACAAAGGGAATATAGTGCTGCTATATGTGACGAAAAGGGGAATTGCATGAACTTACAAAGGGAATATAGTGCTGCTGTATGTGACGAAAAGGGGAATTGCATGAACTTACAAAGGGAATATAGTGCTGCTATATGTGACGAAAAGGGGAATTGCATGAACTTACAAAGGGAATATAGTGCTGCTGTATGTGACGAAAAGGGGAATTGCATGAACTTACAAAGGGAATATAGTGCTGCTATATGTGACGAAAAGGGGAATTGCATGAACTTACAAAGGGGAATATAGTGCTGCTATATGTGACGAAAAGGGGAATTGCATGATCTTACAAAGGGGAATATAGTGCTGCTATATGTGACGAAAAGGGGAATTGCATGCATTTACAAATTTATATTTATTATTAATATCATGTGGTGCAATATATTTTCTAGAAAAACATTAATTTTTGTTTTGTCTGATCGTAAAATAAACAAATTTATTTTATTTTCTCATTAAAAAAAAATAAATACTGCCCAGTTAATAAGGCGAAGGAGCCGACTTTACAAATACTGAAAGGAGAAGGCCCCTTTCGTTCATTGTGGGGTAAAAATACCTTAGGGAGAATTTTTGGGAGAACCAAAAATTGTATATTCCAAATTAAACGCAGGGACACAGGGAAAAGGTCCTCACTTTTTTAGATTACCTCCCGTTATTCACAAATATTTATCAAAATCAAAATTTAATCACGCATAGCCTCATTAACGTGATATAGGTTGAATTCCCCTTTGCGTACAATTTTCGAGCATTCGCCCTTTGGTTGAATCTAGGTATATATATATATATATATATATATATATATATATATATATATATTGTAAAGAAATTGATGAAGGGATGAAGAGAACAATGGTAGGCGTAGCTTAAATCAAGGTTCCCCAGAGCTATCTACCCTTTGGAAAAATTGGTGATGCCGAAAAAATATATAGGCCTATATATATATGAATTATGAATAGGATACTGATGAATCTGATGACGGCACAGAAGGTTGGGATTTTTAAAGATTTATTTCTTGTATATTTTGCATTTTATGTACTTTATAATTTGTATGTAATTTGATTAACAGGGCCCGATTGCAAACCAGCTTTTTATCTTTGTTAATGTTTTTATCGTGTATAGCTGAATTGGTTACCCTGTATAAAAATAAATAAATAAATAGATAAATAAATAAATACTAAACAAAATGTGACTTTTCAAAAAGGAAGAAACGTCCAGCGTGAAAAGTAAGGAGAGAAGATTCTTTCTTTAGTTTATTATTACCCCTTGAGGGGTGGGCCGATCCCGGAGGTACTGCAATACCGGGCCAACCCGTGGCCAGGACGGAGCAAGCCCCTATTCCATGGCCTAAGTTCAAAAATCAGTTTAATATACAAGCGACTCGGTGAGTCGCGTTTCAGATATTAAGCTGAAAAGAACAGATACTACACATGATCTTAGCCAAAAGGCCGAGAAGCGATACCGATGAAGGAATTCATTACAAACCCGATGAAATTGGTGCTTGTGTGCAGTATTAGTTGAAAAGGATGAATTGAGGGTATTTACGCTTACGTGGGGCCAAAACGCGCAAAATTATCAAAAAACTGATGAAACGTACCAGAAAGGAAAATTTTGTGAGAATAATTCAGAAATGAATATAACCCGCCTTTCTCCAAAATAAATTCGGTAAGTAGGAAAATATATGAAAGGGTATGGAAATTAAAACGTCATTTTATGCACGGTTGTAGTCAGAAGCGAGCCTATATAATAATTATATGCAGTTATTATAGTCTTCGAATATAGTCTCACCATACGAGCGCATATACATACACAATACAGAGCAGCACTGAATAAAATATTTTAAATAATTTGACTGATTTTTATGATGCATTGGGTATATTGCTATCCATAAATTGAATTTTGACAAGATTTCTGTTCTTTTGCACAAGTATTCCTAGTTTTTGTTTACGTTAAAAGCGCGAGTTTCTTCGTAAAACGTAAAACATGTCTTTGTCAATAAGACTAGCAACCGCTTATAAATATTGATCAATTTGCGTGCATGGTGATGAATCAATGCATATTCATCCGCACGATCATTGCTTACTATGACGTCACGGACTAACGTGAACAGTCATTGCAATCGAGATCAAGGTAGAGCTCCAAGCGAGTCGGAAGAAAAAAAAATACATGTACTTTCAATATTCTGGTGAAACAATTTGTAGTTTTCCCATAAATTGTCTGACAGGCTGGAATTTTTTTGTCAACTCTTCAATTCTCTTTTAAAAGCCAGTTTCATATAATATTTTCAATATTTTTCTGTTTCATAACACATGAGCAAGCTACTTGTCATCCGAGCGGTCCTAAATCAGGAGGAAAGTAACTGAGACTGATATTTGACGGGATATCGTTCAACACCAGTAAGTGATAGTGTAAGTGATCTTTCAGAGCCGACTTGACAGTAATCTCTCGACTTATCCAATTTATAAACAAACAGTCCTCAGGGGGGTGATCGAGGTGATAAATATTTTGTCTGCACGCGAGCTTGACAGACGGTGGTTTGATATTGCGGTCAGCGAGGTTACGTAATCTTTTAACAGCCCGACCATCCGAAACCTATAAACCGTGCATCCCTTTTCTTTCTCCCTCTCTCATGCTCTCTCCCCCTCTCCCTCTCCCCACCCTTTTTCTCCCAGCAGGGACGTGGGAGGGAGATCCGAGGCTATTAAAGGACAAGTCCACCCCAACAAAATATGATGTCAATAAATAGAGAAAAATCCAACAAGCATAACACTGAAAAATTTCATCAATCGGATGTAAAACGAGAAAGTTATGACATTTTAAAGTTTTGCTTAATTTCACAAAACAGTAATGTTATATGCACATCCTGGTTGTTATGCAAATGAGAAGACTGATGAAGTCATCCACTCACTATTTCTTTTGTATTTTATTGTATGAAATAGGGAATGTTCTTTTTTTCTCCTCATTGTCAAGCGAGACAACGATTAATTCCTCCTGAACATGAGGAATGAGCATTGTTTAATACTGTATGGTTCAGTCAAGTCGGTCCTCTGTCAAATCTGTAAAAGATGAAATATTGCATAATTTCAACAATAAAAACAAAAGAAATAGTGAGTGAGGGACATCATCGAATGTCTTATTTGAGTTGTGCATATTACTTTTTTGTGAAAAATAAGCAAAATTTTAAAATGTCATAACTTTATTATCTTACATCCGATTTTTATGAAGATTTTCAGCGTTTTGCTAGTTTGATTTTGCTCTCTATTCAAATCAACATCTTTCTGGGGTGGACTTGACCTTTAAACATCTTTAGCTGCTCATTTCAAAGGTTGGTATTATCATGGAGCTATTTTGGTGAAACAGTTCTAACATCAGTTCATTTCATCTAATGCCATTCCGTCCATCAACATTTCTTCTCACAACCATCCATAGTTCATTAACCAAATTTTGGTCCAATAGTCACTTCTAATCATGACCATTTTGTATCACAAGTTGGTCTAATACCCATTTTTTCTCCATTTCATCCAAGTAAAATTTAGACCAAATGGTATATGGACGTGGCTTTGGATCGAGTGGTTATTGGACGAAATGGTGAGTGGAAGAATTGGCTATTAGACCACTGGATAGTGTACAAAGTGATGGTAGACTAAAAATGATAGCAAACGAGTTGGTAATTGGACGAATTGGCATGAGACCAATAAAAAAATAAATGATTCTCAGCGTGTCTCATATGCAACGAGAAAGCCATGAAGCTGATGTTGTCATCTCCCCATAGATTGAGTTATAAACAAAAAAGATTCAAAAACTATAATTTCAGAATCATTGGTTTGAGATTGTTAAATCGCTTGCAAATCATAATAATAGCCTATAATTTTAAATGAATTCATTGTTAGTTATTTATACGAATATAGAACTGCTTGATTATCACAAAGAAAATAAACTGTTTATACTAGCATTTCACAACGTTTTGTCTTAATATTCCTCCATAAATTCTGATGCGAAAATAGATCCTTGGTCCCGGAACTTCTTTTTTTTTTTTTAACAAGTGTACGCCTAGTTACAACTATAATGCGTAAAGCATTTCTATTTATTTGAATGCAGGATAAAAGAGCATAGGTGTCGTGGCCGGGGATCGAACCCCGGACTTTCCATGTACAGCCAGGCGCCTTACATCATTCGGCCACTGCACCTCCACAAAGTTTGGCGATTGATCGTACGCTTGATTTTCACGATTAATGTAGTCGATGGAATCAACTGTAGAAAAAATGTTCTACGGTCATTGCTAAGTTTTTTTTGTGTGTTTTACGGGCCACTGGTCTTTCGATTCACAGCAATAGACCAGTTCGTAGTTACTTCATGGGCAATTTTGGTCAAATGACCTTTCATTTCTTTCATCATGATAGACAGATTTCAAAGCAAGATATTACGTAAGCTTGCCTTACATAGCAGGATGAAGAAATTGAATAGACCAGGTGACTAGAATAGCACACCAATGAACACTTAATGAAGGTATTTGTTGCATTCCTACTTTGAATGCATATCTTAGCATGTTGCACAATGTACTAGACAAACTATGAAATACCAGTCGTTCGTGGAATCATTGCTGTTTTTTGTGGATGTAAATGAAAACGACAATTCAAAAGAATATATGAATAATCAAGCCATCAAAGTTGGTGCTTATCTCATTAGATTTTAAAGCACCATGTCACTTTAGTACAAATGACCTTCTTCTGATCATGCGTAGAATCTTTTGATCATGCGCAGAAAGGAACTACGAACTGGCTTATTAGCGACTGCGTTTGGAGACTATACTATGAGAGAATAGGATATGAATATTCAACACGGATGACAATTACTCCGCCAGACCAACTAAAGCCAACCATTTACGTTATTTTCAATGGCATACCTTCGATCAGTATGCAGTCGGTTCTCACTCAACCGTAACTAGAAATCGAACAATAGCTGATACATTGACAAGTTCACTTGTTCATTGATCCAAAGGCGTTCCCATCCTGCATGTTGCCAAATATAATTGACGTCACTAATTGCTTTCAGATTATTTTGCTAGTAAATTTGTAACACTCTATACTGTACTTTCCCTTTATTCTCTTCAAATTATGCAATATACGAGATTATTTTGAATGATCATGAAGTTTAAAAAATTTCTGGATCAATGCAAAATACATTTGTGGCATTTTGATGATCGGTTGAAACTGCACATTTACATTCTTCTCTTTCTCTTTTCTTCGAAATGTGCAATATACAAAGATCATCATTGGAATGATCGTGTATTTTTTTGGGGGGGGGGGTGCTCCCCACTCGAATTTCGAATTTTGGCAGCCCTTTTGGAGAGGGTCGTCCCCCAGAGGAGGGTGGGGGCAAAATCTTACCTGCTTTAAAAAAAATCTCTTCTATATCATTCAATGAAATAAATTGAAATGTAAATGCCAGAGCATCTGCATTTTATTATACAGGAAATGTTTTTATTTTAGTATTACATAATGTGTTCCATCACTAGGCTACATGACAAAGTTGAATTCTCAAGAATGGACAAACACTGACATAAACTAAATGAAATTTAAGACTTAAAAAGATTAGTCAATCAAGTGAATATAAATCTGAAGAGTTAAAATGACAGCTATATAAAGAGCCCAAAATAACAATCACGAATTATTAAAATTTTCAGCATTTCAGATTAGTGCGCCTTTGATCAAGACTATGCTTGAGAACCTGAGCGAAACTGAGCGCAAAACCACAACATTGGTGCCGTGTGAAAAAGCATAACAACAGACAGGGGCATACACGGTCCCTTATTCTCTTTACATACTGCGAGGGTGCGAGGCCCCTGCGAGGCCCGGCTGCTAAAAATTGAAAATGTACATCCTTAAAATAGAAAACAGGCAACACAGGTATTTAAGTGTCTTTTTCGTATAGGCCTAAACCATTGATCATTTTCGGCGTGTAAAGGGCATTTACAATTACACCTAAGTCTATTCCATTGTCTGTGTTATTATATTCACCGCTCGGCACCAAACGCCTATCTCTGTACCCGAGTACTTGGCGAGTGCAAGATGTGAATGGTCATTAGTTCTTGCACGCGGCACTCTTTCAAGTGCCCTGAGCTCCCAAATAAACAGAGAGAAATTGACCCTTGAAAATAAATGTATACTTTGAGTTAACACCCAAAAGCCAGAAAAACGTAACAGTAGACCATGAATAGAGCATGATTTCATAGACAAATAATGTGGAAATATGAGGCCTTTGATCTTACCACGACATCTAAAATGATTATTTAAAAAGATAGTATGGTATAATAAAGCATAATAGCAAGGATAATAATTTCTGTCTTAATAATCATATCGTAGTAATGATTATTTAAAAAAATGACATACATCGTATTTTTAATGAAAAAATTATGTAATTATAATATCAATGATTGATAAATAATGATTATAATGGTTTTAAAAATAGGCATTTTCTGTATAACCCAAAGGCATTTCCACATTATTTTGAAAAGTAAATAAGTAAATGTAGTTTCATCTTCAGAAATCAACTGAGGGTATACATATCTGTATCCATAGAACCATATCATTATATATATATATATATATATATATTCCCCATCCCTTGTGAGGTAAAAACAAACTTTACCACAAAAGCGAGTCCAGTTCGTTACTTCATGGAAAAGTTTGTACAATTTACATTTCCTTTCGTCCATTCGGTTAGACAGATTTCAAAGCAAGATATTATGTAAGAATGCTAAACAGGGTCAGGATGAAGAAATTGAATAGACCAGGTGATTAGAATTTAGCATATGTAATTGTCATTTCTACTTAGAATGCATGAGAATGTTTCTATTGCAATGTACTTGGTCAACATATTGTTAAATACCAGACGCTAATTCATTTTTGCATCCCTTGGATTTATCTTATGAAAAGCACGATACGAAATGAATAATCAAGCACCAATCTTGGTGCTTATCTCATTGAATATGTAAATCACCATGCCAACTTAGTTCACACGACCTTCTACTGATCGTGTGCAACAACTGGCTTCACGTTTGCAATTTTAACAGTAGAGAAGGACGTGTGCAAAAGATCACCCCCACCAAAGCCTAGTCTTCCGTGCATGCACACTTTTGGATTATGGAGATTTTTGTTTTGCACACGGTTCTATTTGTGAGAAAAACATAAATACCTCTGAATTCCCTATTTCTCTCACAAAAGCAGGAAGAAAGCATCGAACACGAACGACTGACTTTTAATCTTGTGAACGACTTCGAATATACTCTTAATCATGCCTAGCAAGTGTGTATGCTGCCAAGGTGAGTTTAGACAACAATTCCTTACAATTCTCAGCACATTTTCATTTATTTCTTCTCCATCTTTTTTTATTAATCTATTTTCTTCATTAGTTTTGTCATTATTTTTGAGAGGGTAGTGGCTGACGCTTCTCTATGTTTAATTGCGGTCTTTATTCTTTACAACTGTTTTAATGGTACTGTAAGAAGGTTTTCCCTGCGAAAATCGTTTGTAATGATGCCCCCAAACCCCGCTTCCATGAACATCGTTCGTTCGTAAAGTGGCTCCGTACTCTAGTAATGGTTCTACGTAGTACAAGTGTATTTTCTGTCTATAAATCTGATGTGTTGAATCTTTCGAGATAGAGGGGGAGGGGGTATGATAACAAAACATCGAGAAAATATACTTGCCCTAGTCCTGCTTGAAACTCACACGATTGTATTTTTGCCTTGTAATAGATATGATACAGCGACCCGAATGTTTATGAAAAGGACGTTGCAATAGAGTTTATTAATGAAAGACTACATCTCATGAATATTCATAGAACAAATCTAGGAAAGGTCTGACTGTGTAACAGGCAGCCGATGCATTCACCACACTTTTCACCTCGTATTGTTATTGCATTCTGGAGTCTTTTTTATAAAGAATTTATGAAGTAAAAGACATTTAAATGACCGATTGATGCTTAGAATATGTCTCTCCTAATAATTTTGATTTGCCTGAAGGTTTGATTTCAGTGTTATATGTTTTACCTATCTTTAAACATACGCTATTTGAAATGTTACTTTCATACTTTTTAGATTTGTTAATCAAGTACTATTCTTTTCGGGAGGGGGGGGATGTGTTATAAAAAAACATTGAATTGAACTTCTTTTCGGTATCGAGGCTTGTAGTCTAGTCTGAAAGACCCATTTGCAGTTATCGTTTTCTTCATGAATGTTCATCTACCATATATATCAATGTTTACGAATCTTTTCTGTTTTATCTTTCTCAATTCAGAGGGAAATGCATGTAATTGCATTGGCCAGTGCTGTTCAACTGGAGAGTGTTGTAATGGCGGATCGTGCTGCGTAAATCAGTGCTCAAGTGAGTTTAATTTTCTTTTTCAATTCCAATAAACATTTATTTTCTTCCATTTCAAAACTTTTCTCATAAACATTAGTTCATACAAAAAACAAATTGTTATGAGGAATATAAATATGTACATGTTTGGTATAAAGAAAAAGGCGTATACCCTATAATATGAAATGAATTAAATTTTATATATAGCATTGAATATTTCATAACTTTGATAATATTCATCCATTTACTATAATAATGATTTTATTTTATGACTACAGTCATATTTATCGTTACAATTTTGGCCACTCGGAAATTTAAATTATTATCGCATGTTCAGAATATGAAATAAATATGAGTGAAAAAATAACAGTATAACCAAGCATGGTAATTTCACAAAAATTTATGTTATTCCTTTTGAAATATCTATTGTAACCTTGCCTGATGTTTGTTTACGTTAACTGATTTGTTATTTTTGTGAATTAAGATTTAAATAAAATTTCACATGACTTCATTTTATTGCAGATTCTGCGTGCAAGTCTTCGTCCAACAACTGTTGTACCAACGGATGTTCATGCACTGAGGGAAACTGTAAGTGCTAGAAGGACCTTTGCACTTTGCTTCGAAATGGAAGGTGAGCAAGACTTACTATTTTCAGGTCCTTGTAACAAAAAAAAAACTTTTGAAATATTATGTTTTATTGAAAAAATAAAAATCATATACAATGTTTACATAATCAAACATTAAGAATAAAGGGACGAAATATAGAAATGAAAAATAAGGAAAATACCACTGATTGTAAGACTAAGCCGTACGCAGATAGGTGGGGGTGCCTTCCAGAAATTATGAAGACTTGTCTTTTTACTGAGTTTTTCTAAAATTTAACAAAATGTGCTCGAGATATTTCAATTTCACCCTATAAAATGCGACCCCCCATTACAAGCGACCTCTTCAAAAAAAATTATATGTTTTCCCCCTAAACAAAAATCTGTATACGGTAATCATTGACATTTGTGCAATCATTAAAAATCACCTTTTTGTTAAAAGCTTTGTGTTACTACCTATATATGTTTTTTTTTAATTTGTTTTAAAAGCTACTGATTCGATGTGCCGAAATTAATTTCTTTTTATGTCTTCTAATTTCCACTGTTGAAAAAAACACAACCTACAACTGACGTATTTCCAATGAATTTTATGGGCTCAAAAATAAATATATATCCATATGAAATAATTATTTTTGATAATAATCTGCACCTTTGCGAAAACCATTTATGGCATAGCATAAACTTGGTGCTCCAATTTGAACTGATCCTTTTTTTGAGAAAATGTCATCTCCTACAGTTCAAAATGCCTGCCTGTGATGATAATGGATACAAATGATAACATTTCTTCCCCTTTTCTCTCCTCATTTTTCTTTATATCTTTACTACAGGTTGTTAAATGCAGCTCTAATTTATATATGACGTCTCTTCTGCCGATGTATACCTCGTGGATTTGACATGTATATTGTTTATACCACATGCCAGATTTTTTTTATGTATCATATGTATATTTACTCTTTGTAAAAAATAATAAAGTAAGTTATTAAAAATGGTGACACAAATGCTTTACTATAAATAGTTAAGAG
The DNA here is from genome assembly GCF_018143015.1 of Lytechinus variegatus. Lineage (NCBI taxonomy): Eukaryota > Metazoa > Echinodermata > Echinoidea > Temnopleuroida > Toxopneustidae > Lytechinus > Lytechinus variegatus. The sequence goes on from NC_054743.1 coordinate 10,879,303, forward strand.
ATTACATTGCATTTATATGTTTTGTTACTTTTTTATTATCCCTGTATTAGATTCTTCAATGATGTTATATATGAACTTTGAAAAACTGGGACCATTTTGAAAGACTCAATGTGATTAAACATATTTAAGTAATTGAAATGATTGTTATGCAAAGTTTATTTTGTTTTGATGTAGCTTCATTCAATAATGTACCGAGGTGCTTTTGATAATTATGAGAAAATTGATTGTGATGTATATAAGAAAGGAATCAAGGAAATTCATGGAAATAGGAAAATTGATATCTCCGTCTGGGAGAGATTGAGATGTGCGTACTTGCACCCTTGTTGCAACGGATGATGCAGCAATGAAGTTTGATGTTATATGAGAAACTTAAGCGATGTGTCTGATTCGGCGAGACTACAGCACTGCATGCAAAACTTCATTCCCACTGTGATAGTCTTGCCACAATCATCAGACACATCACTTATGTTTCGCCTATAACAGAATTCTAGCTGCAGACTTCATCTAGATTATATAAGCTAAGATGAGTGTTACGAAGATCGGGAAGCAGGGAGGGTGGGGCTGGGGTGAGAATAGGTGTGTGAGGGAGAGTTTGTATGCACGTATGGTGGGGCCGGTTAGCTGGTGAGGCGAAAGGGTGGGGGGGCAAAATGAGAAAGAGAAAAGGGGAGGCAAAAGAGAAGACAGAGATAAAAGGGGAAGGAAGAGAGAACGAAAAAAGGGAGAGTGAAATGGGAGAAAGGAAAGAGAAGAGGAAAGGAGAAAGAAAAAATGGGGAGAAGGTAAAATAGGGAGGGGGGTGGGTAATGAAAGAGCGGGGGCACCGATTTAATGTTCTACCTGGGGCGAAGTTTACATTCAAACTTTGGGGCGCCGATTTGATATTCGACCTGGGGGAGCCACATTGATTTAAAATAAGGGGGCATTCAATTGACATCGGATTCGGGAGGGGGTGGAAGCCTAATTGATGTACGACCTATACTATGAGACGCAAATGTTTGTCCGGAGGAGCCAAACTCATGTGAAACATATAGTTTGACGCTTGCGCTCGCGTCAAATGTTTAGTCATAGATGCCTTTCTGTTCATACCAAGAGCATGAAGAGTGCGTAGAATGTCCAAGTATATAGGCCCCCTATAAAAAAATCATTTCGACCTTCCCGCTCGCATGATTCCAAAAGTGAACAGGATGGGTATCTAGTCAACATTTCATGCGAGTGCGAACTAAAATTTTCTGATTTTCCTACAGCTGGACATTCGGAGCACTTTTTCAAACCATGAACATGGTCATCATCTAACTAAATAACTGACGTGAGCGCGAAAAGCGAAATAAAATTTTTGATATTTTTACCTAAAACTTCGACATTCTAAGCACTTTTCGTAATCATGACAAGAATGGGCTCTAACCAAACATCGAATATCATATTAGCGCCCCAAACATTGCCAAAGGTCGAACATGAATTTGGCGCCCTCCTTTATGTCGAACATCAGTGTATTGTCTGTTATTGTTTTTTTTTCTCTTTCTTTTTTTTTCTTCCTTTTTTTTTTCGTCTTTTGTTAATTGTTCCTGTCTTTTGTTTCGTTTGTTGCTTTTCTCTCTCTCCCTTTTATGTGCATGGTTTTACTTCATCTATTTCTCCTGTTTGTTGTTGCTGTTGGTGTGTTAGTTTGTTCAGTTTTGGGGTCTGATGGGGGGGGGGGGGTTCATGGGGCGGGAGAATGCTCAATATACATTCATTCTTTCGACAACAAAAAAATGTTCCAGGGCCCTGTGGAAACCTGTCACGGTAATGGATTGTAGGAAGAAGAAAAAGGAGAAGTTTGGGCGGTGTAAGAAGGAGAAGTTTGGGCGGAAGCGGGGGGGGACAGTTCCCCCTAAAATTGAGGTGCGGGCGGACCCCCCACCTTTTTGCTTGTCAATTCTGTTTCCTGCGTCCCCCTATTTAGATGGACCCCCTAAAATGTCTCTGGTCCCCCACCCCCTTAAATTTAGGTTGATGACCTTTTTGACCTGTGTCCATCACAAAATTTCAGGTGGACCCCTCCTATTTTTTTGATATTTCGATCTAAAAGAATGACTGTTTAATGGACGTTTTTTATTAAAAAACAACACCACAAAAACAAGATATAGGCCTATATCTAGCAAAAGATTATTCCAAATCGAAGCGGGAGTTCTTTTGAGGTTTAGAACTGAAAACGGGGCATTTTTTAATCATGAAAAATATGGGTTTTAGCTACAGAAAGGATGCGAGCACGAAGCGCGAGCTGAAAATTTTTATATTCCAATCTTAAAAGCGGACATTTTAAGCATGATTTGAAATAACGAACGATTTGTGTATCTCGATCTCGCTTGCTGAAAATTACAATCTTATTATATTTTTGCACATCCGGAATTATTGGGGGGGGGGCAAAACGATGTTTGCCCCCCATATTTTCATTAGTGAGGCGATCGCCCCCCTGCCCCCCCCCCCCCAGATCGACGCCTCTGACTGGGTTCCCATTGCAAACCTAACCCTAAATGTCCAATTAAGCCCGGAGCAATCGTCGCAGGAGAAAATATCGTGTCACCATTCAGGAATATCCTTAACATTCAATTTTCTACTCGTGTGCAAAATGAAGGAGTGCAAAAGTACTGAGCGCTACTCCTCATGTAGAACAGTCTCTATTCAGGATGTTGACGTTCGGCAAAGATCATGATTGCTAATAATTAATCCACAGTCTTCTTTTAGCCTCCTGAATACAGACATTATATATAGGATCAGTAAACAGCAACAAATAGCTGAATTAACAGAGAAATAGTGCCAACCAACACGAAACTTTATGATAATACGCCTATCTTCAAACCAATTAGTGGGGTGGACTTGACTCTTAAATACATTAAAAATGATTTGAAATAGTGACCACCATATGATCAGTCTACTGAAAATATATTTGTCATCGAAAGACATTAAAAGAATGGGTGAATCGACCTAAATTGTCAATATATTTTTTTATAAAAGCGCTTCATAATTATGTCCAGAAATTATCTTTTCTGTACGTTTATTGGCTTTTTGCAATTACCGTCTTTCTTTGCATCTTCATATACGTTAATGTATTTTTTTATCATATTGTTGAGAGTAACGTGAGCGTTTGGAAATTATGTTCATGCTATAGAGTCTAATATAGGCCTACACCAGGCTAGTTAAGTACCATTATAGGTCTTTATTTATTCATTTTTTTAAAATTTATTTATTTATTTACATATTTATGTATTTTTTATTTAAGACACTATCCATAATGACCTCAACACTTTATGCTAAGATGAATGATGAATATTATCTCCTTACAGTAGAATAATTAAATATAATATTTTAACAGCTTCTATCGAAAGCTAGATAAAAGGAAAATTAGAAAGTATTCATTGTATTAGGATTTTAATTTTTCAGATAAGAAAGCCTTGTTAGAGACTAGATTATTCTGCAGTATGACCGTCCTAAGTGCAAAAGCAATGTCCGTGCCGTGTGCAAAGCGAAATATTTGAGCAGACGACCCTTATCCAAACGACATAGAGCTATGCAAGCTATAAGCAAAAAACGTAAAGAAAATATTACAGTATCTTGCGTTATAAGTATATCCTCAACCCCCAATTTACATTTCCCAATTTCGATAGTAGCTAGGGCTATATTCTGCAAAAAAATCAATTATTTACTATCGCTTGATTATGGGTATTACCTGTAGAAATACTGTCGGGAAATGCGAGTGCAAAGTTTGAATATTCATAAGGATATTGCACACGCACCATTTTGACAATTCACCCATTATTGTTAGGCTCCTCCCAAAATCAAGCAGCTGATTGGATTTTTATCCAATTTGTTTATCAACAACATTCCGTGTGATATACCTTAATTGTACACAGAAGAGTCGCATGAAGGATACAAAAAAGGAGGCCTTACGTAATACGCATCGACATGTTGTATAAGAATCAGTGGCCAATATTTATTGAGCTCAAAATTAAGGGCAATCGATACATATATAACATCCGAGCGAGCGAGTAAAATTTTACACTTTTGTTACAAATCCTATTTTTGAAAAATAGATTTTGAAATCTATTTAAAAGAAATCTAAAAAAAATAGATTATGACATAATATAAAAAAAGTCACTGTTTCCCTTTCCTATTCTTTGTCCTCTCTTTTTTTCTTGGTCGGGAACAATTTTAGGGTCCTTGCCACTAGCGTACCTATAGGTGGGGGGCAGGGGGCAGACTGCCCCCCACTGACGAGTCACAACCCATGCAAGGAACGAATAATAATAATAATAATATAGGGTATTTATATTGAGCACATATCCACCTTGTATCCCTGCCCCCCCCCCCTGACGTGCCACCAGTGGCCCCCTCCTTTGAAGTTGCTTGTAATTTTTTTTCTGGTACGAAATCTTTTATTTGTGGTTGAAGACCTTTTTTTTGCTTGTCAAATCTTTTGGCGGACGAATCCCCGCCGGCCCCCTATGGAAAATCCTAGGTACGCATCTGAACTGGTCCTTGCCCCCAAGCCTCCATCTATACGTCAATGGTAAAAATGTTAGGACTTTTATCACACCATACAAAACGTATTTTCTATTCGAAGGATACTTACGAGCCTTTTCACTACGTATTTATTATTTGTCTTAAGTCTCAATTATATTGCTTCCAGATGATAAATAGTATACGAGGGTTCATCTTTCGGAACCGATTGAATATTGTTGTTGTTTTTGTATCTCAAATATTGGGAGCATGGAGACGTCCTCATTGAAAACCATATTTTCATTTTTCAATCTCAAGATATAAAAGCTAAACTTTGAAATCAACACATTATTATCATTCTGTTGTATAGAATCAATAGTGATCGTAATGCACAACAATAATGATGATGATACTATACTAATATTAATAATCTAAATAATAATGATACTATCACTTTTACAACAACAACTACTACTACTACTACTAATAATAATATTAATAATGATAATAATAATAATTATAATAATAATCATAACATTAATAATAGCAATTATGATATTAATACATTGAATTGAATTGAATTGAAAAGGTTTTATTCAAAATCATTGCACGTTGCAGCCAAAAGGCTGAATTGTGTACAATTTACAGGTATATACATGTATAAATAGGTGATTTAAAAACATCAAAACTTGAAATGATTAAGAGAATATAATGCAACTTAACAAAAGAACAGATAGAAGACTGAAAGGTGGTGGTGGTGGAAGAATGCTTATTGACAAACATCGCCACTCGAATTCAAACAATAAAAACATAGATTTAAGCAAGTAACAAGAGAACTAAATGATAATAAATCATGATAACAATAATAATGAAGCAGCCTCCTTCATCCAGAACAAATTTATATGATAATCGTGATTATAATTTTTGTACTACAAATTTGCATTATGCCTCAATGGTTAATATGTATCTGTATATCAAAATAAACGAAAAAAATTGTAAATGTTGGAAATAGAAATTAATAATATGAAATGAAATTAAATAATGATAATGATAATAATAATAACAATATCATTAATGATATTAATAATAATAATAACATAATAATGATAATAAGTGGGGGGACTTCAGCTCCTTACTGCAGGCTCGTTGCGGTCCAGTGGTTCTGACCCTCGCCTTTCAAATAGAGGGTCATGGGTTCGAATCTAACCATGGCGTCTTTTCCTTCAGCAAGAAATCTATCCGCACTGTGCTGCACTCGACCCAGGTGAGGTGAATGGGTACCCAGCAGGATTAATTCCTTGCATGCACTGATTGCCGGTGATGGTAGCTGGATCTAAAGCCGGGGTAATAATAGCAGCGCGTTGTATCATCAGGCAAAAAGCGCTCCATGAATACAGCTATTATTATTAGTAGTAGTATTACTTATTTAGTAAATGACTCAGCATCCAAATTACAATTTTGTCCTGAGGCCCATGTAAAATGTTGATAATAAGAGCGGCTTAAGATTTCTGACACAGGTGGCTCGGAGCGTTTTTATCTATAGGCCCGTATTGCCAACAAATGTGTTCTCCGTATTGGGAAAGAAATATAAAGTGTGTATTTTCTTGTCCAGTTTTTTCGTTTATGAAAACATGTTGCGAAAAACCAATACTGAAAAGAAATGAAAGAATGCTCATAAATGTCACTCTTTTATATATAATAAAATAATATATTATTATGAGATATTTGGTAGATAGTCCACGTGTTGGATCAATAATATAAAAAAAAAACAACCTGAGCCTTGTAAAGTGAGGGCGAATAAAATGTGTCTTCCGGGAATCGAACCCGGGCCCTCAGCGTAGAACTCCGGTGCCTTAACCACTAGGCCACAGAGACAGGTAAATCGTTAGGGCGAACTCGTTCCAGTAATTATTGACGGATGGATGAAAAATATGTCAGATCTCAGATCTGTTTGCTCACTATTCAAAATGCGCGCATTGAATTGTTTCATTATTTTGACGTCGCCTCAGACATTTTTGGTTGCGTGCAACATGAGTTTTCCATAATTTGACAAAGATCTGTGGGCAAAACCTCGTTAATAATGAGGTCAAAGTGATATGCGGAGGTGACATTGTGTAGTGGTTCATTCACATGACTCTTAAGCCAAGGGTCGAGGGTTCGAATCCCATGCATCCGGCGCTAACCCTTTGGGAAGGCGCTTACGTTTCCTTCTCTCCACCCAGGTGTTAAATGGTTACCTATTAGGGTGTGAAAGCCAGTGTGATAAGATTGTCACGTGTGCACCGACAATCGGTTGCCTGGCCTGGATACTCCCCGGGGAATGGAGATGCAATTTATGTTTGGAACAGTGATGGATCCTATCATCTTGTTACAATGTAAAGCGCTTAGAAACGAACTTATGAAGCGCTATATAAATGTAAAAGTATTGCTATTATTATCATTACTGTTATTATTTTTATCATCAAATTAAAAAAAATAATGTAAATATTAATATAGTTCTTTGTTTGAACATAATTTATTTTAAGTTTTGGTTGGTGATGACTGTTGAAGGATGAAAATGATCTATTTATTGACATGGGGAATCGGATAAGAGCATATTTATTCAAAATATTCAATATTCATGTAATTTCAATCTCTCCCTACCCTCCCCTCACCCCCTTTCCGAATAAAGACTGCTTTTGCGACATATTATCTCGGGCCTCCTGGCGATTTCAGCTGCTGAGAAAGACGTGTGCAGACGAGGAAGGGTTTCTTTGCACACGAATTCTTGGTGCGGAAAACATATAAATTCTGTGAATCCCCATCTTTCATAACAAAGAAGCTCCTATATCATTTCAAACGAACCACTGATTTTTTTCTTCTTGTGAAAGTGTATTTTGAGATAAATATATCACCATGCCTGACACCAAATGTGCATGTTGCCAGGGTAAGTGAAGTTTATATTTTAAATAAATAATTAGAAATAAATCTCTGGGTTTGGCTTGGTCTGAATAATAGGAGAATCATCAATATCATCAGACACACCCTCAATGCTAGTTAGTCTCAAATCCGAATCTTCGTCGATTTAGGGTAAGTTATTGTGTATGGGGGATTTTAGTAATTAATGTGTGACAAATCAAAATAAACTACAAATTCCAGTTTATGTCATGTTATTTTAACATGGAACAATTATTTTTATCCTCGTCATGAATTCGCATACCCGGATACAATAATGAGAAATCTCAATTTGTCATAATAAATGCGTACGCCTGGTCTCCGTTACAGACCGTAACGTGCATAATTTTCATTACGAGATTATACATGACCTCATTGAATGATACCATTGCAATTAATGTAGAAATTCTCGGGTAAAAGTAATATCACTGCGTGTGTGATGAAGGCTTATATTGGTCATTCATTTCTCACTTCATTATCAATGACAATGTATTTTTAACGTGTTAAATCGGCGAAAGTATGATAAATACAAATACAAAAAGCATTAATTTAGTCGTATTTCTGCATTAATTGAATTTTCAGAGTTTTTCTTTAACATATTTTGTAAAGTATGAAAACAAAGAAATATGGATTTCATTTTTTTTCAACTAAAAAATAAGGCAAAATCAGTCATACTAACCATATTTTACATTCGACATCAGTACAAACATCTTAGTCTTTCGGAAATGTTTTAATTGCTTGCTATGTAGTTTTGCTCCTTATTACTTTGAATATTTGAAGATATTATTTGATTTGTGCGGTTAACAAAATAGTGTAAGTATACACAGTGACGTAACGCGCATGGGTGAAGGCATGGGGGGGGGGGGGTGGCACAATCAACACTTTTGAGTCACTTAGTGGGCGCGCAATAGAGACATTTTAAGGATTGTGCCATTATAGCGATATGTATCTCACTGATCAAATAGCGTAAGCGCGAAGCGCAAACTGATTTTTTTTTATAAAACCTAAAAAACATAATGTAATATGCAATAATTTCCTATTTTCCTACCCCACTACGTTTCTTTTTCTTCCTTTCCCCGTTTCTTTTAGCCAGCCGATGGGGGGGGGGGCACGTGCACCAGTTACGCTACTGATTATACATAAAATCATTTTCATTCTTTTTAGCTATGCATGAAGGCTTACATTGTAGCCTGCGTGATTCACAGGATGTGAATTTCTTTTTCATTATTTTTCAATGTTCGTATTGATATCCATAAATAATAAAATGAATATTCATGAATCGTCTCAGTACTAGCAAATCTACTCAATATGCCTGAATCGTCTCAGTACTAGCAAATCTACTCAATATTAATGAATTGTATCAATATTCATCAATGTCTTTTATTTTATCAATATTCCAGAATTCATGGATATATATTGTCAATATTAATGAATCTTCACAGTATTCATGAATTCGATTGATATTCGTGAATCATCTTGGTCCCCAGTCTTATCGCAGGGGCCGCGGAACGGGGGGGGGGGGTGGTTTCCAAAACCGTGTACATAAATGTAAAAAAGTTATCATTTGATTATTAAAACCGTTACGTAGTCCCTGGATCGGTATCCGAGAATCTTGTCAATATTCGCGCAAGTCTCAAAAATTTCTTGGATCTGTTCAATATTTATGAGCCTCATGAATATTCATGAATCTTTTCTATCTCTATACGCAGAGAACAAGGAGTGTTCGTGCGTCGGCCCCTGCTGTGAAACAGGAGAATGCTGCAAGAATGGAACATGCTGCGGTGGTGAGTCACAGAAGTATTGTCTTTTTAAAGGACAAGTCCACCCCAACTAAAAGTTCATTTGAATAAAAAGAGAAAAATTCAACAAGCATAACAGTGAAAATTTCATCAAAATCGGATGTAAAATAAGAAAGTTATGGCATATTAAAGTTTCGCTTATTTTCAACAAAATAGTTATATGAACGAGCCAGTTACATCCAAATGAGAGAGTTGATGACATCACTCACTATTTCTTTTGTATTTTATTATATGAAATATTTTTATTTTCTCGTCAGTGTCATCTGTAATTAAGTTTCATTCCTCCCTGAAAACGTGGAATTCCATTTTTTAACATTTTGTGCTTCAGGCAAGGAGGTCCTAATCGTCAAATTCGTAAAAATTGAAATATTGTATAATTCAAACAATAAAAACGAAAGAAATAGTGAGTGAGTGACATCATCGACTCTCTCATTTGGATGTAACTGTCTCGTTCATATAACTATTTTGTTGAAAATAAGCGAAATTTGAAATGTCATAACTTTCTTATTTTACATCCGATTTTGATGAAACTTTCAGCATTGTGCTTGTCTGATTTTTCTCTATTGATTCAAATCAACATTTTCTGAGGTGGACTTGATTATTTATTTATTTATTTATTTATTGTTTCATGTGTGTTCACATCATCCACAATCTCATATATGAAAATACAGTGATACATGTTTATTACATAAAGACAATATTACGTAAAGAAAATATTACATAATCTCTCATTAACAGAGCACACAAAGGTCTTGCAACATAAGCTTGAAGCTTGAGTCATTACAAAACCATTATTTTACGCTAACCAGAAAAAAAACAAAAAAAAAACTGATGAAAGGGTATAGATGAATACAGGTACATGTATATACAATATTTACAAAGAAGTATACAGAGAAGATGACACAAGAATAGAAAGGAGGGTACCCCAATTTATATAAGAATATATGCATAATTTGTCAAGCAAATACAACGACATGAACTATCTTCGAAGAAAACATTATATGCCTACATTTTCATCATAGTTTCGAGATGAGCATGCTCTTAACTGCCTTCTTAAAGGAATATGTTTTACGTGAATTGCGAATACTTTGCGGTAAAGAATTCCAAATATCTGGACCATTATGCCTTATCGACTTATGGGCTAATGCGGTGAGAGGATTGTTTAAGTGTATATTAGATGCCTGTCTTGTGTAGTGTGAGTGAACTGCACTATTCGTTTGAAACATAGAAGTAAAAGAGACCGGCAGGAGTCCTGCGTTATATCGAAACATGAATATGGCAGTTTGAAGAAAATGTATGTCGTCAACTTTCAAACACTTTAGTTTTACAAACAGAGGATTTGTGTGGTCTCTAAAACCAGATCGAGTACATATTCGAATAGCTTTCTTTTGCAGAAGAAGAATATTATTTGTCAAACCCTTAGCTGTTGCCCACAGAATATTGCAGTATGAAATGTAAGGTAAAACAAGAGTATTGTATAGCATCAATAATATATTGGTGGCAACGTAATATCTAACTTTGTACAACACACCGATATTTCGAGAGATTGGTGCACTGATGTGATTCACTTGGTCTTTCCAATTAAGTTTTTCATTGATATATACACCAAGGAACTTCGTACATGCTTTTCTTTCAATTGGGGTGCCGTTTAAGTAAATATTTATTGAATGCTTATCATTAGATTTCCTACCACTAAAATGAATGAAATTCGTTTTCATAACGTTGAGAGAGAGTATATTACTTCTAAACCAAGAATCCAACTTTGGCAGTTCAGAGTTAATTGTACGTTCAAGACTTTTGATTTCACGATGAGATAAGAACACACTTGTATCATCCGCAAATAAAGTATACTTAAAAAGATTAGAAACATCACAAATATCATTGATATATACAAGGAATAACAAAGGGCCTAAGATGGATCCTTGCGGAACGCCACATCTCAGAGACAAGATATCTGACTTACTTGAGTTACAGTAGGTAAATTGTTTTCTCATAGCTAGATAACTTGTAAACCATTTTAAAGCTACACCCCTGACTCCATAGTGTTCCAATTTTGAGAGAAGGATTGTGTGGTCTAGTGTGTCAAAAGCCTTACTAAGATCCATGAAAACACCAATCACATGTTCACCAGCTGCAAGAGCACTGGAAACATGATCATAAAATTTTAACAAGGCAAGATCAGTAGAATGTGACTGCCGAAATCCATATTGTTCAGGATTTAGAGACTTGTGTGTATCCAAGAAGTCATATAGCCTATTATACACAATCCTCTCCAGAACTTTAGAAAATGTGGGCAATATGGAGATAGGTCTATAGTTTGAAACAATATTTACATCATTCTTTTTGTGATTAAGAAATAAGTTCCTTTTAGGTATAAGGCTGACGAAGGGTGTCAGTTTTGTGCATGTTTATTGGATAGAGAAGAGGGTGGGGGTGCAAGAGGCCTGAAGCCCCAGTCTCCCCATTCATACAGCCCCGTTTAAAATAATCTTAACACTCTACCGATTCACGTTTTGAAATATATTTAGAACTGTTTTGAGATGACTGCATATAATAATATAAAGCTTACATGTTATATCATAAGTTACTTCATTGCAAAGTTGTTTTCTTATGAACTACTGAGTTAAGTTTATAGAGTTTAAACAGAGATCTGGGCCCATCTTACAAAGAGTTGCGACCCAATCAACCACGAATATGCCACAAAAGCCAGCAACGTCAGCATTTGAGACACATATTCGTTCATTTTTTTTCTAGATACGATGTCCTTTCATACATTCTCAGTTTTCTTGACAATTCTATATGCTTCTCTTTGTAAGACGGGCCCTGGGACGTGTAACCTATACCCATGTAATTCAATTGAGAAAAAAATTTGATGTGACATTCGAGTGGTCTGCCCCCGTTCCTATCACAACATTCCGGTTCCATCCTTGGGCTGGTGGTTTCCATAGAGTACCGAAATGTGACGTCATCAATTTCCCTCTTTTGCACGTCGACGTATAAGATACCATAGGGCATGATGAAGTAAATCCACTACCAAAGGTTGGATGCCAATCGGCCCGTGGGGGCCTTAGATTACGACTCACGAATACATAATTAGCCCCATTCAAATCGATGTATTAAAGTTAGGCCAATAATACATTGACTTCAAAAGGGCTATATATTCACGAAGCCATATCCAAGAACCTCAGACCGCTCCCACCAAATTCTGGCATGTGTTTTTATAAAGCCCCGTCGAGGTATGGTATAAAACATTGAAATAAAAAAGAAAAGATTTGTGACATCATCACTTCTAGCTGTACTCTTATCTTATGAATCCGCTGTAGAATTCTCGCAGACGTGTTACTTGTCGCTTGTGCCTTTGACATTGACCAGCCAAATGGGTCTTGACCGCGGCATCCCTATCTTTTAAGTGTGTGTGGGAGGGGGGGGGGGCGCTTGGATGTGTGTGGGATAAGAGGGAGGATTTGGCTGTGTGTGCATGTGCATATTGAAACAATTCATGGATGGATAAGTGAGTAATAAAAAAAACATTTTTTTATGTTTTTAGATTCTTCTAAATGAGCGATACTCTGCACCAAGGGGAACTATGAGTGCTCGAAGGACCTTTTCTGTAGGATAGAAAGGTGAGATATGTCTGTAGTTTACAAATCAGATTCTTTTATAACAAAGCTTGATTATAGGATGATTATTGGATCAGTTATTGCGTATAATCTGTAAACAAAATCTCTTCAATTATATTTAACTGTTGAATTAACAACATTCATGTTAATCTTCCCTATGGAAAAGGAAATCCATGACACATTGCGCATCTCATATTTTTCTAAATGCCCTATTCAAACACTTTTGTTGTAGTTTGGTTTTTCAAAGTACCCCCCACTTTAAATGCAGTTAGGTGGGAAAGTTGTTGGTAACTATTGGTAACATTCACGTTTTGTTTCAGTTTTATCAAACTTAACAAGTCAGTGATTTGATATATTTTGAACTAATTCCTACCCAATTATATCCCATAATATTCAATAAGCGAGTTCAAGTTCGTTTAAGACACTCAATAATGATGGTAATGATCATGATTATAATTATAGATTATAAATTCTGCAGCTTAACTTTCAGAGAAAGAAAGGGTCTCGATGTAAGGGACGAAGTTTGGTTGCATTACCATGCTTTTCTCGATCCCTCCAACAGACAATAGTAAGCACATGATGGAATATGAGTATGTGATAGGAAATATGGGATTCACGATTTGTGCACCCTTCATAGACTCACTCATAATGTTATTCACCGATGCTTCTTTCTTTTTGTATCCCTACCCCTTTCTCTCTTCTATTCTGCAGATTGTAGATAAAACTCGAGTAAGATGTCTCATCTCCCGATGTGCGCCACTTGATTTGATCTGTATATTTTAATAGATGTTTGATATATTTTGTTGTTGTTTTGTAACATGTACATTTATATCGTTTATAAAAATGTAAATATTAAATAATTTTCCATCTATAGGGAGTTTTAGCAATTAATGAAAACGCGTGTCTGTAATATTTACCCGTTTGGTAATAGAACGTATAGAACAACATAGGCGGCGGAAGGGGGGGTGACGTGTCCCCCCTTAATTTGAGGTGGGGGCGATCCCCCCCTAAATTTCTTGTTGATGACTTTTTTTTGCTTGTCACAAAAATTATGTTAGTCCCTCCCTGAAATTTTTGTTTGGTAACTTTTTTAAAATTTTTTTTTGGGTATGTCTATTTTGTTTCCTGCGTCCCCCTAAAATTTTTGGCTTCCGCCGCCAACGTAGAACACCGAACACCTTACGACTGCTGTACAACCCAGTTGGAAACAAACGGCATTTTTATTTTTTTTTTCTTGATAATGATACAACCATGTAAATTATTTTTCAAAAGGTTCATGATAACTATCAGAATAAATCAAAATCTCAAAGATTTGAAGCTATCAGTGACTAATTGGCTAACAAACAGAGCAAATCGTATGGTTGTTGTGACGTCACTACAATTCTTAATTGATTTCGCTTTTATTTTATGTAACAAGGAGGAGGGATGAAATTACCATTATATTTTATTTAAGTATTTATTTGCTGATTCAGGACTAAAGAAACTAGTTTGTTTTTATTCAATACTGTCTTAAAACATTTTATTTAAAAATTCGGGATTTGAGCTAATCGTAAGGTGTCCGGTGGCCTTCATTACAGAATGCGCCGGAATATGAAAGTTCCTATCTTGTGCAATATCTTGACTTATAGCTCGATCGGTATAATGTTTTAATGATATCAACGATGTTGATGAAATAACGGTTAAATGGATTACTTTACATACATTAATTTAAAGCTTTTTCTGTTCAATTCCATCATGTAATGGTAATGAATCGTTCTTACATTCTTTAATGCTTTTTGTACCAATTCATAAATATATAAAATCGGACCATTTTAAACGATTCGGTATGATTAAATTTTATTTAAGGATTTAATCTGATTGTTATCCTTTGTAATTTACTTGTTGTATGTAGAATTGAATTAATAAGTAAATGTGAGGTGGTGGTGATTACGATAATTTCAATCTTTTGGGTAAATTGGTGATTTAGCAAGGAGTGTACACTGTATAAACTGCGGTGTTAATACTGACACCAATTGGTGTTAATAGAGGACCACACCCTGAGGTATTAAAATTACACCCTATAGAGATTAAACATAACACCAAAGAGTGTAAATGTATCAACAAAAGGTGTTGTAATAACACCTATAGGTGTAAAACTAACACCACCAATTTAACACCGGTGTAAAATAACTGGTGTGGTCCTCTATGTACACCGGTTAACACCACAGTTTTTGCTGTGTATGCGTGCATGTAGTTTGGAAAAGGGACTGGTGTTACAGAGAAACATGAGAAAGGGAAAGAGGGAGACAGCGTATCAGAGGGTAAAGAGAGAGATAGAGAGAGGAAGAGAAAAACTCCGGACATGGTGGCTCAGTGGTAGAGCGCCCGCCTCATGGACGGGAGGTCGTGGGTTCGATCCCCGGCCGAGTCATACCAAAGACTTATAAAAAATAAAATGGGATCTTCTGCCTTCTTGCTTGGTGCTCAGCATTTAGAATGCAGAAGGGTAATAATAACATATTATGTTATGCAGGGCCCGCTAGAAGAACAGCTTACAGCTGAGAGTGGCTACCCTGGGTAAATAAGAGTTATTATTATTATTATAGAACTGGTATACACTGCATTAATAAACATGACAAAAAAGTGAGTTCAGCAGACAGAAGAGAGAGGGTGAGAGAGAGAGAAGTGGTGTATAGTTGATCGGACAGGTACAATGAAAGTGGGGAAGATAGAGCGAAAAGGACGTAGTGGTTGTTGAAGGAACGATTCAAATCAAGCACCCATGTTTGAAATAAGTAATTATACGAATAATTCATAAGAACAATATTAGAATGACTTTAAAAAATATAACTTTATCGAGGAAGGGCTCTACATTCACAAAGAGTAAACGGATGAAACTACAAAAAATCATTCAACTCTCTAACAAAATTTTCTCGAACTTTTGAGATTTGTATGACAATATACTATAATATAATGCACATTAATGGATCTTTATCAAAGCTTTGGTAATTAAGTTTGGAATTAAGTAAAAAAAAAAGAAAGAAAAAGAAACTGAGCTCCCAAACCATTGATAAAGAATCGGCGCAATCTAAAGATTTGATAATGTAAAGATAGATAGATAAATGGTATTTATTAAAATTCTCCATATATTGCAGTTAACAAACTGAATTGCATGTGAATTACAAAGCTAAAAATACAAGTATACATTTCATTGAATACATTTTACAATACTATGTTCAATGTTTAACAATACAATGTTCAATTTACAATACAATAGAATACAATGTTCAATCTTACAATACAAAGTTCAATGTTTAAAGTACATTCAAGTATCAGCTAAATTTGAATATAGCCGTTTATCTTTTCTCAACTTTTGATTCTTCATGAAATATTTTTATTTTTATTACAACGCCCCTTCTCTGTAAATTTTATTGTTTTTTTTTAATATTTAGGACTTATACAATTATGCATTAAGTGTTTGGATATCAGGAAGTTAAAGGAAGGGATTACATGAAATTCTTGACCCATTCCATGCTTGAAAAGTGGTTTATATGCTGTATCAAAGACAAACAAATACACAGATATGTTATTTGTTTTTGCTTTTAAATGAAAATAAAAGAAGAAAAGTATGACAAGAAGTACGTGAACTCTTACAATACATTATAGACATCAATTCAAGACATACTTTTAAAACAAAATTACAATAGTTTTTACAAACATTGTGGAAGTGGGCCCCTGCCCTTACATGGAACATACGTAACCATATTAAGTATACATTCCAGACAGTATAGGTACTTTGCCTTTTGCATCTCTTACACGTTCAGAACATTCTATTGTTTTATTCAATCTAGAAACTTAATACTTGATAAATATGATATAAGATATGACAGGTGTTTAGGGGTCATCTCAGAAGCAAATCATGCTTCTTTGAAATATCTCCTTTTTTCTATATTGTGAACAAAATCACTTGACTTGGAGTTGTGTGTTGATATGAATATCCGCCCTCTATTGGTCATGCTCTTCGATAATAATTGGCACAAAGAATAAGGACAGCAATGACTCAATGTCAGTCCTTTCCATAGAGCAATTCCGCCATCACAAGTTTAAAAAATACAGAATAATTTCCCAAACATTTGATTTTCTTGTTACCCCCCCCCCCTTATATGTATGTATTTTCTCGTCCAATTTCATAGGAGGCACTTAGATTTATTAATGCGCATTTAAATTTACACGTTATCTTTTTCAGGAGATATCGGTCATTCAAATTTTAGAATCAGACAATGGATTTCATTTAAAGACACTCGAATTCATGTATAGTCATTTCAATAAATTTATGGTCAGGGGTATTTCAACTTTGATCATTTCAGTATTTGTCAGGTGCTTTTGATTTCGTTTCAAGGCAAAGAGGTTCGTTAAATGTCTCACATATATCACATGTTAGCCAATGTACTTTTTAATTCTAAATTTTGGGCAATGAAATTCAGAAATTGCGCATTCAATTTAATCGACAGTGACAGATGGGATTAGTTTAGCAACCAATTTTAATTTTTGAGACTTCATACTAATTATGTGTAATTCGTCTTTTCTGTATGGCATCCGTATCTAATATGCAAATCTATAAACATATTTATAACAGAATTAGAATTGTTATGTATTATGGCTAAATCATTATTTTTTGTTTAACCTATGAGTTACCATTTCTTCAGTTTTCATCATAAAAACAACCTTTTTAATCTTTTTCAATTAACAATTCTATATTTTTCCTTTTCACCCGACAATGCTGAATATGTGGGTGGGTATTTTCATTAATGTGTACGCCATTTTCCTTGTTCTTTTCAACTTAATTACAAGTCCCAAGGGCGGATCAATGAATTTTCAGGGGGAGGGGCATTTTGTATAGGGAAATTTTGACGATCTAAAAAAAAAATCTTTACTACAAAGTCCAGATCTGTTCAAGGAAAAAAGTCCCCAATGGCCTATGCGTGAAGCATTCCGTAAAAAAAATGCGCCTCTCAAAAGTGGATCAGCCACTGACATGTCCCTTTTCATACATGTTTTCATTTTTATTAAATTTCATGGGTATGTCAAGCATGGAAAATTTTCCAGACCATTATTCGGCTCTTTTATTCTTGGAAAAAAAACATTCTAGTACATTTTGTAACATTATTTCAAATATCACTAACAGGGAAAGTAGGCCTATACATAAAATAAAGTGCCGAATAATAAACATATTTTATGTGAGTTATTGCTTATAACATCTTAAATCAAATGCACTAATTCAAAACATGCTCGCCTATTCGTGAATTCACTTGCAACTTATGATAAACAAATGGTTAAATCTGCATTTTACCAATGTGATGTAGGCTTTCAAACGTGTTTATGTTTGTTATCAAGAATCAATATAAAGGGTAAATTACTTGATCCACCTCAGATTTTTTTCAGTTTAAACATTTTGATAAGTTGCCCCCCCCCCTCCACCACTCTTAGGGTATTTCGAATATAATTTGACGTATTTCATGCAGCTGATTTTCATTTCGTTTTTATTTAAAAAGGTGGTATGGTGATATTTAGTATCGAACTTTTCAGTAAAAATATGACAGGTCAAACAAGTGTCAATCGCGATGACAAGAAGTGAGAACCCCACACGTCACGTGAATATTCGTTCACACGCGTACCTCTTGAATATTCATAATCTTCGTAGTCTCTTCGTGTGCAAAATGTATACAGTATGAGTGCAAAAGTATACTCCCACCAAAGAGACGTATTATATTGATCAATATATGACTCACAGTGAAGACTAGTCTCGGTTAAGGATTTTCATTGCATTTGAAATTACACTTAATGCAACTAACTATGATTTTGCAATGAAGGAAATCGAACCACCACCACGTTATGTACTTCAGACTTACTTTTGAAAGTTGCAGTTTATTCCAAGGTTAGACTGCAATTCCATTTTTTAAAACGATCATTTAATATTATTCAATGTGATTTATTTCAATGAAATTTGAAAAACTGAGATTGACATTGAATGTTTTACCGTTAATATTATCATGAGCCTTGTTCAAAACTAGATACAGCCGTGCGGAAAATCAGACTAAGTTTCAGAGGTTAAGTATGTAGTGATTCAGTGTGCTTTTCGCCTCCCAGGCACAGGTGCCACGGCCCCTAAAATAAATCGGTGGGTGAAATAATGATGATAAAAATAATAATGTATAATATAAATAATAGCAATAAAAACAATAACAATCATGACAACAATAATGATTTCAGAGACCGTAAAGATCCTCATAAGAAGGAATAGTCCGGGGAATAGTGAGGCTATGAACAAAATATTAGCGAAATTCCGGGGGGGGGGGGTACTCATTGGCGGCGGAGCAGAGGATTATCTTTTGTGTTGGGGGGGGACGCCTATTGTTGCGTCCCCCCAAACACAAAAGATAATCCTCTGCTCCGCCGCCAATGGGGGCGCTTCCTTCCATTGACGAGTGGATACCATGCCTGACCCAAAGAAAACATAAAAAAGGGATCTCTTTTTTACAGTAGTTTTCAATAAACGTACTGGTGTCAAAAACACTAAAATAACGAAAAAAGGTATATATTTCGTGTTAACGGTCCAATTTGCGACGGTATAAAAATATTAAAATATCTATTTTCCGTCGTACGTGATCATGTCCATGACATAACAATATCGTTGTACTTATTAGGGGGTCAATTCAAGGAATACTTGACAAGGGTACCGTTTTGTATCCAATATCGGTTTCGCATACCAATACTTGTTAAGGGGTGCATTTTCAGAAAATAGTAAATACTGCTTTTCGAAACCCCGGTAACGCGTGGTATCCACTCGTCAATGGAATAGCCGCCCCCCCCCCCCCCCGTCATGCCCGTGTGCCTATTAAGCTAGCCAGACATTCAGACCATTTTCGGTGCGTATATAGGAGCCTGGAAAACCTCAACCGAGTTTTGCACGCTTTTTTCTGTGGAATAAACACCGCTCGACACCTGTCTGTCGAGGAGTGCAGGATATTAATATTCATGAGGCAATTGCAAGCAGTACTGTACTTTGACACAATGTCCTTCCCACGTAAACATAGGAAACTGGCACTTCAATTGTCTTATTCAGCATTTCCGTGACCATGAATAAACCCTGGCTTTGAAATAAACAATTTTGACATTTAGGTAATGCTTCGTATTTGCACGGCGAAAATATCATACAGTCCAGCTAATATGTGCGATATGTAGGCCTTTTTGTCAAACATAATCTATTTGAATAACAACTTTCTCATTGCTTTTAGGCCTAATGTTTTTAATGGTACAATTCTATTCTTTGTTATTCTAAAATCTTCACTTAGTCGTCATTATTAATGACGAATTATATCAATGCCAATCAAACCAGTTTGATCGCAGCTAGTGGTGTACATTGTTAGTCACTAATTGGTTGATTGACCACTTAAGATTGACCATGTATGGATGGACTCAGGACCAATTCACACAGTTCTAAACACACTAAGCGATATTTAACGGTTTAAAACTATCCATGTAAACATAACGCGGTTTCACACTATTTTCTTCGGTATAGAACCATGGCTGTACGCAGCAGGGGGGCAGTTCCCCCCCCCCCCTCCAGAAACTATTGAAACTTTTTTCACAAGGTATGCAACAAAGTCCTTAAATTTCACTCGACAAAATGCAAAATACGCCCCACTGACAAGCTCGATCGCTCCGCTCTCTTGCTTTCAATTTTTTATCGAAAAAGTTTACGCGTGCCGCCCCCAGCAAAAAACATGTCGGCGTACGGCCGTGACAAGAAGAAAAAGTCCTTCCCCTTTCTTGCGCATTAAGTATGGGTTCATCTGTAGGGGCATAGGCCAACCGGATGTTGTTAAGGAGTTTGTTTTGTGGGGGTGTTTTTACCGTCAAATCATTGTCATGGCCATGAGATAACCAAGCCTCAGAACTTTCCAAAAGTTCATCATGTAGAATAATATGGCTTATATAATTATATGATAATCCAGATAAATTATGTTGCCACATGCTGGTTTAACTCTTTCGATGCTATTTATTATAACCATTTTAGAGGGTAATGTTCAAGGCATGCTCCATGCTTATTGAAAATTGGAAAGAATGAAGTATGAAATTTCTGAAATGCTATCAAAATCGTATGTCAAATAAGGAAGTTCTTCCAAATACCTCTTAAGCTCAGCTTCACAAGATAATTCTGTCTATGAGAGAGAAAGAGGGGGGGGGGGGGGGTGTGAGAGGGGAGGGAGAGGGGGGTGGGGCTGTTGATGCCAAAGAAATATAATCCCTTCAAAAGTATTTTTTGATGTGTTTTTTTTTTCTCCAATGCAATACTCGATCGAGCCTTACACATTGTATGTGATGCATGAACTGAAAAAAACTTCAAAAAGTAATTAGAATTGTGTATATCCGATTCTTATTCAGTTAAATCTGCTGAATGGATAGACTTGCCTATTGCACATGCATTTACAGGTCGATTAGATCGGTAAATGGGTGTTCCAACGGCAAATATAAAATAGGCCTGATTAATCATGTTAAATGTTGCACCTTTAATGTCATACTAATAATCAAAAAGTAGCAAAATTAGCTACATTAACATTAGGGTCTATATTCAAAATGGAAACCCGTTTCAAAATACATTAACCAGTGTGACCACCCGTCACTCTTTAATTGTTCACACCATTTATTTTTTTTGCTCAAATTTTTGCCCAATTAGTGCGGTTATTAAGGACGTGTGCAATATGATACACCCGGCTCGTGAACTTACCCCAGTTCGCGTGCACGATGTTTTGATTACATCATGGAACTTTTTATTTTGCGCACGATTCTGACAGTGAAAAATACATAAAAACCAACGAATTTCATATTTTATCCACAAAAAGGTTCTATATTCCAAGGTTCTGGTATTCCAAGCTGAAAACTGATTTGATTCTTTTTTTAGAACGTTCCATTGAGATAAATTCATCACCATGCCTGATGTCAAGTGTGTCTGCTGCAACGGTAAGTAAAGCTGATACCTTTTTTGGCAATAATTCTAGTCTGGTTTCTACTTCTATACTAGACCTATAGTAGTAGGATGTGACGCAAATGTTTTCGTTCGGTCAGTCATGGTTTGATTGAGTCAGAATGACTGGACCTTTTTCAGGTTATAAAATAATGTGCGTTCATTGATTTGAAGATCCCTCTGTTTTTAAGTAGGGGTCTTTTCGGGGAGGGGTGTAGTTCTATCGGCTCACCCTCGTCATTCATTACTTCTTGGACATGAAATTAGTAGCCCGAATTCACAAAGGTCGCCTAAGTTATACCGGGGTTAAATTTAGTCGGGGGTTAACTAACATCCGGGTATAAAGTTAGTCCACCGCGCTATTCACAAACGGTGGACTAACTAATCCGTGGACTAACTTTAGCACCTGGGGTTAAACTTAACCCACGGTTGAGTTATACCCCGGTGCTAACTTTAGTCCATGGATTAAAATGACGTCGAATGACGCGTTTTATACCCCGGTATAACTAGTCCACCTTTGTGAATTCGGGCCAGTATGCCATTGCGAATGTCCATACTGTTTGCATAGCATCATTTACAAACCGTAGTTCATATCATTATTTTCTTCAGAGATGGTGAAAACGATTTTAAAGACACCGACTTGTTATGCCCAATATCAAACAGGAAAAGATTGTCGAGAATTTAATTTGGAAT
The DNA here is from genome assembly GCF_018143015.1 of Lytechinus variegatus. Lineage (NCBI taxonomy): Eukaryota > Metazoa > Echinodermata > Echinoidea > Temnopleuroida > Toxopneustidae > Lytechinus > Lytechinus variegatus. The sequence goes on from NC_054743.1 coordinate 10,901,832, forward strand.
ATTTGTTTGAAAAAGAAATATGTAGACATGTGCTGTGACTTTGAATGTTCTATTATGTGTATAGTAAATGCCCAAGGTGGGTTAAAAAAATGAAAATATGAGTTCTGTGTCTGTATGTGAGGATTACGATAATCATATCTGCTTAATTCAACATGATAAATTATTGAATTCTGTAGTATGTATATATTCCGTTGTATTGCACATGATTATAGTAAAATCGATCTGCTTGGCATCTAAAGAATATGTTTGCAATACAAATTATTTATCATTTTCTTGCCATAAGCAATGCCATAAGCAATTTTCTTACCTTTCTATTTTCTTAAGTGCTACATGTGTATTTTAGCCAGATCTAAAAGGCTCTTGCAATTAAGTTTTCTCATCTCGGAATGTTCATTTGCCTTCATAGGTAGGACTGATTCATTATCATATATATCAATATTTCAAGAATATTTCCTCTTTTTTGTCTATGATTCCATGCAGAGGGCAACTGCGCCTGCGCTGGTCAAGACTGCCAGACAGCAGAATGCTGTAAGAATGGCACGTGCTGTCCACAGGGATCATGCTGTGATAACAAATGCAGATGTAAGTTATCTATTCATTTCAAAATTAAACCTTTTTTAAGGGGGCCCTTACACAATTTCACGTCTTATAAATTGCTTATCATAGCGCACGACTGATAATTAAAGAGTGATTGTCGCTATTGTGTCACTATCATGGCACAAATGTCTAATCTGTTTTTACCCCCCCCCCAAAAAAAAAAAAATGCTGAACTTTTTAAACTATATGCAATTTTCATTGATTAATCATGTTTGAAGAATGGTGGATTTTGAAGTTTAATGACTGCATGAAACTATTAATGCTTTGTGCTCTATAGGGGAGCTTACTGTGTGTAAATGTGTGGGGTGGGTACGTATTTACGTGTGCTTTGGTGCGTGAAAGTACAAGAAAATATGTTGCTTTTCTCAAATAAAACACGAATACATGATTAAATGATAAAGTCCTTTTGATTTGATCGCAGCATGCAAGACATGTTCCGCTGACTGCTGCTCTAATGGATGTAAGTGCACTGAGGGGAACTGTGCGTGCTAGAAGGACCTTTGCTGCAGCTCTCGCGATGAAAGGTGAGATGGGCTTATTATTATTTTCATACCGGGTTTATGTAAAGCAAAGCTTATTGTAGGATTGATTTTTTTTCCAGGATAGATAGTGTCAGTCATATGCAATCAAATCTAAAAAAAAAATCATTTGATGGTCAAAAGCAGTGTGTTGCTGCCATATACGTTCGTTGGTCAAAATCAATCTTTGTGTTTCTCAGCAGAGTGTTTTACCAAGATTTTTTTTTTTATTTTAGATTTATTTGACAACAAGTAATTCAATGGGAAGTTCCATAATTATACATGTAAGACATTGGGAACCCTGATTGGCTTGCCGTATTTCTGGTGCTTAAACGTAAAGACCCGTATTCTGATAGCAGGTTTAACTTAAACTCAGGTTTAAAGTTGTAGTTTAAGTATGGGAAGCCATTTGCTACATAAATCCCTAACAGTAGACATGTCATACTTCAGCTCATTTTGGCTCTCAAATCATTCATAATTGTCTTCACCATCGATGAATCAGGAAAGAGCACAGTAAACATAAGGAACATACAACCTTATAAAAATGTTCATACTTTTCGCTTACCATGCTTAAACCACAACTTTAAACCTGAGTTTAAGTTAAACCTGCTATCAGAATACGGGCCAAAGAGTTTAAGGGGTTCTTTCACCTTGATATCCAGTCTGTTTTAATAAAAAGAGATAATTTAAAAAAAATGTTTCAATGAAAGCTTTTCTAAAATCCATCAGAGTATAAGAGTGTATGGATTTTCAAGGTCTTCATTATCATGTGATAAACATTTCATAAAAAATGCATTTTTCTCAGATATTGAATATAATTTTACATGTAGGCCAATATCTAACATAATTATTTTTGGTAATCTTGATTCATCAACAAGTGGGGAAAAAAATTTGCGATGCAAGATGAGTTTCTTGGAGGAGCTAATCAAGTAATGTTTGTATTTTTCATGTTTACGGACAAAAATATTCACTTACTTTTTGTTTTCCCTCCATTTCTCTCTCGCTTTCTCATTTCTCACCTACAGATTGTAGATACACCTATAATTTATATGTATGAAGTCATTCTCTTCTGCAGAAGTGCTCCACGAGGATTTGACCTGTATATTCTTAATCTAATGTCCATATAATTTTTTGTAACATAGATGTACATTAGTTTACTTTGTAAAAAAAATAAGCTGAAATAAATTGTATTATTTTTATAAAAAAAGTAAAAACAATAAAATCCAAAGGCACTGAAATAGATTATAATACCAAACACTTGCACTTCATTGATGTCATGCAATGGTAATGATATTCTAATTTTATTCAATTCTCTTAAACTTGCACAAAATCTGTAAATCTGATTACGCCGATGGCGACCCATGGCAATATTCCACTGATTAAAACTAAAGAAATCTAAATAATTCTCATGCATTGTCTATTTTTTTATAAAAAGATAATATGTTTGAAAACGAAAGTGTAATGATGATTATTGAGCGGTAATGTTGGGGAGAGAGTGGTACATGATGTGACATGTTATTCATATTTGTGCAGTGTTGATAAAATGTAGGCTTAGCTTAGTTGTTGGAGGAAATGGGGATGAGAATGATGAAGATGTGGTGTGTGTGTGTTAGTCCAGATTGGACCTTGTAGTTTGGAAGTGCCCTTTCCCAAAGCTGACATAGAGGGCACATGTCTCCCAATCTCTAATCAGCGCCAACCAACTCATCTTCCCTCCCCTACAAAGTTTTGTACTGGACAAGGTCCTATCTGGACTATGTGCGTGTGTGTTACGGCGTAGGGGAGGTGCGCGTGTGTGAGAGAGCGAGAGAGGCAGAAATTTATTCCTCAAGAAAGGAATGAGCTCCCAAAGCGTTAGACAAGCCAATATGAGAGCCACTTATCACGGTGGATGTGTGTGCCAAACCATGGACCTACTACTCAGAATAGCATGTCCATGGCCAAATGAACAACTTATTATTTATTGATATTAAAGGAAACCAAAACCAAAAGAAGAGAATCAATCTTATTGGAAAGAGTAAAATGAGAGGAACAATTTACAAAAAGTTTCATCAAAATCGGTTATGAAATAAGCAAGTTATGGAATATTAAAAAGTCTTGTTGTACTTTCTATGTGGATCCTCAAATTGGCAAACGTGCTTCAAAATGGCTGATTTTGTGGACTCTTCATTTGTTTTGTACACATATTTTCAGATTTCCCCCTTTATTTTACATATTTCACATCATCACCTCCTGACCTTGACATATATGGTGTGGATTATATTTTCCCATGACATATGTTATGCTACTGCTCTTAAAGGTTTATACATAGGTATAAAACTGAATAAAAGTAAACGTCATAAGAAATACTTCAATAATATGTAATATTGTGGGAAGATAATGGGTACACAAATTGAGTAAGGTTGAAATATATATACATGTACATGTAGATAAAAAAGATTTAAAGGTTACATGTATTTTTATAAAAATGAAAACGAGGAACCTTTCAAAAACGTAAAGCTTTATCTTAATCAATGACAAGGAAGAATTTGGTAAACATGATCCTTGCTGAAGTAAAACAAACTGTTCTCAATTTTATTCAATTCCAATAAAAAACATACTAAATATCATACAATCATGACAACATCATTAAAACAGATCAATTCATAAAGTTAAAGTTTATGACTATAATGGTTAAAAATGCATTGTAAAAAATTAAAACGAAAAAGATTACAATATCGGAATTTGGGTGACATAAAAAAAAGATACATGAATTGTCAAGACGACTACCCTTTTCATTCAATATCGAAACGATTAGGTGATATTGATATAAATATATACAAATTGAATTTTTTAATAATAAATTTGGAAATTTTATTCATTACATTAAAAAAATCATATCGGCACAAACTCGTCACATAACAAGACAACAGGAAAGACAATCTTTGATTACTTTTGATTAAGTAATAACTCAATTTTTAGTTTAATAATCGAAACGCAGATTAAACTGAATGAAGATTATTCCACACAGTTGAATCGTCTGTGTCTAAAATTGAAATGATAGTTACACAATGTCTATTGAGAATGAAAATTGTATCTATTTGTGATTTTCTGTATTGCGATCATGTATCCAGAAGAATCACACTACGCATTGAAAAGGATTTCTGAAAAAAAAAAGGAATTGGAAGATACGAGAACCTGTTTGCAACGTCTTTGCCCCATGCATCCATCATCAAATATCATATTATCGATTTGAATTGAAATGGTTTATCAGAAAATTTCCATCGGAACTAGAGGCTGAATTGCTAATAACTTTTACCAAAACATATATGAAAATGTGTGTAAATACGCACGAAATATAAAAAGTCTACTTGACATTGTTTCAACGAAAATATAAAATAAAAGAGATAGTCGTATAATTGCATGAATATTAAATCCTTGCCTTATGTCAATCGTTTATGAAGACCTACACGTTTCAAAGTAGGAAAATACTACTTTTCAAAAAATTGCTGAACATTATTATCACGGGCAAAATATTAGATTAATTGTAAGCAAATAATTACCATAGGAGCGACCACCCCCACTAAGCGTACATGTAGAATAAGCAAGATTCCTTTATTGTGAGTCTTCGGATTGCTGAACGATAAAGAGGTATTGTGATTATTTGTTTTGTAGTTCACATCTCATATGTCTGATTATGATTTATCCAAAGAAAGCCAAGCAACCCAATTTTTATCATGGATAGAACACAGTGAAAGACACTTATTTTGCATATACCATAATAATAATATTCATATCATTCCTTGTGATAATAAAACCGAAAGATTGAGAAACAAAAAGAAAACGGTGCGCTAGTGCCCTTTGGTGAGGCATTTATCCTCATTACCAGGTCCTTCGGAGAGGACCTTAAGCCGTTTGTCCCCTGGTTGCTTGCTCACAGGCGTTCGTACTTTCTTAGCAGTCAGGTAAAAAACCTCGGTATTAAAAAAAAACAATACCACTCGGTGTCGTCATCGGCACGATCGGGTAAGTGATGCGCCTCGAGATTTACTTTTGACCAATCGCATACATGGAATGGCATGGTTAATAGTAAGTGCTATATAATGGCAGTCATACCGCAGTTGTAGTAAAGGTCTTTGGTTGAGTGGACCTGAATCATTATGCTTGTAGACAAAAACAATAAAATATACATATAAATAAATAGAGGTATAAGAACTTAATCTGGGAACAGAGTTACCTCGATCAAAGTACATGTCTAGGATTTAAACAAATAAACCGATTTTTTAAAGTATGAGCATCCTTTTGACAATAAACTCATTTTTTAAAGTATGAGCATCCTTTTGACAGTTTTAGGGATGGGATTAGGCATCATGTTGACAAAACCCCACAAACTGACACTCAATAACTTCTTGAATCGCCTTTTCTCTCCCTTCTTTCTCGTTATTATTTTCTCCTAGCTCTTACGGCAGGATTGCCAACCCCAACTGACTCTATATACAGCCTATATAGCTACCTTCCATGGGACGAAACCCTCAACCATTGTTGCCAATCTGCATCATTTCAATAAAATGACATATCAATTGACGTCACCATGACGTAACATCCTTCAATACAGAGCTAGCTGCTTCTATAGCGTGAGTTAAAACGGCGATATGCTGTTCTACAACTCTCCATCGTTGTTCCTGGTCAGGAGCGTCACTGATGTGATGTAAGGCGTCGAGGAGTCCAGGAAAAGTGTAGGGTACGTCTTCAGTACTTAAGGGTATGGTGACCCGAGGTGAAAATAATAGATGCCTGTGTCGGGAGAGATCACTGATGTGTCAATATACTGATTTCGTAATGGAAACACGAGGGATAAATGAAATAGAGCTTAAACGATAACAGACATTTCTTTTTTTTCACACTGCAGTATTGTGGTTTCGGAGGAGCATCATTGTCGATGGAATATATCTACAGCCCAGGGTACCCTGGCCCTAAACAAAGGGCTTATAAAGAGCTCCCCAGTGCAAGAAGGAAGATCTTTATATTAGTAATGGCGATTTCAATTAATATTTCTATTATGTTGAAAGAAGAGGAGCCTTACCTATCTTGTTTGTTACCCGGGAGTTCTCCGAGAAATGCCCTGCTTAGAAACATCATCTGGTCGTTGATTTGCCGGACAGCCAAGTCACTGAATCAAAAGAAACAAGGAAAAAGAAACAGACTTAATACTGTCTGTGTGTGTTGATATGTGTGTGTTGTCGGTATGGGTGTGAATGTGTGGGGGGATGAGTGTGTATGTGTGAGGGTGTGTGAATGCGAGAGTGAGCTGCCCCGAAAACTGCAACCAAAATGGCTTCAGCCAGAAGTTTGATGTGTGCCATGCCCCTTCCAAAGAATCCCGACACAGCAGCTTACGGGACAAGACCACACTCGAGTGCACACAAGAGCCAACAGCACGAAGAAGCAGTTTGAAGAAGTATGCTTACTGCGATATCAAATACATGTAAAGGTGCCTGCTGTATAGCAGAATCAAATTATGAGATAAACAAGAAATTATTAAAGTTCTAAGTGATATCGCATATTTCAGGTCTGAGCTCGATTCTACTAAAAACTCGGTAGCTGAGCTACATGTCTCTTTTTTATTCATTGTGTTATCTTTCTGTTTTTCTCTTCTTTTTTTCCTGTCTATTATTTTAAGACAGTATGGGGCTAACTACTCTGCCCCTGCCTGCGGTGCCACCACTGTGACTCATTGGATATTTACCTTTTTGTGTCAACGCTCTCTACTCTCTTTTGAAATTCCAATGTGTTTTCCAACAGTTCACCAATTGCTCTGTCAAGAGATTCTATAAATTATAACCGAAAATACACATTATTATACGGTAGAGATATAGAAACAGATTGTGAGGGGAGAAGCTAATCAATAGATTAACAAAAATATGTAGAGATAGTACGGGAAACAAAAAAAGGTAGATTATACCAACAGCAAAAAATGTTATAAACCTCCAGGGGATACAAGTTGGATAGTAAAAGGAAACTTCTTCTAAATTTGAGAGGCCATTTAAAACTCGTTTTTAATGCAAAATCTGCTTTGTAGCCCTCATATTTTAAAATAATCTCAGTTTTAACAATATGGCAATGGATGTACTTGAGGAATGGGGGGGGGGGGGGAGTTCGTATGTCTTCTTGTGAATTGAATCAAAGGTCCAATAACGTATGGGATATATTACTTTTCAACCAAAATGGACCCTTCATTGATCATAATAAAACGAACAAAATTTGTTTTTCTTATGTTGATTTTTTTTCATTATCCAAATTCATTTTCGCCCCCAGACCTTTTATGAATAAAAAATTGTACTAACCTAAAGATACTCCTCGTTCTGCGATATCCATCGATTGTGTGGAGTTTCCCAGATAATAAAACATATTCTCGACTTCTTGGTAATATCCATAACTATCGAACGGCAACACCACGCTATCTGATAGGATGCGCGTCATCTCAGCGAATACTCTCCCGACTGCTTGATGATATCGATAGTCGGGGTCGATATACGTTTCCATCAATCTGATCGTCTCATATTGGGTGTGGTAAAGAGAGTAAAATAATATAGGTAGTGTGCTCTAAAAAAGAGGAAGAACAAGAAATTTAAGGTAATTGTTTTGAACATTTTGACCCCTGAATGAGACATTAGAATTACTATTTGAAAAATAGATGAGAAATTGTTTTGTGGAGGCATTATATGTCGATAAACTAAGATATGAATCACACCAATCACCCAAAACAGTTTCAAATTCATAGCTGAGGAAAGAGCACACAAAATTAGTGTACGAATTATCGCTTTAAAAGACACTCAACACAATTAACATTGCTTTAAATGTGAACACTTGCAGTGAACACCTGCTGAAATTATAAAATGCTATTGTTTGCATATAATAATTTGGTTATGAGGATTTGCAAGTATTATTTGTAAAAGAAAATATTTGTACGGGGACGCCATGATTATCAAGCTTGATGGCGGTCTCCTGTATTCCTTGAAATGTCATTCTATTTACTGAACAATACATTTTGGTAATATTCATCTTCAGTGCTTATATTTCGACAATCATGTTGATTTCTTAGGTATTACTTTTGTATAATTATGTCACATTGTTTACTTATATCTAACGCGATTGAAATCAGAAATAAAATCAATCGGTCAATCAAACAATCAAAACACAATTATACATTACCGTATCATATATGTAGTAACCACTGATACACGATATTCCCAGCCTCTTTTCAAAAGCGTAGTCGTCGCTTCCATCAACTAAAAGATTTATACTGTGAAATAAAAGAAATGAAAGCGTAAAATGATTACCAATAAAATCCAAATACGGTGGCTCCTTATTGTTCAATATTATACAGATATTGACTAATGGGGTGTGTAACATAAACATTATTTGGACCGCCGGATTTATATTTTCCCGAGGGGTTATATTTTCCCGAAGCGCGCAGCGCTGAGGGAAAATATGATCACGAGGGAAAATATTAATCTTTAAGGCGGTCCAAACAATGTTTTTCTTTTACACATCCCATCAGTCAATATCTGTTATATTAGATAGCCTTTAATGATGTAGATAAAAATGGCCTAACGATGCGTGCAGTCTGTTGTTTACGATAGTCACAGTGATTGATGGAACTGGTATAGATCTACTACTCTAATGCAGTGAACGGCCCTTTTCTAATCAAATCAAGTTTGTTTTAGGCCTAGCCCTAGATCTAAGTTAGAGTCCAGTTCAGATACTTTAGTCTCACATATTTTATTTCCGTTTAGTTGGTAACATCTAATCCACAAGAGGGCGCCATACACGTAGAAAAATATATTCACGGACCGGTTGGTCAATATATTCATCGAAGGTGGACCGGCTGGGAAAATACACGGATTTCGATCATATCACGTGACGCACAATTGACCAATCGCGCTTGGCTGTCTGTCTTGGCTATCTAATATTTTGTTATACAAAACAATGAAAATTAGTAATAAAAATTATACTTGTTTAAACCCCCATTCCACAGAGAGCAAGACCTCTGAAAGACTGCTGTAAGACCATGAAACTTGTTTGATCTTTTAAGGGTCTTTTAATGAATTTTCAAAGATCTCCGAGGTCTTTCACGATTCCTGATTGATCTGTCAATGGTCTTTGTGATCCTCATCTTTGTCGTCTTTCAGCGGTCTTATAGGAAAATTGTATTTTGATGGTCTTTCAGCAGTCTTTGAGTGGTTTTTCAATGAACTTTCAAATTTCTTATTAGTCTTTCTCAAGATTTTTACAGAAATTACTGTAAGACTCATGAGAGATCATTGAAAGATCATTTGAATATCATTGAAAAACCAGGAAAAGTCCATGGAAAGAATTCTGAAAGATCACTTGTTGCAGAAAAGATCTCTGAAGACCATTGAAAGATCTCTATAGGACTAGTCCAAGACCAGTAAGACAAGAAATATCTATCAGTCTTTCAGAGACCTTTGAGAGGTCTTTCTGAGCCATTCCACACAGATGACAAAATTCAGTGATCTTGGAGACTGCTGTAAGACCTTGCCAATTTTTGGACTTTGAACGGTCCTTCAAAGGTCTCCCCTCTGTGGAGGGGGCATTACATAGCATCACCAACTATATTTCAGGTTTTCATGAAAAGTAAGTGCATGGACAAATAGATTCGAGAGCCATTTCTTCCTAGAAAACATGAAAGCTTTTATTCATGTCGGGAAATCAACCCCTGCCCTGGTGTTATTATAGAATGCGCCTTTCATTTATTCATACCAGTCAAGATGACCTTTCGTAAACTAATAATGAAAAAATTAATTTGTAATAGATTAATTTTGATCAGGGAAAATAGTGTTTGAGAACTTTTTGGAACCTGTAAAAAATTTATGTTTAAACGATGAATTTCATACATAATTTATCTTCTTTAATGAATCGATTTTTAGGGGTAAAATAAATGGAGTTCAATTGATTTATATATATACTTCCCCGTGTCTTAAACTAATAAAAAAAATGGCATTGTTTGTAGTTATTGGTTTCAGGTATAGACGAAAAACAAAAATCGCTAAACATAATTTCACATCTGACAGTGAACATGGTGAAGAGAATAAAATGACGTGGTCAATCTCAAATCACTATAACAAGTCATAAGGATTATAATAGGGTATAGATAATAGATATGGGCCACGTTTCACAATATTTGTCATGATATCAAACGCACAATTTCTATAACAAATTTACCATTAGCCAATCAAATTAAAGGATTTCAGTAGCTTTAAACTGTTATTGCAAATGTGTTATTATAACAACAAGTTTTATGAAACGGGCCCATGATATGATAGGCCTAATATACCTACAATGGTAAGTCAGGCTCATAATCCGGGTTCCGCTCTAACATTGTGTCATAAACGGTTTTTCGGTTATCCAATGGATCTGGGTCCGGAACCTGATAAAATATATCATTAAGAAGATACGAAGGAGGGGAAAAATATATTAATTATTACACGATGAAACATACAGCAGAACATGATGCCGGACATGATGAATGTAATTTTCAACTACAATTATACAGTAACTTCTTTAACTCGTCTGAACTGGCAGGAAATCATCAGACGCCGAGCTGAAGAAGCAGTCCGGATCGGACGTGAAACTGCATCTCCGTTTTCATAACAGTAAGCTCAGATGAACATATTTATTTTCTTTTTCGTAATATTATAATATAGAGATCTATTTCCTTGATTATAAACGGTATATAGCTTACTTTTTTAGTAGCCTCATAGATGACTTGACGCAGATTTGGTGATGCTGAAGCATACAAGACATGTGTATCTGCAAAAAAGATAAGATGGGAAATTAATCACATTTTGATTGAAAAAATGGGGATATATTTTCTTTTATTTTGAGCTTTCTACTTTATGAATGATAATAATAATATTCCGCATTTATAAAGCGCTTATTACATCGGAAAGACGTCTCGAAGCGCTTTACAGACATATTACCCCGGTCATCGGATCCTTGCATGCCTGTATACAATGTATGCACCTTCTCCAATCCCTGGGGGAGCATTTCAACAAGAGTTCCAAGATCAACACATTTAAAACGACAAGCCACACAAGCGAAACCAAATCTAAACCAATCGATGGTGTCATCAAAAATAAGGAAAGATAGGTCCGGGGTCCGTTTTGCTGGTGAAAATACGGCATTTTTTTCATTTTCATTTTTTTTTTTACCTGCAACAGCTATGTCCAAATTGACGTACGCTACAGTCCTCTCCGTGAGTATGTTGCCGAACTCCTGAAAATGAAAAAAAAAGCACAGTCAACGTTCGGTTATTTCTGGATCATTATTTGCGATAGTTATAATGGGGGGGGGGGGCTGGTTAAGAACGTGTAATGTGCCTGGTTTATAATTCATATTTTTTAAGCTTGGACTTATAAGGACACATAATAATAAAGTCACTATTTCTCAGTCTACCGATAAAACTAAGCAATAAAAACCATCTTTAGTCTATGCATTGTGTGTTTGTGTGTGTGGGGGTGAGTGTGTGGGGTGTTAAGAGAGGGAGGGAGAGCGCGCGTGTGACGTGAGAGGATGTGTGTGTGTGTGTGTGGGGGGGGGGGTGGTGTTGAGAGAGGGGGAGAGCGCACGTGTGACGTGAAATAGGGTGTGTGTGTGCATGTGTGAGGGAGGGGAGAGCGTTTGAGAGGGTGTGTAATGGGGTGTTGTGTTTATAGATTTTTTTTATTATACAATTCTCTTTGCTTGATGTGTGGCTGATAGATAAATTGCATCGAAAATAATAATTGCATAAAAATAATACTTCGCCTCCTACCTCTGTCCATTCTACCGAACCGAACATTCCAAACTCTTCAGCACCCCATGAACAGAACACCAAAGTTCTTCTAGGTCTCCAACCTGTAGAGAATAAACAATATAAACAAGAATATGCATGTAATATCAACAATGTAACAGACACTTTTCACTTCCAGCGTATAACACTAAATGATAAATGTAAAACTGGCATGGCAGCCTTATAGCAAAAGCACAATGTATATGGCAGTAAAACGCATATACTGTAGATATTAGTTTGAAATGTTTCACAAATCCAAGTATTGTTTTTACCCAGTTTGCGTGCTTCTTCAAAGCGCTAACGATAAAGGCAAGAGTAAAGTTTGATATTTTGTACGATTAATTTTTTTGGCCTCGCATTTATATAATTCCACATAACGTAAAATTAATTCCCTATTCCCCCTGTTGATTTCATGGTTATACGCAGCGTAAGGGGCAGGGACACTTGCCCCAAGAATTTATAAAACTTAAATTTCTACTGAAAATTTTCAAAGAATCCACTAAAAGTGAGCACAAAATCCTTCTATTTCACTTTAGAAAAATGCAAGAGTGCTTCTAAGCCAAGCTCGGTCGCTTCGCTTCCCCCCCCCGTAACAAAAAAAAAGTCTGTAACAAAAAAAAAAGTCTGTATACGACCACGGTCGAGTTCCTTTAACCTACCTTCTTTCTTGAGCATTCCAAAGACCCTTGATATCTCAAGGAGAGTTGCTGTTCCGCTTGTAGGATCAATAGAGCCGAGTCCCCAAGCATCTCGATGATTGCCGATGATGACGTAACGATCTGTACGAACATGACGAAGATGCAATGAGTATTATTCAGTTGATCATGAGCTTAGAATTCACGTCACATTTCAAATAAATAGAGTTATATTCATGTCCTATGCATTAAAAAACAAGGGCTCTATTCTGCACCTTCAGCAATCTCTTCCTGTAAGCACAAATATAAATGCAATTGTGCATCTTTCTGCAAAAGGTTCAGACTAGCATTATAATGGGTCTACACAAAACCAGAAAGGTGCACAGTTGCGCCATAAGATCACTCTCTTACACCTGTAATGAAAAGTTGCACCTCATCTTTCTTAAAATGGATATAGCCTTAGGTACATAACAATAATGAAAAGAATTATTCACAGCATTGTGAGGTCTTATGTTTGGTCTTGTTTTCACTAATTTTGAAAAAGAATTATTCTGACTGCATCATCGTAAATATATTGGACAAAATTTGTAATTATTTTCAAAGTTGATTGATGGCTCTGTTTGTATCGTTATTGATAGATATAAAGAAGGGTAGTTACCAGAGATGGATACAGGGTGCTAAAATGAAGGATAATCATTGACTGCTCTCTCAGACAGTAAATAAATTGAAACTATTATGCTCTTAATCAGTCCAAGAATCGGAAACGGTCGCAATCATGTCTATATTACTCTGAAGAAAAGCTTGAGATCCTTTGACAGTAGTCAGCAGAAAGTATACCAGTGGCGGATCGAGGGGGGGTGGCGGTAGGGGGTTTAATCTACCACCTCGGGATCCCTAAAAAAATTATTGAAAAAGGGAGGTGGAGATCAAACTCCAATACCCCTTCTCTGTTTACGAGAGTCGCGCAAGAAGAACAGTTGCGGATTTACGGGGGGGGGGGGGGGTCATGGGGTAGAAGCTCTTAGTAATTTGGTCACACCAACTTGTCAACCCCCCCTAATCAAATAGCTATATCCGTCACTGAAGAGAGAACTGAATTGGTATGGAGGACCTACTGGATATACAGTCACACCTACGAAACCAACTACACATCAAAAACTGCGGTGTAAACCGGTGTACATATAGGACCACACCAGTTATTTTACACCGGTGTTAAATTGACAGTGTTAGTTGAACACCTATATGTGTTATACAACACCTTCGGTTGTTACATTTACACTCTTTGGTGTTATGTTCAATCTCTAGTGTGCAATTTTAACACCTCAGGGTGTGGTCCTCTATTGACACCAACTGGTGTCAGTTTTAACACCACAGTACAGTGTAGAAACCAACCAGTAGTATGCGAATTCGAATAAAAACGTAATCTGTAATAGCTTTGATCGGTCTGGAGTCGGTTCGCTGGTGTGACTGTGGTTTATAAGTACCTGGTTCTATCTCGCCTCGTAAGAATCCCACCGTGTTATATGTTGTATACAGTCCTGATACAGAGTTTACCACCAATCTCACTTGGCTAGTAGGGAGAATGTTTAAAAAACGACAACATAATTAAGAAGCTATATACATAATAATAATAATGATAATTGAGAATGATATTACATAATATAAAGAATTAGAATCATATAATGCTTTGTAAAAAAATGTCACTATTCGCATGGTGTATTCTTTGTAATAATGAACTGATTGGAAGAAACAGAATATGTCTCCTCGGGATGTCGTATGTTATCTCCTACAAGTTCTATACTTGTCAGTCAATCAAATTCAGGGAAAGCCATAATTCAGAATGATATCAAATAACATAGAATATTAGAATGAGATAATTTTTGTCAAAAAGTGTCACTATTCGCACGGTGTATCCTTTGTAATTATGAACTGATTGGAAAAACAATTGAATATGTCTCCTAGGGATGTCGTATGTTATATCCTACAAGTTCTATATTATCGAACTGTTTCCATAGTAACAATGCTTTCCAGTCAATCAAATTCAAGGAAAGTCACCAGGGGTCCCATGCAGAAAGAGTTGCGTCTAAACGCAAGTCAAAAAATCAATCGCAAGTCCCAAATGCACGCTGTTGATTGGTTGAAAATCAAGTTGCGCGTGATTTTTAGAGTTGCGATTGATTGATTGCAACGGGTCCCAGATCTGACAACTATTGGTGAAGTGGTGATGAAGTGATCTCCCATACCCCTAGTAAATAATACTAACGGTACACTCTAAGAAATAAAGGTTCAAAATTGAACCCTGAAAGGTTGATGCAAAATTAGCACCCTATGCGCGCAAAATTAGCACCCTATGCGCTCAAAATTTAAACCTTTGATTTGGGGTTCAAAAATTGAACCCTGCGATTGGGGTTCATTTTTGCACCCAGCGGGTTCAAACTGCACCCCTCGGGGTTCAATTTAAAATTTAGGGGTGCAGTTTTGAACCCGCAGGGTGCAAAAATGAACCCCAACCGCAGGGTTCAATTTATCAGGGGTTCAATTTTTGAACCCCAAATCAGGGGTTCAATTTTTGAACCCATAGGGTGCTCATTTTGCATCAACCTTTCGGGGTTCTTATTTTGAACCTTTATTTCTTAGAGTGTATCCGGGAAACAAATCCGACTCCAGACCAAACTGATCAAAGCTATTTGGAATAGCATGTCTTCGGTCGGTTTGGAGTGACTGTAACACAAAGATAAAATGAGCAAAGATACCATACAGACTCACTTTCCTTGATTCGGTCCGGTGAAACCTGGTCCAAGTGTGTAATGTGCATTCAGGCCACCTTTCCAGTAATGAGGAACGGAAGCACCACCCATTGCTCTGTGAAAGTTGAAAAGGAAAAGAAAAATAGAAGACCACCTCGTTCAAATGTTATAATCGTATTTCTACCGTTCTTTGACAACATGTCTAAGTTTTGTCAATTCCTACCCATCTTGCAAAATTACCTTGAATTTTTTTAATACAAACCCCAAAGTTATTAATTACCTCTAAATTCATTCGGTTTCATGTTACAGACATTTGGGATGAGCAATCTTGATTGTCAAACATAAATTTGGTTTAACCAAATCCTCAGAACTGCCAAACAATATTAGTCATTCCATAATCCAATTTAGCATGTTGCACACATAAAATAAAAAAATAGTCTTATCTTATTATCTTATTTCATTCAAATGTTGACTAACAGTGTCTAATGCAACCACACTTTCACCTACATTTCAGTCCTGGATAAATTTATTTTTTGGGCAGCCATTGATTTGAAGCTTCACCATGCTGTTAATGAGAAATTACGTGTATTCTATAACTGTGAAGTGATTTTGATTGCGATTACAATGGGAAAAACCACCAACGGTCATCGGTAATTGTCTCTAACTTTCATTTTCTTTCTTCATATATTTTTTTTTTGGTTACCAGATATAGCAATGAGAATGAGCTGTAACCACATTTAAGTGGATATACCCTTATGGTTGGTTATTCGTATATATAAATAATAAAAAAGTGAAAATTAATACCACCAATAATAGTAATCAAAACAATTGATAAAGATCATAAATGGAGAGCATATGGCCGATACTTAACACTCGATTTTACGATATATTCCCTGCTAATTCAAATCACTGTAGTCGAGTGGTTGAACGTTGACAAGTAAGGAATAACTCTTGCTCGAAGGCCATTTTTTAAACTTACGTAAGTATCAATATTGGAATATTCTCAGTAACTGGACTTTCCTTTGGGATTTTTTTCACTTGTAATTGTTGAGAAAAAATGAAGCTGACATGCAAAAGCGACTAAATCTATTTCTTTATCATTTGACATTTTTGTTTAAATGGACATGCACCATGTGCATCAAACTGACTATAGTCCAACTCCCAAACATTTTCAGGAAGTTTATCAAAAATGGACGTGAAATTTACGTCTTCATGCAAAAGCGAATAGATCCGAAACACTTTTCATGCAAAAGGGACTAAATCCACCATTGCTCAATCTTCATGAATCAATATTGTTTCTATTTCATCTTAATCAATGTTTCCATTTAAGAAGATTTTTACTCCTATGTTTTAAATCATCAATATACATTCTAAAAATGACAGTTAAAAATCCTGCAAAATTCTTTTGTTTTATATGAATTTAAAAAAAAATATATTTTGGAATCAGTCCCTTTTTCATGAAAAGTCTAGAGGGGTAATAAATCTACAGAATGTTTAGCATTGATGTAACAGTTCTTCTCTCTTCCCCTACCCTTATACTGTCAGCTTAATTGTTAAAATGTTTACTGGTTTGTTTACTCGTTACATGTATAAGCTTTGCCTTGAAATTAGTTTTCATGCAAAAAGGACTAAATCCATGAATAAATAAAATTGTAATTCATTTGCTGTATTTGTATCACTGTTATTTATCTGTTATGGATCCTCCTGCTTTTCAAGCATCTATCTTTCCTAGGGTGTTTGATCCTCACATTTTACAATGTAGGCCTATATATCTACTCATGTAATTTTCACCTAATAAATAAATTGATGAAAAAATATTAAAGAATCTTTTTGAAAGAAAGAGACATCCCCAGGATTTTTTTGTCAGTTTTGTTACCTATGATGACTCTTGAACATAGTGTAAGAACTTCCCGAAAGGAAACATAGATTCGGATGAAATCAAATATGTTGAATTATGAACAATGATCTAAAGTGGATTCAGTCCCTTTTGCATGTAAATTTTCCTTGATTACTTAGATAAGCCTCGATCCCCTTTTCCTTTGAAGAAGAGAGATTTGAGAGTGTAATTCATTCATTTATTTTCACTCGTGGGTTGGATGGCCCTCGTCAGATACAGGCTGTTCTCCTTAGGGGTCCAGTCCACTGTGAAAAATGAAGTGCTAATTTAGCACTTACAGTGCTTGTATAGTGACTGCACTACGAGTGCTGATTATACTAGAAAATCGGCACTCGTAGTGCAGTCATTATACATGCACTGTAAGTGCTAAATTAGCACTTCATTTTTTACAGTATACACATACATTTAACGTAGAAGTATATACAAATAAAACATAGATCAACAACATGTAATCCTAGAAAATGTAGTCTACAACTTATACAAGTACGAAAAGCTAATAAATATGTAAGGAGACGAATACAGTTAATGTCAACAGGAAAGACAAAGCTATATATCGGGGTCAAACCAGAATCAATAATATTTACTCAATTTTGATGGATTGCTCATTGTACTAGTTCAATGGTTCATCTACATTCTTTTACCACTTGATTAAAGTCCAAACGAATAAAGAATTTGCATTTATTTATTAATTTTGACTATCAACAATGTTTTTCATTAGTTTCTTTACGTTCATTTACGTATTCAGGCACAGAAGATGGAGTCCAAGCAGGTCGCAATAGCATTTCTCATCCTTCTCGCCATGGTAGTGACAGTAAAAAGCGGACTACGAGGAGGCCCTGAAGTTGCTGTACAAGGTATTCTTATAAATGCGAAGTATCCTGATTTAGCCTCCCTGCCTCCCTGAAATTTGTTTTTGTACTACATTGTAACAATAAATACAACACAAACATACTGACCGTAGATTGGAAGTTTAAAGAAAGCCATGATTGAAATACACTTTAACACATCGTATTTTACATTTACAAACGACATCTTTCTCAGAACAAGTGGAGCGTCTCTGACAGTCTCGCCTGCATTACGCCATTCAATAATGCAGCAGTGCTGAGTTTAAAAACATCTATCGAATAGTTCTTAAAAAACAAACACAATTCATATAATGAAAAAATACTAAGTTTATTGATACTAAATGACCTTTGACCTAATTCACGTGACCTGAAAGTCACGAAGGATGTTCAGTGATGCTTGATTACTCTTATGTCCAAGTTTATTGAACCAGATCTGTAAACTTTCAAAGTTAAGATGGAAATCAACAAATACCCCCAACATGGCAAAAGTTCTTTGACGCTAAATGACCTTTGACTTTGGTCATGTGACATCAAGTTCTGGCAGGATGTCAATACTTGATAACCATTATGTCTACGTTTCATGAACTAGGCCCAGACACTGTCTTATTTATGATGACATTTCAAAAACTTAACCTTCGGTTAAGATTTGGTGTTGACGACACCGCCGCCACCGCCTATTATTTCGCCCTGCTATGCAGGCGAGAAAAAAAACCTTTCTTATTGTTACAAAATCCTTCCACTTTTTAAGAAATATATGTCACTCATAAAATGCATTTTTTCTTTTTTAGAAAAAAAAAGACATTTTTCGACTCTGTTATTTAAAAATTAGACATATTTTTGTTGAAATCTATTTGAGTGGAAAGTGAAATACATAGTATTTTTCTAAAGTGAAATGTCTTGGTAAAGTAAAATGTGCTATTGATGTGAAATTATAATTTTTTTGGGAAAAGGTAACATTAATTTGCTATTAGAGGGGGAAAGTGAAATATATATTTTGGGGAAAAAATGAAACAGATTTTTAGTAAAAAGTGAAAGAGAAATGTGTAAATAGTTATTTTTTTATTTAATTTTTTTTCATAACAGAATGCAAAGGCATGGTGGGGAGAGAATTATAATAATCATAATTAGGATTAAAAAATATTGATCATAATGATAGTTATAATAGAAAAAAACAGTATTACAATAATAAAAAATGAAAAGGTATTGATAAAAATGATACAAACGATAATAACCATCCTCCTTCCAAGTGTTCCGTCTTACCTGCGGAGAATGCAAGGAGTGCGACTCTCTTAAAAAATCTTATTCGGAAACGATGATCTTTCATTCTATTTTTTTTATGAAGAAGAGCACGGTTACTTTGTCGAAGAGGATGTCGACGAGCAGACCGAAGAGCAGTGTATGGACCGTCTCCAGAGTTTGGCCGCTGAGTTACACGTTACAACCCAGCGAGTCGAGGCCCTTACTCAGACGATCGAGAATCTCAGACAAGCATTGTTGGTATGTCAAGAATATCCAAATCATTCACTTCTAGACAAACACTAACGATTAAATTCAGAATTTGGCTAAGAATAATTTATTGTATATAAAAAAAATTAGCCCAGTTTGATAAAGGTTTGCCTACATAATATATAAAGTCTTGAGAAATAAATTCAGTAAGATCGTCTTTGCTTTACCACGTTTAATGGAATTTCGTTCTTAGTACTCTTGATAAATAAAACAAGAAATGAGTATGAAGTCATACGATTTTCCAACAAATATTAGCAAGATTAAAGACGCTTGTTAAAATGCATACACTTACTAGTCTATACGTTGAAGATTTTGGCCTTCCCAGTTTCATAAACTCTAAATAAAATATTGGATAAAAGTGCTCCATGACGGTACTATTGTGTCCAACATTGGGCATTTCTATTTAGCCAGTGTGATGAAAGTTTCGCCCATTCTAAAGTAATTGCTGCTTAATGTTTAACCTTACTGGACAATATGCTTCCCGCATTGGGTAAAATACTGCCCAAAATTGGTTGGACACATAATTACCCTCGTTGTGGCAAACATTTTATCCATTTTTTACAGTGTATAATTGTCTATGTATCATGTGCATCGCTCTCGGAGAAGAGGAATATAATTCCCAAAAATATGTTTATTTTTTTATATTGCGGAGCATTGACGTACAGATAGGGAGGAAGTGCTGGGTGATTTCTCATGACCAAGAAAAAGAAAAGAGAAAAGGAAAGACAGAAGGATGAACTAAAATATTATTGTCTAAATACATGATGTCCAAATCTCCCACAATGTTGAATATTGGTAATAAAAATGTCGAAATTTTTGCTCGCTCACAACTTTATAAATTTGGCCCGAAAATCCATATCTGGCCTCATCAAATTGTTAGGCTCATTATGGCACTGTTGCAGAGGAATAATAGGAGTAAGGAAGATACATTCTTTAGAATTCGAGTTCAAAATGGTAGATTATGCATGAATATAATGTGATGTTGTAATGTTTATACATAAACATTAATAATAATAATAATATAGGATATTTGTATTGCGCACATATCCACCTTGTTAGGTGCTCAAGGCGCTCCTATATTACCCGGCTAAGCTAGGCGTTCATAGCGCACACAGCTTCTTAAGGAATTACTTCCTACCGGTACCCATTAACCTCACCTGGGTTGAGTGCAGCACATTGTGGATCAGTTTCTTGCTGAAGGAAATTACGCCATGGCTGGGATTCGAACCCACGACCCTCTGTTTCAAAGTCCGAAGACTAATCCACTTGGCCACAACGCTCCACATTAACTTAAATCTAGTTATAAAATCCACAATATTCATGATAATCGGCAACTCATTAAATAATAGACAATGGCCGCTGCCTGAAATTAGATTTTACAGCCGAGCTTAGACTGTTAGCGGGAAAATCTTTCTATCCAAGATTATGATATTATTTGTGAAGATATTTGCACTATTCTAATTCCTTACAATTCAAATAATTGTGATATATATTATATCCGAATTCTAATTGGAGAAAACTCACATTTTATTGGGGGGGGGGTACTTCAATTACAATATACACTGTTAGAAAAAAAATATTTTACAGAAGAATAATAAAAAAACAGTTTTTACAGAAATAAATGACCAAATTATCCTGCAAATTGTTATAACAGGATATTTTTTTCACAATTTTTCGCAAATTTTACAAAACAGGTCTGTTCTAAAAAAATGCGAAAAGCATGTAAGATTACACAGTGCAGTAGAATTACAGATGTTCTCGTGACTCTGCTCTAGGATTTTTTTTTGTGTTTTTTAAGTAAAAAAAATTAACAGTGTAGCTTCGCGCCTTTTTTATGATGCAATTGCAATAATATCATTTGATATAAAGTTTATTAACCATACTTCAACCGATTTGTATCTGATCTAGCAAACTGAGTTCCAGAGGGACACAGCGATAGATCTCCTAAAGGAATGCCAGCGAGACAACCAATCCACTGACTGAATGCTGAAGAACCACTATCATTCTTGAACCACCATCATTCTTTTCCTAAAATATTGTCTCGATTAATCTCTGATATGTCATAATTTGTTCTTTCGAATGTGTACAACATGCTGCACGATCTACAATCTTGGTATACGATTATTGTTTTGGGGAAAATTGGTACATTTTTTGTTTATTTGTTGATGTTCCTATGGGTATTTTTTTTTTGGGGGGGGGCTGGGGTATGAATATTGCAAGTATAATATAGTAAGAAATGTGAAAAGGCTACCAACTTACTTCTGATCTAGTCAATTTGACATATTTGTTTTCAGGGTGCGGGGTTTAAGGGATATATCTTGATATAATTCTGACATTTCTTTCATAAGCTAGCAACAGTCATTTGATAGATAATTAAATATAATCACCACTTTTGTTTATCTGTTCATGAATTACAGAGTGGTCTTTGCATTTCTGTCTGTGTTTAAAGTTAATATATTTTTGGCTTCTTATGCCAGTAAGAAGAGCATTATTTCGTCAATAATACTTAATTGCTCTCCGTTGTATTAAAACTTTTGTATTAGGTATTTTGTAGGTATGAATCGAAACGAATTCATATCCATTTTCAATACAACATGTACACCCATTTTCCGCATTTAGATAAGTACACACACACACAAACACACACACACACTCTCACCCCCACACACAGTCACTAAAACAATGTGCATATTATACGTACAGTGTTGTTCTTACTGTAATAGTTTTTCGGCATCGTGAAAACCGATAGGATGAACCGGTATCCGAGGCAAGTCGGTTTCATTTCGCGATATCCGAAAGGCAAATTCTGAGGAAGAGAGAAAGAGTGAGAAAGCGGGAGAGGGAGAGAGGGGGCGGGGGTGGTTATGATTGGAAAGGTCGTCTAAGATATTGTCCTGTATGCAGTAACTAGAGAGTTTTTGTATTTATTACGGAGCTGCTCTCTGTAACTCACCAATACCTTAAAATACCAATTAAATCATAATCGAGGCTTTTGTCGAAAGTTGGTGAACCAGGACAGCAGCGAATAACGTAGTCACTTGACTCTGGGCAACTATTTGAAATTGTTTGTCCGTTGAAAATCTTCGGATGATCTGCTCTCCTGGTCAACCAACTTTCGACAAAAGCCTTTCAGCTCTCCATTGTGATTTGACGTGTATTTTCAAAGGAAATGGTGCGTTGTAGATACCGGCGCCGTAGTAAATGCGAAAACTCCCTACTCACAAACGAAGAAGTCGCGGCTACAAAATCAAAAGTCTCCGCGACAGAAAAATTGTTAAGCTCATACCAAGACTCAACTTCCAGGAGGCTTGTTAAATAAACATTCAAGCGTTTACAGCGTTGCATTCTTATTTGAAAAGCTGTAAAATCTGATATTTTTCCCTGATTTTGATTGGACTAAAAGCATAGATTGAACTGTCGGATAATCCACCCGGCACTTCCTTTCTTGAAACTATATTCCAGGCTCAGTTAATTTGTTTGTAAGTCGCTAGGATATTTCCCCAATCGCGGCGATGCAACGTTACACAATTAGGAGAAAATATATCACATTACTGAAAGAAAAAAAAATTGGAAATCAATGAAATATAATTTCATAAATATTTCATGACGAAAAATATGTTAAGTTTCTGATTAATTTTTTTAAAGGAAAAAATTAGAATACGAAAGCAAATTTCCATAATCATCTAACGATGAAAATCAACTCCATAAAGAGAAGGAAAGCAAATTGACACTTTCTCGAAGTTTTTCTTTGCAACTCTGCATGATATTATTCCATGGAACCATTGCTTTTACACCGGTTAAATACATCATCATTAAAAATCCCACGGAACTAATTTCCTTCCTATTCAAAACCACTTTAGATGATATCCGTCGAGGTGTCTGTCCGATTTGCCATGCAGTCTCGTCTGCATTTAAGTCCTCATTGAAGTAAGAGGTAAACACCTCGTTCTCTGTTATTTTCAGATTAGAAAGCAATAATGAAATCAACCTACCATAAACTTCTCATTTTAATAATAATTTTTCTTTACACATAAAGAGACCAAATTTAATCGGCACATCCCCGTACACCAATACACTACAGGTACCCCCATTACAATGCCTTGTAATCAACTTCTGGAATCCCAAAAACTAATATATGAAACATTAATGGAGATGGCATCCATACCTTTAGCAGGATAGCCGTGTGTTAGTGGATCACCTATCTCTCGAAGCAAAGCTCCCCGCTGCGTGGCGGAACCCGGTAGAAACTTTCCGTTAGGGTATGGTAATCCTTCGTCTTGGGGTACTGAGTAGTCATAGGGATCACTGAACAAGATGACGCCAATGATACCATAGCGCTGGGCTACTGCTGCCTGCAATAACAAGGAAGGAAACGTGGAACCTTAATGATCTTTCTGTTATGTTTATTGAGTAAGTCATAATAGGACTATACTGTTTCAGACATTCCACCCCGTTATCGTAGGGTGCTCCAGACATATGTATTATTAAATGGCAAATAATATTCAAAGAATGACATTAGTTAGTTAACTCACCCCCCACACACACACACACACACCAACCCCGAGACACAAACGTAGCAATCCTTTAATTGAAACACTTTGGATGTCTTCAAGTATTTAAATTTCTTTACTTCTCATTAAAAAAGCCGTCTAGCTCACAAAAGGCCACATCATTTTAATCGAGAATTTTTTTTTCAAACACCAGCAGTAAAAGAGGAGATACAGCTTGTAAAATTATCATTAACCCATAGTCACACATACCTTGTCAGACGGTTATCGTGTGACAAAATAGACTTGCATTGATTTGTTAGGATAGTTATATTATCCGTTACATTTAAAAAAAAACCGGTAGATACATTTTCCAAAACAGAATTTGATTTCTCAACTTCAGTCATCTCCATTCTCACCTTTTCATAACGAGACGTCCCTCCTTGTCTGCAAATTGCAATCCTTCCTGTAAAGTTCATGGTTGGGTCCAGTTCATTCAGTATTAATTCATAGTCTTCCTTCGCTCCGTAGTGAACATACACCAGATCACCCTGAAAATGATCATATATATAAATTACGAGTCATATTTTTTTTTATTTCATTGTACTGTGTTTCGTGGGCGAAGTAATCATTTGTCTTTCCCGAAAAGAGTACCCCGTTGCCACTTCGCAGCGCATACTTTTAGATCTAATGAAGAGAAACCTAACACATTATGAAAAAAAGACGCCATTACTTTCCACCTACAATTCATTAAAAAAAACTCATGTAATTTGAGGTGTATAAATTCATCAATTTACACCAGGGGTCTGGGAACGATTTCAAATAGGGGTGTCGATGTTTCTGATCAGGGTATTGCTGTCAGAAAAAAATGACACCCCCCCCCAAAAAAAAGGGGGTATTCTTCCCAAATCTCCTCTATTCGAGAGTAATAAGCTATCTTTTTATTTTTGCTTGAAAACCTGATTTCTAGATTGGGCTGCGTATAAAATTGATATCATCCCATGGGAAAATGATTCGCACAATGATTACGCTACGTAGTTTGAAAAGATAGGTACCGGTAGTTATAATTGGAATAGAATATTTAGATTCAGATTAAGAATCAACGCAGAATAACTAGATGCGGCACAATCTACAAAATCAAGCATTGTCTTGAAATTCAGTTATCATGTTTATGTTATCCAATCAGGGATGGACCCCCCCCCCCCCCGTTGATCAACTTTTAAAGTCACGTCAGCGCTGACTCCAGACCGATCAAATCTATTTACGTTATTACCAATTACATACCATCGGCCGGTTTGGAGTCGGTTTCGGTTACAGTCACACCAAGGAAACCGGCTCCAGACCGATCAAATCTATTACGTTATTACCAATGACATACCATCGGTCGGTTTGGAGTCGGTTTCGGTTACAGTCACACCAAGGAAACCGACTCCAGACCGATCAAATCTATTACGTTATTTCCAATGTCATACCATCGGTCGGTTTGGAGTCGGTTTCGGTTACAGTCACACCAAGGAAACCGGCTCCAGACCGATCAAATCTATTACGTTATTTCCAATGTCATACCATCGGTCGGTTTGGAGTCGGTTTCGGTTACAGTCACACCAAGGAAACCGGCTCCAGACCGATCAAAGCTATTACGTTATTACCAATGGCATACCATCGGTCCGTCTGGAGTCGGTTTCGTTGGGGGTAACTTTAACAATACATAGAACTCACTCACCATCACATCACCTGTCCCCGAAAAGGCCATGTATGGAGGAGGTATACCCGGCTGAAGGAGTTCATCTTCATCGAACGGATCTGCTCTGAGTGGGGTGTTATAGATGACTTCTCCGGTGCTAGAGTTTATCACCTGAACCTACTTGGTCAGATAGAGCAATGCCAGTAAATATAGGGAGCAAAGGACCAAATGCGGCATTATTTCTCTCATGAAGACTCTAATTCACCAAGTTAATTCAACAAAATCAAGTTGTCACAGGGATGCAATTACAATTATACAAGTTAAATGTGTTAACACACAAGTCATTAAAAGCATTACCTAGTGGTATACACCTGTAACTCATATACAATACATTACAAAAAAGAGGAAGAAAAAGGGCTGGATAAAGAAAGAGGAATACGGGAGGAAAGGATCGGGAGTCGAAAAAATGAGCAAGCAATTGGGCTTTAATTTCCTAATTCGATATGGAATTATAAGACCCAGTTCTCCTTTTTATACCCTTCTTTCTCTCTTTTCTTCCTCATTTCTTCTTCCTTCATTATTACTTGGAAAAATCCTCAGGGGGGCGATCACCCCCTGCCCCCATATGCCACACCGTCCCGAAATTATGAGGAACGGAAATGAACGCCATGTTCATGCTAAAAACACGTGCTTTAAAAAAAAAACATTTATGTTCACTAAAATCTTGAATGATTGTAATCATGATAGACTTGTCCTTGCCTTTCATTGCCTTTGTATATTGGTAATGCTTTTTTTTGCATTTGCCATGTTTGCTGTTGGTGCTGAAATATAGTTCTGCACCCTCATGAAAATTTCTTCAAAGTATCGAAACTTAAGGCCTAAATAATCGCCATTCTTGCTATTCTAGTCTACCTTATTAGCCTTTTCTTCGTCCTCAGGAGGTGGTGGATGTTGAAGATAGACCTGATATGGGACCAGTCTAACCGTGTCCAGGCCCTGGTCTAGCCAAGCCTGTTTGATATCTTCTGCACCTTCCCTGTCAGCTGGCGTCCCTGCTACGTGAGGTTTCCGCGCGTAATACCTTTGATACAGAAGAAATGAAACACAAAATCGTGAAATCAACTGTGGTGTGCGCCTGTACGTAAGCCAAGCTACATTGGAGAAGTACAAAACTTGATGCAGAGGTTCGAGTTTCGAGCCCTGGGGCCTGTCTTGTTACGAGTGACGATTGATTTAATCAAAAGCAACTCTTTGTAAGGCGGGGTCCTGGTCATGTCTTTGGGATGGTATC
Organism: Lytechinus variegatus; assembly: GCF_018143015.1. Classification (NCBI taxonomy): domain Eukaryota; kingdom Metazoa; phylum Echinodermata; class Echinoidea; order Temnopleuroida; family Toxopneustidae; genus Lytechinus; species Lytechinus variegatus. Next base: position 10,928,873 of record NC_054743.1, read on the forward strand.
GTTTAATGTCGGTCAAAGACAGAAATAATCATATCTGAGTGATACACGTCTATTGAAAATCAACACACACACACAAAACCCACACACACTATGTGAGGAAGGGAGTCCATGACATTTATTCCGCTATATTCCACACACAAATCGAATGACTATCTTCAACCCCGGATCCTTCCCAAAACTTACCCTATACAAACCTTATTAATAGATAGGCCTATTATAGACGAAATACAGTCCAGAGCAATTGCCCCAGGAGGAAATGTTGTACATGGATTAAATCATGTAGACTCTGCTATGTTTTTTTTTTCTTACTCTTTCAAGTATTTGCCAACATCGTTCTATTAATCTTTATCTTATCATGTTGCACAATCGATTAGGACTATATATGTCAAAAAAAGTTTTGATTTTGTGAATATTCGGTCATATTTACTATAATTCGCAGATATAACTTGTCTCGATAATACAGTTCAAGATTCATTTGGAGAATTTGTACACTAATTCAGAATGAACTAAAATACCCCTTTTTGTTAGCATTTCCGCCAAAAGAGTGTATGAATAAGACGTTGGGAAAGATTGTTTAATTTGTATTTTATGACATCGATCATTACATCTATGTACGTGTGTATGATAATAAACTTATATCTATCAAAAGACAAATTGGCAGCAAATCATAATGCTTTACAATGTTAAAATGGTTAAAGGTTTAGAATAAATTATACAACGAAAGTGAATGGTAGCTATTCCTAAGATGTTAACGCATATTCCTTAAGATGTTGTCTAACGGATGTCGATAACTTATGAATGACCTAAAAACACACACTTTAAGTATGACCTAAAGATTATATATCATCAACTATAGGAATAAATATGTTGAAAATATTACTCTGCAATTACGAAAAATATGAATACCACCATCAAAGTAAAAGTTACTTAGGATCATTTTTTTATACCTTACGCTTGGGAAATCAATATGGAATTTCCGGTCACTTGCAAGTGCTAACTTACCCTTCCTTTCAAACGGTATATTTCATTCTGTGATGGTATATAGAGGTTCACACATTGCCCCAGCTTGGATCTCTTTCAATTATGAATATGCATGCTCTAGGGATATACGGAAGTTCAATGGAGCTTGCAAAGTCAATTAGGCTTTAGCGAGGCAACAGTCACAATAACGAAACCGACTCCAAACCGACCGGTGGTATGTCAATGGTAATAATGTAAGAGTTGATCGGTCTGGCGTCGGTTTCGTTGGTGTGTCTGTGCATAATATAGATTGAAAACTGTGGTTTGAAATGGTCCCAAACGTGTTGACGTATACAATATATTACATTACAGGGGCCGCTGAACGGTTTTCAAAGGGGGGGGGGGTCTGACCATAAAAAAATCACAATCAGATGATCGTTTATACGTTGTTGTACACGGTTTTGGAAAAAGTGGGGATGGGGGGGGGGGGGCTAGAGCCCCTCCTTTTACCATTGGTTCTGAGGCCCCTGTATTCTACTAACTGACGTATAGCGTAATATGAAATGACAAAGTGGCTTGTGTATGCATTATCATAGTTAGATAAACGATGTAGGCCTATACAGGCCTATATGAATTCATTATTTTTTAAACTGGTAGTAAATGAATTGCATTATTCAATGCCAATAGGACAGTATGTAGCAAATGTGGAATTGAGAGTATTGACGACGCTTTTATTATCATGTCAATTTATTTAAAGAAGAATTTCATATCGAATAGTTGAAAAGGTATGGGCATAAAACGTGTATCGGTCTATATTGATGACAATATCAAACACCAATAGACGACATAGTGGATATACACATGTCAACATGTTTTCTCGCACTTAACGGCAAAATTTCATATCGAGAGAAATTATTGTGAAGTACATGTACTGTTACTGTTTGGTTTGATTTATTGATTGTGTGATAATTCAAACTTGTATATATTTAACTTAATAAAAGTCTTTGGAGGCTAAAAAAATGAAAAATCATAGCGAGAGTTCTTTTTTCTTCGATTCAATCTTTTTAAACATTTTTATTGTATAACAACTATCTTCTTTTTCGACATATGTAACCAAAAAAATGTTTTGACGATGAACAACTCTTATATTGATTGCTGTAGTTGGACACCAAATACCTATTATGTAAAGCCAAACCGCACTATTACACATACTTTAAACAGGGTATGTGTATCAACACTAACACAAACTGCTGGTGTTTATATAGTAGGACCACAGTGTGCGACTGGAAGCTTTCGGGAACAGTTTCCATTAGTACAACTGTCACAGCACTTTGAATGTTTATGAATGATACTCATACCCTGATTAAAAAACAACAATCATCATGATCAAGAAGATCCATTTGGGAATGTTTGATGAAAATGTCAAATCTGCAAAACACATCATATTTCAAAATAGTCAATTCCCAAACAACATACCTTAGGTTATCTCGTATATTCTCCTTGCTTATCTCCTTCATTATCCTCTCTGCGATATTTTCATCAGCAAGTCTTGGCTTGGGGTTCGAATCCCTGCTGTGACTGAAGTAACCGATAATTACCCCGATCCCAACACCAACGGCCAGGGCGCAGATTCCAACAAGCAGAAGGATAGAACGTAACTGCATTTTCTTAAAATCGTTGATGACACTTACTGAAAAGTTAAATTTGCTCGAGGTAATGAGAATGCTGTATCACTGGAGGCTTCGCGCGATGGACATGTTGGATGTGTTAGAACAATTAAGTAGTGTACTCGTTATAACAGACTGTACGGTTTTTCTGCGTACCTTGGTGGACGGAGTGCTGAGGATTTTTTTTCATTCTTTCTCTGTCCCTCTCCCCCTCTCTTTCCGCCCCCTCTCACTCACTCACTCTCCCCCTCTCGCTCTCTCTCTCTCTCACTCACACACACACCCTCACACACTTTCACCCCCACACTCTCTCCCTCTCCGTCTCGTCTCTATACCCTTCTGTAAAATAATTTATTTCTACATTTCCATGTGTCCCCTCCATTTCCTCCTCACTCGCATCCACTCACCCACATACGCACACACTCACACACACAGAGTCCATGTCCTCACTTATACAAAAGCCCTTCCCTTTTAGCTTAAATCCTCCCTCTCTCTTCCCAGTTTCGAAGTAAACTATGTACGTCCGCTTGTCCTCTCTCTCCCTCACAGTCTCACACACACTCACTCTCTCCTAAAATCCATATCTGCCTGTTTTTTTGTCTATCTCTCCCTCCCATTACCACCCTCTCCTCCATCTCCCTCTCTCTCTCTTTCCCTCTCTCCTTACCATCCTCCCCCTCTTCCCCCTCCCTCTCTCCCCCTCTCTCCTTATTTCTCTCCCTCTCCCTATCATCTCGCTGTTTTCCGCCTGTATGTCCGGGCTATAATGTCATCCTGTCAATGCCCTTTTGCTCGATACACCTTTCCGTGTCCATGTTTGTATAGTCTAATATTTCTTTCGCGTCCTAATTCAGGGCGATTATACACGCCTGTGCTTGCTTGATAGTAGTCTCTTTCCTACTGCTTCAAAATATTGGTATACATGCGATTTTTCCCTATTATAGGGGAAATTCACCCTGACGAAAATTTTGTTGTAAAAAATAACAAGTAAAAATATTGGTGAAGGTTTTAGGAGAGTCCATCAAAGAGTAAGAAAGTTATTACAATCTAAATATTTTGATTTGTGACATCATATACGTGCAGCTGGGCCAGCTATCTAAAAATAAAAATGCATACATTTCAAATTTTTAATGGCTCATGGTGACTCTTTTTTTTAAAATCATTTTAAATATAATTATGAGTAAAATAATTTGCCAGGGCCCGCTGGTAGAACAGTTTTCGAAACTGAAGTGGTTACCCTGAGTAAATATACCTATATCATTATCATTATTATTGTTGTGTCTATCGATATTCTGAAGGCATAATAAAATGTATTTTCAATTTCCCGAGGAAATGATATTTTATTTAATTTTATCATAGAATATATTGACAAACTGCTTGCAAATGACGTCTCAAAGAAAAAAAACATTTTATTTTGCTGATAAACTTTTATTTGAAAGTGTGAACTTCTCCTATTAAATGATAGAAGTACGGAGGCCAACTGAGAGGCATGTCTTGGTATGTGTAATTCGCCATATGAATTACGAAATTTTCTTTACTGATTTTTTGCGCAACGGAATAGAATTTTTCTGGATAGATGGCGCTATATAAATGCCTATTATTATTAACAATGAGACATTTATTCTTCAATAATCATATAAATGCTTGTTTTTTTTCTTGGTGGCTTCTATATTAAAATCATATAACACTAATTATTTTGATTATGATTATAACGATTGCAATAACAATTAAAAGAATAGTAATGCTCTAATAATGCTGTAATATGAGATACATAAATAGTTATGTACCAATATCATTCATAATTATAGCATGAATCAGTATCTTTATAATTTCCGCCAATGTACGTTTACATAATAAAAACCCGCCCTTTTAGCATGTAAAATTTAGTACAACTACCAATTTAAGATTTATATTTTTCGTACATACTTTATATGCCCTTTTTTGTTTTGTTCTAAGCCCCTTTGTTCTTGTGATTCTATGAAGGATACCTTGCTAAGTGCTAAATGCCCTAAAGCAAACACACAACGATGAAAGCTTGTTAGCTGTCATAATGGTTTCATAAATACCCATAATGCCAGGGTGATTTGTGTATAGATAGATTGGCAGGGCAGATTTAACAGGCCAGGAGAGACAAGAAATATAGAGACAATCGTGTCATCCATGCAGATATGGGATAAGAAAGTAAAAAAAAAGAAAGAATGGCTAAGGGAGAGAGAGAGAGAGGGGGAGTGTGTTTGTGTGTGGAGGGTGTATGTGTGTTTGAAAAAGTGAACGTGCTGTGTGTGTCTGTGTGTCCGTGAGAGGGTAAGCCTGTGGGTATGTATAAGAGAGGGAAAGATCGCGTACATAATGACCGTGCGATTATACTTGCCTATTGACAAGGGCCAATCAACGCATCGCTACGTAAAATCGATTTGTGTATTTATTCATTTTATTTATCAATTCATTTATTTAGTCTTGTATATAGCTATTCATATTTATTTACTTATTTATTCATTCATTTGATAGTGGAGGTGTTGTTAGTGGGGTGTGGGTACTTAATATTTCGAATTCTCATATTCGGGAATCTATTTGTTACTACGCCTAGCATAGATTACGTCATTTTGTTGACTATATTTGCCTCCCATTATCTCTGAAAGTGTATCATTAAATTAGAGTATTGAGTAATGAAAAAGATAACATTCTAAATAGGTTTAATGACTTCATGAATTAACCGGTAAATCAGTAACCTTCGTGTTGTAGATTGATTATTATCATCCAATTAGATATGCTTAATATTCCGTTCTTACTTCAAAGCGATTGGCTGGGAGAGTCGGTTCGATTAAACTTCCGACCTTGTTAGATTAACTTATCGTCCATATACATGTAAGAGCAAATCGCGTTTAGTTTTCCTTAACCATGTTAACGGAAAGTATATTTCAGGAAATGACATTAAGCTGATTCATTAATGTTATCTTGAATCTAATGCATTAAACATGTGTGATATCTCTATTAACCTTTCAAAGAAGATCTCCCTTTCACTAAATTTCGGTATCCACTCCCATTCACCTGTTATTCTAGCAATCAAACATGATTGTTTTAAAAGCTGAAGAACTAGATCATTCCTTCTGCCCTTTTGTCAATGAAATGTAGACAGTGAAAGTAACT